>NC_134360.1:79770486-80370486 GCF_048569485.1 Anomaloglossus baeobatrachus
ACACACAATACACGCTCCATTACCCCCCCCCACACAGTACATCCCCCCATCACCCGCTACACACACACACCCACAATACAATGCACCCCCACTACTCCCCCCACACACACACAATACAATATGTCCCCCATTACCCACTACACACACACACACACACACACAATACAATACAATACCCCCTACACATACACATGTGGCGCCCCTGACCTGGTCAGGCACCACTGAGTACTGCACCCATGCTGGGGACAGTACAATACAGGTAATCCAGAAGGCTGACCGAGGTGTGACTACACAGGCGCATAGTGATCAGGTCTCACACATGTACCTTTGAGAGGACCCCTGGGGATCCCAGGAGGGGGCAAAGCCTTCACCTCCACTTGAGGAGTGGAGGGGGCGAAGCCTCCATCTCCACTCAAGGGGTGTGGTAGAGAGCCTGGTTGCTAGGTGGCGTAGGCAGGCACAAGGGGAAAAGAGAAGGAGGAGTAAACAGTCTGAAGCAGAGTGTGGAGGAGTGAGGAGCATGGAAGTGGAGCTCAGACAGGAGCAGCAGTGCAGGTCCCACGAGTGAGCCAGTTTAGTGTGCAGCTCAGGAAGAGCAGAAGCAGACCCTGGAGCTGTTGCAGTCTAACAGCATCCGCGCAGTGACTACCGACGGGGGAGAACGGTCACCTGGTAGTGCTGCCCGAACACCACACACAGCTGGAGAGAGAGCAGTGTAGTGGAAAGTAAGGAGACTGTCAGGGAGTACCAGGCCCAAACGGGCGGCAGATCCCGGTGCGGGGATAGATCCACCTTTCCTTGCTAAACCTGCCGGTGTGGGGCCCTTAAAGCCCACGCCACAACACCACAAAAGCCGCAGCCACGTAGCCACAGTTAGGGCCCATAGTTCACAGGAGGCAAGCAGCTGGAGTGATCTGGTCCAGGCGACAAGCAAACGGCAAACAAACGAGGGGAGCAGCTACTTCCCTGGGTGACCCCCATAGGGACTAAAAGTCGGGGTTACCACAAACCACAGAAGGGCTAAGGAAGGCGAGTCGGTAGCCACCCTCATTAGTCAGCCTGAAGGATACCTGGTTCCAGCCTGGTTCATCCCAGCTACGCCCGGGTTACTCACCCTGCCATCAACTGTGAGTAAAACCCCTGAAAGACATTCTGATTGTGTGGAGTTATTCTGCGCCTTGTGGTTCTACACACCTACACAGGGCCCTGGGGCTTGCCTCACTCTCAGGAGGCTATTACAACTGGCTGCACCCACCATCAGCCCCAGGCATCCCTTAACCTGCAGTGGCGGCCCCCACTGACCGCAATTCTGAGAGTGGCGTCACGACAATCCTAAAAGAAGATCTCCTACCTGTGACAAGATCCAGCCGAGTGGAGTCCCTGAAGGTAATGCACCGACACTGCACTTGTGGGGCTTCACACACACAATACAATGCATCACCCCCTACACACACACACACACAATACATCCCCCCATCACCCACTATATACACACACACACACACACACAATACCATGCACCCCCCATTACCATCTCCCCACGCACACAATACAATGCACCCCCATCACCCCCTCCAAACACACACACACACAAATACAATGCACCCCTCCATCACCCCTACACACACACCCCCACAATACAATGCACCCCCACTACTCCCCACACACACACACACAATGCACTGTCCATCAGCCCGTACACACACAATGCACCCCCCATCACCCCCTCCAAACACACAGAATACAATGCACCCCCCATCACCCCCTACACACACACACACACAATGCACCCCCCCATCACCCCCCCCCACACACACATACTACAATGCACCCCCATTACCCTCACACACACACGCAATACACGCTCCATTACCCCCCCACACGCAGTACATCCCCCCCATCACCCGCTACACACACACACCCACAATACAATGCACCCCCACTACTCCCCCCACACACACACACACACAATATGTCCCCCATTACCCACTACACACACACACACACACAATACAATACCCCCTACACATACACACAATACAATGCATCACCCCCTACACACACACACACACACAATACATCCCCCCATCACCCACTATACACACACACACACACACACAATACCATGCACCCCCCATTACCATCTCCCCACGCACACAATACAATGCACCCCCATCACCCCCTCCAAACACACACACACACAAATACAATGCACCCCTCCATCACCCCTACACACACTACAATGTACCCCCCATCACTCCACACACACACACACACACACACACACACACACACACACAATACAGAGCACCCTCCATTACCCCTCCCCCACATACAATACAATGCACCCTCCATTACCCCCTCCCCAGACATAATACATTGCACCCCTCATCACCCCCTGCAGACACAAATTACACTGCCCTATCACTACACACACCTGCCTCCCCCCTCCCTCGGAATACAGTACTCCTCCTCTGCCTGTCACAAAACTGTGTCTCCTTCACAAATGTTCCCCGTTATGTGTCCTCAGACCCTCCCCACACATCCCCATTAATTACACCTGTCTCTTCGGCTCCTCCATGGAGCGCTTACCGCTGCCTGATGAATCCAGTGTGGCGCCCGCAGCACTGTGATGACGTCAGCAATGTGCTGATCTCATCACGTCCTCTCACACATATCCATAGGGGCCTAGGGGGGGGTAGGGGGGCGGTGCCTAAGGGGCGTGGCCATCAATAGCAGGGTCCCACCGGGGGTTCTCCCGACCTCCTGGTGGGCCAGTCCGCCCCTGTAGGATGGGGCCCACAAAAACCTGTAGACGGCCCTGCCTGCATCCCTATATGTCACACAGCCTGTACCCAAACTTACCCCTCTCTCAAACACCCTGCACCCCATTTTGTCACAATCTGTACCCCTCATATGCACTCACCCTGCAACCCCATTTTCCCTCATTACCGGTCACACGTTCCCATCTCCTTCAGGAATCAGGATCTTCTAGCTTTCTGTGCGGCTCCTCCCACTCGGTCACATGGGCATGACATCATCGCAGGTCCTATCTACACCACTAGGATGTATTTTCGTCATCTGGACAAGTTTTTGGAAAGTCTAAGGGCGGCTTTGCACACTACGACATCGCAGGTGCGATGTCGGTGGGGTCAAACTGAAAGTGACGCACATCCGGCATTGCATGCGACATCGTAGTGTGGAAAGCCTAGATGATACGATTTACGAGCGCAAAATCGTCGTAATCGTATCATCGGTGCAGCGTCGGTGTAATCCATAATTATGCTGACGCGACGGTCCGATGTTGTTCCTCGCTCCTGCGGCAGCACACATCGCTGTGTGTGAAGTCGCAGGAGCGAGGAACATCTCCTACTGGCGTCACCGCGGCTTCCGTAGGATATGCGGAAGGAAGGAGGTGGGCAGGATGTTTACATCCTGCTCATCTCCGCCCCTCCGCCGCTATGCCGCCTGCTGTGTGACGCCGCACGACCCGCCCCCTTAGGAAGGAGGCGGGTCGCCGGCAAGAGCGACGGTCGCAGGGCAGGTGAGTGCATGTAAAGCTGGCGTAGCGATCATGTTCGCTACGCCAGGTATCACACAATATCGTACCTGCGACGGGGACGGGGACTTTCGCGTGCGACATCGCAGCATCGGCTTGCGATGTCGCAACGTGCAAAGCCCGCCTTAGGTTACATGTGGACGCTGCGTTATTTGCTGTGGGTTTTTTTGGTGCAGTTTTGTTGTCAGACTTTGCTGGGAAGTCAGAAAGTTCTATGAGAAGTCAGATTTGCTATGTGCACATTGCAGTTTTTGTCAGGGGCCCCGGGCTGCCACCGGTCGGGGCCTTTTTTGGCCCCGGGCTGCCACCGGTCGGGGCCTTTTTTGGCCCCGGGCTGCCACCGGTCGGGGCCTTTTTTGGCCCCGGGCGGCCACCGGTCGGGGCCTTTTTTGGCCCCGGGCGGCCACCGGTCGGGGCCTTTTTTGGCCCCGGGCGGCCACCGGTCGGGGCCTTTTTTGGCCCCGGGCGGGGCCTTTTTTGTAATTTTTTGTGAAGTGAGCTCAGTGATGGGAAGTTACTTATTCTTGGGCACAGCCTTGGGCTTACTTAGGGTGGTTACTCTTTAGTGAGAATGAGTCTGTCACCAGGTTTTTGCCACCTAATTTGAGAGCAGCATAATGTAGGGGCAGAGATCCTAATTCCAGCGTTGTCACTTACTGGGCTGCTTGGTGTAGTTTTGATAAAATCACTGTTTAATCAGCAGTAGTTATCATTACAGGACTACTTGGTGTGCTGCAGAAATAAGGAGAAACAGAAGTCTTTAAATTTGCCTAAGTATCTGTATATCCCATGGTCAATAATTAGCGATAATAAACGCTAGACTGTTGAGACCCACAACCAAACCAACCCCCCATGCCCGAACAAAACACACGTTTGTAATAAAACAAGTAAACTTTATTGGAGAGATAATCAAGTGCAAACATATAAAACTCTCATCTTTTGCTGGGTTGAGGTCGGTCACAGCTTCAACATTAATTTGTGCAAATATCCAACCAACTTATACTGCTGTCAAGACGAGGCGTAATGCCAGGCCGGTCACCCGGCGCAATCAGCCTTTGCTTGACACCACCATTCCAGAACTGACCGCCACGGAGGAGCAAAGTCCCTAGACAGCGCTCCGACCCCCACCCAGTAAAAAGTGCCTGCTCAATGCCATCTTGAAGGCCTGATAAAAAAATATCGATGCCAATGTCCGACAAATGGACGCCATCCGGCAACATAAGGCTGGAGTTGTCCCCTTCCAGCTGCCTATGTCTGACGACTACACCACCCTTAAAGCGGATGAAACGGGACATTCTTGCGTTCAAAGTACGGCGTGACCGCTCAACCGCTGCCGCGTCGCGAGCCCCCTGCCATGCAACGCGGGGGATTACTTCTGACCAAATGAGGACCAGCTCAGGAAAGAAACCGTGGAACTTATCCACGTCAGACCTCATAGTAGTCAGGAGCTCTGCAAGCCGGTAGGAACAAAGATCATTGCCCCCGGCATGTATGAGAAGAATCACCGGGGACGCAGCAACTTGAGCGATGCCGACTACTTCCGGGAGAACCTGCGGCCACATCAGGCCTCTGATGCCCCTCCAATGCACGTCGAGGCCACGAAAGCCGAGATGCCTTCCACCCGGACGATACGCCGCTCTCTGGCCAGCCCAAAAAATATAAGAGTGGCCCAACAGCCACACCGCCGGCCGTGCACCGCCTACGGAGAGAAACAGAATTAGTAAAGCAATAAATCAGGTCTAGCGTAGCGCGCAAAGCAAGAAGAACGCCATCTACCAATGCGCTGAATCTCAGAACTGGACAAACCAGCTCTCGCGGCCTCGGTAGCAGCACCTATCCGAAAGGAGTGTGTACCAAATTCAGTAGGAGTCAAGCCAAACGATCGCAGGCATTTACGAAAGAGGGCCAAAAACTGGAACTTTGTGAGTGGTGAACCATCCTCGTGAGATAAGAAGGACGCACCAGAGCGACGCACAGCTAAATAGTTGTTTACCAAAACAATGGGGCAGACAGGGACAGGGATAGAGAATAAGGGGATCCAAGAGCCCCTGCCAGACGGGTCCGTTTTGGACTTACGGATGCGAATACGCAAACCCCCATTGAAAACTGTAACATCATTGTGCCGGAGGCCACCAGGACGGTGCTTCGAGAAGGACAAAAGCTCACCAATTCGCAAAGCGCCAAAAAAAGGCCAATCCAAAGGAAACCGCGAAAAGGGCGGATTCAAAGGGGGATGAGCAGAAATTACGGACGGCCCCAATGAGGCGAGCCAACAGTGCAAAAGAAATAGGCCGTCTATGCTCCCGACGGGGGGTCAACCGACACCAACCACAAACGGCCCGACTGATAATAAAAGATTTTGTGACGTCCGACCAGCCGCGAAGCTTGAAATGGAAGGCGATGCCAGTTAAACGATTCCGGGCAACGGACCCAGAAAAACCAGAATCACGCAAATGGATCAAGTACCGAACTGTAGCTGCCAAACGGGCAGGTTCTGAACTGTCAATCGGGGGTTGCCCTGCAAAATTCAGCCATTCCGACCATGCCTTACCATAAGCTTGCCACGTCGCAGGAGCCACGGAAGCTCTCACCAACGGAATCAGTTGCTGAGAAGGAGGTTCCACATACTGACAGGGCAGGGCAAGCTGTCCAGCTGAGCGCGAGGGCAAAGCTCTCGGAATTTCTGTAAATGAAAACGAGAGAGCATCAGCAGCGGAATTGCGAAAACCAGGGACATGACGGGCACGAAACCAGATGTTAAGTTCCAAACATCTAAGGACTAATGACCTGAGTAATTTTATGACCGGGGGGGAAGAGGAAGACAAATGATTAATTGCATGAACTGCACTCATATTGTCAGTCCAAAACAAGATGCGCTTATTCTGTAGAACAGTTCCCCAAATAGCGACAGCCACCACTATGGGAAAAAGCTCAAGCAAGGTTAAGTTGGAAACCCAGCCTAAGGCATGCCAGGAATCTGGCCATCGTTCAGCACACCACTGGTCATCAAAAATCACTCCAAAACCAAGTGACCCAGAGGCATCAGAGAAAAGGGATAGCTCCTCATTAGTTATTTCCTCCTCCTGAAAGCATGTATGACCGTTGTACTGAGAGAGAAACTCAGTCCAAACAATCAAATCAGCGCGCAGCGGTGCCGAGATCCGAATCCGGTGGTGGGGGAGCCTGACACCCCTGGTGGCGAGGGCCAGGCGACGAGAAAAAAATACGTCCCATAGGCATGACACGGCATGCAAACACCAGAAGGCCCAGTAAAGATTGCATTTGGCGTAAAGTAACGCTACGAACTGAACAAAAACCCTTGAGCAATGAGAGCAATGCAGAAACTTTGTCAGATGGGAGGCGAAAAATCATGGCATCAGAATCGATTTCAATCCCCAAGAAGGATAGTGTTGAAACCGGACCAACCGTTTTTTCCTGTGATAAGGGGACGCCAAATTTTGCCATGAGCCGACAGAAATTATCCAACAAAATTTGACAGTGTGAGGAATCACCTGGTCCTACAAAAAAAAAAAAAATCATCCAAGTAATGAGTGATGGAATGGGAGCCAGTCTCCCATCTCACCACCCACTCCAAAAATGAACTGAAAAGTTCAAAATAATAGCAGGAAATCGAACAGCCCATGGGCAAGCACGTATCGCAATAATAAGAGCCATCAACGAACCAGCCCAGTAAATGGTGACAGTCGGGGTGAACGGGGAGGAGGCGAAAAGCCGACTCAATGTCAGATTTTGCCATCAACGCGCCCCTTCCGGCCTGGCGAACTAGCGCAACTGCTCTATCAAAAGACACGTAAGTCACGGTGGCATCCGCTTCAGATATGCCATCATTTACTGATGATCCTTTGGGGTAGGACAAATGCTGAATCAGGCAAAATTTGCCCGGTTCCTTTTTGGGAACACCCAAAGGAGAAACCCTCAAGTTGAAAAAGGGGGGTGAAGAAAATGGGCCTCGAATCCTGCCTTCTGACAATTCGCTTTCCAACTTCTGTAGCAACACATGATGAAATTCAGTAGCCGATTTTAGGTTCTGAGCAAACGAGGGGTCCCTACGAAAATTAAAAGGGATGGAAAAAACCGAAGGTAAAACCGAAACGCAGCTGGGCCGCCGCCTCTTTATTGGGGTACTGGTCGAGCCACGGCCCCATCGCGAGGACGCTCACTGGCGTCCTTATCCGGCATGCTGGATGTTTTTGCAGGCAATTTCGCGGATGGACGGGTACACTTGGCTGCGGAATGAGGTCCGCCGCAGGCAGAGCACTCATGCTTGAATTTACAGAGGCCAAAGAAACGACAGTGGCCTTCATTGAATGACCAGCACGTGCCGGGTCTACGAACGGCCACTGAGCCGGAGCCGGCGGTGGTGCTAGGGGCCGCTGAATGAAAGGGCTGATAAGCCTTCTGGGCCAGCATCAGGCGCAGCCATGTGTCCGTGGCTTTGACCCCCCCCCCCCAGCCTAGCTGGGGTTGGAGGGCTAAACGACGACGAAAATCTTCGTCGTAACGCCACCAGGCAGATCCCCCGTGCGACTTGTAAGAATTGTATATGGTGTCGAGATAAATAAACATCTCGGAACAGTGCTTTAACTGCATGAGGACACACACAAGCTAGGGACCCCAACGTAGAGAAATACTTTGGCGTAGTGTTGGGGCTCTATTGCATTGATCAATTCAGTAGCTAAATTTCTCTTGATTCATATGTTCATGGCAGTAATGCAGATTCCATTTTTCACATTTTCACTCTTACATATAGCTATTGGATTTTTCAAGTCAGTATTCACACAGCAGTTTCTGCTATTCCATGTATTCCCCTTACATAGTCACTGGTGTGCATACCTTATCTCCCCATAGTGATGTTTTTTTTAGGTTTTTGCACCCAGTTCGGACTTAGAATGGTGTTCCAAACGTTATTCCTTATTTGTCAGCGCTCGGGGTGCTTCTGACCCATTACGCATCCCATAACACAAAATGCTTGCAGCCAGTTGTTAATAGACCTGGCTACTTTTGACCTCCTTTCAAAAGGACGATCCGCCGATCGCCGCTCTTTATCAACTGTTTGTTGATCGGTGGAAACCAAGGACCATATATCAATATAGTCATTGGCCCATATTTTTTGAACAGTCTCCTCGCTCAAGTGGGATCCCAAAGGGGTAACGCCGCAGAAGAAAGCGTCTCTGTGAATATCCCCTCGAGAAGGGGGGGGGAGGATGGAGGGAGGGGGGTATGGTCAGGTTGTTTAGAAATTTGAGTATTGAATGAAGAGTTAACTAGTATGTGTGTTGTTTTACCCACACCCCCCCCCCCCCGCCGCAGGCTGTAAATTCGCTAAAAGTGCTTTAAGGGCTGCTGACATACCCGCACCATCCCCCCCATGCCCCAGAGTAGTGGTACTCACCAGCATCTGGAATAGGGGCAACATAAGGCTCCAGTGGTGGATCAACGAATTCCACGGGCTGCGAACGCGCTGTGGGAGGACCCGACTCCCTCTGCGGGTGATAGTGACGTCGGCGATGATGCCCATGAGGCACGACGGAGGCGTCAGAAGAATCTGATGAGGCGGAAGGAGAGCGCCA
Organism: Anomaloglossus baeobatrachus; assembly: GCF_048569485.1. NCBI lineage: Eukaryota > Metazoa > Chordata > Amphibia > Anura > Aromobatidae > Anomaloglossus > Anomaloglossus baeobatrachus. The sequence goes on from NC_134360.1 coordinate 79,779,637, forward strand.
CCTCGATGAGCGAGAGCGGCGGCTCCTCCGAGAGGACCTGGAACGGCGGGAATGGCTGTGTTCCATGCGACCTAGCAGGGCGCTCGTATCGCTCGGGGGTGTGCGATGACGCAGATGAATGTGTTGCTGAGCGTTCACGGCGGCTGCGGCGGCTACGACCGCGGGACAGAGCTTCAGCATTCATCTGTTCCAGAGCAATCATGGGGGCCTGTGAAGTGTGGACTAGTGGGAACAGATCAGATGGGGGGTGGGCAGACACAGCTGGCTGCACACCTGCAGATCCCTGCATCATGGGTGGCAAGACCAGCATCTGGGGGTTAATGTGTGCTGAAGGGCTTATTACTGCCCCAGCACATAAAGCAGGTTGGCTTTGAATGTGTTTGTGCTGCTTGTGAAGGCTGGGTGGGAGGGGGAGGAGGCAGTGGGAGCATAGCGTCTGCAGCCTCCTCTATGGATGAGGAGCTGCAGCTCTGATGTCCTCCCATAGTTGGTGGCAAGTGGAATAGTGGTGGTTCAGGGTGGCAGGGGTTAACAGCTGCCGACCGCGGGTCCACGTTACCGGAGGGACAGAGTCGGCGTGCGGCAGCCGCGGTCGGGAGCTGGGAGGAAGTGGGCGGAGCTTGTCGCGAGGCGCGCATGCCCCGTGACGTCATTGTGGATGGACTCAGGCGCTCCGGCGGGCGTGTACGCAGAGCGGACCGCCTGCCGCCGGAGATAACCGCCCGAGCCTCAGGAGGGAGAGGACGCATCTCAGCTACGATGGAGGTAAGCCATGCGTCCCCTTCCCTCCCGATCCTGTCCCTGATCGCAGCGGCAAGCGCGTCGGCCATCTCTCACCAGAATTACTGCTGTGTCTGGGTAACCAGCAGCACAGCAGCTTCCAGGTCTCACGGATGAGGAGAGACCGAACCAGGAAATAAGGGGGATTTTATATGGGAAACAGGAGGAGGAGAAAACACTGGGATTGGACACGGACAAGGGGGCGGACGGTTCGGGCATGGGAAGGAGGAATTAACCCCTTCAGACCGGGCTCCAGTCAGGGTGCATCCAGCTTAATATTACTGATATGCCCCACATAGTGCACATAAATAGTTTTATTAGACACAAGGTACATGGGGTATAGAATATAATAAAACATACAGGACAGGATGTGACAATGACAGGCCACATGCAGGGTAATCATATACTGTGTCCCTGATATACAAAGTGCTGAGTGATAGAACCAAGCTTATACATGAAACAACTCCCAGCCTTTACTGAAAGCCGTGTACTGACCAGAGTCAGATAATCACAGGCTAGAAAAAACAGTGAACCATGGAGAACCACAACAGCACTGGCTAGCAGTACAGGGGGCCATAGAAAACCACAATAGCACTGGCTAGCAGTACAGGGAGCCATAGAGAACCACACCAGCACTGGCTAGCAGTACAGGGAGCCATAGAGAACCACACCAGCACTGGCTAGCAGTACAGGGAGCCATAGAGAACCACACCAGCACTGGCTAGCAGTACAGGGAGCCATAGAGAACCACACCAGCACTGGCTAGCAGTACAGGGAGCCATAGAGAACCACACCAGCACTGGCTAGCAGTACAGGGGGCCATAGAAAACCACAACAGCACTGTGAGGCAAATCCCGGGATATGAAGATGAATTATGACTCCAGTCATAGTCCCTCATCACTCCCTGGCAGTGCCCCCTCCCTTCTTGTTCTCAGTGTTCCACTTACACCTCCATGGCCATGTCCTGTGATATGGAAATTAGGTGGCTTTAGGACAATGAACACAGGATGACTCCCTGCCGTCACCCTGTAGTAGGAGCTGCTAGCTAATTAGCAAGGCTATGGAAATAGCCAGACAGAACGACTCCAGTAAAAAATGGTTCATATCTCGCAAGCCATATTTCCGATAAATATGGCAACCATAAAAATGGTGTCTCCGCATGCGGACGATGCCGGCACACCCTTTTTATGGGAGCAGGACATTGGGAAATGCCCCAGGCGTGATATCAGCCAATGGGGAACTGGCAGACAGGTCATGAGTCCCCTCGTTCTGTAGCTAAATTCATAACTGTCACAATGAGAGCATTGGCGTCCGCCTACGACGCTCCCAGGCAAAGTTATGGCCCATATTCCATGTTGGGATATTGTCCATAACTCAAGCCAGGGGTGGAGCAGTGCTCCCTGTGAGGTCACGAAGGTAGGAGGGGACCTGGACTTGCCCAGGTTGATAACCCTACTTCGGCCATTTTCCAGGGTTCTTCTCGCTGGGGGCACGTGTAGGAAACATCTGTGGGAAGGATCCTAGAAACCTGGGTACAGCGCCCCCCTGTGGCCAGACGCAACAAGGTAACTGCTGGAACTGTGTATGCCTGTTTGTAACCCATGCTTTGATTGTAACTGTACTCTGACATATGTATATTCTGTAGATTCCCTATTGTATATATTGTAGTTTCTAGTGTGCTTTAGGCTGATTAAATTATATAATTAATCTTGGGCTGTTCTGTTATCTCGATCTTGAATCCCACGTCTGTGTGTTCGGCTAATAGTTACCGTGAAGCGGTTGGTGGCAGCGAGTTGTGCCAAGGATTATTGTGGGGAGGCCAGTGAGATTCGGGGAGATTTTATATATTCCGCCCGCGGAGGTCGGGGGAATATATACCCTACTCTCACCGGGGACCCTTCAATAATCGGCATAAGTAGTATAGCGGCCTCCTTGCTTATTGTCGGGCAATTCCATAATTGGCCTGACTATAAGAGGGGCGCTAGAGAGCGCGTCACGTGCTCTGTCTGTCGGTCGGGAGGTATAAAGGAGGGGTGACCCCCACTTGTTACCCCCCGATTGTGACGTACTGGTAGCCAGCGCGGGGGATTTCTGAGTGACCCCCCCGGTGGTTTGTGACATATTGGTGGCATAGCGGTGGGATCGAGATAATAGTGTGTGTGAGTGTGAGACCCATACTCCCAGACACTAAAGACTGCCTGCAGCAGCTGTGGCTGCTGGGGTCTTCAGACTAGCTCAACACTAGAGTGTCAGAGTGCAGATACTGTAAGGTGTGTGGAGGCATCAGGTGTCAGTTCTGTGTCAGTGACCAAAAGTCTGCAAGAATGGCTGATGGCACCAGGAGCAGAGCTATGCAACTGGCCAATGCTAAGGCAGGAGCCGAAGAGAGGGAGGACGGTGCTGTGGACAGTAATGAGGAGGTTGCCCACGAGTCCTCCAGGAGCTCGACGCCAGAAAACCGTTCTGCAGAGGACATTGCACAACCTAGCAATTATGGACAAGATGAGGAGCAGCTCACCCAAGGGTCCTCAACGAGCCAGATGCCAGCCCTCCGCTCTGCAAGGGACAGTGAAGCACCAGGCTCCGCAGCGGGCCGCAGATCACCACGTGCCATTCCACCGAGCCTGGGAGGCTCGGATAGCCTTCTCCAAATGGCTATGGCCCTTCTCCAGGCTGGAGACCAGAAGGGCTACAAGGAACTCCTGGCAGAGCGCAGGGCAGAGCGGCAGGCAGCGCGTGATGCTGAGGCTGCGGAGCGGCAAGCAGCGCGTGAAGAGCGCCAGGCAGAGCGTGAGGCTGCGGAGCGACAGGCAGACCGTGACTACCAGCTGCATCTAGCCAAGCTCCAGCCCTCATCAGCCACACGTGACCTTCAAGACACCAAACTTCCAAAGGTCCGTGTTGAGGACTTCCCAGTGCTGGAGAAGGATGGAGACTTGGACTCTTTCTTGACTGCTTTTGAACGGACTTGCTTGCAGCACCATCTGGACAAGGACCAGTGGGCCAAATACCTGACCCCCCGTTTAAGGGGTAAGGCCCTGGAAATCCTTGGGGACTTGCCTGCTGAGGCAGATCAGGGCTACGACACCATCAAGCGGGCCCTGATCCAACAGTACAACCTCACTCCGGAGTCCTACCGCAAGAAGTTCCGGACCCTGCAGAAGGGACCAAAGGACTCCTGGGCTGACCACAGGCGGGCACTTGCCCGAGCTGCCGACCACTGGACCCAAGGCCTGCAGCTTTCCACCGGACCAGAGATCCTGGACTTGGTCATCACGGAGCAACTCTTGTGGAACTGCCCTGAGGATCTCCGCCAGTTCATCCGAGACCAGAAGCCAAAGGGGTCCACGGCTACAGCTGCCCTGGCCGATGACTACACCAACAATCGGGCTCCTGAAGCCAGGAGAGCAGCCACCAGCAGCACCTGGAGAGGGGGTAAGATGAACTCTGCGACTGCCCCACCTGCCCCTAGACTGCAGGGGGTGTCCCCCTCAACTCCCCTCTCCAGGCCCGTGGCAGAACCAAGACGGTGCCACCAGTGCAACCTACCTGGACACTTCAAGGCCATGTGCCCTCAGCGTCCCAAGGCCCCGGCTCTGTCCCCGTCCCAAGGGCCGCCCAAGGTGTATTGTGTGGGTGGGGGTGGTGGTAGGTCCCTGGACAGCTTCCAACCTGTCACCGTCGGCCGGTCTGTGACCATAGGACTGCGAGACAGCGCCTCGGAGGTGACTCTGGTGCGGCCTGAGATGGTGTCCCCCCAAGACTTGATCCCTGGAAAAACCCTCGCTGTCTCCGGGATTGGAGGCACTGACCCGGCGCTGCCTGTTGCTGACACTTATGTGGACTGGGGCGCAGGGCGAGGGGTGAGGGAGGTGGGGGTAACTGATCGGATCCCTGCAAACGTGCTACTTGGGACAGATTTGGGGCAGATAACCTCCCAGTTTGGGCCCCCCCCAAGGGCTGAACCTTCAGCCCGTACTGACATGACTCCTAACAATGTTAATGTGTTATCTATGAATGATGTAAGGGAGGAGGGAGTGAACTCTGATATTTCTGCTTGCATAGACACCATAGACACACACTCAGCTGCAGCTGTGACAGGGGAGGGGGTCAGAGAAAGGTGTGACAATGCCTCTACAAGTAACCAGCCTGTGAGCTGGGATCTGTTGCCCTCTGCAGGGATAAGCAGAGAGCAGGGTGCTGCAGGGGGAGGACCAGTGTGTGGGGTGGGGGCTACCACAGCAAATGTGGGGTCCCCAGAGATTTCACAGCGGGGTTCTGTTGCTGCAGGAGGGGAACAGGCAGGTGAGATTGGGGCCGGTCCAGGAGCGGAAGTGCTCCCAGGTAAGATCTCGGTGCATGGTTCCCCCACAACCGGGGTGTCAGGAAGCCAGGTAGGTCTGCCTGAACCGGCGACTTGGTCAGGAACGGAGGAGGAGCAGGCACGACCCACGGTCGCAGCGGCTGTGGCCGCTGTCACCCGCAGTGGGAGTGCTGGAAGCCAAGGGGCCTCCCGGAGGTCCGATAGCTCTTCCCCTTCTGACCAAGTGGCAGCCGAGTCAGGCGGAGGCCAGGACACAGGTCCCGGGGTACTGACCGAAGATGTGACAGTCTCGTCGATTCTGGCCACATCTAGTCAGGGGTTTCAGGCAGCGTTAGAAGCTGACGACAGCCTGAAAGCTCTTAAGGAGCAGGCGGCACAGCCTCCCTCGGACTCGGACCCGGAGCGAGTGGTCTGGGACCAAGGACGGCTGTACCGGGCCACGGTCCAGCAGGGTTCACCGGAGGCGTGGCCCCGGGACCGACAGTTGGTGGTACCCTATCCGTTCCGGACGGAGTTGTTGCGGATCGCACATGAGATTCCGATGGCCGGACACCTAGGGATCGCTAAGACCAAGGCCAGGTTAAACCAGCATTTCTACTGGCCAAAAATGGGGGCCGATGTGGCTGCCTACTGCCGTTCGTGTGAAACCTGTCAGAGAGTGGGGAAGGCGGGGCCACGCCCCAAAGCCCCACTGGTATCTCTGCCAATCATCGATGAGCCTTTCAGGAGGGTGGCTGTGGATCTGGTCGGCCCGCTGGCCATCCCCAGCAGCTCCGGGAAACGCTTCATACTGACGGTAGTGGACTATGCCACCCGGTACCCAGAAGCAGTGGCCTTGTCGTCCATTCGGGCTGACAAGGTGGCCACCGCATTGCTGGAGATTTTCTCCCGAGTGGGTTTTCCCCAGGAAATGCTCACTGACCGGGGGACCCAATTCATGTCCCAGCTGATGGAGGCCCTCTGTAAGCAAGTCCAGGTGCGACATCTGGTGGCCAGCCCGTACCATCCACAGACTAATGGCCTGTGCGAGCGGTTCAATGGCACCTTAAAGCAGATGCTTAAGATGTTGGTCGACTCCCATGGGCGTGACTGGGAGCGGTATCTCCCACACCTGCTATCTGCTTACCGGGAGGTTCCACAGGCCTCAACAGGATTCTCACCGTTTGAGCTCCTGTACGGGCGACGTGTGCGGGGCCCCCTGGCTCTGGTGAAAGAGGCTTGGGAAGGGGATTTGGCCACCCCTGGAGTGTCGGTTATCGAGTATGTCATGCGCTTCCGGGACAAAATGCAGGCCTTGACGCAACTGGTACACGACAATATGGCTCAAGCCCAGGCCGATCAGAAGCGTTGGTACGACCAGAACGCTTGTGAGAGGACCTACCAAGTGGGTCAAAAGGTGTGGGTACTGGTCCCCGTACCACAGGACAAGCTTCAGGCAGCCTGGGAAGGCCCATACCTCGTGTACCAGCAGCTCAACCCTGTGACGTACCTGGTCACCCTGGACCCTGCCCGTGGAAGGCGGAAGCCCTTCCATGTGAACATGATGAAGGCACATCATGAGCGGGAGGCATGTGCGCTCCCCGTGTGCAACCTGCCCGAGGAGGGAGAAGCGGAAACCCTCTTGGATATGCTAGCCCAGGTTAGGGCAGGCGGATCCATTGAGAATGTGGAGGTTGGCCACCAGCTCTTGGAAGACCAACGGTCCCAGCTGTGGGCCACCCTCCTCCCCTTCCGGGGGTTGTTTACCAACCAGCCCGGAAGGACTGACTTGGCTGTCCATCACGTGGACACTGGGGATCATCCCCCGATCCGGCGTTCAGCATATCGGGTCTCCCTGGAGGTGCAGCAACACATGCGCCAGGAGATTGACGAGATGCTGAAGCTGGGGGTGATCCAGGCATCCAACAGCGCTTGGGCCTCGCCTGTAGTCCTCGTCCCTAAGAAGGACCGAACCACTCGGTTCTGCGTGGACTACAGGGGGCTCAATGCGGTCACGGTCGCCGATGCGTACCCAATGCCACGCATCGATGACCTGCTCGATCAGTTGGCCGGGGCTCAGTACCTGACCATCATGGATCTGAGCCGGGGATATTGGCAGATCCCCCTGACTCGCAAGGCCAGGGAACGCTCTGCCTTTATTACCCCATTTGGACTATACGAGTCCACGGTGATGCCATTCGGGATGAGGAATGCCCCTGCCACTTTCCAGCGGATGGTCAACACCCTGCTCAAGGGACTTGAAGGGTACGCGGCCGCGTACCTAGATGACATTGCCGTCTTCAGTCCCACCTGGGAGGACCACCTAGAGCATCTAGCACAGGTGCTCAGGCGGATCCACCGGGCAGGTTTGACCATCAAGCCGGGAAAGTGTCAGCTGGCCATGAGCGAGGTCCAGTACCTCGGTCACCGGGTAGGTGGGAGAACACTGAAGCCCGAGCCTGAGAAAGTGGAAGCCATCGCATCCTGGCCCACCCCCAGGACCAAGAAGCAGGTGATGTCCTTCTTGGGGACCGCTGGGTACTATAGGAGGTTTGTTCCATGCTATAGTAGCCTGGCAAAGCCCTTGACGGACCTCACCAAGAAGAAGCTGCCCTCTGCAGTCGATTGGACAATGGACTGCGAGACAGCCTTCCGGGCCCTAAAGGACGCCCTGTCCAGCCCGCCCGTGCTACAGGCAGCCGACTTCACGCGGCCGTTTGTAGTACAGACCGACGCCAGTGACTTCGGCCTCGGTGCGGTGCTCAGCCAGGTGGACTCTGCGAGCCAAGAGCACCCAGTCTTGTACCTGAGCAGGAAGCTGTTACCAAGGGAAGTTGCCTATTCCACGATGGAGAAGGAGTGCCTGGCCATAGTGTGGGCCCTGCAGCGTCTGCAACCCTATCTATACGGGCGCCACTTCATCGTGGAGACGGACCACAATCCCCTCAGCTGGTTGCACACCGTCTCTGGGACGAATGGGCGATTGTTGCGATGGAGCCTTGCGCTCCAGCAATACAACTTCACCATTCGCCACAAAAGGGGCCGTGACCACGGTAACGCAGACGGGCTGTCCCGACAAGGAGAGGTCGCGGACGGGCGCACGGGGGAACACCGGAGTGTGCTGCCCCCTAGCGCCCTCAAAAGGGGGGAGGTGTGAGGCAAATCCCGGGATATGAAGATGAATTATGACTCCAGTCATAGTCCCTCATCACTCCCTGGCAGTGCCCCCTCCCTTCTTGTTCTCAGTGTTCCACTTACACCTCCATGGCCATGTCCTGTGATATGGAAATTAGGTGGCTTTAGGACAATGAACACAGGATGACTCCCTGCCGTCACCCTGTAGTAGGAGCTGCTAGCTAATTAGCAAGGCTATGGAAATAGCCAGACAGAACGACTCCAGTAAAAAATGGTTCATATCTCGCAAGCCATATTTCCGATAAATATGGCAACCATAAAAATGGTGTCTCCGCATGTGGACGATGCCGGCACACCCTTTTTATGGGAGCAGGACATTGGGAAATGCCCCAGGCGTGATATCAGCCAATGGGGAACTGGCAGACAGGTCATGAGTCCCCTCGTTCTGTAGCTAAATTCATAACTGTCACAATGAGAGCATTGGCGTCCGCCTACGACGCTCCCAGGCAAAGTTATGGCCCATATTCCATGTTGGGATATTGTCCATAACTCAAGCCAGGGGTGGAGCAGTGCTCCCTGTGAGGTCACGAAGGTAGGAGGGGACCTGGACTTGCCCAGGTTGATAACCCTACTTCGGCCATTTTCCAGGGTTCTTCTCGCTGGGGGCACGTGTAGGAAACATCTGTGGGAAGGATCCTAGAAACCTGGGTACAGCGCCCCCCTGTGGCCAGACGCAACAAGGTAACTGCTGGAACTGTGTATGCCTGTTTGTAACCCATGCTTTGATTGTAACTGTACTCTGACATATGTATATTCTGTAGATTCCCTATTGTATATATTGTAGTTTCTAGTGTGCTTTAGGCTGATTAAATTATATAATTAATCTTGGGCTGTTCTGTTATCTCGATCTTGAATCCCACGTCTGTGTGTTCGGCTAATAGTTACCGTGAAGCGGTTGGTGGCAGCGAGTTGTGCCAAGGATTATTGTGGGGAGGCCAGTGAGATTCGGGGAGATTTTATATATTCCGCCCGCGGAGGTCGGGGGAATATATACCCTACTCTCACCGGGGACCCTTCAATAATCGGCATAAGTAGTATAGCGGCCTCCTTGCTTATTGTCGGGCAATTCCATAATTGGCCTGACTATAAGAGGGGCGCTAGAGAGCGCGTCACGTGCTCTGTCTGTCGGTCGGGAGGTATAAAGGAGGGGTGACCCCCACTTGTTACCCCCCGATTGTGACGTACTGGTAGCCAGCGCGGGGGATTTCTGAGTGACCCCCCCGGTGGTTTGTGACAAGCACTGGCTAGCAGTACAGGGAGCCATAGAGAACCACACCAGCACTGGCTAGCAGTACAGGGAGCCATAGAGAACCACACCAGCACTGCCTAGCAGTACAGGGAGCCATAGAGAACCACACCAGCACTGGCTAGCAGTACAGGGAGCCATAGAGAACCACACCAGCACTGGCTAGCAGTACAGGGAGCCATAGAGAACCACACCAGCACTGGCTAGCAGTACAGGGGGCCATAGAAAACCACAACAGCACTGGCTAGCAGTACAGGGAGCCATAGAGAACCACACCAGCACTGGCTAGCAGTACAGGGAGCCATAGAGAACCACACCAGCACTGGCTAGCAGTACAGGGAGCCATAGAGAACCACACCAGCACTGGCTAGCAGTACAGGGAGCCATAGAGAACCACACCAGCACTGGCTAGCAGTACAGGGAGCCATAGAGAACCACACCAGCACTGGCTAGCAGTACAGGGAGCCATAGAGAACCACACCAGCACTGGCTAGCAGTACAGGGGGCCATAGAAAACCACACCAGCACTGGCTAGCAGTACAGGGAGCCATAGAGAACCACACCAGCACTGGCTAGCAGTACAGGGAGCCATAGAGAACCACACCAGCACTGGCTAGCAGTACAGGGAGCCATAGAGAACCACACCAGCACTGGCTAGCAGTACAGGGAGCCATAGAGAACCACACCAGCACTGGCTAGCAGTACAGGGAGCCATAGAGAACCACACCAGCACTGGCTAGCAGTACAGGGGGCCATAGAGAACCACACCAGCACTGGCTAGCAGTACAGGGAGCCATAGAGAACCACACCAGCACTGGCTAGTAGTACAGGGGGCCATAGAAAACCACAACAGCACTGGCTAGCAGTACAGGGAGCCATAGAGAACCACACCAGCACTGGCTAGCAGTACAGGGAGCCATAGAGAACCACACCAGCACTGGCTAGCAGTACAGGGAGCCATAGAGAACCACACCAGCACTGGCTAGCAGTACAGGGGGCCATAGAAAACCACAACAGCACTGGCTAGCAGTACAGGGAGCCATAGAGAACCACACCAGCACTGGCTAGCAGTACAGGGAGCCATAGAGAACCACACCAGCACTGGCTAGCAGTACAGGGAGCCATAGAGAACCACACCAGCACTGGCTAGCAGTACAGGGAGCCATAGAGAACCACACCAGCACTGGCTAGCAGTACAGGGAGCCATAGAGAACCACACCAGCACTGGCTAGCAGTACAGGGAGCCATAGAGAACCACACCAGCACTGGCTAGCAGTACAGGGGGCCATAGAGAACCACACCAGCACTGGCTAGCAGTACAGGGAGCCATAGAGAACCACACCAGCACTGGCTAGCAGTACAGGGAGCCATAGAAAACCACAACAGCACTGGCTAGCAGTACAGGGAGCCATAGAGAACCACAACAGCACTGGCTAGCAGTACAGGGAGCCATAGAGAACCACAACAGCACTGGCTAGCAGTACAGGGAGCCATAGAGACCCACACCAGCACTGGCTAGCAGTACAGGGAGCCATAGAGACCCACACCAGCGCTGGCTAGTGACTCGCCCACCCCAGGGCTATGGGACACCCGGTGCCGGGCCGGACTAGTCCGGTGGTAGTCAGTGGTGGCTGGGCCCGGCTCCGTGGCCCTGGTGGGTGTCAGTTGTATATGTGGCTTGCTTGTTAATGGTTGTGTTCGTGACGCCACCTGTGGTGTGCGGCTATTAAGCCGCCGCTGCTCTGTGAGGCCACCGGGATGATGTGATGGCAGCAATGGTGGTACTGCTCCCCACAGGTGGAGCAATGCCCGGGGCACAGTTGGTGCTTGTGAGTGTCTATGTAGCAGAAACAGAGACCACTTCAAGGGTGCAGTTCAAGTTCTTTACTCACACTTCTTGTCACGGCTGTAGGGACCCTTGGACTGCTGGGACCACTGTCAGGGACCTCCGCCGTTTCTGGGTGATTCTGAGAGTGAAAGCTGGTGCCCTTCTCTTAGTGTCTCTTGCTTCGGCTGTCTTCCTTAGCCTTGCCTTTGTTAGGATGGACCTGGCTTGGCCTCCACTACAGCCTCCAGGCTGGGGGGTCACCTGTCGGCTGATTACCCCTTTTCTGGAAGTCTGCTATGGGTTCTGACCCTGGGAGCTTACAACGTCCCTGGGCCTCGGTTTTTACCGTTTGGAGATGTTTTTGCACTCCTCCAGTCTCTAGGGACCGTCCCCTGTCGCAGCTTAGTCCCTCCACCGATGTTACTGTGGAACAGGCCACCGCAGCCTACAACTACCCGTGGCACTTCTAGGGCCCTCTCTCCTTGGTACCTCTAGGCCTGCTCGTGATACTTCCAGGACTACCCGCGGCCCTGCGACTCCTTCTGTCTCCTACGTGGTGTCACCTGGACCTCTGGGTCCCAGGATCTTCACCAGGAAGCGTCTCCTTCAGTTTCTCTGCTCCTGTCTGACTTGGAGCTCTTTTCCTTCTTTCTTTCTTCCTTTCTTTTCTCCTCCTTGCCTGCCTCCAGCAGGCCTCCTCCTCCCTCCTTTCTCTCCTTCTTGTTCTCCAACTACATGCTGGCTCTTTACCCTTGCTCTCCCTGAGGTAGACTGACTTCACTAGACCTTCCTATCTGTGTCTGCACTCTTGTGGCTCCTCCCACCTCCCAGTTGCTAAGCTGTAACCTATAGGAGCAGGGCTGGGTCTTACGGCCCCTCCCAGCATGCAGCATGGGAGGGTTGCCTGCCACTTTCCCTGGTCCTAGTATGTGCCTAACAATGGGTGTAGTGTGGATTTAGCAGGGGACCGGAGTTCACTCTCTTCCTCTCCCAGAATGGGGCATCACACCGCTGGTGGGGTGCAATGACCTGTGGCGACGGAAGCCTCAGGGGCGCCACACTAGTAGTACAGGGAGCCATAGAGACCCACACCAGCGCTGGATAGCAGTACAGGGAGCCATAGAGAACCACACCAGCGCTGGCTAGCAGTACAGGGGGCCATAGAGAACCACACCAGCACTGGCTAGCAGTACAGGGAGCCATAGAGAACCACACCAGCACTGGCTAGCAGTACAGGGAGCCATAGAGAACCACACCAGCGCTGGCTAGCAGTACAGGGGGCCATAGAGAACCACACCAGCACTGGCTAGCAGTACAGGGAGCCATAGAGAACCACACCAGCACTGGCTAGCAGTACAGGGGGCCATAGAGAACCACACCAGCGCTGGCTAGCAGTACAGGGAGCTTACCAATAGGGGGAGATCGCATGTGGCGCAGTACAGGGAGCTTATCAATAGGGGGAGATCGCATGTGGCGCAGTACAGGGAGCTTATCAATAGGGGGAGATCGCATGTGGCGCAGTACAGGGAGCTTATCAATAGGGGGAGATCGCATGTGGCCCCACATGGGGATTATTCACTGTCATTGTCGAATCCTGTCCTGTATGTTTTATTATATTCTATACCCCATGGACCTTGTGTCTGATAAAACTTTTTATGTGCACTATAGCGTTTCTTATCGCTAATTGACCATGGGATATACAGATACTTAGGCAAATTTAAAGACTTCTGTTTCTTCTTATTTGTGCATATCTATTGAAGTTGTTGCCTTTCACTCCTAATGAAGCCCATATACACTGCTGTTTTCCTTAATCTTGGTGTGCTGCAGGTAGTCCAGCATATTCATGAGCTCTGTATAGCTGCGAGATCTGCAGCAGAGAAAATGACAGCAAACAGCTCAGTAAGTGACACATTGCTAGAATCAGGGTCTCTGTCTCTACATTATGCTGCTCTCAGAGGGGGGGAAAATAACCTGGTGACATATTCCCTATACGGGCACCATTGCAGTATGTGCTGCAGCAAACCAAACAAGAGGGAAGTCTTGGGAGACGCAGGACAATGTGTTGCTAAGAGCGATGACATTTTACTTTTACTCCCAAAATGCCAATTAATCGGCATACACATTTATACAGGGGACGTCGCTCTGGCATGTACAGTTTTAACTTAATATTTTATAATATATATGCAAACTGTTCTGTCCCCCCTGGTACGGCCGATGTCTTGGTGCAGATGTGCACCCTCCTATTTGCATATTAAAGACAGTCCCGCGCCCTTAGGTGAGAGTCAGTGCTGTTTAAAATCACTTAGCATTTCTGCACGTGTCCTGACACTGGAGGAGCAGAGTAGCACTCCAAGTGTCAGTGTGGGTGCGCCTGCAATGTGACTGCAGTGTCCGCGTGGGTGCGCCTGCAATGTGACTGCAGTGTCCGCGTGGGTGCGCATGCAATGTGACTGCAGGTACGTTCTGACACCTGGTTGCTGCCTGTATTTGACTGCAGATTCAATGAGGAAGTTGGTGAAGTGAGCAGACAGCACATCACAGCGCCGTGTCCCCCTCCTCACTGTGCTCCTCCTGTGTTGGATGCACTGACGCTTGGAGTGTGCCGCTGTGCTCCTTCTGTGTTGTGTGCACACCGGCACTGACGCTTGGAGTGTGCCGCAGTGTTGGGTGCGGTGCAGACAGGAGATCTGGTGTTACGCTGCTCACTCCCACCAATGGATCACTATTAATCAAGACAAAGGCCTGGCTAGTATTTTCCTATATTAGGTGGTAATGGTGCACCCAGGCTTAGGCCGCGCAGAAATGTCCTCATTTTCATATCAAATAAATGTGGCTTTTTCAGTGAATATTAAAGGGAACCTGTTACACCCTTTTTCAATTTTAAACTGCCCCCCCTCTTGTAAGTGACGCAACGTAAGTGATGCACATTTTCTGACTAACAAGACAATGGAGCAGTTTAATATTAAAGGTTGTGACCAGTTCCTTTTAAGCTGAACTCTTTATGGGTGGGATTATTTCTCCACAGATCATGTCCCCCATATAAATATTTCCGCAGTCTAGGTGTCATTTTGGGGTGACAGATTCCCTTTCAGTCAGCTTAAAAATCATCTCACCTGACGAATGAAAGTTTTTTGCTCGTGCATCTGGTGATGGACACTGTGTAGATAAATCAGTTTCCCATCTTTGGCTGCAGTGTTAATGCTGCTTTAAAGGGGGTTTTCTCACATTGGGAACTTACCCCCTATCCTTGGGATGGGGAATAACTTTCCAAACGCTGGGGGTCCGACTACCGTGGCCCCGAGTGTTTCCGAGAACCATAACATGCAGACAGAATGGATTCCAGGAGTAAAATGTCATAGTCCTGTCTCCTGAGCTGTGCACTTAAGAGGTCTTTTGAGCAATTGGTGGAGGTCTCAAATCCCACCCCATGATGCCCCTTCTCCCTACTGAGCCCACCTCTGCCCTACTAATCTCCTCAGAATTAATGAACCTAAACATATAAGATCTCCTCCAAAAGTGAAGTCTACTGCCTGGGACTAATCAGTATTGTGGTTCTTATATGGTCTACAGTCTAATGATGGCTGGTAAGAACTACCAGTATCTCCTTACCATTGTTAAGGACATACTGGGAGTTGTACGTTAATGCAATACATATATGTATATGGGTCTAACCTGACACTGCACTTGATTGCTGTACGAAGTTGGCAATGTATTCATGTACTGATGGTGGTTTTGGTGATGTATTATTGTCTTTAGGGTGGGTTTGGCAATGTATTATTGTCTTTAGGGTGGGTTTGGCAATGTATTATTGTCTTCAGGGTGGGTTTGGTGATGTATTGTATTTAGGGTGGTTTTGGTGATATTACTGTATTGACAGTAGTTCTGTTGATGTATTACTGTACTAACTGTGGTTTTGGTTATGTATTCTTGTATTTAGTGTGGTTTTAGTTATGTATTACTGTACTGATGGTGGTTCTGGTGATAGTCATGTGGCTGTTGTAATCTTTACCTTATCAGTCTTGATCCTAAAACATAGGGTCAGCGTGCTGGACTAAAAATACAGCTATCTGCATGTCTGTCAGCTGAATAAGTAATAGACTAAAGCCCCCATACAGTTTAGTCTGATCTTTCAGCCGACAGCTATCTTGCTCAGCTCTCCCATATACAGGAGCACTCATTCTGCCAAGTGTTTCTGTGTTCTTTATTAGAGCCGCTGCTGGACATCTCCCATACACATTGGACTGTCAGCAGAACCTGTCGATATTGGCGGGTTTAGACAACTTTAGGTTAATGTGTATGGAGGTCTTAACTACTATCTGAAGGCTCTCGGCTCTATCGGGGAATGTGCACACGTCTTGTAGATGTCTGTGAACCCCCAGAATTATTCAGACAGAATACGCTTTAGGACAGTCATCATTTTATCTGGAAGCAAATATTATTATTTCTTTTTTTTTTTTTAATTTTTTTTGCTGTTGCTTCTTGGTTGTTTTTTCCAACATCTTTTAGCTACTGGATTTTACTTATATTTTTTTAAATGAAGTAGTAAGCGGCATCCAAGCCGCTTCATGTCTGAGGAAACCTGACGAGCTTAAAAAAAACTCCAAAGACTGAACATATGGACAGCAAGTCGGTTTTACATTGCAGTGTGTGAGTTAATTTCTTTAATATATAGAGTTTGGGTTTTTTGGGCGGGTTACAGCGCGGATCTGTCTGAAAACAAAATGCTGTGTGCACATACCCGTAATCTGACTGATCAGAAGGGGGCGCCACCACTGACAGTGCCTAGGGCAGCAAAAACCCCAAATACGGCCCTGTATGTAATCTGTATCTTTGCTGCCATGTAGGAAAATACTACAGACACACTTCTTGCTTGGGCCCCAAGTTGTCAGTGTCCACTCCTGGGTACCAGTGTTGTCAGTAGAACGCAAACCATAATGGTCATATGATGGCTGACTGATGTTGCTTGGAGAGAAGCTGTCCAATGCTTCTGGTTACCTGGACCACTCATGCGTAAATGAGGAACAGGCTCCCTCATTGGGAAAAAACATATATAGAAAATGAGTCAGAAAAGGGGAAACTAGGCACAGGGGTAGGTCTCAGCTTTGGTCCAGTCACTTGTCCATAAATGGCTCCATTGACTAGTCTCTCTCTATACACATATAGGGATAAACCTATCAAGTAAACTGACCTGGGTTTGGCAAAGCCGGTGGACATCCTCTAGATATTCATCAGCTCCATCCTGGCTCCTTTCTCAAGTATGTCTTCTCTGAAACAAGCACCGTTGCAATGTAAAACGTAGATACCCACAATGAGGGAGACTGCCTGTTCCTCAGGCACCATGGATCAGCTGTCAAATTTTCTTTTATCCATAAGAAAATGTATGAATTGTTTTTCGTAATTTATTATTTTAGTATTTTGTTTTGTTTGTTTTATTATTTTTTTTTATAATTAAATGGCCAAACACAATTTATCATTGCATTTAGGTTTTTCCCTCTCCATGGATTATTCAATAAAGGTTAAGTTGTGTATATATAGTCTGCACATGCTGGCTTGACATTTGCTCAGTCAGAGGCTTTTTACCTGAGCGGTACAGAACAAGCCTTTTTTCCCCCCTCTTGTTTCATACAGAGTAGAAATACTGATCATGACACAGGTAAATGAGGGAAATGTAATCTCTGGTAACCAAATACAATATGTGGCACCTCCACTTCGTTATAGAAGGAATATAATAGTCTTTTTATGTCTTCCCTCATACAGGACTTCCCACTTGTGTGACAAAGCTTTCTTTATTGACGCATGTATATGGATATATGGAGACACTGGCAGACACAGACTGAAAAGGCCCCCTGCACAAGAACAATATATGGGCCCTTTATAGCCCAAAAGCTCCTTATTAGGTATAATCCCTCCCATGAAAGTTGGTTATGGGGCCCCTGACCTCTTGGGCCCCTTTTGTGGCTGCACAGGTGGCACCAGTGATATGTATCCTGTCCTACGACCTGGGTATTATTCAATGTATTGCTTTTCTGTTTCTAGACAGAACTTTGACTTTCCTTGTATTTTGTTCCTTTCTCCCTCCCTAGCTCTTGTGATGTCAGCATTCCCCGCCCTTCTTCTCCCTGTAGTGTTTGTAGCTTTGACTTTCCTTGTATTTTGTTCCTTTCTCCCTCCCTAGCTCTTGTGATGTCAGCATTCCCCGCCCTTCTTCTCCCTGTAGTGTTTGTAGCTTTGACTTTCCTTGTATTTTGTTCCTTTCTCCCTCCCTAGCTCTTGTGATGTCAGCATTCCCCGCCCTTCTTCTCCCTGTAGTGTTTGTAGCTTTGACTTTCCTTGTATTTTGTTCCTTTCTCCCTCCCTAGCTCTTGTGATGTCAGCATTCCCCGCCCTTCTTCTCCCTGTAGTGTTTGTAGCTTTGACTTTCCTTGTATTTTGTTCCTTTCTCCCTCCCTAGCTCTTGTGATGTCAGCATTCCCCGCCCTTCTTCTCCCTGTAGTGTTTGTAGCTTTGACTTTCCTGGTATTTTGTTCCTTTCTCCCTCCCTAGCTCTTGTGATGTCAGCATTCCCCGCCCTTCTTCTCCCTGTAGTGTTTGTAGCTTTGACTTTCCTTGTATTTTGTTCCTTTCTCCCTCCCTAGCTCTTGTGATGTCATCATTCCCCGCCCTTCTTCTCCCTGTAGTGTTTGTAGCTTTGACTTTCCTGGTATTTTGTTCCTTTCTCCCTCCCTAGCTCTTGTGATGTCAGCATTACCTGCCCTTCTCCCTGTAGTGTTTGTAGCTTTGACTTTCCTTGTATTTTGTTCCTTTCTCCCTCAGTCACTTGGAGTCCCTGAATGGCTCTCACTGGCGGGTTAAAACAATGTTTTTGGATGCTGTGTGTACAAAACAAAAACCCACCCATCTGCTCTCCCCCGGAAATGCTCTATTTATGGCTGGGCTGTATGTGCGCAGAGTATCTGTGATACTGGTTACTCGAGTCAAGCCTGTCAGAGTATCTGACCTGCCGACTCGAATAAAGAGCACCTGAGCACTTTAATGCTTGCTCATCATTCGTAGTTACCACTGGATCCCACTTGTATGTGGAGATGCGGCATCATTGGCGTCACTCACCTCCCCATATGGAAGTGGACGGCATCAAACAACCCCTTTAACTCTTGGATGTTCCTCTACTTATAAAACCTATGATTATGCCTTCAAACCTGAGAAAACATTACCATAGTAATTAAGCAAGCCTTTACTAGATATGACAATGTTGCACCTTACACTACTGATATTTTGGTTGTGAGATAAGATTTAAATGAAACAAAACCTAAAATGTTTGATTGTGATAAACTAATTAACACTTGCCATTGGTGAAGGAACCATTTAAGTACATTCACCATATGCTGAGGCTGGCTTGCTTAAATATTTTCATTCAATTGTTGATAATTAGTTATAAACTGTTAAAACTGAATTAATTGGATGAAATCTTGTAAAAATGAAACAAAAACACAATCTCTCCAAACTTTTCAAATTCGGATGAGTTGCTTTTCTGTCAACTGCACGTGGTATGGTCTGAGCCATATGCAGTGATGTAGCGTGAAAACCAAGACGTTTTCCTAAGGTTAAAAGTTATCTTCTATCAGATGACATCTGCCGAGCCCCTTCTCAACTGACAAGAGGTCAAGCATGCATACCTCCATTGAAAGTCTAAAGGCCCTGTCACGCACAGAGATAGATCTGTGGCAGATCTGTGGCAGATCTGTGGCAGATCTGTGGCAGATCTGTAATTGTGGACAATCAGTGCTAGGTTTGTGGCTGTGTACAAATGGAACAATATGCCCATGATTTCACTGCAACCACAGATCTGCCAAAGATTATCTCTGTGTGTGACAGGGTCTTAAGACTGCTGGAAGTGGCGTAACTAGAGTCCGATGTGCCCTGATGCAAAGTTTGACCTGCCCCCCTCATTTGGGCCATTGTTGCATTGACATACGATTTGCCTCCTATCCCCTTAATTGTGTAGTAATGACCCCTGTCCTGTACTAATATCCCCCCATCCTGGCCCACATCCTGGTAAATATGTCCCCCTTCCTGGTGTTTGAACCCATCATGACTACATGGGTGGTATATATGTCCCCATCATGGCTACATCCTGGTATATATGTCCCCATGATGGCCCATCCTTGTATATATGTCCCCATCATGGCCCCATCATAGTGTATAACCCCATCATGGCCCCATTCTGGTATATATGACCCCATCATGTCCTCATGCTGGTATATATGACCCCATCATGTCCTCATGCTGGTATATATGGCCCCATCATGTCCCATCCTGGTATATATGGCTCCATCATGTCTCCATTTTGGTATATATGTCCCCTTCATTGCCCCATCCTGGTATATATGGCTCTATCATATCCCCATCCTGGTATATATAGCTTTATCATGTCCCCATCCTGGCATATATGGCCCCACCATGTCCTATGCTGGTACATACGGCCCCATCATGTCTCCATCCTGGTATTTAGCCCCATCCTAGTATATGTCCCCATCCTGGCCACATCCTAATATATAGACCCATCCTGGTATATGTCCCAACATGTCCCCTTCCTGGTATATAGCCCCATCCTGATATATGTCCCAATCATGCCCACATCCTGGTATATAGTGACATCATGTCCCCATTCTGGTATATATGGCCCCCTCATGTCTCCATCCTAGTATATAGCCCCATCCTAGCATATGTCCCAATCCTGGCCACACCCTGGTATATATCCCCATCCTGGTATATAGTCATATCCTGATTGGGATATATATATATATATATATATATATATATCCCAATCATGTCCTCATCCTGGTATATAGCTTCACCATGTCCCCATCCTGGTATTTATGGCCCCATTATGTCACCATCCTGGTATATATAGCTCCCACCTAGTATATGTTCACATTTTTGCCACATTCTGGTATATATGGCCCCATCATATCCCCATCCTGGTATATATAGCTTTATTATGTCCCCATCCGGGCATATATGGCTCCATCATGTCCCATGCTGGTAAATATGGCTCCATCATGTCTACATCCTGGTATATAGCCCCATCCTAGTATATGTCCCCATCCTGGCCACATCCTAGTATATAGCCCCATACTGGTATCTGTCCCAACATGTGCACATCCTGGTATATAGCCCCCATCCTGATATATGTTCCAATCATGTCCCCATCCTGGTATATAGCTTCATCATGTCCCCATCCTGGTATATATTGCCCCATCATGTCTCCATCATAGTATATAGCCCCATCCTAGTATATGTCCCCATGCTGGCCACATATACCAGGATGGGCTATCCCCATCCTGGTATATAGCCACATCCTGATATATATCCCAATTATGTCCTCATCCTGGTATATAGCTTCACCATGTCCCCATCTTGTATGGCTCCATCATGTCATGTTCCGATCCTGGTATATATAGCTCCATCCTAATATATGTCCCCATTTTGGCCATATCCTGGTATATAGCCCCATCCTGGTATATGATTATTAATCAGAAGACATCTATATTGTGGCGTTTCACAGAAAACATTATTGGCCACTGGGGACCGAGCCACACAGTACACTAGTCGGACAGGTGGGTCCTTGGCCACTTCTCCCTGTTTGCTGCCCGGGTTAAAAGGTCTCTGCCTATAAGAACAATGTAGGTTACTTTCTCATGATGCCTCTAGCTTTCTAAAAGAGCTGAGTCTCATTATACTGATTATTCTTTGCTCTGAGTACTATTCAAGGGCACCAGTGGTAGATCAGTGAAATAGAACTTCTGTCTCCTAACTAGAGTTGAGCGCGGTTCGCGGTTCGAGGTTCTCCAGTTCACGGCTCGAGTGATTTTGGGAGCTGTTCTAGATCGAACTAGAACTCGAGCTTTTTGCTAAAGCTCGATAGTTCTAGATACGTTCGAGAACGGTTCTAGCAGCAAAAAGACAAGCTAATTACTAGCTGGCTTTCCGCTGTAATAGTGTAAGTCACTCTGTGACTCACACTATTATGAAATTTCAGTGTATAGTGTGCTGGAACAGCGCATTCAGATCACTGCTGTATGGATAATGGCGATCGCTATTTATTTTTTTTTCCTTGTCTTCCTTCCCTAAGCGCGCGCGTGTAGTGGGGCGGGCCAGCATGTCAGCCAATCCCAGACACACACACACCTAAGTGGACTTTTAGCCAGAGAAGCAACGGCATGTGTGATAGGATGTCCATGTCACATGTCCCTGCATTATAAAACCGGACATTTTCCTCCAGCACGCCATTATCTGCCTTCTGCGTCCTTGGTGTCAGTCACCGCTGGCGCAGCTCCTATCTCCGATACTGCTGTGTACGCTCTATACACAGCGCTGTACAGAATAGGGATAGAAGTTTCTATCAGTCCTTTTAAGGGCTAATACCGGCAGGGTCAGAGCCATAGGTGACAGTCAGGGCAGTGAAAACAGAGTTTAACAGCTACACAAGATGACAGCTAAGGTCAGGGATTTCCTCGCTGCATTTCCCCATTAGGAGGGATAGAAAGGCAGGCTTCCATTCCTCTACCCAGACCCACAACCCTGCCACTGTACCCTCCTGCCCTTTGCACACTCAAACTCATTGTTACTAAGCCATTATACTAGCAAACACTGAGTGAACTTAGTGGCATCCTAAACGTGGCTGTTGGACTTCTGTATTGTCACACTAGTGCAAAGATATTTGCAGCACGTCTGCCTGCATTGCACACTCAAACTCATTGTTACTAAGCCATTATAGTAGCAAACACTGAGTGAACTTAGTGGCATCCTAAAAGTGGCTGTTGGACTTCCATTAGTGTCCCACTGGTGCCAAGCTATTTCTAGCACCTGTGCAGGACACCCTCCTGCTCTGTTTTTAATAAGCTATAATGATAGCAAAAAATGCTGCCATTTAGTGGCATACAAGAAGTGACTGTTGGACTTCCATTAGTGTCCCACTGGTGCAAATCTATTTGCAGCACCTCTGCATGACACCCTCATGCACATTTTGCTACGCTAATTTTATAGCAAACTCAGGGAATTCCTTGCTGCATTTGATCATTCGGAGGGATAGAAAGTGAGGCTTCCTTTAGCTTTTCCTTCTGTTCATAGACAGCATCTCCAAGTCCACACCCGAAGAGCAATTTCTCCTCCACGTCTAAGTGTGGAGAGGCAGCTAGTGCGCATGTGTGACGCCCTGGGCAAGCCAGGGGTCACAGGTAATGACATCACCACACCCTACACCCCGGTTAGGTACACCTAAGCTAAACCAGAAATCCTTGTTGCCTTCCCCAGGGGCTGATGTCCACACCAGGGGGTGGAGCCAGGCGGTTGGTCTCCACCCACCAAGGAGTTCACAGTCCTGGAGGAGGGAAAACACAGGCAGTCAGAAAAAGTTAGAGTTTGGAGGAGGAAGTGAGAGGAGTTGAGTGGTAGAGGAGCAAGTGTGAGGAAAAAAAGTGACAGCAACAGAGCCTGAAGTTGGTCCGGGTGTGTGCCCCGGACAGAGACAGCAAGGTTAGCAGACGGTGGTGACCGTCTGCAGGAGAGGCCTATCGGAGTGGCCGTGAGGACCGTGGACGGGTGGTTGCCCGGCGGTACCGGACCGGTACACAAGGAGAAGCCAGCACCATTGGCAGGGGCCTTTCGGATCCCAGCAAGGCTTGGAGTCGCCGTGAATTTGCCAAATCTGTCAGTGAAGGGGACCCCCGGGTCTCCAAACAACTAAGTCCCGATTGAAGGCAACAGTCCAACCGTATGAGAGAGACACCACCACCGCCAAGGCACCAGTTTCTCAGGGCCAGCGCCTGCGGGCAAAGAGGGGCTCCTCCGGCCCATATCCAAGTCGGGGAGCGGGTTACCGGTGGGAACCCATCGCAACCAACCGAAGTACTAGGTGCAGGGAAAGAGACAGTCACCGTTAACTACCGGGGAAAAGCAACAGCAGCCGTCCGTGGGAACCGTCTTTCCAGCCATGTGTTTTACCGAGAACTGTGTCATCGTCTCAGGCTGAGTGAGTACCACCGTGCCGTGCGGCACAGCGCTGCCCCTGCGACCCTGCACCTCACGAGGCCCCGCACCCGGCCTGCCATCCACCCCTACCCCATCACCGGGCCCCGGGAAAACCAACCCCCTACCCACGGAGGGGAGAAATAACAACAAAGCTGCTCCCTGTCACCGCTCCCGGGATCCCCCTCCAGAGCAGCGGTGGTGTCCACACAATCACCACAACCGTGGGTGGCGTCACGGACAATAAATCCCCAAAACCAATCCCCTTTTCACTCACGGGCGAGGAGCGCCGCTCGAGTCCCCGGGATCCGGCCCATCGCTCGAGCCACCGAGCAGCAGAGGCCGCAGCAGCAGCAGCAGCCGGACCCGAGCAGTGGGAGAGCGCGGCATCCCCTCCTCCGCCCGCGACACATGCGTGTGCCAATTTACCCCAGCCGCAGCCTAACTACAGTGTTTCGCCTAGTGAGTATGCTCAGCCTGACTGTGCCATTCCTGAGGCTAAGTCTTCATTTCGGGATACAGCGCATGCTCCCACACTTAGTGCGAAAAGCCTCTTTGCACAGGTACTTGCATTCCGTGCCGGGTCTAAGTCCAGTTTTGTGCCTAGACACCATGCTAAAGCTGATAGTCTTTTTTCAGAGACTGTATTTCATGCTACTGAGCATGCTCAGGCACTTACTGCATCAGAGACTAGGTCCGGTAATAAACTCTTTGGCCCTGCCCCTGATGTGGGGGGCCCATATAGACAACAGGGCATCAGGTGTCCTGACGATGTGGCCAGGCCACTCCCAAATGGCTTGCAGAGGCCCGCCCCTATCACTTGTCACCTCATTATTGATGGTCAGACGATGACTGGTGAGGTGTTTGTGTCGTGGCAGCCATGAGGTCATTATTGAAGTTGTGGTTCCAAATAGGACGCTAGTTATGCCACTCATGACGTGTCACTCTGCTTTTGTCTCCAGGAGGTGCATTGTGGTCCACCCTGGTTTGGGGCGGACCCAGGTTATAAAACGGGCTGGAGCCAACAAGGAGGTGCGCAGTCTTCTATTATGCTCCGAAAGAGCACACCTCCATGTGTTGAACCCATTGCGGCTTTAGGCCAGAGGTAGGCAGGGATAGGGCGTCGATTCAGGCCGCCACCACAGTTGGTAACGCAGAACGGTTAAGACCAGCTCCTGTCCTACAAGTCCTGCTTGTGCAGCCCAGTGGCATTAACAGGCCTGCTGCTGCTGATGCGCCTGCTGTCCACAGGTGTGGCCCCAATGCACATGGTCAGCGTACTCAATGGCCCCTGTGATGTTAACAGGGAGTTCCTGGGCTGGGTGGGCGTGTGGACCCTGTGACGCTAACAGCGCTCCCAGTCTCCAGATCCGAGTGGCGTCTAACTCGGTTCAGGCTACTATTAGTTTCATAGCCACACAGCTCTGTATCCTCCACCTAACCTTCCATTTGCCAACCTCTCCTTTTCCATCTGGGAGCACGGTGGACACTGACTGCTGATGCGGATATATACCTTTCTCTTTCTTTTCTTATTAATTTTCGTTATATAGCGGTAACATAGTATATACCACCTTATCCAAATCTGCCAGTCCCACCGTAACAGATGGTGTTTCTTCATCAAATGTTACTTTTGCTTAACCACCAAACCCACGGACAAAAACTTTTTTCCCCTTTCCAACACACCTGTTCCCCTTTCCACCAGCATCTGTCCTTTTACAACTCATTTGGTATATGACCAAAAGTGCAACTCTGCAGGGACACCGTACTCAATGCCATCTCAGCACAGCAGCCAGCCCTCGGTCCCTCAGATGTGGACAAGTAAAAGACCATTTCCTCCTATCCATGACAAAGCGTTGAGATTCACTCTGTGCAGCACTGGTGTTTAGTGGAAAAGCAGATCTAAGAATCCGTACCACCTTTTGCAGATACTCCTGTACACGTACGTCCCTTTCTATGGCAGGAATTATTTAGCCAAATTTTGTCTTGTACCGGGGATCTAACAGTGTGGCAACCCAGTAGTTAGCATTACTTCGAATTCGTACAATCCGAGGGTCATGTTGTAGGTAGTGCAGCAAGAAGGCGCTCATGTGTCTTGTGCATCCAGGAGGACCAAGTCCTTGGTGTGTTGGTGGCAGAGAGGTTAGAATCGTGCCTCCTTCCTCTGCCCTCTCCCCCCAACCTCGCACAACCGAAATGTGAGCAAGCTCTCACTCATCTGCTGAGTCTTCCATGCCCATCGCCAGTTCGTCCTCCATTTCTTCATGGGCCCCTGCACATTCCTCAACAATTTTTGCTGATACTATGCGCCCTTGTTAATCCCTCTCCCCCACCATGACTGCCGCCTAGGTGCCGCTCACCGTCTGGACCTTGTAGATCTTATTATCCCTTCTGCATATGACTCCTCCTGTACTTCCTCCCCTTCCTCTTGGACAAACACCTGACTCCGAATAATGCTTACAGTGTGCTCCATCTTGTAGATGACCAGAATTGTCACGCTGAGAATGGCATCGCCAGTGCTAAACATCTTCGTCGACATTTGTAAACTGTGTAGAAGGGTGCATAGGTCCTTGATCTGACACCACTCCAGCAGCGTGATCTGCACCACCTCTGGATCAAGTTAGCCCAGGGTATACGTCATACCGTATTTCAGCAGGGCTCTGCGGTGCTGCCACAGACGCTGCAACATGTGCAGATTCCAATTCCTGCGTGTCGGAACATCGCATTTCCGGCGTTTAACCGCCAGACCCTAAGACTTCAGGAGCGATGAAAGTTGTTGAGCTGCTGGGTGCGAAGGATGAAAGTGAGCACATAGCAGCGTGCCCGCTGCACAAGGCCATGTAGGCCGGGATGGTATTTTAAAAATTGCTGGAGAATCAGATTCAACACGTGAGCCATACAAGGCACGTGTGTCACATTGCCCTGACGAAGGGCCGCAGACAGGTTTGCATCATTGCCGCACACGACTGTTAAGTCACCAACGTAGTCCACTCAATCAATTTGTACTCCGGTCGCTAGGTGACAACGTGTTCCTTTCGTGCATAGTGCTGATGATGGGAAAGGAGTCGATGCCAGCGGCGCAGGTGGACCCAAGTTATGGTCACCCACTGGGTTGCGTTACATTGACAGATACAGAACCACAGGCTGAATGTAGGTGGTGGGTATCTCACAGATGAAGTACCATCATTCAGCTACAACCAATGGGAAGACACCACACCCTTTTTTAGGCCCCTCCTGTCTGCAGACCACTGCCAGACATAGCTATGAACCTCTTGTTACTGTTACCCCCAGTTCAGTTTTATGATTTTGTGTGCTTGTTACCTGACTACTTTTCCTGCTTGCTGTTTATGTACCTCGTTGGCCGATCCGCATTTCACCTCTGCTTGTTTTCTGATTAAGTCCTGGCCATCCCATTCTGTTCCTCTTCCTCAATTAATGTTTTTGACCCTGCATGACTACTATTCTCTGGAACTGCAGCCTTCCACAGGTATTGATCAACTTGGGCCCTGTGTAATTCCAAATCACTGTATAGGGGTTAAAGGGTTTCAGGGTTCTGGGTGTCCAGCTTGGTGAGTGGCTTGCCTCTAGCCTATCCTTTACAGCCCATCTGAGTGTGTCGATCCAGGCAGGCGTTACACCGTGCCCTCTGCAGAAGGCCATGTAGGCCGGCATAGTGTTTTAAAAATTGCTGGACAACCAGGTTCAACACGTGAGCCATACAAGGAACGTGTGTCACATTGCCCTGAAGAAGGGTCGCAGACTGGTTTGCATCATTGTCGCACCCGACCTTCCCTGGCTGCTGGTTGAGTGGAGACAACCATTGATGAAACTTGGTCTCACTCTCCAGAGCTTACCGTCCACAACTCCTCAGCGGTGTGACTCACATTTCCCAGACATTTCTAAGTAAAGAGTCAACCGCATCATGCTGTTGATCTGTGCTGCCAGCATAGTAAGGAGGTGTGTGGGATTCCTTGGGCGCAGTTACAAGGAAGGGTGGCCTGACCACACAGGGTTTGGGCCGAGGTGGAGGACCCACACGAGGTTGAGGAGGCAGAAGCAGTGGAGGAACTTGTACATACAGAGGAAGGATTGACACACAAGTCGTGGGGACGGCAAGACTTGTACAGCAAACCCTTCTCCATCTCTCACCATAGTTACCCAGTGCCCAGTCAGCAACATGTAACTCCCCTGTCCATGCTTACTGGTCCAAGTATCTGTGGTGAAATGCACCCTGTCACACACAGAGTTTCTCAAGGAATCGGTGAGGTTGTGTGCGACCTGCTGTGGTAGTGCGGGCACGCCTTTCTTGGAGAAGGAGTGACGACTGGCCATCGGCTCTTGGGGCACTGCAATGGGCATAAGGTCTCGAAAATCCTCGGTCTCAAAAGGGTGTAAAGGCAGCCTTTCTGTTGCCAACAAGTTGCAGATGATGAAACGCAACCTCTTAGGCATGTCATGCCCTTCGAAAATCATGTAAAACACAGCGAGGGGACTCCAACCACAGTCTCCCTCGTTTCCACTAATTGGGCCACACACACCCCACGTGACTGGCATCAGTTGACCCCCCTTTTGAAAAAGAAAAAGATGCTTTGCATGAAGCACTCTCAAAAATACGCGTGCCTTTCGCCTCCCCTGGCTGACCCAGGGGAAGAAAAGTCTCTGAGAGCCATGACTTGTTCATCTTGGTTCTTTTAGAAACACAGCGAGGGGACTCCAACCACAGTCTCCCTTGTTGCCACTAATTGGTCCACACACACCCCACTTGACTGGCATCAGTTGACCCCCCTTTTGAAAAAGAAAAAGATGCTTTGCATGAAGCACTCTCAAAAATACACGTGCCTTTCACCTCCCCTGGATGACCCAGGGGAAGAAAAGTCCTCTGAGAGCCATGACTTGTTCATCTTGGTTCTTTTAGAAACACAGCGAGGGGACTCCAACCACAGTCTCCCTCGTTTCCACTATTTGGGCCACACACACCCCACTTGACTGGCATCAGTTGACCCCCCTTTTCAAAATGAAAAAGATGCTTTGCATGAAGCACTCTCAAAAATACGCGTGCCTTTCGCCTCCCCTGGCTGACCCAGGGGAAGAAAAGTCCTCTGAGAGCCATGTCCACATTGTCAGTGGACAGACACGTGTGCTTATCTGCCAGCAGACCCCCAGCAGCACTGAAGACAGTTTCCGAGAGAACGCTGGCTGCAGGACACGACAAGATCCCCAAGGCGTACGTGGAAAGCTCAGGCAATTTATCCAGATTGGAAGCCTAAAATGAGCAGGGCTCAAGTTGCACAGTAATGGCATCGACGTTTCCTTGCATATACTCATATATCTGTGTGTGCTCCTCTTTTTCCTTGTCCAGCTCTTGTGTTGTGAGTTGTTTGTCACCTTTTGGACACCTTTGAGGGTGTTTTCTAGGTGTTTTTATGTGTTTGTGATTGCCTGCCATTGTTTCCTATGCAGTTCGAGTTCGGTTCGACGAACCGAACTCGAACGAGACCTCCGTTCGGCGAACCGAACTCTAGCCGAACCGGGACTGGTTCGCTCATCTCTACTCCTAATACTACATAGTCTCAATAGATCCTATATGATGCATCTTCTACCTGTATCATTTGACTCCTGCTTGTGATAGGTTTCTCCTTTTTTGCTCTTACAAGAAAGAGGCGGAGGAGAGAGACTGAAGCTGTAGCTCATAGAAATACATTAAAGATACCTCACATAGCAACCACAGAGAGTATAGTCTGACATTGCAAGACAGGAAATTTTTAAACTATACAGCTAATAATATGGATTAATAGATTAATGTTCTGTACATACTGAAATGGCTCAGTAAAGAATTTGGAAAGCTTAGCATTTGGCCATTTTCTTTGCTCATTGTTTTGCTGTATCAGAGGGAGCACAGCCCGGTACACGGTCTACGCATTTTTGCTGCGTTTTTTCACATGCATTATTTTTTCAGATTTTTCCACACTTAGTATAGGTGAAACTTGCAGCAAAAATGTTGAAAGAATTGACATGCTGCAGGTGTAAATCTGCAAGTAAAAAATAGGCAGCTTGTGCAGGAGACTTCAGGAATCTCATTCACTTTGTTGAGACTAGGAAATCCTTTAGGTTTTGTGATAAAACTGCGCAGAATAATGCAACAAAAATGCAATACAACACAACGTGTGCACAGGCCCTCAGAATGGGGCTGTAGAACCCAGAGAATGGGTCTGAGCCTCCCTGTCTTGAGTGGAGCGGAGTTGCGCATGCTTGTTCTCAGCTTTATTAATTATTAGGGATGATCGAATACTTTATTATTTGCTTCACCGAATATCTGCCGAATACCTCACCGCTATTCGAGTATTCGCAAATATTCGACCCCCAATGTAAGTCTATGGGAAATATACTCACAGCAGAAAAAAGGGCAACTAGTCCAGTTAGCCCAGGCCAACACATCTAATGCACAACAGGATGCAGACAAACCTCTCAACATGGTGGACACTTCACAGGTGCAAGGTAAATTGCACACTAGTGGCGTGCATAGGGCGCTGTTCACACTTGTATGCACATGGTTTCCAGCCAGCAACCTATTTCCACGCCCTTACTATTAGATTAGGCGGGTTACCCGGACACTGCTCACTGCAGCACACAAGGGACAGAGACTCCACTATGCACGACCTGTATTAAGAGGCCTGGCTGCACCCCGTATAAAAAAAAGTGCAAAAAATATCAAATATATATGAGGTATTAGTTAGTAAATTGGCCAATGTACATAAGCCTGCAATCCTCATCACGGATCCTCACGCTTGCAGGTCCCTACACTGATAAATATCAAAAATAGCAACAAAAAGAAGAGATAAAAACTCCCCCAAAAATGTAATATACTCACAGCAGAAAAGAGGGCAACCAGTCCATTTAGCCCAGGCCAACACATCTAATGCACCAACAGGATGCAGACAAACCTCTCAACATGGTGGACACTTCACAGGTGCAAGGTAAATTGCACACTTGTGGCGCGCATAGGGCGCTGTTCACACTTGTATGCGCATGGTGTCCAGCCAGCAACCTATTACCACACCCTTACTATTAGATTAGGCGGGTTACTCGGACACTACTCACTGCAGCACACAAGGGACAGAAACATCCCGCCCACCTCCTTCCTTCCGCATTGACGGTGGAG
The DNA here is from genome assembly GCF_048569485.1 of Anomaloglossus baeobatrachus. Taxonomy (NCBI): domain Eukaryota; kingdom Metazoa; phylum Chordata; class Amphibia; order Anura; family Aromobatidae; genus Anomaloglossus; species Anomaloglossus baeobatrachus. Next base: position 79,810,172 of record NC_134360.1, read on the forward strand.
GCAGGTAAGGAGATGTTCCTCGCTCCTGCGGCTTCACACACAGCGATGTGTGCTGCCGCAGGAACGAGGAACAACATCGTATCTCCAATTGGTGCGACATTATGGAAATGTCCGACACTACACAGATCACCGATTTACGTCGCTTTTGCGATCGTTTATCGGCGCATCTAGGCTTTACACGTTGCGACGTCGTTACCGGCGCCGGATGTGCGTCACTTTCAATTTGACCCCGACGATATCGCAGTAGCGATGTCACAACGTGCAAAGTGCCCCTTAGTGTGTATTGAGCTCATAATGCTGCAAAATAATCTCAACTACATTGCAACGTCATGGATTTAGTGACATTAAGAACATATCAAGGACATTTGGAATTAAGAACGGGACATTAGAGTAAAGAAACAATGGTTTTCGTACTACATTGTAATTCTTTCTGCCGGCTAAATGCTGTCATCACTGAAATTAGATAAAGACGAATTCTACCTGAAGCTGATATTTATCTTAGAGAAAATCACATGTTACTAAGGAAGAGATGCTACTTACTGTTTCCACATAAGACAACTTTTTTTTTTATCTTAATTGAAGCTTTTAGAACAAAGCTCTAAAGAGTTTTATCTTAAAGGTATTTAAAATTTAGAATGGGCACATTTTTAAAACTAGTAAAATAAACCTAAATGAGTAATTTTACATACCACGGAGACTAATGGGATGGTGTAAAACTTAAACATTAATGGGCAACACTTAGGGTAGGTATTCAATATTTGATACTTGGGGGTTCAACATCTGGGAACCCTGTTAAGGCCCCGTTACACGCAGCGACGTATCTAATGATATATCGCCGGGGTCACGGATTCCGTGACGCACATCCGGCATCGTTAGCGACGTCATTGCGTGTGACACCAACGAGCAGCCGTTAACGATGGAAAATACTCACCAAATCGTCCATCGTTGACACATCGTTCATTTTCAAAAAATTGTTGATTGTTGAGGACGCAGGTTGTTCGTCGTTCCCGAGGCAGCACACATCGCTACGTGTGACACCTCGGGAACGACGAACCACAGCTTACCTGCGTTCGGCGGCAATGAGGAAGGAAGGAGGTGGGCGGGATGTTACGGCTGCTCATCTCTGCCCCTTCGCTTCTATTGGGCGGCCGCTTAGTGACGCCGCTGTGACGCCGCACAAACCGCCCTCTTAGAAAGGAGGCGGTTCGCCAGCCACAGCGACGTCGCTAGGCGGGTAAATAGGTGTGATGGCTCCTAACGATATTGTGCGCCACGGGCAGCGATTTGACCATGACGCACAACCGACGGGGGCGGGTGCTTTCACCAGCGACATCACTAGCGATGTCGCTGCGTGTAAAGCCCCCTTTAATAAGAAAAATGAAGGAAATGTGGTAATTCAGAAAGCTCATTCCTATGGGTGGCTGTGCCTGGTATCCCAGCTCTGTCCCATTCGGTTGCTTAAATGGAACCTGTCAGGTCTCCTATGCACCCAGAACCACGAGCAGGTCTGTATGTATATTGCTAATCCCTGCCTAACTGCCCCAACCTATAGTAGCATAGATAAAAGGATCTTTAGAAAAAGTATTTTTAAAAATCCTTTATGGTATGCTAATGAGGCTAGGGATTAGTCTCAACGGCATTATTTCCCTTAGCTATTTGGCCCCTGTGGGCGTGCTAACATGCTAATGAATGCGCAGCGTCAGAGGATGGTCGCTTCTCACCTCTGCTGCCACCACTGGTTTTCAGCTCAGTGCATATGATCAGAAGTCCTCAGACTTCCTGTCATGGGCACCACACTAGTTTGAAGCCTGGACACATACACCCGCTTCGTAGTGTGCATGATCGGAAGTCTGGGGACTTCTGATCATGCGCACTGAGCCAAAAACCATTGTCTGAGGCGGTGGCAACAGGGAGGTGAGAGCGACCATATCTCTGACTGCTCTTTGTTCTGGGTGCATAAAGGATCTGACAGGTTCCTTTTAAGTAAGCATCGAAGGACCCTATATTGTGGTGATTGGCGACCAATATAGAATCTATTTAAAGGAAATCTGTCAGCAGGTTTTTGCTATGTAATCTGAAGACAGCATACTTTAATGATTAACAAAGATTTCAGTGATGCCTCTCTAATTGCACTGTTTGCTGTTGTTTACCTGCTATGTTTGTTTTAGCTTCAAAAGATTGTAAAAGTGTAAAAGTCTGGATCTATGCAGGTAACCTAGTACCCGTGCACCAATCCCGGGCCCGGAGTTCATAGAGAACTCATGGTAACTATCCGGATCCGGCTAACAGGGTAATTAAAAAAAAAAAAAAATTAAAATGAAAAGGAAGAAAATAAGAATAATGCTAGTGCATTATACTTAACAGTCTGCATGTGGTTGTAACACTATTCCGGGGCTTCTCATTAACCTCATGCATATGCACTGCTTACCCCGCCCAATGGCAGTCCCGGCATCTATGATTGGTTGCAGTTAAATGGCTCAAAGTAGTATTATCGCCATGCGGGAGAATGGTAAGTGTAATGCACCTGCTCTAATCCCCCCATCCCCTCTACCACCATTTTAAAGCACATGATTTGGGTTCCCATAGACTTATATGGGGATTGACATCCGTCCAGATATCCGAAATGAATTCCGAGCCCGACCAGGGTCTTTTTTAAAAATACGGTTGGATACACCGATCTTGGATATCTGCGGGTTCACCCATCAGTAGTTGCCAACCATCCCTATGTTCCAGGGCAGTTAGGGCACCTTTTTGCTCGGTCCGTAAAAAAATGTAAGGTGTACGATAAGCTGAAGAAACTTATACAGATTATTGACTGTCCTTATCATCATTTTGAGCTTACAGGGAATTCAGCTGATGTCGCCATATCAGAACTATAGGTTGTAGATATGGATCACTTATTTATTATGGTTTTATAATGTGTCCATAAAAAATATTGTCTGTGATTGTTTATTTGATAACCTGTACAGAAGAAATAAAAAGTCAAGTAGCCAACCGTGACTAGAGGTCAGCAAATCTGGCACGTCCCCTTCTGTGATTAGCAGCTCACTATCTACAGTCATTGTACATGGAGAGCCTGGTGGCGGCGGGGTTAGCTTTCTCAGCTCTGCTACCTGCTAAATGTAAAATCTCTGATTGTGTGAGAACCATTGCATCCATTAAACTAAGTGATACATCATTGGATTCAGGGTCACTTTGCCTACATAGTGCTGCTGTCAGATGAGGTAACAAAAATCTGCTGACAGATGTCCTTTTAAGTTACTTGACAAATTTTACATATAAAAATGTGGTGCCTGGTGGACCTCATTGATATATAATAGGTTCTATTTTGATTTTCAGGAATACAGGATTTCTTCCTTTAGACTGCCAAGCCTCTAAGGATAGTGTGGACAGAATCTTGCAGAAAATAAAAGTGGTATTTTGTAATGTTACTGTGGGTCCATTTGGTAAATATCTCCGAAGATCTATATGTTTACACATGCATAACTTTGAAGAGCACAGATTAAAGTTTTATTTCTCATTTGTGTCTGTACAAAATAATTCTATACATTGAACATTCTCGTCCTGTCTCCACGCAAGAAAGAAATGACAAATAAGCTCAACATACAGAGCATACTTTTATAACTGTAAAACTGAATGTCGGAAATGTCAATGTCTTTCCAATTAAATATGTTGCATTTTAAAAGGTTTTTCTTTATTGGCTATAGAGTCTTCAGATACACTAAGTATAACTACACCATAATCCTGATAGACATTGTTGCAGGGAATTACTGCAATTCCTTGCCGTCGTCATATGGCTGATTCTCTTCTGTATGAAATATTGTCTAGTGCCATGGAGGCCTGGAGACGATCTAGTTCTAGATGACTTCCCATAACATGGATAACCCCTTCATCAGGAGCACCGCCAACAGCTTCTTCATCCTCATCCTCCTCCTGGCTTAGGAGAGCCAGCTCATTTTCATAGCAGAAGGCGCTTGGGGAAGGTAAAGCAGTTATGCGACTCTCATGAAGTTCCCGTGCGCTGCACATAGGAGTTCCTGGCACCTGGTATGTTTTATGAAAGTGAGAATAGTCGACCTTATAATGATTCTTCTCCTCGAATACAACAGGCTCAAATCTGTGTCCCCAACGAATCTCACTTGCTAGATATGAGCTGCGAGCTTGTGTTGTCATAGCTGTGGCCTCAACCATACCTTCCAAAATGACAACAATTTCAAAGTCCTCACCCTCCAGCTGCTCTTTCCCCATTGAATATAATGGGCTCTCCTCATCAATCTCATGGACTATAATTATGGGGGAGACTAGAAAGATACGATCCAGTCCACTGTCATATCCTACATTCAGGTCTCGCTGATCAACAGGGAGGTACTCACCCTCTTGAGTAACATATGGTCGGATCAGCTGGGCTCTTACATGGGCTTCTACAATGTGACTTTTGCGCAAATTACCAACCCTCCACATTAGGCAAAGTTTACCATCCCTTAGGGCAATTACAGCGTGATGACTGAAAAGCAGTGTTTGAGCCCGTTTTTTTGGTCTAGCCATTTTGGCCATTATTGTTCCAATCATAAAAGAGTCAATGAGGCAGCCAAGGATTGATTGTGCCACAACGGCTAGAATGGCTAAAGGGCATTCATCAGTAACACAACGGAATCCATACCCTATTGTGGTCTGTGTCTCTACAGAAAAAAGAAAAGCTTCAACAAAGCTGTTAACATGCATTAGGCATGGTTTTGGTGGGCCTGATCTTCCAGCAGGAATTGCACCAACACCTAAATCCCCATGGAGGAAAGCAATGCACCAGAAGAGGAAGGCGAAGAAAAGCCAAGAAGCTAAAAAAGCAGCAGAAAAGATGAGCAGCATGTAGCGCCAACGAGTATCCACGCATGTGGTGAAAATGTCAGCCATGTAGCGTTGAGATTTGTTGCTGAGATTGGCAAAGTAGACATTACATTGACCATTCTTTTTAACAAAACGATTACGCCGTTTCCGTCTTGAATGAGGGTGGTGGAGTGAAGAGGTCCAATGACCATTGAGACCCATAGATGGCATGCGGAGACCTTCTTCATCTGTAGACACAATGCTGTACCTACTGTAGAAAACAAAAACAAAGTTAATTATATTATTCTATGTTATTTATTGATTTATTAATAATTCATCTTAAACTTAAATTTACTCTTGAACATTCCCCAACATTTGTAATGATTTATTTTGTTAGATTTTTAGTATCCCACTTTAATGAGGACATATTTTATGTTAGCGCACTACTAAAAATATTAAGGTAGATTGTGGCCTAGAACTGCTCTCCTGATTTTACACATTTATGACATAAGCATAAGATATGATGAAATCAAAGCTCCACCTCTGTAAAAGGCGGCATACAGTTGATGCTGTAGGATAATGTTCCCCAACTTGAGTCTAAAGAGCCACCAACAGTATACGTCTTTAGGATTTCCCTAATATTTCACAGGTGATGGTCACTGATGGACTTTTCCCCTGGGTAATGCTAAGGAAATCCTGAAAATATTATCTGTTGGTGGCTCTTGAGGAATGCGGTTGGGGAACACTGCAGTAGGATTTAATGTGGAACATCAGAAACCGGAACTGGATTGAGGAGTAGTCAATTAAAGACAGGTGTAATAACTCTTCTGCCTTTTGTTAACCAAGGGTCAGGGGAACTGTTGCTAACCCTTAACTAGACCAGGCCTGTGAAATGGACGTCAGACACACTTTTCCTAACTCCCATTAATTTCTATGGACATTAAGTAAACTACATGGTGTAGTTTCATAGTCCCAAATCCTAAGGTGGGCGCCTGGACACAGTGATATCCATCTCATCCATGAAAGGTTGTGTTTGAATAATCTATAATGCAATTCCAGAAATGTTAAGGGTCCACACTGTTAGATTGCTTTGGATTGGACATGCTATATAGGGTAAACATTTCACAAACTTTGTTTAAAAGCTATGTAAACTTTCTCAGTTACTTTTTTTGTAATCTGAATACATTTAGCTCTTTAAAGGGAATCTGTCGGGTGATTTTGTAGTACCATACTAATGTTATATTTCAATAGGGCTTAAGGAGACCTTTCAGGATCAGTAAGTTGTATTGCTCTACTTTATCCTGTTATCTTGCTGTAATAAGCTCCATAGAATTCAGTTTCTGGTGCACACTAGTCAAGTGTATGTAAATAGAATTTGAAATGTTCGGAGTAAAAAGACGGGTTTATAAACCGCGCTAGAAACCACAAAGGGTGTTTGTAAAAATAAAGATTCTTTTAATAAACCATTCCTACGCGTTTCAGAGGTATACACACCTCCTTCTTCAGGGAAAAAACATACAGATATAAGGAATACAAGCACATTTATATCAATAAATGTGCTTGTATTCCTTATTCCCAACGGGGCCGCAGCTTCAACCACTTCAGCACTCACACAAGTCTGCACAGGGGTTGTGACTGTCACAACCTGATCAGGTGAGTGTATCCATCCCTTTTTGCCTTAAACCTTTATACCGGGTAAGACCCTATTTCTTGCGCCTTTTCCCTCCTCAGATTCTCTAAATAGAATTTGCACATTCACTTCTCCTCCTACCCACATCCCAGTGCATTCACTATCACTGATGATAGGTGGGTGGGAGTATGGGTGGGGGCAGCATTGTAAAGTCAGTTCAGATTTACTTTCACTGATCCCAGCACTGAGAGGTGGGAGCCGTGATCAGGGCATATACAGTTTGTATTTACATATGCTTGACTAGTTAGTACGTCACTTTGGCAGCACTAACTACATTTTGGTTCTGCCAATTAAGCCTATTTGATTTGATTTGACATGACACTGAATTCTATGGAGCTTACAACAAGATAGCAGGATAACGTAGAGCAATGAAACTTACTGATCCTGAACGATCTCTTTAGTTCCTATTTAAAAAAAGAAAAACAAAAAAAATTAGTATTGTACTAGAAAATCATCTGACAGATTGCCTTTAAAGGAAATATATTACCAGGTTTTTGCTACCCCATAATGTAGTAATGTAATTTCTTTTCATTTTCACATTTAAAGCGCACACGTCTTTAAAAAAAATAAAATAATAATAATAATAATTTGACATAGCAATGAAAGGATGTTTTCTGCAGGACAAGTGATATGTTGCAATTACACCATTTTGTGGTTCCACTGTCATTTATTTACTTTTAAGGGTGGAAGTGTGAACATCAAATTTGCCTTTTTTATTGTAAGGAGTACTTAATATTCAGGATGGATATTACCACAATGCCAGATAGGCATATCTTTTTTAACATTCTATTACTTTACACAATAAAAGCATTTTTTTAACCCATTGAATACTCAAGCATATTTCTCATTTGTGACCAAGACCCACTTTTCAAATCTGATATTTGTCACTTAATGAGGTAATAACTATTTTTTGTGATACATTATACTTTAATTTAGTGATCAATTTAGCTCAATATGATTTATATTTATTGATTAAAAATATCTGAAATTTGACAAAATTATTTAAAAATTAGCAATTTTCACAAATGTAACATTTTTATACTCTTAAATAGAATAGTCATACACAAAAACAGTTAATAACTGTGATCGGTGATAGGTCTGCTTTGCATCATTTTTTAAATGTCTTTTTATTTTGTTAGGATGTTAAAAGAGCTAACATTTTAGCAGCAATTTTTCAAAAATTATTTTTTCTTCTATTCTCGTTGCATTTTTACTCAATTTTTCCCAAACATAGTAAAATGCCATATCTGGTCAAATACTACTGTTTGAGCTCATAGAGGACTTGGAATGGGAGGGGGGACCCTTTCGCTTTTGAAATGCTTAATTCGCTGAAATATTTGGAAGACACCATTAACAGAGCACCTGAGGTGCCAAAACAGCAGAAACCTCATTTTGGAAACTATACTCATCAAGCAATTCATTTAGGGTTGTAGTGAGTAATTTGACAACACAGATGTTTACCAGAATTGTATAACATTGGGTAACAAAAATAAAATTTGCAATTTTAACAACAACATTTTAATTTTTCTCCACAATTTTTCATTTTCCGAAGAGGTAATAGAAAAAAATGAACTTGTTACACAATTTATCCTGATAACAGTATTACCCTACAATGTAAGTGATTGGCAACAACTGTTTATGTACACTGAGCCCTACTCAAAAGAGAAGAAGTGCTGTATCATTTTAGGAGAAACTTTTTTAAAATACAAAGAATATTTTTCTTGTAATAAAGATAAGCCACAAAAGTATACCATCAATGAGTCAGGAAAAATCCAAAGGGTCTTTAAACTGCACACCAGACGCGTTTTGAGCACATGGCTAACGCTCGGCTCAAGGGCATACAGCTCACCTCCCTAGTATATATAGTAGCTCTTCCCAAAGGTATACAGCTGTCCTCCCCTCCAAGGGTATACAGCTGTCCTTCCCCCAAATGGTATACAGGTTCCCTCCCCCCAAGGATATACAGGTTCCCTTCTCCCAAGGGTATACATCTATTCTCCCTAAGGGAAAACAGCTCTCCTCCCCAAGCTGTATACTGCTCTCTTCCCCCACAAGGGTATAAAGCTCACTTCCCTGGTATACAGTTCCCCCTCCAAGGGTATACAGCTCTCCACCCCCAAGGGTATACAGCTCATCTCCCTGGTATATAGCTCCCCCAAAGGTATACAGCTCAAGTTATGTGATGCGGGGCTTCTATCACTCGCATGCAATCAGAAGGGGCGGAAGGGTGCCGGGCAGGTTCAATCCTTCGTTCTATAGTCTATGGAGCTTAAATAGCCGCAGCGCTGGTGACGTGAGGAGCTGTGTGCGGGGCAGCATGTGCGGAGCTGGAGGACGGGCAGCGGCAGGAGAGGAGGGCCGCAACCCTGACACAGATCCCCCAGGCCGGAGTGTGCAGGAGCAGAGCGTGTCAGGCCACCTGTGAGCCCGGGGTGGGAGCAGAAAGGACAATTGGTAGCGGTTGGTGACCTGCAGCCAGTGTTGTGGCAGGCTGAGGGGTGCCGGGCACGGAGGAGCGGCGTTGGGGCACACACGTAGATGACCGACCTGCACCAGTACAGCGGTAAGCGGCCCTGCTCCACCGGAGGACCGGCGGCGGGCTGTGTGGGGCAGGCCAGGAGCAGGACGGACCTGAGCTGGCGAGATCTGCAAGCCCGTTATGTGTGGGACGGCTCGGCTGTGATGACGTCACATGGAGGGGAGAGATTAGCGAGTAACCACGAGTAATCACAGCGGCTCTTTTTATATATAGTGGCTGGTATAGTGTAGTGGTGAAGTGCACTGCCTCCCACATGGGAGACTGGGGTTCAAATCCTGGCCCTGCCATATAGCTTGGGGGAAAAAAAAGCCTCTAAAACACTATAATACCTACCTTCTGGTGGCTGTTATATCCTTAGGCAAGACCCCTAACACTATAATGTCTACCTCAATAAACATGAGAGTGTCACGAACAAAGAGAGTCATGCCGGCTCGGACGTCGCCCGGATTAACAAGGTCCGCGTCAGATGTTGAGGAACCAGGACAACCTGACGATAAATGGGCTACTGTAACAAACCATAAATGGACAAGGCAAGAGAACCTGGATCTGATAAAATGCTACTACAACAGCAGACCAAATGAGAGGGGATACATAAAGCATAGGAGGAAACTATGGATGAATGTCCATTGACTGAGAAACAACTAGTCACCCAACGCTTCAATATCATAAAGAGAAAGCTATTATCACAACTTGAAATAGATCAACTGCACTGTATATCCACACCACAGGAAGACCTGGAAGAACAAGATGTGCAGCCCACTGAAAATCCTGATCCAATTCTGCAACTAGAGGGTACAACAGCTGATCTGAAACAGAAAATCATAGAGAAACTGAATACCATGAACCCCAGAGACCGATTACCAAGGCTCAGCAGAGAAATACCACCAGAAAGTATGCTAGAAGACGCCAATAGAGCACTCGCATCAATACCTACCACCACCATAACACAAACTAATAAACTGATCTATGCCACTGCCTCAGTAATTCTGGAAATGCTTGGCTATACTAACAAGAACAATAGAAGCACGTGCCCACCATGGAAAAGAAGACTGGAGGCAAAAATCAAGGTGACACGAAGAGAAGTCAGCCAACTAACAGAAGCACAGAAGGGTGTAAAGATCAAGAATAAGACCAAGCTGAACAAGTACAAAGGCCTGACTCCATCTGAAACCCTAGAGACTGCAAAACAAAGGCTTACAGCACTGGCTGCAAGACTAGGGAGATACATTAGAGAAGCTGAGGCCAAGAGGATAAATGCCTTGTTCTCCAAAGAACCATCCAAGGTGTATTCCCAGCTGCAGAATAAAAGCACAATAGCAGCAATTCCACCGATAGCAGAGACTGAATAATACTGGAGGGACATATGGGAGAAGGAAAAAACACACAACACCGCTGCAAAGTGGCTGCAAGATCTGAGAATGAAACACAATAACCACCCAGAACAAGAACCAGTTACCATCACAGAAGTAGACATCCAAGAGCGCATCAAGAACATGGACAGCACCTGGCCCAGACATGATCCACACCTACCGGCTAAAGAAATTGACAGCAATAGTACATGAACGGCTGGCAAAACAGATGAACCAACTGCTAGAAGCAAGCCACCACCCAGCTTGGCTAACACAAGGAAGAACAGTGCTGATCCTGAAGGACCCTTGTAAAGGAACAATTCCATCCAACTATCGTCCAATAACCTGCCTTACAACGACATGGAAACTCCTGTCAGGCATCATAGCCACCAAGCTACAGAACCATATGAATCGGTACATGAATCCAGCTCAGAAAGGCATTGGGAACAACACCAGAGGCTCTAAGCACCAGCGGCTAGTGGATAGAGCAGTCGCTCACGACTCAAGATCCAGACAGACCAATCTCAGCACAGCCTAGATTGACTATAGGAAAGCCTATGACTCAATGCCACACACATGGATCTGTGAATGCTTGGCTCTCTACAATGTCAATAGGAAATTAAGAACCTTCCTCAGCAACTCAATGGGGCTATGGAGGACAACACTGGAAGTCAACTCAAGGCAACTAGCACAAGTGTCCATCAAATGTAGCGTATACCAAGGTGATGCACTATCCCCATTGCTGTTCTGCATAGGCTTAAATCCCCTTAGTCAGATAATAACAGAGTCTGGCTATGGATACAAGTTCAAAAGTGGAAGCATCATCAGCCACCTACTCTACATGGATGACATCAAGCTGTATGCGAAAAATGAAAGCGACATCAGTTCACTGATCCACCTGACCAGGATATACAGTGAAGACATCGGGATGTCCTTCGGACTGGAGAAGTGTGGCCGGCTGGTCATAAAGAGAGGCAAGGTAGTAAAGACTGATGGAGTAGAACTACCGGCAGGGCACATAGCAGATGTACAAACCTGCTACAAGTACCTTGGCATCCCACAGGGATACGGTAACCACGATGAGGAGGCAAGGAAAGCAGCAACATCCAAATACCATCAAAGGGTAAGACAGGTCCTAAAGAGCCAGCTCAATGGGAAGAATAAGATCCGCGCCATCAATACATACGCTCTGTCAGTTATCAGATACCCTGCTGGCATAGTGTGCTGGCCAAAAGAAGAAATGGAAGCTGCAGATGTGAAGACCCGGAAGCTCCTCACAATGCATGGTGGTCTCCACCCCAAGTCAAACACCCAAAGATTGTATACCAACAGAAAGGAGGGTGGTCGAGGCTTGATAGGTGTCCAAGCCACCATCATGGATGAAACAAGACGTATCCAGGAATACATCAGAAAAATGGCACCAAAAGATGAAATGCTGAAGGAGAGCCTAAGACAGCAACAACAACAGTCCGAGAAGGAAGAACAAGAACATGAAGTGCCATGGCAAGACACAAGCCACTGCATGGGATGTACCATAGACAGATAATGGAGGTGGCTGACATGAAGAAATCCTACCAATGGCTGGAGAAATCTGGACTCCAGGACAGCCCAGAGGCACTAATCATAGCAGCACAAGAGCAGGCGCTAAGTACCAGATCCATAGAAGCAGGGATCTACCACACAAGACAAGACCCAAGGTGTAGACTATGTAAAGAAACCACGGCAACAATCCAACAGATAGTGGCAGGATGCAAAATGCAAGCAGGAACAGCGTACACCGAATGCCACAACCAAGTAGTGGGAATTGTATACAGGAATATCTGTATAGTGTATGGGCTAAGTCCCCCTACGTCCAGGTGGGAGACCCCAGACAAAGTGGTGGAGAATGAAAGGGCTAAAATCCTGTGGGACTTCAAGATCCAGACGGATAAGCAAGTGGTAGGTAACCAACCAGATATCGTGATAGTAGACAAGGGTCAGAAGACAGCAATGATAATAGATGTGGCAGTGCCTAATGACAGTAACATCAGAAAGAAGGAATATGAGAAGCTGGAGAAATACCAGGGCCTTAAAGAACAACTGGAGAAGATGTGGAAAGTGAAGGTAACAGTGATTGCAGTGGTGATAGGAGCACTTGGAGCAGTGACGCCTAAGTTGGAAAAATGGCTGCAACAGATTCCAGGAGCAACATCTGAGCTCTCTGTCCAGAAAAGCGCAGTGCTGGGAACAACCAAGATCCTGCGCAGAAACCTCAAACTCCCAGGCCTCTGGTAGAGGACCCGAGAATGAGGAAGGACAAATAACCACCCACAGGGGGGTGAGAAGGTAATTTATATATATATATATATATATATATATAAATATATGTGTATATGTAAGTATATATATATATATCAGTCATATCAAAAAGTTTGGGCACCCCTATTAATGTTAACCTTTTTTCTTTATAACAATTTGGGTTTTTGCAACAGCTATTTCTGTTTCATATATCTAATAACTGATGGAGTGAGTAATATTTCTGGATTGAAATGAGGTTTATTGTACTAACAGAAAATGTGCAATCCGAATTTAAACAAAATTTGACCGGTGCAAAAGTATGGGCACCCTTATCAATTTCTTGATTTGAACACTCCTAATTACTTTTTACTGACTTACTAAAGCACTAAATTGGTTTTGTAACCTCATTGAGCTTTGAACTTCATAGGCAGGTGTATCCAACCATGAGAAAAGGTATTTAAGGTGGCCACTTGCAAGTTGTTCTCCTATTTGAATCTCCTATGAAGAGTGGCATCATGGGCTCCTCAAAACAACTCTCAAATGATCTGAAAACAAAGATTATTCAACATAGTTGTTCAGGGGAAGGATACAAAAAGTTGGCTCAGAGATTTAAACTGTCAGTTTCCACTGTGAGGAACATAGTAAGGAAATGGAAGAACACAGGTACAATTCTTGTTAAGCCCAGAAGTGGCAGGCCAAGAAAAATATCAGAAAGGCAGAGAAGAAGAATGGTGCGAACAGTCAAGGACAATCCACAGACCACCTCCAAAGACCTGCAGCATCATCTTGCTGCAGATGGTCTCAATGTGCATCGGTCAACAATACAGCGCACGTTGCACAAGGAGAAGCTGTATGGGAGAGTGATGCAAAAGAAGCCGTTTCTGCAAGCACGCCACAAACAGTCGCCTGAGGTATGCAAAAGCACATTTGGACAAGCCAGTTACATTTTGGAAGAAGGTCCTGTGGACTGATGAAACAAAGATTGAGTTGTTTGGTCATACAAAAAGGCGTTATGCATGGAAGCAAAAAAACACGGCATTCCAAGAAAAGCACTTGCTACCCACAGTAAAATTTGGTTGCGGTTCCATCATGCTTTGGGGCTGTGTGGCCAATGCCGGCACCGGGAATCTTGTTAAAGTTGAGGGTCGCATGGATTCAACTCAGTATCAGCAGATTCTTGACAATAATGTGCAAGAATCAGTGACGAAGTTGAAGTTACGCATGGGATGAATATTTCAGCAAGACAATGATCCAAAACACCGCTACAAATCTACTCAGGCATTCATGCAGAGGAACAATTACAATGTCCTGGAATGGCCATCCCAGTCCCCAGACCTGAATATCATTGAACATCTGTGGGATGATTTGAAGCGGGCTGTCCATGTGACGCCCTGGGCAAGCCAGGGGTCACAGGTAATGACATCACCACAGCCTACACCCCGGTTAGGTACACCTAAGCTAGAACTGAAATCTTTGTTGCCTTCCTCCAGGGGCTGATGTCCACACCAGGGGGTGGAGCCAGGCGGTTGGTCTCCGCCCACCAAGGAGTTCACAGTCCTGGAGGCAGGAAAACACGGGCAGTTAGAGTTTGGAGGAGGAAGTGAGAGGAGATTAAGTTTGGAGTTTGAAGTAGAAGGAGGGAAAGTAGTGAAAGAGAAAAGTGACAGTTTGAAAGCCTGAAGTTGGTCCGGGTGTGTGCCCCGGACTGAGACAGCAAGGTTAGCGGTGACCGTCTGCAGTGGAGGCTGATCGGAAGTGCCGTGAGGACCGTGGACGGGTGCTGCCCCCGCGACCCTGCACCTCGCCATGCCCCGCACCCGGCCTGCCATCCACCCCTTCCCCATCACCGGGCCCCGGGACAACCAACCCCCTACCCACGGAGGGGAGAAATAACAACAAAGCTGCTCCCTGTCACCGCTCCCGGCATCCCCATACAGAGCAGCGGTGGTGTCCACACAATCACCACAACCGTGGGTGGCGTCACGGACAATAAATCCCCAAAACCAAACCCCTTTTCACTCACGGGCGAGGAGCGCCGCTCGAGTCCCCGGGATCCGGCCCATCGCTCGAGCCACCGAGCAGCAGCGGCCGCCGCAGCAGCGGCAGCCAGACCCGAGCAGTGGGAGAGCGCAGCGTCCCCTCCTCCGCCCGCGACAACTTGGCGTCACAAACAGGATCTTACCGCTCTGCCGTTGGGTAGAGGTGCGCCTTGTTACCGCCGGAGGTGTACGGCCGGAAAATTTCAGAAGCCGCCATCTTTGGCGCGAAAAGTTCCCGCTCGAGCGTCCCCTCGAGTAGTGGAGGCGCGAAGGCCAAAATCCCGCCCCGATAGAGGAGGAGCCGGAAAGAGGCTGAGGGGGACGAAATGGCGACTGGCCGCATGTAGCCGCGGCTATAAAAGCAGGGACGCCAGGACTCTGCAGCCATCTTGTTCCTGGGAGAGGCCGCCAGCAACATGTGGATGCCGTCCCGAAGCACCGTAGCCCCCGCGCCGGGAACCGCGGCGTGGGTGGAGATCCGGACTGCGCAGCTCTACCAGAGGCTGCAGGTCAAGATGCAGCTCCTTATGGAGGAGTAGGAGACCGACATGGCGGATGTCATAGCGACCGTGCGGAGACGCGAGGAGGAAGCTGCGGAAGGGAGGGTGAGTGACCCACGCCCCGATGCCCTTGAAGGGCCGGTCATCGCGGCTGCGGGACCCGGTCTAAACCCTCTCACCCTGCTGCCTCCCTCGCCACCCGTCCCGGAAGCCGTGACCCCGCCACTAGGCCCGCTACCACCGCAACCGGTAGCGATACCCAGCATGCCCGCCCCGGCAGGCAGACCTGTAGCCGCAGCCCGTAGCCAGCCGGAGGTGCTGCCGTGGAAAGCCCTGAAGCCTGAACCGAAGGCGTCCCCCGAGAAGTTCCCCGAGCCGGAGCCGATAGTCCGCTCCGTGCCGAAGGCCCAGCAGAGGAAAGCCCCTGTGCCCGTTCCCCACACCTCGGCTGAGGTTGCGCCGGGTTGCCGCTGTAAGGTGGCGTCCAAGGCCAAGTCACCGTGGGACCTGCCGCCCAGATCACCAGTAGCGGGCAGTGTCCAAAAGGTCTCGCGGGGCCCGACCCGTGCGCCGGAGCTCACAGCAGCGCCGTACTGGGACAGGGAGCCGGTACCGTTGGGCCTGGAAATCGAGGAGAGGGAAAGAAGGAAGGTGGAGATGGTGGCCCGTACGTTACGGGAGAAGGAGAGCCTGAGACAAGCGACCTTCCGTGTCCGGGGTCCGCTGTATGAGGGCAGGTGAGGCGGTTTGATGTCCGCCGGGGCTATGGATTCATCTATGAACCGGGCCTGGAGGCGGAAGTGTTTATAGCCTGGCGGGATGTTAATGCTCACCTGCCAGAAGAGCACCCCGGTCGTAACCTGATGCCGGGCGACTTGGTTCAGTACACCCGGCACTGTGGGGAGAGGGGGTGGTTCGCTCTGGATGCAAAATTGAGGGGCAGCCACGAGGCCCGTGTGAGCACCGCACCCCCTCCCTCAGGTGATGCTGAGGACTCTGAGTGATGACAGCGGAGCACCGTTGTCCCAGTCCCCGTTGGGACCACCATGTGTGTTAAAAGTTTTAAAGTTGGAAGTTATGAGAAAATGATAAGTGATCAACTGAGGAAGTCATCTGATTGAACCGTGATTGGACCGGCCTTTGCCGGCACCGTTGTCCCCGTGGGGACCGTTTAAAGTTGCGTAAGGGACTCCTTACGGACAAGCCCGTGAACTTGTAGGGCAACCACAAACTTGTGGAATGTAAATAAAAATGTTTTTTGCAGCTTCCACCGTTGCCGCCTCCGGAGAGGCAGATTGGAGGGAGGGCCCGCAGTGGAGCAGGCTGGGGCCCAGCCACCACCGGAACCGGTGGCTACCCTCTGGGGGTTCCAGGGGTTCCCCATGGACGTGGGTCCCCTGGAAAGGACAGATCCCGCTCGGGTAACTTGGTGCAGGACTGGGGTCAAGGGGTGCTGCTTTCTTAGGAGCAGCATCAGGGCCAGGTTACTTGGGTGGGTGAGAGCGGACGCCGTAACCGTTAACCGTTTGCAACGTTTAAGAAAAGTGCCTCCCGTTGTGGGATGATGTTATTTTACTTGTATTGTGTTTCTTATCTTTTTTCAGAAAAATAAAACCGGTGTTGGGCGGGCAGCCCGCGGACGGTCTGCATTTTGCTAAGGGGGAATGTGACGCCCTGGGCAAGCCAGGGGTCACAGGTAATGACATCACCACACCCTACACCCCGGTTAGGTACACCTAAGCTAGACCTGAAATCCTTGTTGCCTTCCTCCAGGGGCTGATGTCCACACCAGGGGGTGGAGCCAGGCGGTTGGTCTCCGCCCGCCAAGGAGTTCACAGTCCTGGAGGCAGGAAAACACAGGCAGTTAGAGTTTGGAGGAGGAAGTGAGAGGAGATTAAGTTTGGAGTTTGAAGTAGAAGGAGGGAAAGTAGTGAAAGAGAAAAGTGACAGTTTGAAAGCCTGAAGTTGGTCCGGGTGTGTGCCCCGGACTGAGACAGCAAGTTTAGCAGACGGCGGTGACCGTCTGCAGTGGAGGCTGATCGGAAGTGCCGTGAGGACCGTGGACGGGTGGTGGCCCGGCGGTACCGGACCGGTACACAAGGAGAAGCCAGCACCATTGGCAGGGGCCTTTCGGATCCCGGCAAGGCTAGGAGTCGCCGTGAATTTGCCAAATTCGTCAGTGAAGGGGATGTCACAAACCACCGGGGGGTCACTCAGAAATCCCCCGCGCTGGCTACCAGTACGTCACAATCGGGGGGTAACAAGCAGGAGTCAACCCTCCTTTATACCTCCCGACCGACAGAGCACGTGACGCGCTCTCTAGCGCCCCTCTTATAGTCAGGCCAATTATGGAATTGCCCGACAATAAGCAAGGAGGCCGCTATACTACTTATGCCGATTATTGAAGGGTCCCCGGTGAGAGTAGGGTATATATTCCCCCGACCTCCGCGGGCGGAATATATAATATCTTCCCGGATCTCACTGGCCTCCCCACAATAATCCTTGGCACAACTCGCTGCCACCAACCGATTTACGGTAACTATTAGCCGAACACACAGACGTGGGATTCAAGATCGAGATAACAGAACAGCCCAAGATTAATTATATAATTTAATCGCCTAAAGCACACTAGAAACTACAATATATACAATAGGGAATCTACAGAATATACATATGTCAGAGTACAGTTACAGATAAAGCATGGTTTACAACAGGTATGCAATTCAATCAGTTACCTTGTGCGTCTGGCCACAGGGGGGCGCTGTAGACCAGGTTTCCAGGAACTCTCTCACAGGTCTGTCCCAACCAGGCCCCCGAGCAGAAGAACGCTGGAAAATGGCCGAAGTAGGGTTATCAACCTGGGCAGATCCAGGTCCCCTCCTACCTTAGTGACCTCACAGGGAAGCACTGCCACTCCCCCTGCATGGATCAGAATTATCCAGCAAAGGGGATTTTGGCTATAACTTTGCCTGGGAGCGTCGTAGGCAGACGCCAATGCTCTCATTGTGACAGTTATGAATTTAGCTACAGAACGAGGGGACTCATGACCTGTCTGCCAGTTCCCCATTGGCTGATATCACGCCTGGGGCATTTCCCAATGTCCTGTTCCCATAAAAAGGGGGTGCCGGCATCGTCCACATGCGGAGACACCATTTTTATGGTTGCCATATTTATCGGAAATATGGCTTGCGAGATATGAACCATTTTTTACTGGAGTCGTTCTGTCTGGCTATTTCCATAGCCTTGCTAATTAGATAGCAGCTCCTACTACAGGGTGACGGCAGGGAGTCATCCTGTGTCCATTGTCCCAAAGCCACCTAATTTCCATATCACAGGACATGGCCATGGAGTTTGTTGCTAAACCAGTTGTGTGGGGGAAAGGGGGGTTGACACCAGGAGAGGGCTTCCTGACATACTTGAATATCATGATTTATCGTCATCTCTCCGGATTTACCTCACACCTCCCCCCTTTTGAGGGCGCTAGGGGGCAGCACACTCCGGTGTTCCCCCGTGCGCCCGTCCGCGACCTCTCCTTGTCGGGACAGCCCGTCTGCGTTACCGTGGTCACGGCCCCTTTTGTGGCGAATGGTGAAGTTGTATTGCTGGAGCGCAAGGCTCCATCGCAACAATCGCCCATTCGTCCCAGAGACGGTGTGCAACCAGCTGAGGGGATTGTGGTCCGTCTCCACGATGAAGTGGCGCCCGTATAGATAGGGTTGCAGACGCTGCAGGGCCCACACTATGGCCAGGCACTCCTTCTCCATCGTGGAATAGGCAACTTCCCTTGGTAACAGCTTCCTGCTCAGGTACAAGACTGGGTGCTCTTGGCTCGCAGAGTCCACCTGGCTGAGCACCGCACCGAGGCCGAAGTCACTGGCGTCGGTCTGTACTACAAACGGCCGCGTGAAGTCGGCTGCCTGTAGCACGGGCGGGCTGGACAGGGCGTCCTTTAGGGCCTGGAAGGCTGTCTCGCAGTCCATTGTCCAATCGACTGCAGAGGGCAGCTTCTTCTTGGTGAGGTCCGTCAAGGGCTTTGCCAGGCTACTATAGCATGGAACAAACCTCCTATAGTACCCGGCGGTCCCCAAGAAGGACATCACCTGCTTCTTGGTCCTGGGGGTGGGCCAGGATGCGATGGCCTCCACTTTCTCAGGCTCGGGCTTCAGTGTTCCCCCACCTACCCGGTGACCGAGGTACTGGACCTCGCTCATGGCCAGCTGACACTTTCCCGGCTTGATGGTCAAACCTGCCCGGTGGATCCGCCTGAGCACCTGTGCTAGATGCTCTAGGTGATCTTCCCAGGTGGGACTGAAGACGGCAATGTCATCCAGGTACGCGGCCGCGTACCCTTCAAGTCCCTTGAGCAGGGTGTTGACCATCCGCTGGAAAGTGGCAGGGGCATTCCTCATCCCGAATGGCATCACCGTGGACTCGTACAGTCCAAATGGGGTAATAAAGGCAGAGCGTTCCCTGGCCTTGCGAGTCAGGGGGATCTGCCAATATCCCCGGCTCAGATCCATGATGGTCAGGTACTGAGCCCCGGCCAACTGATCGAGCAGGTCATCGATGCGTGGCATTGGGTACGCATCGGCGACCGTGACCGCATTGAGCCCCCTGTAGTCCACGCAGAACCGCGTGGTTCGGTCCTTCTTAGGGACGAGGACTACAGGCGAGGCCCAAGCGCTGTTGGATGCCTGGATCACCCCCAGCTTCAGCATCTCGTCAATCTCCTGGCACATGTGTTGCTGCACCTCCGGGGAGACCCGATATGCTGAACGCCGGATCGGGGGATGATCCCCAGTGTCCACGTGACGGACAGCCAAGTCAGTCCTTCCGGGCTGGTTGGTAAACAACCCCCGGAAGGGGTGTAGGGTGGCCCACAGCTGGGACCGTTGGTCCTCCAAGAGCTGGTGGCCAACCTCCACATCCTCAATGGATCCGCCTGCCCTAACCTGGGCTAGCATATCCAAGAGGGTTTCCGCTTCTCCCTCCTCGGGCAGGTTGCACACAGGGAGTGCACATGCCTCCCGCTCATGATGTGCCTTCATCATGTTCACATGGAAGGGCTTCCGCCTTCCACGGGCAGGGTCCAGGGTGACCAGGTACGTTACAGGGTTGAGCTGCTGGTACACGAGGTATGGGCCTTCCCAGGCTGCCTGAAGCTTGTCCTGTGGTACGGGGACCAGTACCCACACCTTTTGACCCACTTGGTAGGTCCTCTCACAAGCGTTCTGGTCGTACCAACGCTTCTGATCGGCCTGGGCTTGAGCCATATTGTCGTGTACCAGTTGCGTCAAGGCCTGCATTTTGTCCCGGAAGCGCATGACATACTCGATAACCGACACTCCAGGGGTGGCCAAATCCCCTTCCCAAGCCTCTTTCACCAGAGCCAGGGGGCCCCGCACACGTCGCCCGTACAGGAGCTCAAACGGTGAGAATCCTGTTGAGGCCTGTGGAACCTCCCGGTAAGCAAATAACAGGTGCGGGAGATACCGCTCCCAGTCACGCCCATGGGAGTCGACCAACATCTTAAGCATCTGCTTTAAGGTGCCATTGAACCGCTCGCACAGGCCATTAGTCTGTGGATGGTACGGGCTGGCCACCAGATGTCGCACCTGGACTTGCTTACAGAGGGCCTCCATCAGCTGGGACATGAATTGGGTCCCCCGGTCAGTGAGCATTTCCTGGGGAAAACCCACTCGGGAGAAAATCTCCAGCAATGCGGTGGCCACCTTGTCAGCCCGAATGGACGACAAGGCCACTGCTTCTGGGTACCGGGTGGCATAGTCCACTACCGTCAGTATGAAGCGTTTCCCGGAGCTGCTGGGGATGGCCAGCGGGCCGACCAGATCCACAGCCACCCTCCTGAAAGGCTCATCGATGATGGGCAGAGATACCAGTGGGGCTTTGGGGCGTGGCCCCGCCTTCCCCACTCTCTGACAGGTTTCACACGAACGGCAGTAGGCAGCCACATCGGCCCCCATTTTTGGCCAGTAGAAATGCTGGTTTAACCTGGCCTTGGTCTTAGCGATCCCTAGGTGTCCGGCCATCGGAATCTCATGTGCGATCCGCAACAACTCCGTCCGGAACGGATAGGGTACCACCAACTGTCGGTCCCTGGGCCACGGCTCCGGTGAACCCTGCTGGACCGTGGCCCGGTACAGCCGTCCTTGGTCCCAGACCACTCGCTCCGGGTCCGAGTCCGAGGGAGGCTGTGCCGCCTGCTCCTTTAGAGCTTTCAGGCTGTCGTCAGCTTCTAACGCTGCCTGAAACTCCTGACTAGATGTGGCCAGAATCGACGAGACTGTCACATCTTCGGTCAGTACCCCGGGACCTGTGTCCTGGCCTCCACCTGACTCGGCTGCCACTTGGTCAGAAGGGGAAGAGCTATCGGACCTCCGGGAGGCCCCTTGGCTTCCAGCACTCCCACTGCGGGTGACAGCGGCCACAGCCGCTGCGACCGTGGGTCGTGCCTGCTCCTCCTCCGTTCCTGACCAAGTCGCCGGTTCAGGCAGACCTACCTGGCTTCCTGACACCCCGGTTGTGGGGGAACCATGCACCGAGATCTTACCTGGGAGCACTTCCGCTCCTGGACTGGCCCCAATCTCACCTGCCTGTTCCCCTCCTGCAGCAACAGAACCCCGCTGTGAAATCTCTGGGGACCCCACATTTGCTGTGGTAGCCCCCACCCCACATACTGGTCCTCCCCCTGCAGCACCCTGCTCTCTGCTTATCCCTGCAGAGGGCAGCAGATCCCAGCTCACAGGCTGGTTACTTGTAGAGGCATTGTCACACCTTTCTCTGACCCCCTTCCCTGTCACAGCTGCAGCTGCGTGTGTGTCTATGGTGTCTATGCAAGCAGAAATATCAGAGTTCACTCCCTCCTCCCTTACATCATTCATAGATAACACATTAACATTGTCAGGAGTCATGTCAGCACTGGCTGAAGGTTCAGCCTTTGGGGCGGGGCCAAACTGGGAGGTTATTTGCCCCAAATCTGTCCCAAGTAGCACGTTTGCAGGGATCCGATCAGTTACCCCCACCTCCCTCACCCCTCGCCCTGCGCCCCAGTCCACATAAATGTCAGCAACAGGCAGCGCCGGGTCAATGCCTCCAATCCCGGAGACAGCGAGGGTTTTTCCAGGGATCAAGTCTTGGGGGGACACCATCTCAGGCCGCACCAGAGTCACCTCCGAGGCGCTGTCTCGCAGTCCTATGGTCACAGACTGGCCGACGGTGACAGGTTGGAAGCTGTCCAGGGACCTACCACCACCCCCACCCACACAATACACCTTGGGCGGCCCTTGGGACGGGGACGGAGCCGGGGCCTTGGGACGCTGAGGGCACATGGCCTTGAAGTGTCCAGGTAGGTTGCACTGGTGGCACCGTCTTGGCTCTGCCACGGGCCTGGAGAGGGGAGTTGAGGGGGACACCCCCTGCAGTCTAGGGGCAGGTGGGGCAGTCGCAGAGTTCATCTTACCCCCTCTCCAGGTGCTGCTGGTGGCTGCTCTCCTGGCTTCAGGAGCCCGATTGTTGGTGTAGTCATCTGCCAGGGCAGCTGTAGCCGTGGATCCCTTTGGCTTCTGGTCTCGGATGAACTGGCGGAGATCCTCAGGGCAGTTCCACAAGAGTTGCTCCGTGATGAACAAGTCCAGGATCTCCGGTCCGGTGGAAAGCTGCAGGCCTTGGGTCCAGTGGTCGGCAGCTCGGGCAAGTGCCCGCCGGTGGTCAGCCCAGGAGTCCTTTGGTCCCTTCTGCAGCGTCCGGAACTTCTTGCGGTAGGACTCCGGGGTGAGGTTGTACTGTTGGATCAGGGCCCGCTTGATGGTGTCGTAGCCCTGATCCGCCTCAGCAGGCAAGTCCCCAAGGATATCCAGGGCCTTACCCCTTAAACGGGGGGTCAGGTATTTGGCCCACTGGTCCTTGTTCAGATGATGCTGCAAGCAAGTCCGTTCAAAAGCAGTCAAGAAAGAGTCCAAGTCTCCATCCTTCTCCAGCACTGGGAAGTCCTCAACACGGACCTTTGGAAGTTTGGTGTCTGGAAGGTCACGGGTGGCTGATGAGGGCCGGAGCTGAGCTAGCTGCAGCTGGTAGTTACGCTCTGCCTGGCGCTCTTCACGCGCTGCTTGCCGCTCACGCTCGGCCATGAGTTCCTTGTAGCCCTCCCGGTCTCCAGCCTGGCGTAGGGCCATAGCCATTTGAAGAAGGCTATCCGAGCCTCCCAGGCTCGGTGGAATGGCACGTGGTGATCTGCGGCCCGCTGCGGAGCCTGGTGATTCACTGTCCATGGCAGAGCGGAGGGCTGGCATCTGGCTCGTTGAGGACCCTTGGGCGAGCTGCTCCTCATCTTGTCCAGCAGTGCCCGGTTGTGCAATGTCCTCTGCAGAGCTGTTTTCTGGCGTCGAGCTCCTGGAGGACTCGTGGGCAACCTCCTCATTACTGTCCACAGCACCGTCCTCCCTCTCTTCGGCTCCTGCTTTAGCATTGGCCAGTTGCATAGCTCTGCTCCTGGTGCCATCAGCCATTCTTGCAGACCTTTGGTCACTGACACAGAACTGACACCTGATGCCTCCACACACCTTACAGTATCTGCACTCTGACACTCTAGTGTTGAGCTAGTCTGAAGACCCCAGCAGCCACAGCTGCTGCAGGCAGTCTTTAGTGTCTGGGAGTATGGGTCTCACACTCACACACACTATTATCTCGATCCCACCGCTTGCCAACAATATGTCACAAACCACCGGGGGGTCACTCAGAAATCCCCCGCGCTGGCTACCAGTACGTCACAATCGGGGGGTAACAAGCAGGAGTCAACCCTCCTTTATACCTCCCGACCGACAGAGCACGTGACGCGCTCTCTAGCGCCCCTCTTATAGTCAGGCCAATTATGGAATTGCCCGACAATAAGCAAGGAGGCCGCTATACTACTTATGCCGATTATTGAAGGGTCCCCGGTGAGAGTAGGGTATATATTCCCCCGACCTCCGCGGGCGGAATATATAATATCTTCCCGGATCTCACTGGCCTCCCCACAATAATCCTTGGCACAACTCGCTGCCACCAACCGATTTACGGTAACTATTAGCCGAACACACAGACGTGGGATTCAAGATCGAGATAACAGAACAGCCCAAGATTAATTATATAATTTAATCGCCTAAAGCACACTAGAAACTACAATATATACAATAGGGAATCTACAGAATATACATATGTCAGAGTACAGTTACAGATAAAGCATGGTTTACAACAGGTATGCAATTCAATCAGTTACCTTGTGCGTCTGGCCACAGGGGGGCGCTGTAGACCAGGTTTCCAGGAACTCTCTCACAGGTCTGTCCCAACCAGGCCCCCGAGCAGAAGAACGCTGGAAAATGGCCGAAGTAGGGTTATCAACCTGGGCAGATCCAGGTCCCCTCCTACCTTAGTGACCTCACAGGGAAGCACTGCCACTCCCCCTGCATGGATCAGAATTATCCAGCAAAGGGGATTTTGGCTATAACTTTGCCTGGGAGCGTCGTAGGCAGACGCCAATGCTCTCATTGTGACAGTTATGAATTTAGCTACAGAACGAGGGGACTCATGACCTGTCTGCCAGTTCCCCATTGGCTGATATCACGCCTGGGGCATTTCCCAATGTCCTGTTCCCATAAAAAGGGGGTGCCGGCATCGTCCACATGCGGAGACACCATTTTTATGGTTGCCATATTTATCGGAAATATGGCTTGCGAGATATGAACCATTTTTTACTGGAGTCGTTCTGTCTGGCTATTTCCATAGCCTTGCTAATTAGATAGCAGCTCCTACTACAGGGTGACGGCAGGGAGTCATCCTGTGTCCATTGTCCCAAAGCCACCTAATTTCCATATCACAGGACATGGCCATGGAGTTTGTTGCTAAACCAGTTGTGTGGGGGAAAGGGGGGTTGACACCAGGAGAGGGCTTCCTGACATACTTGAATATCATGATTTATCGTCATCTCTCCGGATTTACCTCACAGGGGACTTCCGGGTCTCCAAACAACTAAGTCCCGACTGAAGGCAACAGTCCAACCGTATGAGAGAGACACCGCCACCGCCAAGGCACCAGTTTCTCAGGGCCAGCGCCTGCGGGCAAAGAGGGGCTCCTCCGGCCCATATCCAAGTCGGGGAGCGGGTAACCGGTGGGAACCCATCGCTACCAACATTACACAAGGTGCAGGGAAAGAGACAGTCACCGTTAACTACCGGGGAAAAAGCAACAGCAGCCGTCCGTGGGAACCGTCTTTCCAGCCGTGTGTTTTATCGAGAACTGTGTCACCGTCTCAGGCTGAGTGAGTACCACCGTGCCGTGAGGCACAGCGCTGCCCCCGCGACCCTGCACCTCGCCAGGCCCCGCACCCGGCCTGCCATCCACCCCTTCCCCATCACCGGGCCCCGGGACAACCAACCCCCTACCCACGGAGGGGAGAAATAACAACAAAGCTGCTCCCTGTCACCGCTCCCGGGATCCCCATACAGAGCAGCGGTGGTGTCCACACGATCACCACAACCGTGGGTGGCGTCACGGACAATAAATCCCCAAAACCAAACCCCTTTTCACTCACGGGCGAGGAGCGCCACTCGAGTTCCCGGGATCCGGCCCATCGCTCGAGCCGCCGAGCAGCAGCGGCCGCAGCAGCAGCGGCAGCCGGACCCGAGCAGTGGGAGAGCGCAGCGTCCCCTCCTCCGCCCGCGACATCCATGCTCGGCGGCCATCAATTTCAATCCAGAAATATTACTCAGTCCATCAGTTATTAGATATATGAAACTGAAATAGCTGTTGCAAAAAACCAAAGTGTTATAAAGAAAAAAGGTTAACATTAATAGGGGTATATATATATATAGATAGATCGATACATTACACAATCAACATTATATATCGCGGGAACACATCAGAATATATCACATTACATCACAATTCACATAAACAATATCTACAAAAGACACAAGACATTATTTACACTACATTGAATGACAAGACAATAACACGATTGTTGTAGGAACGCGACAGCCATAGTCCTTCACTCTTACAGCAGAATAACATAACCCACCCCAAACTGTCCCTAATTTGTAATGTAGACACTTTCATAGATTGAAATAATATATAGTAGCTGTGCATTATCAATTATGTGTATGTACTTATTAATTTTGGTTTTATATAAAAGCCAGCTTTTAATGGCAAAACACTTGTATTTGATTTCTTTTGTGCTTTTTTATGCGGGTTTTTTTTTACAAATTTTATTTTACATTTAAGTTTTAAAAATGTGATGTTTACAAATAAAATTGTATTTTATTATTCACATCCACACTTCTGATTGCGGGTCTAAAACAATGCAACACCTATTTATTGCAGTACATCAGATCTGTTTGTTTTACACTGATAGACAGATATTATTAAATGACCGTAAATGGTAAATATTTACACATCGACAGTTGGTTAAAAACCTGTTTACGCAGGCAGATTGCGCTAAACGATGCGCACTAAACAATCTATAATAAGATCAATCAGTGCACTAAGGGGTACTTTGCACGCTGCGACATCGCTAGCCGATGGTAGCGATGCCGAGCGTGATAGTCCCTGCCCCCGTCGCAGCTGCGATATCTTGTGATAGCTGCCGTAGCGAACATTATCACTATGGCAGCTTCACACGCACTTACCTGCTCTGCGACGTCGTTCTGGCCGGCGACCCGCCTCCTTCCTAAGGGGGCGGGTCGTGTGGCATCACTGCGACATCACCGGCGGCCAACTGAAGCAGGGGGGGCGGAGATGAGCGGGACGTAAACATCCCGCCCACCTCCTTCCTTCCGCATAGCTGACGGGAGCCGCGGTGACGCAGGTAGGAGATGTTCCTCGCTCCTGCGGCTTCATACACAGCGATGTGTGCTGCCGCAGGAACGAGGAACAACATCGGACCGTCGCGTCAGCGTAATTATGGAATTCGACGACGCTACACCGATGATACGATTACGACGATTTTACGCTCGTTAATCGTATCATCTAGGATTTACACACTACGATGTCGAGAGCGACGCAGGAAGTGCGTCACTTTCGACATGACCCCACCGACATCGCACCTGCGATGTCGTAGTGTGCAAAGTACTCCTTAGTCTTGTTTAAACAAGAGTGCCAGTAAGACAATGATTTTTAAAGCGAATCTGTCACCAGCTCTTTGCTACCCCATCTGAGATCAGCATAATGTAGGGGCAGAGACCCTGATTCCAGCGATGTGTCACTTACTGAGCTGTTTGCTGTCATTTTGATAAAATCAATGTTTTCTCAGTTACAGATCTAGCAGTTATACAGAACTCATGAATATGCTGGACTACCTGGCAGAGGTCAAGTAGTCCTGTAATGATAATCTACTGCTGATGAAATAGTGATCTTAAAATTACACTAAGCAGCCCAGTAAGTGACACATCGCTGGAATCAGGATCTCTACCCCTACGTTATGCTACTCTCAGATTAGGTGGCAAAAACCTGATGACAGATTCCCGTCATGCCTGCCAAAACTTGTTCATCGGTTGATTAGCAGCCTGTTTACACTTCAAGATTATAGTGCAAGAAGTATTACTAGGACAACTCGTTAATGATAATCTTTCAAGGAAATGCACCATTACAGGCCACCATAGCTGACAGACCCCAGTATAATTGCTTAATGACCTTAAGGGCTCATGAACACGTTGCGTAATTGCATGCATTTACGCTGCGTATTTCACTGCAGCGTAAATGCATACCTCCTGCGTTCCCTGCACAATCTATGTAGATTGTGCATGATACGTGCGCACGTTGCTTTTATGAACGCAGCGATTTGGGTGCTAAAATTTTGACCCAAATCCCAAATTCCTTCCTTGTTCATAAAAGCAGCATGTCAATTATTTGTGCGCTCTGGATGCAGCTCCCGCTCTGTCTATGGTGGGGGCAGCAGCCATAGCGCATGAAATCGACTTTTTTCTACAAAAAAACTGCATCCATTACGCAGTGTTTCTGCAGCGATTTGAAGTGCACATGTGCTGTCAAATCGCTGCAGTTAATACTTTTAAAAATTCACTTTATTTCTTTTTCTATCACTATAGAAATTGACAGTGAGATTTCCCGATCACTCATATAATACTCCTGTATTGCATTATTGGCTGTAGAAATGTAAAGGGGTAAATCTTACTCCTCCTGCTTCTTTGTTTCCCCCTTTGTCACGTTGTGTGTTCAGGCTGTGGCTTTCATCGCCACTGACCGAACACTTAAGGGGGCTTTACACGCTACGACATCGCTAATGCGAACTCGTTGGGGTCACGGAATTGGTGACGCACACCCGGCCGCATTAGCGATGCCGTTGCGTGTGACACCTATGAGCGATTTTGCATCGTTGCAAAAACGTGCAAAATCGCTCATCAGTGACATGGGGTCCATTCTCAAATATCGTTTCTGCAGCAGTAACGAGGTTGTTCCTCGTTCCTGCGGCAGCACACATCGCTCCGTGTGACACCGCAGGAACGAGGAAGCTCTCCTTACCTGCCTCCCGGCCGCTATGCGGAAGGAAGGAGGTGGGCGGGATGTTATGTCCCACTCATCTCCGCCCCTCCGCTTCTATTGGGCAACGGTTGTGACGTCGCTGTGACGCTGAACGAACCGCCCCCTTAGAAAGGAGGCGGTTCGCCGGTCACAGTGACGTCGCCGGGCAGGTAAGTAGTGTGACAGGTCTGGGCGATGTTGTGCGGCACGGGCAGCGATTTGCCCGTGTCGCACAACAGATGGGGGCGGGTACCCATGCTAGCGATATCGGTACCGATATCGCAGCGTGTAAAGCGGCCTTTAGGCTATGTTCGCACAGGGCGTTTTTTATGCCATTTTTAGCATGGTTTTTGTCTTGGTTTTATGCAAATCCATGCTAATAAAACACTCAGAATTTGCATGGGTGAACAAAAAAAATTGCAATATTTAAAAACATACAGGCGGAGATGGACATATTCTATACATTGCAACGTATATGTCTAAATTTAGGCAGACGTATTTCAATATATGCCACACATTTGCCTACATTTTAACATTTATGTCTGTTGCATATGTCATAAATATGCAGACAAGCAAATATGGTCCTAGCCTTATCTGTTTTAATCTGATCTTTTTTTAGCTGATTAATGACCATATCTTAACTTCAATGATGCCTGTGACAATAAAACAGCAAACAGGAGCTCAGAAGAAACAGTTAAAACAGTTACAATCTCCCCATCATAATGAGTTCACTGATGGATTTTCATTTAACTCATAAAACAGCCAGTAATGTGTACACAAAGAGTTTATAAAAGCCAAATGGTGCTAAATTTTTTATGACACCCAGGTGCAAAAATGATTTTTAACTCAAAGTACATAAAAAAGGTCCTCAAAGATGTCCATATACTTTAAGGCTGTATCTGTGCGATTCTTAAGTCACCAGGATTTTCCCTTATAAGCTGCGAGAGTGCCACCCCTGCAGTGGTCGAACCGCTTGGATCCGGGGGCAGCTAGATGACGTTACCCTCCACGGGAAGGGAAGGCCCGGGACCCCGGATGATGAGATGAGGGTGCAGGGGGAGCGCAGGCTCGCTGGTTGCAGGGGTTAATCAGGTACTCAGCAAGAAATTGTCGCGGGCGGGGAGGAGGGTGTCAACGCTGCGCTCTCCCACTGCTCGGGTCCGGCCGCCGCTGCTCTGCGGCTGCTGCTGCTGCTCGGTGGCTCGAGCGATAGGCCGGATCCCGGGGACTCGAGCGGCGCTCCTCGCCCGTGAGTGAAAGGGGTGATTTGTTGGTGGGGGATTTGATTAATGTCCGTGACGCCACCCACGGTTGTGGTGATTGTGTGGACACCACCGCTGCTCTGTCTGGGGATCCCGGGAGTGGTGGTATGGAGCAGCTAGATGTTGGTTTGCCCCTCTGTGGGTAGGGGTTTTGGTAGTCCCGGGGCCCGATGATGGGGAGGTCAGGATGGTGGACAGGCGGGTTATGGGGCCTGTGGAGGTGCAGGGACGCAGGGGCAGCGCTGTGCCGCACGGCACGGAGGTACTCACTCAGCCCAAGGATGATGACACAGTTCACGGTAAACAAACGGCTGGTTGGACGGGTCCCTCGGACGGCTACGGTGCTGATGTTCCCTGCAGTTAGCGGTGACGGTCACTTCCCTGCACCTAAGTACGGTTCTTTGGTAGCGATGGATTCCCACCGGTAACCCACTCCCCAGCTTGGATATGAGCCGGAGGAGCCCCTCTCTTGCCCGCAGGTGCTGGCTCTGGGAAACTGGTGCCTTGGCGGTGGCGGTGTCTCCCCTTCACGGTCGGACTGTTGCCTTCAATCGGGACTTTGCTGCTGGGAGACCCGGAGGTCCCCTTCACTGACGGATTTGGCAAATTATGGCGACTCCTAGCCTTGCCGGGATCCGAAAGGCCCCTGCCACTGGTGCTGGCTTCTCTTTGTATACCGCTCCGGTACCGCCGGGCCACCACCCATCCACGGTCCTTTCGGCAACCTCCGATCAGCCTCTCCTGCAGACGGTCACCGCCGTCTGCCAACCTTGCTGTCTCAGTCCGGGGCACACACCCGGACCAACTTCAGGCTTTCAACTGTCACTTTTCTTCTCTCACTTCCACTCCTGTCACTAGCTCCACTGCCACTTCCTTCTACTCTCAAACTCAAACTCTACTAGACTGCCTGGTTTTCCCGCCTCCAGGACTGTGAACTCCTCGGTGGGTGGTGCCAACCGCCTGGCCCACCCCCTGGTGTGGACATCAGCCCTTGGAGGAGGGCAACAAGGATTTGTGTTCTGACCTTGGTGTTCCTGCAGGGAATGTGGGGTGTGTGTGGTGTTGTGACCTGTGACCCCTGGCTTGCCCAGGGCGTCACATTCCCCCTTAGCAAAACGCAGACCGTCCTCGGGCTGCCCGTCCAACACCGGTTTTATTTTCATTTTTTTTTTTCTGAAAAAGATAAAAACAACACGGTACAAGTAGAAAAACATCATCCCACAACGGGAGGCACTTTGCTTAAACGTTACGGTAACAAACGGTTGCGGCTGCCGCTCTCTCCCACCCAAGTAACCTGGCCCTGATGCTGCCCCTAAGAAACAGGCAGCACCCCTTGAGCCCAGTCCTGAACCAAGTTACCCGAGCGGGATCTGTCCTTCCCCTCCAGAGGGTAGCCACCGGTCCGGTGGTGGCTGGGCCCCAGCCTGCTCTACTGCGGGCCCGCCCTCCAATCTGCCTCTCCGGAGGCGGTACGGTGGCAGTTGCAACGGAAACATATTTACAAGCCACTAGCGTTTGTGGTTGCCCTGCAAGTTCACGGGCGTGTCCATAGGAGTTCCTATGCAAACAACTTCAAGCGGTCCCCACGGGGACAACGGTGCCGGCAACGGCCGGTTTTCCAAATCACAGGTTAATCAGGTGACTTTTCGGTTATCACACATTTTCATCTTTCAAAACTTGCAAACGTTTTCAAACTGGTGGTCCCAACGGGGACTGCTGCAGCGGGTCTCCGCTGACCTTGAAGCGGCTACCACCGCAGGGGTTCGGCCCACTCAGGGACCGAGCGGTACATGGAGTTTTCCCTCCATTGGCAGTTCAACCCCGAACCACTGACAGCCGTTGGGAACGGCGGCGGAGGCAGCATACTTGGGACCTCTTCTTCCATCAACGGCATTCTCTCCGGACCCCCGGCCGCAGTGCTGATGTCCGTCTCCCACTCAATCAGGGCCGGTTCTGGGGTTTGAGTGGACTGATCGCGACGCGGCACGGCCGCAGCGGCCCCTTGCTCATGGGCCCCCACTACGGCAACCATTCTGCGCATCTCCGCTTTCCAATCCATCAGCTGCTGCAGGCTCTGCGCCCTCACCTTCAAGCAGAACTGACCCAGTTCCCGCTCCAGCCACTCAGCGGTCCCGGCGGGGAGCTCACCTGGGCCGCAGTCTTCAAAGGCTACTCCCCCTCTTTTTCCCCAGAGCTTGGGTGCTCCGGTGGCGGGTATTCCCGCGCTCCAATTCGAGGACGCCGCCATTTCTCCATCCGTGTCCCCCTTAGCCTCTTTCTGGCTCCTCCTCTATCGGGGCGGGGTTTTGGCCTTCGCGCCTCTACTACTCGAGAAGACGCTCGAGCGGGAACTTTTCGCGCCCAAGATGGCGGCTTCTGAAATTTTCTGGCCGGACACCTCCGGCGGTAACAAGGCGCACCTCTACCAGACGGCAGAGCGGTAAGATCCTGTTCGTGACGCCAAGTTGTCGTGGGCGGGGAGGAGGGTGTCAACGCTGCGCTCTCCCACTGCCCGGGTCCGGCCGCCGCTGCTCTGCGGCTGCTGCTGCTGCTCGGTGGCCCGAGCGATAGGCCGGATCCCGGGGACTCGAGCGGCGCTCCTCGCCCGTGAGTGAAAGGGGTGATTTGTTGGTGGGGGATTTGATTAATGTCCGTGACGCCACCCTCGGTTGTGGTGCTTGTGTGGACACCACCTCTGCTCTGTCTGGGGATCCCGGGAGTGGTGGTATGGAGCAGCTAGATGTTGGTTTGCCCCTCCGTGGGTAGGGGTTTTGGTAGTCCCGGGGCCCGATGATGGGGAGGTCAGGATGGTAGACAGGCGGGTTATGGGGCCTGTGGAGGTGCAGGGACGCAGGGGCAGCGCTGTGCCGCACGGCACGGAGGTACTCACTCAGCCCAAGGATGATGACACAGTTCACGGTAAACAAACGGCTGGTTGGACGGGTCCCTCGGACGGCTACGGTGCTGATGTTCCCTGCAGTTAGCGGTGACGGTCACTTCCCTGCACCTAAGTACGGTTCTTTGGTAGCGATGGATTCCCACCGGTAACCCGCTCCCCAGCTTGGATATGAGCCGGAGGAGCCCCTCTCTTGCCCGCAGGCGCTGGCTCTGGGAAACTGGTGCCTTGGCGGTGGCGGTGTCTCCCCTTCACGGTCGGACTGTTGCCTTCAATCGGGACTTTGCTGCTGGGAGACCCGGAGGTCCCCTTCACTGACGGATTTGGCAAATTATGGCGACTCCTAGCATGGCCGGGATCCGAAAGGCCCCTGCCACTGGTGCTGGCTTCTCTTTGTATACCGCTCCGGTACCGCCGAGCCACCACCCGTCCACGGTCCTTTCGGCACCCTCCGATCAGCCTCTCCTGCAGACGGTCACCGCCGTCTGCCAACCTTGCTGTCTCAGTCCGGGGCACACACCTGGACCAACTTCAGGCTTTCAACTGTCACTTTTCTTCTCTCACTTCCACTCCTGTCACTAGCTCCACTGCCACTTCCTTCTACTCTCAAACTCAAACTCTACTAGACTGCCTGGTTTTTGCCGCCTCCAGGACTGTGAACTCCTCGGTGGGTGGTGCCAACCGCCTGGCCCACCCCCTGGTGTGGACATCAGCCCCTGGAGGAGGGCAACAAGGATTTGTGTTCTGACCTTGGTGTTCCTGCAGGGAATGTGGGGTGTGTGTGGTGTTGTGACCTGTGACCCCTGGCTTGCCCAGGGCGTCACAAAAGCAGACGCTGACAACGTAGTAAACCAAGTCTCTGGGTGCCGCTGCCCTCTTGGGGAGCTTGTCCGTGTCCCGTCCCCTGCAGCACTGCCTGGTGGTCTGTGGCCTGCCTCCTGACACCGTATTTTGTGTCCTTTGTGGCCCGTAAGCTTGGAGCTTTCTGGGCCCCGCTCCCTGCTATGAGTAGGAAGGGGAGCTTGCTCTCAGGAGCTCACGCTTGGAATTCCAGTGGGCTGCTTTGTTTGGAAAGCCCTATCCCTCTCATTGCGCTAATGCCCCAGATCTCTGAGCTTCGTGGGAACAGTCCATATAGGCCCTGTCCTACGCAGGTTAATTGCCGGGTTGCTTGAAGCTTCTCCCTGACCTAGGGTCCATGTACCCCGGTGTGCCTTCGGTCCCAGCCCGGCTATTGAACTGTGGCTGCTGGCAATCCTCCAAGACTGGCCAAGCACTCAGTCCCAATCTTCCGCGACCGGGTTTCCGACTCCTCCGGGTCCAGACCACTGTCTGTGACCTAGTCTCCTTTCCCCTGGAAGCTCCACCTCCCAGCTTCCTCGAGCTCCTTACTGCTCGAGGGCTACCACTGTTCTTTTTGCTCCCCTGGAGCCGACTGCCTTGTCACCTCCCACCTCCCTGCCTGACCCCTAGGTGGGCGGCCCTATTCCAGCTTAAGTAGCCCACTGGTGTGCCTGACAGGTGTGGTGTAAGGTGTAACTAGGATTTGTGAATGCTGGTAGAGGCTGTATCGCAGGATAGGGACCCAGAACCATGGGGGGTTGAGCCCTGCATGGGGAGAGAAAGATTGTGCAGAACCCTGTGACGACCTGAATAATTCAGGGCGTCAGACGAGCACCACCAGTGAGCTCTTATATACATAATTTTAGAATACTGTATGTAAGTGTCCAGGCTGTGCGGTATAACATAAAAAATAACTTTATTATACTCACCTGCAGGGAGGTTAAGTCCGATGGGCGTTGATGGTCTCTCGTCCGGCACCTCCTCTATCTTGTGCAGTCGCCGTCCTCCTACCCAGCTCCATGTGGATGATGCGTCTTACGTCATCCACAGAGGCCAGCATTGCAATCCTGTGCAGGCGCACTGTGATCTGTCCTGCTGATGTCAGATCAAAGTATTGTACTGAGCATGTGTAGAAGGTGGTCAGGTTACCGCACTCCTACGGTGTTTATACATACCCTATTTGTTTATTATTGTGTACATCTTAAAGGGAACCTGTCACCGGATGTTCATAATACTTACCTAACGGTCGGTGCGGAGCAGACTGGTCGGATGTGCGTCTCCATTCTCCGGGTCCCACACCTCCTCTTTCGGCCGAGCAGGGCAGATCAAAGTGCACCTGCGCAGGACCTCACTGTCAGCTAGTGTAGATGACGTAGAACGCATCATCCACACAAGCTTCAGAAGGAGGACAAAGATGGCCGAAAGAGGAGGTGTGGGACCCGGGAACGAAGACGCCCATCTGTCCACACTGCCCGTTAGGTGAGTATTATGAACATTCAGTGACAGATTCCCTTTAAAAATCGTGTTTTATAGTGTGTGCTTAAGTGTTGCTGCTGCTGGCAATGTAGCAGAACCAGTGCAGCGATTGGCGCCATCGAGCGGCCAAGAGTTTAAAGTGTTTATTTGAAGTGCGTTTTATTATAAAGTGTATATTATAATAATGTAAAATATAATTCGTTATGTATGATTAATGTATTAACTATGTAATAAAAAGTATAAGAATGTTAAATAAAAATATTAGCCGGATAGGTACTACAGTTTTAGAGGTTTAAGCATGTGCCGTGTACTAGAGACTTCCCGATTGCCGAGGTAACAGAGAGATGGGATGGGAGGGCCAGAGGGTTGGCTGGTGAGACAGGCCAGAGAGTCAATTCTGCTGAATGTTTTTAGGCATGCAGATGGTGCTTGGTAACTTGGGCTTGTTTGTGGTAACATGGGGAACCAGTTATCCTCCGTGTGTCCGGAGCCTATGGCTCACCTTGGGAAGAGCTTAGACATGGGTAGCTGTAGAGGCAAGAACGGCAATGGGTAGAGACAGAAGACATACCCCAGAGAACAGCGGCAGGAGAGCAGAATAGTAATGGCCATGTCTGTCAAGAAGGTTGAAGAACAAATATAAGAGTTATTGTTGTTTTGCAAAAAGACTCTCTGTGTGACGTGGGGAGGTGGACGCTCCCCTGAAGATTGAAGTAACTGATGCACCCCCATCCGGGGCGGATCACAAACACAGCTTCAGTCAGGTAAAGTAGTGCAGAGCCTTGTCGGCGCAGCATTGGCTCCCCTTTTCACATGCATGGGTGGTCTTTGACCTTTCGCCATGCCTGTGCTTTACAGTACTTTGCTCTCAACCTTAGCAGTGCAGATCAAAGTGCGTAGAAGAGCAATGGAGGCCTCTGTGTGGATGACGAAGGATGCGTCATCCACACGGTGCTATGAAGGAGGGGAAGAATGGAAGGAAGAGAGGAGGTGCCAGACCGAGACCAGCGACACCCATCAGACCCAATTGCCCCACATATGAATGTAATAAAACGTCTTTTTTACATTATACATATTGGCCTGGGCTCTTATATGCAGTATTCTAGAATGCTATCATAAAGTATAATCCTGATGACCGATTCCCTTTAAGGAGATGATGTAAATTGGCGCTGGGTGGTAGTCGTGGGTGAGGGATTGACTCCAGGTTCCCCTCCATGCTACATGAAAGAGCTGGTCCAGGGTGTGTGTGGACTTGTGTTGTGTGGGCTGGGAACCCATGTAGGCTGCATACTGCTGCTGACATTGGCTCGCCAAGACCGGATGACGGATAAACCGTATGCTCCAGATTCCAGGCACATATCTTCCAGCACATTACAGTTTTACAAGGCATGTTCAGTACCAGTTGTGATGGTCACCTTCCCATCCAGTGGTCCCACACCCAGTCTCTTTAAGAATCCCATCATGACCAGAGAAAAACTTTGCACTCCCGGACACATAGGTGGAAACCTCTTGGGTGGTCAGTCAACTTTTTTCACAGGCCAGTTAGGATTAACCTGTTGTTATAGCACCTGGCACTTGTTCATACTTGCTATAATCTATTTGAAGATGGAGCTGTTTTTTTCCCAGTATATCTTGGAGGTATAGACAGCCTCCTATTCTGACTGTGTTCTACTCCGATCAGCCCAGGGTAGTTTGAATTACTGTCAGATTCTACCTGTCCATATATTTGTAGACTTTTAGTTCAGGAAAGGCATGAAAAAGGATAGGGTTCCATCAGAGAAGGGTCACCTTGCCACGGTTGATGGGCACACATAAATTGGCCAATTTAAGCGTTAAGTACCTTCACTATGCAGTTTTCATTTCATGTATTCTATGTTTGGATATAGCTTAGCGCTTACAGAATGCTACTGTATTATTTTGCTTGTGTTTCATGCAGTTATAGCAGTTGGCACCTGTTCACACTTGCTATTTTCTAATTGAAGATTCCAATTTTTTTTCCAGAATATATTGGAAGTATAGACAGACTCCTATTCTGACTGTGCTCTGTGCGCATCAGCCCCCAGGTAGTTTCAATTAGTGTCAGTTCCTACCTACGCATATATTTGTAGACTTTTAGTCCAGCAGAGACATGAAATTGGATATGGTTGTAAGAATGGTCACCTTACTGTCATTGATGGGCACACATTGGCCAATTTGTGCGCTAAGTACCATCATTTTTCTAAAGCTTATTAAATACAGCATATATGCAGTTTTAATTTCATGTATTCTATGTTTGCATATATCAGTGCTTACAGAGTGCTGTTTTATTTTTTTGCTTGTGTTACTTTTATGGTTAAGGGGTCTGGCCACTAGAGTCCTGTCCTCCGGTTCCTATTGTCTTGGACCTCTCTATTTGGGGATCAGTCTTTAGTTTTAAATCTGTTCACACTCCGTGTCTCAGTCAACACTTGAGGTTCACGCTATCTCGTATCCAGTCTACTTTACATCCCTTTTGTTGCCACAAACCACTGTATGCAACCTTCACGACTTACCAAGTATATGTCCGACAACTTCCCTCACTAGGTCTTCACTGACTCCTCCAGAATAAACCGTCACTTTCCCTTTCAACTGACACCTCCCATGGTGGGCTAGTCCCAACACTTAACTCTTACTGACCCTATAGTCCAATAACTTCCTACACAAGTGCTATGCCATACATTACTACATGCAATACTTGATATACATTGTACCTTATGTTATATATTACACATTACAATACATTATATTTTACATGACACAATATGCACAAAAGACCCAGGACATTGTTCACATTTCACTACCTAAGAACACAATGCGCGATTGGTGTCTCCATGGGTAGGAACACAACAAGAGCAGTCCACTTCTCTTACAATGGTACCCAAATTATGTGCATTTGGATCTTAACTGTGAGGGCCCGGTTTGTCTTGTTGCAATTTAGATGTCATGCAGGGCGGACCCACCACCTGTACAGCTGGTGCAGCTGCACTGGAGCCCAGAGATGGAGAGAGCCTACAGACAATAGCAAGTATTTTGGCTGGATGTGCATCCTTAGTTGCACATTCAGCTGAAATGTATTGGCAATGTAGAGACTAGCCGAGTCCCTGTGCTGCAATACACGCCAATCAGAGGCCGGCAGCTGACATCTGCATGCCCGGAACAGCTGACACATGGTCGTGACGGCATATGCCATGGGGGGCACAGTGAAGTCAGCTACTAGCTTCTGCGCTAGTTATAGAAGTATGGGAGTTGAGGAAGGTAAGAATAATTTTTTTTTAGAATTTATTGGAGAAGGAAGGACATGGAACATTAACCTAGGAAGAGGACCAAGAACGGGCACATTATACCAGGAAGGAGACTAGGAAAGGGCACAGTATACCAGGAAATGAACCAGGATGGCGAACATTTTACCAAGAAGCGGACCAGGATGGGGCACATTATCTCAGGATGGGGCACCTTATACCAGGAAGAGAACTAGAATGGGGCACATTATACCAGGATGAAGGACATTATACCAAAAAGCTGCCCTGGTTGGGAGACATCCCAGGAATGGGCCCAGGATGCGGGACATTATAACAGGAAGGTGACTAGGTTGGTGCACATTATACCAAAATAGGGATTATACTAAGAACAGGACAGGTTGGGAGACATCCCAGTAAAAGGCCTCGTATGGTGGATATTATAACAGGAAGGGGCAAGGATGCGAACATTATTATATGGGGGTGGACACATATGTCTTTAAAGATTCTAGAATGCTACAAGAGCCCTTTCATCTGTCCAACCCAACATACAGGTGGGGTCCAGGTTCTAATTTTGCTAAGTACCAGATAGAAATCTCTCCCTCCCCTCATTACCTTATAAGACCCCGATAATATTTTCTCCCATTCAATAACTCATAATGATGCTATCAAGGACTTGTAATGATTTATTTTATTTTTTATTTTTTTTGGAGAGGAGGGGATAAAACAGGAACTAAAAATATATGTGTTTGTGTGGCGCCCTGGACAAGCCAGGTCATCACAGGTACTGCAACAACACACCCCACACCCCGGCTAGGCACACCGAAGTCAAACACAAATCCTTGTTGCCTCC
Organism: Anomaloglossus baeobatrachus; assembly: GCF_048569485.1. Classification (NCBI taxonomy): domain Eukaryota; kingdom Metazoa; phylum Chordata; class Amphibia; order Anura; family Aromobatidae; genus Anomaloglossus; species Anomaloglossus baeobatrachus. Next base: position 79,849,498 of record NC_134360.1, read on the forward strand.
CTCCAGGGGCTGATGTCCACACCAGGGGGTGGGCCAGGCGGTTGGCCCCGCCAACCGAGGAGTTCACAGTCCTGGGGGCGGGAAAAGGAGTCAGTAAGTTTTGGGAGTTGGAGAGTGAAGTAGAGTAGAGGAGCAGCCTGACTGTGTCCGGGTGTGTGGTCCGGGCACATACAGCAAGGTTGGCAGACGGTGGTGACCGTCTGCAGGAGAGGCTGATTGGAGCGAACCGTAAGGACCGGGGACGGGCGGTGGCCCGACGGTACTGAATCGGGGAGCGAAGAGAAGCCAGCACTATTCGGCAGGGCCTACGGACCCCGACCAGGCTAGGAGTCGCTGTAAAACTGTTAGCGAAGGGAACCTCCGGGGTTTCCCAGCAGTCAAGACACGATTGAAGGCAACAGCTCACACCGTGAAGGGAAACACAGTCACCGCCAAGGCTACAGTTCCCAGGGCCAGAGCCTGCGGGCAAAAGGGGCTCCCTCAGCATCCATCCAAGCTGGGGAGCGGGTTACCGGTGGGAAGCCATTGGAACCGTAAACACAACACAGGTGCAGGGAAAGGCAGTCACCATCAACCTACCGGGAGGAGAACAACCGCAGCCATCTGTGGGACCCGTCCATCCAGCCGTTTGTTTTACCGGAGACCTTGCATTATTCATTGGCTGAGTGAGTACCACTGTGCCGTGCGGCACAGCGCTGCCCCTGCGACCCAGCACCTCACCAGGCCCCGTAACCCACCTGTCATCCCTCCCCTCACCGGGCCCCGGGACAACCAACCCCCCTACCCACGGAGGGGAGAACCAACATCCAAGCTGCTCCCTGTCATCCCTCCCGGGATCCTCGTCCAGAGCAGCGGTGGTGTCACAACCTCACCACAACCGTGGGTGGCGTCACGGACAATATCCCCAAACCACACCCCCTTTCACTCACGGGCGAGGAACGCCGCTCGAGTCCCTGGGATCCGGCCCACCGCTCGAGCCACCACCGAGCAGCAGCAGCAGCAGCCGGACCCGAGCAGTGGGTGAGCGCAGCGTCCCCTCCTCCGCCCGCGACAACTTGGCGTCACGAACAGATTCTTACCGCTCTGCCGTCTGGTAGAGGTGCGCCTTGTGACCGCCGGAGGCGTCCGGCCGAAAATCTTGAGAAGCTGCCATTTTGGGCGCGAAAAGTCCCCGCTCGAGCGTCTTCCCGAGTAGTGGAGGCGCGAAAACCGAAACCCCGCCCCTGTAGAGGAGGAGCCGGAAAAAGACTAAGGGGTCGGATGGCATCTGGCCGCATGTAGCCCGCGGCTATAAAAGCAGGGACGCCGGGACTCTGTGATCTGCTGGTTCCTGGAAAATATGTATGCCCCACCCAGCTACGCAGAGGCTACAGAGCCGGTGCCCGGAACGGCAGCGTGGCTCAGGCCCCGAACGGCAGGGATCTGCCGACGCTACCGGAGTCAGATATGTATGCTGATGGAGCAGTGGACCGCGGAGGTGGAGGAGGTAGCTGCGGTCGCCCGGGTGTATGGAATGGAGGCCATGATGGAGGAGCTGGTGAGTGACCCACGCCCCTGTGTCCCCGAGGGACCGGCCGTTGCGGCTGAGGGACCCAGTCTACCCCTGGCCCCCATGTCGCCCCTGTCTTCCCTGCCCGTGCAACCACGCTACTGCTGGACTGTCTGACGTACACCCCCTCGTGACGGTAGCCGAAAGAGTGGTGAGCCCGGAGACTGCGGCAGCTGGTGGCAACCCGCCTGGCGCAGGGACAGATGATACTGACTCCGGACTGATACAGAGCCTGTTTCGGAGGAGGACGAAGGAGTCGTCGCCCTGTATGGCATGGAGGCCACTTATATCCCCCGGAGCGGAAATAACGGGTATCGGGCGGCCCTTCCTCGCCGCGCCTGCTATGCGCTGGAGGGGCTGGTGCCCGTGTTCTTCCACCCAGAGCCGGGTGAGGAGGACGAAACTGCACCGTGAAGTCAGCGGAGCTCTGCTACAAGTTGTCCCCGTTGGGACTACCAGTTTAAAAAGTTTTGAATGATAAGTGAATCACCCAAAGAAGTAACCAGATTGACATGTTGATTGAACCGGCCGTTGCCGGCAACTGTTGTCCCCGTAGGGACTGTCTGCAACCCTTGCGTAAGAAACTGCTTACAGACAAGCCCGAGAACTTGCAGGGCAACCACAAACATAGTGGAATGTAAATAAAAAATGTGTTGGCTTGATACCATTACCGCCTCCAGAGAGGCTGATTTGGGAGGATGGGCCTGGAGGAAAGGGATGGCCCAGGCCCGCCACTACCGTAACCGGTGGCGAACCTCCGGGGGTTCAGGGGTCCCCATGGACGCGGGTCCCCTGAAAGAGACAGAACCCGCTCGGGCAGCCTGGTGATGGACTGGGGTCAAGGGGTGCTGCCCACTTCTTAGGGGCAGCATCAGGGCCAGGTTGTTTGGGTGGGAGAAGAACGTAAGCCGTTACCATTTGCAACGTTTAAGTACCGTACCTCCCGTTATGGGAAGATTGATGCAAATGCTTATGTTTTAATGTTTGTACGTGTTTTACCCCTTTTCTTACAGTTAAACAAAAATAAAACCGGTGATGGACGGGCAGCCCGCGGACGGTCTGCATTTTACTAAGGGGGAATGTGGCGCCCTGGACAAGCCAGGTCGTCACAGGTACTGCAACAACACACCCCACACCCCGGCTAGGCACACCGAAGTCAAACACAAATCCTTGTTGCCTCCCTCCAGGGGCTGATGTCCACACCAGGGGGTGGGCCAGGCAGTTGGCCCCGCCCACCAAGGAGTTCACATTTCTGGGGGCGGGAAAAGGAGTCAGTAAGTTTTGGGAGTTGGAGAGTGAAGTGGAGTAGAGGAGCAGCCTGACTGTGTCCGGGTATGTGGCCCGGGCACTTACAGCAAGGTTGGCAGACGGTGGTACCGTCTGCAGGAAAGGCAGATTGGAGCGAACCGTAAGGACCGGGGACGGGCGGTGGCCCGACGGTACCGGATCGGGGAGCGAAGAGAAGCCAGCACCATTCGGCAGGGCCTACGGACCCCGACCAGGCTAGGAGTCGCTGTAAAACTGGTCAAATCCGTTAGCGAAGGGAACCTCCAGGGTTTCCCAGCAGTCAAGACCCGATTGAAGGCAACAGCTCACACCGTGAAGGGAAACACAGTCACCGCCAAGGCTACAGTTCCCAGGGCCAGAGCCTGCGGGCAAAAGGGGCTCCCTCAGCATCCATACAAGCTGGGGAGTGGGTTACCGGTGGGAAGCCACCAGAACCGTAAACACAACACAGGTGCAGGGAAAGGCAGTCACCATCAACCTACTGGGAGGAGAACAACCGCAGCCGTCTGTGGGACCCGTCCATCCAGCCGTTTGTTTTACCGGAGACTTTGCATTATTCATTGGCTGAGTGAGTACCACCGTGCCGTGTGGCACAGCGCTGCCCCTGCGACCCTGCACCTCACCAGGCCCCGTAACCCGCCTGTCATCCCTCCCCTCACCGGGCCCCGGGACAACCAACCCCCCTACCCACGGAGGGGAGAACCAACATCCAAGCTGCTCCCTGTCATCGCTCCCGGGATCCCCGTCCAGAGCAGTGGTGGTGTCACAACCTCACCACAACTGTGGGTGGCGTCACGGACAATATCCCCAAACCACACCACCCCCCCCTTTCACTCACGGGCGAGGAACGCCGCTCGAGTCCCCGGGATCCGGCCAACGCTCGAGCCACCACCGAGCAGCAGCAGCCGAACCCGAGCAGTGGGTGAGCGCAGCGTCCCCTCCTCCGCCCGCGACATTTGCCTTTTTTTAAATGCATTTTTGTTGCATTTTTCCTCCCACTCATTAGTATGGGTAAAATAGTCTACAAAAATTGACATGCTGCAGAATTTAATCTGCTGCAAATCTGCAAGGAAAAAATAAGCAGTGTGTGCTGCATGAGATTTCAGAAATCTCATTTACTTTGCTTTCTCATTCAAGATAATCGGGCATGCTTCTTGTTCAATATATTCCCCACCCCACATGTTTTGCGTCTATTAGACAGCTAATCAGCATGCGGGGATTGCCATACACGGTAATGCTGTAGCCATGTTGGCTACTGTCATTACTGTAATTGGCCAGCCACATTGCATCATTGGGTCTTATATGAGACTCGGAAGCCCGATGCTATGCACACTCTCCTCTGCAAGAACCTCAGAAGAGTTGAATTAAAAGGGAGAGCTATGATTAGAGCAGGGTTTGTAAACTTGCACCCTTTGGTGCCTTTCATGTGGCATTTGTGGGTGTTTTTAGCCTTGTTTAACTTAAAAAGTAAATAATTAAAAAAAAGTGGCATGGGATCCCCCCCTATTTTTGATAACCAGCCAAGGTAAAGCAGACAGCTGAGGGCTGGTATTACCAGCCTGAGAAGGTTCATGGTTATTTAGCCCTTCCCAGCCTAAAAATAGCAGCCCAAAGCTGCCTCAGAATTGGCTTGTCCATTAGTTGCACCAATTCTGTAGCTTTGCCAGGCTCTTCCCGATTGACCTCGTGTGGTGCCAACTGGGTTCATATTTTTGGGGGTTGATGTCAACTGTGTAATGTCAGCAGGCAACAAGCCAAGGGGTTAGTAATGGAGTGGTGAATATCAATCAAAAGAACAAAGATCCATAGGTCACCCCCTGTCAACATCAGACCTGGAATGTTTTGCGCACAGGGATGTCAGGGAGTTACTAACAAGTGTGAGAAATTGAGGATTTCGCACTGACCAGGAGTGACCGATGAAGCCTCGTTCTCTGAACGAGGCTTCATAGGTTGGATTACTGATTTGAGACCAGTACACCTTAGATTGCGTCAGAGATTTGTGGATTTTTTATAAAATAATACATTGGTGAACAAGAGATAGTGTGTGGGAGTCTTTGTTCAAATAAACTATTTTTTGTTGTGTTTTTTCACTTTACACTTACTGGGTTAGTAATGGAGGTGTCTGATAGTCGCCTCTCCATTACTAACCGAAGGTTTGATGCCAGCTGGCATCAGTCCCATAAAGCATTACCCAATTACTACTGCAACAGGGCAATCAGGAAGAGCCGAGGCAAAGCGCCAGAATTGGTGCATCTAATGTGGTCCATCAATTTTGGGGTTGCTGCTGGCTGATATATTTAGGCTGGGAAAGGCCAAACAACTATGTACCTTCCCAGCCTGATAATACCAGCCCCCAGCTATCTGCTTTACCATGTCTAGTTATCAAGAAAAGGGAGACCACACAGCATTTTTTTAAATTATTTATATATTTACTTCTCAACAATGTCCTGGGAGTCAACGATGCATACAGGCATCTCCCCATGCTGTTCCCTTTCCATTTGAGCGCTATTTCCATATTTTTCAGAGATTTTCCAACCCCCTCATCCCTCCTAGAGGGTCTGCTGGAAACATGCTTAAGTTTCCCATTAACATCCATTATATTCTCTACTGAATAGAGCCCGTCTGAGTGTCAGACTTACTCGATTCTAGTAATGAGCACTCAAGCAGTTTAGTGCTCACTCATCGCTATTGCACTGTAAAAGATGGCATATTTTCTGCAACAAAACTGTGCGGAAAAAAACACAACAAAAATACACCATGTGCACATAGCCTTCAAATGTATTGGGGGAAGAGTCACAGTAACTGATTAATTTATATTTATTGAGCAGTGGAAATGATCAGAGACACAGTGCTGGCTTATCTGTTTATATTTTGAATGGTTTATTAATAGCATATTAATGGTGGGGTACATATTTGTATTCAGGAGTGCAGTATGGGGGATTTTTATTCAGGAGATGATTATTCACAATATATATGACCTTGTTATTTTCAGGGCTGCAGTGATCAGTGTGACAAGACAAGTCGTGGTTTTAGAAAAAAAAAATGGCAGCACACCGACACGTGACATGGATACAGGAAGTACCCTTATTATGTATAGCACAATCCCTTAGTATATAGTGTTTATTCTTGTTATACAAAATAAAAGAGGAAACTGTAATTAAGGACTGTGCTATGTATAACACTATCCCTTATTACGTACCATCTAGTCTAGTAAGGTATGGTGTTGTCCCTTATAATATAGCATCCTTTGCTATGTACAGTACCATCCCATTATTCTTACAGTACATCTGTATCGCCCCGCGCTCGGCTGCAGCCAAGCCGCTCGGATCCGGGCTCTTGGTGGGTGGCTCGAGTGCCTCCGGACCCGGGGGTCACTTCGCTCTGAAAGGATGCTGGAGCTACATAGGGGTTAGGTTTACGGCCGGGGCCGTGGTTTTTAGTTAAGGTCGTGACGCCACCCACGGGCTGTGATGAATGGACACCACCGCTGCTGTTTACTAGGCACCCCAAGGGAGATGTTGTGCAGCAAAGGTGTTAACCCCTCCGTGGGCAGGGGTGATGGCCCCGGGACCCGATTGGGATGGTATGTCGGTGCTTGGAGGTGCAGGGCGGTGCGCGGCCCGAGGACACAGTTGTACTCACTATGATTGATGCACAAGAGTCTCTGGTAAACCAAGATGATGGTGGTCGGTGCCAGCAGCCAGCTGCGTCTGGTCCCCCCTACTTGGGTTGGTGGTCTTTGCCTTTCTCCTGCACTGTGTAGAGTGTATGTAGACTGCCTTCGCTTCAGCGATGGGAGTCCGCTCCCCGGCGGTATGTGTGTCGGGAAAGCCTGTTTGCCCGCAGACTCTGGCCCGTGGGATCTCTCTGCCTGTGCGGTGGCTTTCTATCCCCCTCGGTGGGCTGTTGCCTTCAGTCGGGACTTTGGTGGGAAAGGACCTATAGTCCAGACCTCAATCAGTGAATTAACTCAGTCCAGTGGCTTCTGGACCTCGTTTCAGGGTCTGAGTACCCCCCCCTGTGTGTTCCGGTTTCCAGTCGGTTCCCCGAGTCAGTACCGGCAGGCCACTACCCTGTCCCGGTCCACCACGGTTCCACCTGGCCATCTTCCCAACTCCTGCAGGCTAAGGCCACCGTATGCCTCCTAGCCGAGGTACCAGGGCTACACCCTGGCACCTGTCAGTTCTCGCTGCAAACCTGTCACACAGGCCTGCTGCACTCTCCTTCACTCCTCAACTCCACTGACTACTGACTACCGACTGAACTGTTTCCTGCCTCAGGCCCTCTGAACTCCTTGGTGGGCGCAGCCAACCGCCTGGCTCCGCCCCCCTGGTGTGTCCATTAAGCTCTGAGGGAGGTGACTAGGGTTTTAAGGGTGGCTGATGACACATTTTTAGGGGACGGGTGTTATGCAAGTGTCGCAGGCGGGGAGGACCCTGTCGCTGCTGCGCTCTCGCTAACGCTCGGGTTCGGCGCTGCTGCGGCTGCTGCTGCTGCTCGGTGGTTCGAGCGGTGGGCCGGATCCGGGGACTGGAGCGGCGCTCCTCGCCTGTGAGTGGAAGGGGTGGTTGGTTTGGGGGATTTAGTCCGTGACGCCACCCGGGTCGTGGTGAAGATAGGCACCACTGCTGCTGATGACGGGGATCCCGGGAGCGATGGTAAGGAGCAGCTGGGTTGTTGTTTTCCCCCTCCGTGGGTAGGGGTTGGTGGTCCCGGGGCCTAGTGATGTTGTGGGGAGGCAGGGTCAGTGAGGTGCAGGGTTGCAGGGACAGCGCGTCGCGGTGCCGGATGGCACGGGTGTACTCACTCAGCAAGATAGGTACAAAGTCCTCGGTAAACCAAACGGCTGGATGGACAGGTCCCGCAGCCGGCTGCTGTGTTTCTCCCCGGACAGGTGATGGCGGCTGTCTTTCCCTGCACCTTGATGTTCTCCTTCTGACTACTATGGATTCCCAACGGTAGTCCGCTCCCCGGTGTATGGGTACCGGAGGAGCCCGTTTGCCCGCAGGCGCTGGCCCTTGGGTCTCTAGCCTTAGGCGGTAGCTGTATACCCTCACGGTGTGGGCTGTTGCCTTCAATCGGGACTTTTGCTGTTGTGAAACCCCTGGGGTTCCAGTCACATTCGGATCTGACTATTGACGGCGGCTCCAAGCCTGGTCGGGGTCCGATGGCCCTGCCTGTGTGTGCTGGCTTCACTTCGCTCCCCGGTCGGTACCGGCGGGCCGTCGCCCGACCCCGGTCCTACGGTTCCGCATTGCTCCACCACTCCTGCAGACGGCCACCACCGTCTGCCAACCTTGCTGTCAATGCCTGGGCCACAAACCCAGATACCCAAGTGCTTACTCCTCACTCCTCAAACTCCAACACTCAACTCCTAACTGACACTTTTCCCGCCTCCAGGCCTGTGTACTCCTCGGTGGGTGGGGCCAACCGCTTGGCTCCGCCCCACCTGGTGTGGACATCAGACACTGGAGGGAGGCAACAAGGATTTTTGTTTGGCTGGTGTCCCTGTCTAATGGGGGTGGGGGGGTGTTTGTATGTTATCTGTGACGACCTGGCTAGGCCAGGGCGCCACACAAGGGCCTACCTGTGACTACCTGGCTAGTCCAGGGCGTCACACATCCACCATGCTGACTCATGTTCTACTGTCCACAAGCACAGAAATGTTCTCAGTCCTGCTTTCTAGCACCACCTCTACTGTCAGGACAAAGCGAGAATTACAAGTGGAAGACAAACACACACCCTGATTGTCCATCCACACACCACAAAGGGTAAGCTGGGTTCCAGATGTTCTTTTTTGTTTAGGAACTGAGAGGCAGACTCCAATAAAATGACCTTCTTTACCACAGAAAAAAACCTCTTCTTTTTGCAGATTTCACTGGGGCTCTCCCTAGCTGCACGGGCTACTCCAAATCCTGATGGTTCACCCCCAGATTGCCCCTCCGGCAATGGGGTATTGCACCGTGAAAGTGTCTCCGAGGAAAATGATCTAACCAGTCTCTCACAGGTGTCTGTCCACATGTGTATCCAAGGATATGGCAGCCTCCAAGGACTCATCAAATCTTCTTTCAACCTCTCTGAAAGGCTCTGACAGAATTGGCCTCTAAGAGCTGGGTTATTCCACTTGGTGTTGGTTGCCCATCTACGAAATTCTGAACAATAAGTGTGACGCCCTGGACTAGTGAGGTCGTCCCAGGTAGTCACACACAACACCACACCCCCCTCCCGATTAGGTGACATCAGTCAAACTAAAAACCATGTGCTCCGCCCACCGAGGAGTTCACAAGCCTGGAGGTGGGAAAACACAGACACAAGTTCAAGTTGACAGTGCGGAGTAGTTTTGACAGTGGAGGAGAAAGGTTGAGTCCAAGGGCAGACCTGCGCCCTGGCCTGCCACAGACTACTCCGGTGGCTGGGTCGGAGCCCAGTCACCTTTGGCAAGGAGGCAGACGGTGATGGCCACCTGCAGGAGCTGGGATTACAGCCGGTGGAACCGTAGGGACCGGGGTCAGGCGGTGGCCCGCCGGTACCGAACCGAACCGATTGGAAACCGGAGCACCAGGAGGGGTACTCAGACCCAGACGAAGCCCCGAACCGACAGGGCCGAGTCAAATCAACTGATTGCGGACTGGACTTAAGGACCTATCCCACACAAGTCCCGTTAGAAGACAACAGCCCAACCATACAGGATAGAGCCACCGCCAAGGCATAGAGACCCAAAGGGCCAGCGTCTGCAGGCAAACGGGCTCCTACGGCATATACAAGTCGGGGAGTGGACTACCGGTGTCTAGGCATAGGAGTCAAACATTTACACACAGAGGTGCAGGAGAAAGGCGGAAACCACCAACCTATACCGGGAAAAGCTGCAGCCGGCTGCGGGCCCAGTTCATCACTCCGTTTGGTTTACCAGAGACTCCAGTGTATTGTGTCAGAGTGAGTACAACAGTGCCTTCGGGCCGCGCACCGCGCCGCACTGCACCAGCGTCCAACACGCATCACCCGCTCCCCCGCCTCAGCACCTCCCTCGGGCCCCCGGGACCATTGCTCCCCTACCCACGGAGGGGTCAACACCAAGCTGCGCAACACCGTACCCGGGAGGCCTAGTTAACGTCAGCGGTGGTGTCCATCCATTCACCACAACCCGTGGGTGGCGTCACGAACTTACAATCCAAACCAAACAACCGCGGCCCCGGCCGTGGAACTCCTCACCCAAGTCCCCGCGTGTAGCGCCATCTCCCTTGCAGAGCGACGTGATCCCCGGGTCCGTGAGAGGCTCGAGCCACCACCCGCAGTACGAGCACGAATCCGAGCGGCTCGGCGGCCGCAGCCGAGCCCGCGGAGCGGTACATAAGTCTTTGCTGACTGACTCCCCTACTGGAGGCAACGTAGCCTGGATTCAGCCAAGGAGACTCGGTCAGGATCGTTATAGATTGGACCCAAGGCCTCAAAAAATTAATCCACCAACCGGAGGAAAGCAGAGCCATGTGGTAAAGAGAAAACAATTGCCACCTGCTGTTCCTCATCTCCAGAGGAGTAAGGCCGAAGCCTACAGTACAGTTTACAGACTTCTTTAAATACAAATGTGACGCCCCTGAACTAGTCATGGTGTCACAGGGAACTGCACTCCTTTTTCTTATGGTGCAGAACCCACCCTCCATGGTTCTGGGATCCTAACTATTGGTATTGCTTCCATCAGCATTCAATTCCTAGTCAACTCACACCACACCCTGTCAGGCACCCTAGGCGGGTGGCCCTATTCCAGCTAGACCAGTGGGTGGTCTAGCTGGAATAGGGCTACCCGCCTAGGGCTCAGGCAGGCAGGTGGGAGGGATTATAGTCAGTTGAGTGGTAGCCCTCAGAGAGTGAGGAGCTAGGGGAGTTGTAGCTCCCAGGGAGACTTTGGCTAGGTCGCAGATGGTGGTCTGGGACCGGAGGAGTCAGTGACCCGGTCACAGGGTATTGGAGAAAGGTGCCAGACTTAGTTTTGGAGAACAGTCAGCACCAGAATATCTAGTAACCGGACTGGTACAGAGCAAGACCCTAGATCAGGGAGTAGCTTCACGCAACCTGATAATTAACCTGTGGAGGATAGTATCTTTATGAACTTTCCCCAAGAGCTCAGAGATCAAAGGCACCAACACAACGAGGGGGATAGAGCTTTCCAACCCATGCGGCCCACTGAAATCCCAACTGTCAGCCATCGAGAGCACAGCTTCTCTATCAAAATATAGAGAGCGGGACCCCGAAAGGTTCAGGCAGAGGGGTCACTTAGAAACGTCTAAACATCAGTGTATGGAGGCAGGTCAGGACCATCAGCAATACCAACGGGAACGGATTCCCAGACGAGCTCCCCAGAGAGGCAGCGGCACCGAGAGACTTGGTTTACTCATGTGTCAGAGCCTACTTAATGGTCGCACCAACATCCACACGGCCTGAGTGAGTACGCTGCGCCCCCCCCCCTGCGTCCTGCCTGCTGCACGGTGTGCACCGCGCTTCCCTGCACACCCACCATCCAGAGTCCCGGGACCTTCCCCTACCCGTGGAGGGAACGTCATCTGGCTGCCCCAGTCCATCTCCCCTGGGTACTCCCATCGGCAGCGGCGGTACTCCCCTTACTGCGAACCACGGTGGCATCACGAACACTAATCCCCTGTAAATAGTCCCCTTTTATTTTCGAGTGGCTGCGAGCCCTCGGGTCCGGAGACCCTCGAGCCACAGCAATACCCAGATCCGAGCAGTCAGACTGCTGCAGGGGCAGTACACAAAAATATTTGTCTCTACTCCCTGCAAACCTGTCTGGGAGAGCAATTTTGGGCTCCTGCTTGACCTGCCTACCCGCAGAATCCCCAACATTAGGAGTCTGTGACTGATGCTGCTGCTGAACAGCTAACTTAAAGGGGTGGTTCACCCATATTTTTTATTGTCTAGATCGATATTATATTGAGAAACAATGTTTCTCTCAAATACCTTGTGTTGTCAATAGTGCCTGTGAGAGGCGCTATTGCAGACCGCTGCTCCCCGTCCAGTGACGTACCCGTCCAATGCTGCCTCGTCACATCCGTGCAGCCGGCTACATTCTGAGCCCATCTGCTCCCTGCTCCTCCTCCTTCACAGCACGTCTCTTGCTTGCAGCGTTCTGAGAGGAGGGAGGAGGGAGGGGGGAGCAGGAGACGCGCCGTGCTGTGCAAGGAGGGAGGAGGGAGGAGGAGGGGGGAGCAAATGGGCTGTGACATCAGTGAAACACCGCTCACAGCTCAGAGTCTGGAAGACTGTAGCCGGCTGCACGGATGTGACGTGGCAGCATTGGACGGGTACGTCACTGGACGGGGAGCAGCGGTCTGCAATAGCGCCTCTCACAGGCACTATTGACAACACAAGGTATTTGAGAGAAACATTGTTTCTCAATATAATATCGATCTAGACAATAAAAAATATGGGTGAACCACCCCTTTAAGGTCTGCAATCTCCAGGGACAGACCCTAAAGCCGCTGAGCCAGAACAGTGACAGGTTCCATGGGAAGAGAAAAACAAACTGTGACGCCCTGGACTAGCCAGGGGTCACAGGTAGTCCCACGCACCGCACCCCACCCTATTAAGGTAATAGCAGCCACACATTGAAACCCTGAGTCGCCCCTCCCAGGTCTTGACGTCCACACCCGGTGGGGCGGAGTCAGGCGGTTGGCCACGCCCACCGAGGAGTTCGGATTGCCTGGGGCGGGAACACAAAGCAGAACAGTGTTGACAGTTGACAGAGAAGGAGTGGAGGCGAAAAACTAGGAACTGTCAGGGGCCTGGGTAGGAGCCTAGGTACCCTTTTCGGCCAGGAGGCAGACAGTAGTGGCCGCCTGCAGGAGACCGGGAAGACGACCGGTGGAACCGTAAGGGACCGGGACAGGGTAGTGGCCCGCCGGAACCGAACCGGGGAGCCAACTGGCTACTCAGACCCCGAACTAGTCCAGAAGCCACTGAATCTTAGTCAAATTAACTGATTGCGGTCTGGACCTCAGGGTCCTTTCCCACCTAAGTCCCGATTGAAGGCAACAACCCAACCAGTACGGATAAGTGCCACCGCCAAGGGCCAGAGATCCAAAGGGCCAGCGTCTGCGGGCAAACGGGCTCCTCCGGCGTACACAAGTCGGGGAGTGGACTACCGTTGCTTAGGCATAGGAGTCAAAAGTCACTACACAGAGGTACAGGAGAAAGGCGGACATTACCAACCTTACTAGGAGAACACGCAGCCGGCTGCGGGCACCGATCATCACCGACCTTGGTTTACCAGTGACTCTTTGTGTGGTTATAATCGTGAGTACAACAGTGCCATCAGGCACCGCACCGCAACACTCCGCCCTGCACCCCGGCCGTCGCCAACTGGGCCCCGGGACCAACATCCCCTACCCACGGAGGGGTCAACACCTAGCTGCGGCATTACACTGCTCGCGGGAGCCCCCATACCTTCACCGCAGCGGTGGTGTCTACGATCACCATGACCCGTGGGTGGCGTCACGAACTTTAGCAATACCGGGCCTTCGGCCGTGAACCGTCCACCACACCACCCCTGCCCGTAGCGCCAGCAAGATCACCCCCCTTTTCGGAGCGACGTGACTCCCCGGTCCGGAGGTGCTCGAGCCACCGACAACCCGAGCCCGGATCCGAGCGGCTCGGCAGGCAGCCGAGCCCCCAGGGCGGTACAAAACAAACAAAAAAACCTCACAACAACCAAAAATACCCTAGTGTGTCAGGTTTTTTTTATGTGCGACTGGTGATAATGTCACACTAGGTACGGGAAAGAACCAAGCAAACGGCAAAAGGGAAGGGAAACCCTGTGTCAAGGGAAAGGGAAGATGGTGACCCCTGACCAAGCCTATCACTGGGCCCTGGGTTCCCTCAATGCCCTACATAGTTTCCACACCTATGCGCTGAGCCGGATACCTGACCCTAGGCTGACCCTGATTGGGGCCCTAGGTAGGAACTGATGGGATGAGCTTTTCGTCAACCCCACTAGTCACTAAAGGACATACAGAGATAACAAACAAGAGAAAACAACAAACAACTTATCTCTAGTTGTCTCAGGGAAAGAAGCTGCAACAACCACCAAGATTGTCCTGATGTATGCAAGCCACCTGCTTGTATTGAAGACTTAATAAAGATGTATCATGTATTACCAGTACCAAGTACTAGGAAGTGAAGATATATCAAGACAAGGGAAGTGCTGATGAACAGCAACTGACAGGCTGAACAATGCCACAGGGGCATACGGGAAAATGGATGAAAACCAAGCAGGAATGATAGAAGGTCAGAGAGCAGTTTGTGCAGCCAAACACTGTGACCTTCTATAGCCGGACACCACAGGACTGTCTGTCAGCCATGACACTCTCCTGCTTTTGAGTTGCACAGACAGGCTTGGTCATCGACCAGCTGTGTTCTTGTTAGTAGTCAGGCGGGCTTGCAGGAGTTAATTTCTTCTAGCCTGTGGATTGTTGCTGGAGTCACATGTTGTAGGAGACTGATCACAGTCACCTCTGCCCTTTTTAAAATGGTGGAGCCTGTTCTCTCATGCTGATGATAGCTTTATGCTATTGTCGCGGGCGGAGGAGGGGACGCTGCGCTCTCCCACTGCTCGGGTCCGGCTGCTGCTGCCGCTGCTCAGTGGTGGCTCGAGCGGTGGGCCGGATCCCGGGGACTCGAGCAGCGTTCCTCGCCCGTGAGTGAAAAGGGGATTTGATTGGATGGTGGGGATTTGGTGATTGTCCGTGACGCCACCCACGGTTGTGGTGAAGTTAGTGACACCAGCGCTGCTCTGGACGGGGATCCCGGGAGCGGTGACAGGGAGCAGCTTTGATGTTAGTTCTCCCCTCCGTGGGTAGGGGGTTGGTTGTCCCGGGGCCCGGTGATGGGGTAGGGATGGATGGCAGGCGGGTTACGGGGCCTGGTGAGGTGCAGGGTCGCGGGGGCAGCGCTGTGCCGCACGGCACGGTGGTACTCACTCAGCCAATGATGAGGACACAGTTCTCGGTAAAACACACGGCTGGATGGACGGGTCCCACAGACGGCTGCGGTGTTGTTTCTCCCGGCAGGTTGATGGTGACTGCCTTTCCCTGCACCTATGTACTGTAGACGGTTCCAATGGGTTCCCACCGGTAACCCGCTCCCCAGCTTGGATGGGAGCTGAAGGAGCCCCTTTTGCCCGCAGGCTCTGGCCCTGGGAACGGTAGCCTTGGCGGTGGCTGTGTTTCCCTCTCACGGTTGGACTGTTGCCTTCTGTCGGGACTTGGCTGCTGGGAAACCCAGGAGGTTCCCTTCCCTGACGGATTTGGCAAATTCACGGCGACTCCTAGCCTTGCCGGGGTCCGTAAGCCCCTGCCAGATGGTGCTAACTTCGCTTTGTGTACCGGTCCGGTACCGCCGGGCCACCGCCCGTCCACGGTCCTTATGGTAGACTCCGATAGGCCACTCCTGCAAATGGTCACCACCGTCTGCCAACCTTGCTGATCCGTCCGGGCCACACACCCGGACCAACTTCAGGCTTCTCTACTCCACTTCACTCCTCTCACACCTCTACTCCAAACTACACTCTCTCCACTCCTCAACTCATCTCTCTCAACTGCCCTACTTTTCCCGCCTCCAGGACTGTGAACTCCTCGGTGGGCGGGGCCAACCGCCTGGCCCACCCCCCTGGTGTGAACATCAGCCCCTGGAGGAAGGCAACAAGGGTTTGTGTCTGACTTTGGTGTGCCTGACCGGGAGTGTGGGGTGTGTGGGTGTTGTTCTCTGTGGCCCCTGGCTAGTCCAGGGCGCCACACTATCCTGCTCCTTGTGCTTTGATATCCAGTTGATGGTGAACGTCTGTGTGCTGTTTGGTTTATTGTGGAAATACTCTTGTCTGCTTATTTCCTCCTTTTCTTTAGTTTCCTCCTCATAACATATTGTCTACACATCTGTGTCTGATCGCTGTGAATCTGAGTTTTGTTTTTTACCCCGTTTGTTTATGTGTGGGAATAAGCACCCCTGTCCCAGCCCTTTCCTGGGTTGAGGGAGGGGGGCCGCTAGACCAGTGTTGTTTAGGAGTTAGGGCAAGGAAGGCGGCCCAAACATCGTCACCTCCAGACATATCTTTGGGATCAGGGTCAGTGAGGATTTCCCTAGCCTGAGGGCCAGTTTAGGCTCCCCTGTGAGCAGCCTGGTGGTCTAAATATGCTAGAAAGCCCCTGCAGCATCGCGATACCTGTCTTTAATCGAGCATATCTGGAACGTCATTGATTGGCAATTGTAAAAGGCGCTCCTAGCAGTAGATTTTGATGATTTGCTTTTCCAAGTGTATTTAGTATGGCAGAATATTCCTTAGAGAACCATTAATAACCTAACTGATAGCAGTCAAGGCATGTGAGTGCATGTATTTCTGTGAGTGGTGCTCATGCTCAATACTGAATAAATCGCGATATTTTCAAATTTTTATTTCTGTTTTTCATCATTTGTATATCTTTATATGTCTGTCCATCTTGTGATTTCCATAATTCCACAACTTTTGCTTCTTGTTGTGGCATTTTCAATCTTCAAGATTGTGTATATATGTATATAGGACACTTTCTAGCATAAGCAACGTACTCAATAAGCATTTTCACAATATGATGTCATGAGGTGACATCACTCTCCTCTCACATTGCCTGTATATAAGGGTGAGTCAGGGTTGCGTGGGACCAGGAAGTTGAGGGATGTAATAGAGAAGGTGCATTTGGGTCCCCCGCCGTGTCCCTGCCTGCATCTGATGTTGAAATTACAGCCCTGAGCTCCTGTTAGACGCCACCAAGGCCGCAGGTTGCTGTGGTAACAGAGTTGTGCTGAGTGTAGAATAGTCACAGATGGTTCTGGATAAAGCCTCTGAGAGCAAAAAATAGGATCCTGTGTTATATAACATGTAGATCTCAGAAAAGTCATTAGTGTCCTCCAATTGTGTTCTGTCACAGTGTGAGGAATCAAAAAATGCCACATTGATGCTAGAGATCCACATAAAGATCCAACAGAAAAAAAACAGACTAGAAGAAAAATGTGATAAGTGGTCAACTATTTCATGTTAAAGGGAATCCGTCACCGGGTTTTTGCTCCCTCATCTGAAAGCAGCATGATGTCGAAGCAGAGACCCTAATTCCAGTAATGTGTCACTTACTGAGCCCCTTGCTGTGATTTTCATAAAATCATTGTTCTCTGCTGTAGATCTTATAGTGCTCAGAATGCTGAGCTCTTTATAGCCCCTCCCACACCAATGATTGACAACTTTCTGTGCACACTTTGGAGTGGTAGAAAGTGCCAATCGGTGTTGAGGGCGGAGTTGTATGGAGTTCATGAATATTCTTGACTACTTGTGTCATGGGTGTGTCACGTGTGTCAGACAGTCACCTGGTTTCTGGTCACAGAAGGTCCCATTGTCTGGCTGCGCAGAATGCTATCTGACTTTCCATTGTTCCTGCTGTCAGTATTCATTGGTATAGGTAGCTTTCCTGCTGGATTCATCTATCTCCCTTTTGGACCCAGGAGGAGCTTGACTTCCACCCAGCTGTTAATTATCAAGATTCCCTTGGTGTTTAAATATCCCTTGCTTCCTTTGGACTGTGCTGGTGATATTTTCAGTTCCTTCAAACCGAGGTTGCAAGCAGGTTGCAAGCAGGTAGTTTGTACTACTCAGTGAAATCATTGATGAAAGCTTTGCTGAACTTCTACCTGACTCATCTGTGGATAAGTAGTTCATGCTTTTCCCCAGTGAGTCTGTAACGCTCCTGCAGCAGTCGAACTGCTCGGATCCGGGGTTGCTGTGGCTCGAGGGTCTCCGGACCCGGGGGCTTACGGCCACTTTGACGTGTAAAAGGGGGGGGGTATTTACAAAGGAGAGTTCGTGACGCCACTGTGGGGCAGGCAGAATGCAGGGGCAGCAGTGTACTCACTCAAGCTGTGTGGATGTTGATGCAACCATTAGGCCTTGTGCGCACACTGCGTTTTTACCCACGGTTTTACCCGCGGTTTTGCTGCAGAAATTTCTTGAAAAATGTTTGTAACCTTTCTGCAGACATTTCCAAGCAAGCGTTTTTTTCTCAAGAACATTCTTTCTGCAGAATTTCTTGATAAAATTTCTTGAGAAAATGTGCATGTTACTTCTTTTCCGCAGGTACCTGCGGTATTTCACTCCATTCATTGTAATGTAATCGCGAAATACCGCGGGTATACCACAGGTAGCAAATGAAGTTCGGTATACCCTCCGTATAGCCGCGGTTTACCTGCGGTAATGTTCATCACTGCCCTGCGTTTTACAGGGAAGTGATGTCATTATGACAGGAAGAGGAAGCGGAGCAGAGAGTAAACACACACATGTGAGACACAGCCATATAGTAAACACACACATCACACTCACACACAGACATAAAGAATACACATAGTAATCAAACGTACATAAAAAAACGCGGTAAACACACAGCGGCGGCACAGTATTCTCAGGCTGGGGAGGGCGAGGGCCAGGGTTATTGCCCCCCCCCCCCGCAGCCGAGAATATCAGCCCGCAGCTGCATCCATTATGCGGCAGTCCCGGAGTGTCCCCGGCCCTTCCAGATTGCCGTGATGCGGTGGCAATCCAGGTATAACGAGTTAATGACAGCACATCACTGCCATTTAAGTCCAGGCTTAATCATGGCAGCGTCTATGAGACAGCTTTCATGATTAACCCGTAAGTAAAGTGAATAAGCACACACCGAAAAATCCTTTATTTTAAATAAAAGACAAAAAATCACCCTCTTTCACCCCTTTATTACACCCCCCAAACACACAGCTCCGGCGTAATCCACGCAGGTCCCACGACGCTTGCATCCAGCCGCAACTGACACTGTATAGAATGCAGCCTCGTAACGAGCCTGCAGAGAGGTAACCACAGGTCATTTCTCACGGTCGGTAATGTGAACACACTACCAACCGTGAGAACTGCAGTGTCCTCACAGGGACTCTATCTATTGATTATCTATCCATCTATCTATCCTTCTATCTATCTATCTATCTATCTATCTATCTATCTAGCCATCCATTTATCTATCTATCCTTCTATCTATCCATCTATCCATCTATCTATCTATCTATCTATCTATTATCTATCCATTATCTATCTATCCATTTATCTATCTATCCTTCTATCTATCTATTATCTATCCATTTATCTATCTATCTATCTATTATCTATCCATTATCTATATAGCTATCTATTTATCTATCTATCCATTATCTATCTATCCATTTATCTATCTATCCATTATCTGTCTATCTATCCATTTAGCTATCTATCTATGCACTTATCTATCTATCTATCCATTTAACTATCTATCCATTTATCTATCTATCTATCCATTATCTATCTATCTATCCATTGATCTATCTATCTATCTATCTATCCATGTATCTATCTATCCATTTAACTATCTATCTATCTATCCATTTATCTATCTATCCATTTATCTATCTATCCATTATCTATCTATCTATCTATCTATCTATCTACAGTCAGGGCCAGAAATATTTGTACAGTGACACAAGTTTTGTTATTTTAGCTGTTTACAAAAACATGTTCAGAAATACAATTATATATATAACATGGGCTGAAAGTGCACACTCCCAGCTGCAATATGAGAGTTTTCACATCCAAATCGGAGAAAGGGTTTAGGAATCATAGCTCTGTAATGCATAGCCTCCTCTTTTTCAAGGGACCAAAAGTAATTGGACAAGGGACTCTAAGGGCTGCAATTAACTCTGAAGGCATCTCCCTCGTTAACCTGTAATCAATGAAGTAGTTAAAAGGTCTGGGGTTGATTACAGGTGTGTGGTTTTGCATTTGGAAGCTGTTGCTGTGACCGGACAACATGCGGTCTAAGGAACTCTCAATTGAGGTGAAGCAGAACATCCTGAGGCTGAAAAAAAAGAAAAAATCCATCAGAGAGATAGCAGACATGCTTGGAGTAGCAAAATCAACAGTCGGGTACATTCTGAGAAAAAAGGAATTGACTGGTGAGCTTGGGAACTCAAAAAGGCCTGGGCGTCCACGGATGACAACAGTGGTGGATGATCGCCGCATACTTTCTTTGGTGAAGAAGAACCCGTTCACAACATCAACTGAAGTCCAGAACACTCTCAGTGAAGTAGGTGTATCTGTCTCTAAGTCAACAGTAAAGAGAAGACTCCATGAAAGTAAATACAAAGGATTCACATCTAGATGCAAACCATTCATCAATTCCAAAAATAGACAGGCCAGAGTTAAATTTGCTGAAAAACACCTCATGAAGCCAGCTCAGTTCTGGAAAAGTATTCTATGGACAGATGAGACAAAGATCAACCTGTACCAGAATGATGGGAAGAAAAAAGTTTGGAGAAGAAAGGGAACGGCACATGATCCAAGGCACACCACATCCTCTGTAAAACATGGTGGAGGCAACGTGATGGCATGGGCATGCATGGCTTTCAATGGCACTGGGTCACTTGTGTTTATTGATGACATAACAGCAAACAAGAGTAGCCGGATGAATTCTGAAGTGTACCGGGATATACTTTCAGCCCAGATTCAGCCAAATGCCGCAAAGTTGATCGGACGGCGCTTCATAGTACAGATGGACAATGACCCCAAGCATACAGCCAAAGCTACCCAGGAGTTCATGAGTGCTAAAAAGTGGAACATTCTGCAATGGCCAAGTCAATCACCAGATCTTAACCCAATTGAGCATGCATTTCACTTGCTCAAATCCAGACTTAAGACGGAAAGACCCACAAACAAGCAAAACCTGAAGGCTGCAGCTGTAAAGGCCTGGCAAAGCATTAAGAAGGAGGAAACCCAGCGTTTGGTGATGTCCATGGGTTCCAGACTTAAGGCAGTGATTGCCTCCAAAGGATTCGCAACAAAATATTGAAAATAAAAATATTTTGTTTGGGTTTGGTTTATTTGTCCAATTACTTTTGACCTCCTAAAATGTGGAGTGTTTGTAAAGAAATGTGTACAATTCCTACAATTTCTATCAGATATTTTTGTTCAAACCTTCAAATTAAACGTTACAATCTGCACTTGAATTCTGTTGTAGAGGTTTCATTTCAAATCCAATGTGGTGGCATGCAGAGCCCAACTCGCGAAAATTGTGTCACTGTCCAAATATTTCTGGACCTAACTGTATCTATCTATCTATCCATCCATTTATCTATCTATCTATCTATCCATTATCTATCTATCTATCTATCCATTTATCTATCTATTTATTTATTTTTTTCTTTTTCTTTTTCAACATGCTTTATTTATATATTATTGCAGTTACAGCATAAAAAACTGCAGGGACCAACCTGCGGAAAAAACGCGGCAAAAACACACCAAAACCGCGGCAAAACCGCATGCGTTTTCCTGCGGTTTTGGTGCATTTTTTTTACCGCAGATGCAATAATCTTCAACTCCCAGAAGTTTCTCAAGAAATTTTCTTGAGAAAAATCACTTTTCTAGTGCGCACATAGCCTTAAACAGACTCTGACACAGAAGTAAACCAAGTCTCTGGGTGCCGCTGCCACTCTGGGGAGCTCGTCCGGGAATCCGTTCCAGCCGGTATTGTCTGGTAGACTGGATCCTGCCTCCATGCACATGTAGATAGATGTTTCTGAGTGACTCCTCGGACTGAAGCTGTCGGGGTCCCGCTCCCTATATTTAAATAGGGGAGCTGTGCTCTCGATGGCTGACACTTGGGATTTTTGTAGGCTGAATGAGCTGGAAAGCCCTATCCCCCTCGTTGTGTTGGTGCCTTCGATCTCTGCGCTCTTGGGGAAAGTTCATAAAGAGACCATCCTCCACAGGTGAATTATCAGGTTGCATGAAGCTACTCCCTGATCTAGGGTCCTGTACCCTGCCGTGCTCTGTACCAGTCCGGTTACTGGACTTTTCGGTGCTGACTGTTTTCCAAAACTAAGTCTGGGAACCCTTCTCCAATACCCTCCGACTCCTCCAGTCCCACACCACCGTCTGCGACGTAACCAAAGTCTCCCAGGGAGCTACAACTCCCTCAGATCCTCACTCTCTGAGGGCTACTCCAAAACTCACTATGTCCCTCCCACCAGTCTGCCTGACCCCTAGGCGGGTGGCCCTGTTCCAGCTAGACCACCCACTGGTGTGCCTGACAGGGTGTGGTGTGAGGTGTGGCTAGGATTTGTGTGCTGATGGGAACAATACCAGAGTTAAGATCCCAGAACCATGGAGGATGAGTTCTGCACTATAAGAGAAAGGAGTGCAGTTCCCTGTGACACCCTGATAAGGTCAGGGGCGTCACATGTCCCCCTTGTGCCTATTTAGGGCCCAGCACTAAGGATACCTAGGGTCAGGTATCCAACTCGGCGCATAAGTGCAGAACCTATCTAAGGTGGTGAGGGACCCCAGGGACCAGCAGTAGGTTCAGTCAGGGGTCACCATCTTCCCTCTCCCTAGACTCAGGGTTTCCCTTCCCTTTCGCCATGTGCTTAGTACTTCCCCAAGCGTGACAACTTGGCAGTAGATTTACTAGTTCTCTCTCCTGCTGACAAAACAATGATTTTATCAAAACTACAACAAGCAGCCCAGTAAGTGACACATCACTGGAATCAGGGTCTCTGTCTCTTCATTATGCTACTTTCAGATTAGGTGGCAAAAACCTTGTGACAGATTCACTTTATTATGTAAATGACCCATAAAAGATTAATCTACTGAAAAAAACTAAACACCTAAAACTTTTAGAATTTGATTTTGATCTTAAAGAAATTGTCTGATCAGAAAACATTTATGCTGTGTCCTTAGGTTATCAATATCATGTATCAGGATGTAGCGATGTTCAATGTGTATAGACTGCTGTCAAGTACTGCACATCAGCTCCTACCCAAAAGAGGCCCAGAATGTAGGTAATTATACCAGGATGGAGGACATGCTAACAGAAAAGGGCCTAGGATAGGGGACATTGTAAATAGGATAGGGGCATTATTATTAGAAGGGCCCACAATCAGGGAGCATTATTACTGAAAGGGGAAAGGATAGGAACTTTATTACTGGAAGGGGCCCAGGATGGGGGAGATTATTACAGGAAGGATTCAGGACATGAGACATTATTACATGGGGGCACACACGCATATCTTTCTACGATCTACGTAGAATGCTATAAGGGCCGATAAATCTCACTAACATACAGGTGAGGGTCCAGGTCCAAATTTTGTATTGGGGCCCATAACACTCTAGTCACACCATGAATGCTGGGGCTCACACTCCCACCAATCTGATATCCATGATCTATCCTGTGACCGGACAACCCTTTTAGAAGTATGTGCACATGAAGTCTTTTTCAGGCAGATTCTAACTTGTCTGAAAAAGTGCTAAAAAAAACATAAAAAAGAATAAAAATACGCACAGCAATATCAAAATAACTTGCTATGCATACAGTGGATACGGAAAGTATTCAGACCCCTTTAAATTTTTAACTCTGAATCATTGCAGCCATTTGGTAACTTCAAAATTTCTTTTTTTCTCATTAATGTACACTCTGTTCATCATCTTGACAGAAAAAAAAGAAATGTAGAAATTTTTGCAAATTTATTAAACAAGAAAAACTGAAATATCACAGACCCTTTGCTCAGACTCTCATATTTAAGTCACCTGCTATCCATTTCCTCGTGATACTGCTTGAGATGGTTCTACTCCTTCATTGGAGTCCAGCTGTGTTTCATTAAACTGATAAGACTTGATTTGGAAAGGCACACACCTGTCTATATAAGACCTCACAGCTCACAGTGCATGTCAGACCAAATGAGAATCATGAGGTCAAAGGAACTATCCAAGGAGCTCAGAGACAGAATTGTGGCAAGGCACAGATCTAGCCAAGGTTACAACAGAATTTTTGCAGTACTCAAGGTTCCCAAGAGCACATTGACCTCCATAATCCTTAAATGGAAGAAGTTTGGGACCACCAGAACTCTTCCTAGACCTGGCCATCGAGCCAAACTGAGCAATCGTGAGAGAAGAGCCTTGGTGAGAGAAGTAAAGAAGAACCCCAAGATCACTGTGGCTGAGCTCCAGAGATGCAGCAGGGAGATGGGAGAAAGTTCCACAAAGTCAACTATCACTGCAGCCCTCCACCAGTTGGATCTTTATGGCAGAGTGGCCCAGACGGAAACCTCTCTTCAATGCAAGACATATGAAAGGCCGCATGGAGTTTGCAAAAAAAAATCATGAAGGACTCCCAAACTATGAGTAATAAGATTCTCTGGTCTGATGAGATGAAGATAGAACTTTATGGTGATAATTCTAAGAGGAATGTATGGAGAAAACCAGGCACTGCTCATCACCTGCCCAATACAATCCCAACAGTGAAACATGGTGGTGGTAGCATCATCCTATGGGGGTGTTTTTCAGCTGCAGGGACAGGACGACTGTTTGCAACTGAAGGAAAGATGAATGCGGCCAAGTACAGAGATATCCTGGAAGAAATCCTCTTCCAGAGTGCTCTGGACTTCAGACATGGCCGAAGGTTCACCTTCTAACAAGACAATAACCCTAAACACACAGCTAAAATAACAAAGGAGCGGCTTCAGAACAACTCTGTGACCATTCTTGACTGGCCCAGCCAGAGCCCTGACCTAAACCCTATTGAGCATCTCTAGAGAGACCTGAAAATGGCTGTCCGCCAACATTCACCATCCAACCTGACAGAACTGGAGAGGATCTGCAAGGAAGAATGGCAGAAGATCCCCAAATCCAGGTGTGAAAAACTTGTTGCATTATTCCCAAGAAGACTCATGGCTGTACTAGCTCAAAAGGATGAATCTACTCAATACTGAGCAAAGGGTGTGAATACTTATGACCATGTGATATTTCAGTTTTTCTTGTTTAATAAATTTGCAAAAAAATTCTAAATTTCTGGGGGGGGATTTCTGTAAAGATGGGGTGCAGAGTTTACATCAATGAGAAAAAAATATATATATTTTTTAATTCACCAAATGGCTGCAATGCAACAAAGAATGAAAAATGTAAAGGGAACTGAATACTTTCCGTATCCACCGTCTTTTCTCACTTCTTTTAACCCCTGTTAGACTTTGAATGCTATGAAGTGGCCAAAAGAAGTAACCTGTCTATTCTTCTGGCGGCTTCCACTTGCAAGACACCTCTATTTGATATATAGAATTTGAAGAGAAGACAAAGGCAGCAAATATGTCCTAAAAGAAATCAGAAAAGATTCAGAGAAAACACTACCGACATTTTCCTGGGCCTTAAAGAGGTTTTCAATTCAACATTTTTACGGCATGTCATTAAGACATTTTTCTAGTTTGCTTCAGCAGCTTTAGCACGTAATTGAAAAATACTGATTCTAGCTTTATCTTTGTAGTATTTTTTAAGGAATATTAATCTCAGCAACTCCACAAACATTAGTATTCTAAAAAGATCATTTGCTCATTCTATAATTCCAGATCCTCCTTTCTTATTGTTGTTAAAGTGATTTTACAGTAATAACTTTCTCTACTCATCTTTCTGCACACTTGGTTAAAACAATGAAAAGTACTGACATTAACCCTTTAGCTGGTCATGCGCTGCCCCTCTGCCGCTATTCCAGTCTTTGTTTACAAGCTGAAGGGGTGATATTATAATTACAGAGCACATCACTGCTGCAGCCAATCACAAATCTCTCTCACAGATCGTGTCTGCCAATGTGAGGGCGTCATACTGCACTAGTCCATAAAACTGTGTGGGAACATAAGGAACACAAGTTCCATGTGGGCACATAAAAAGGACATGAAGGGTTTAGGAGTGTGGATCAACTATAAAAAAAATGTCCAACTCTCTTGCCTTTAAAGATTGGGAGTTAAGTAGGGATGAGCAAATCTGAATGGTATAGTGGTAAAGTGCAGGGTTCGTACCAGACACCGAGTGTCCAGGGCTCAGACTCAAACACAGATTTTTATAAAGAGTCCGAGTTCGGAGCTTGGGCAGCCAATCAACAAGCTTTATTGCATGCGGAAGATGACTGTGTGCTGTTGTGATCAATAAAGATAAATACAAAAAAAATTATGTGGGCACTTGCCTATTTTTGATAACCAGCTCAGGTAAAACAGACAACTGTGGGATGCAACCTTCAGCTGTCTGCTTTAACTTGGTTGGTTATGGAAAATAGACGTGATTGCTATTTTTTAAAATGAGTTATTTCAATAATTTAAAAGAAAAACGGTGTGGGTTCCCCTCTATTTTTGATAACCAGCCAAGGTAAAGCAGACAGCTGGGGGATGGTATTATCAGGCTGGGAAGGCCCGTGATTATTGGGTCCTTCCCAGCCTAAAAATAGCAGCCTGCAGCCACCCCAGAAGTGGCACATTTAGTAGATACACTAATTCTGGCACTTTACCTGGCTCTTCCCAATTGCCTTGGATTGGCAATTGGTTACAAAAGAGAAAAAAAATTATATTAGCTCACCACCATGTGTTTATAGAATTCAAATACTGTATTTCTTGTATTTCGGAACTGATGCAGAAATTTTCCGTGGCAGGCATTCACGCACAAGGCAATAGCAAAAAAAGATCCAGTACCAAAATGGTATAATAATTATTTTCTTTAATTGAACTTGATTAAAAATTGTCTATATGTACCATAAAAACTTTATAGCACCTCCATAAAGAGTAAGAGAGAGAGAGAAAGGAGAGAAAGAAAGGAGAGAGAGAGAAAGGAGAGAGAGAAAAAGGAGAGAAAGAAAGGAGAGAGAGAAAGGAGAGAGAGAGAGAAAGGAGAGAAAGAAAGGAGAGAGAGAAAGGAGAGAAAGAAAGGAGAGAGAGAGAAAGGAGAGAGATAGAGAGAAAGGAGAGAGAGAGAAAGGAGAGAGAGAGAGCTCACAGCTGATGTCCGGCTCTTCCCCTCAGTGCATAATTAAATTATATTTATAAATATATTATAAATACAATTTAAAATTAAAAAAAATAATATATATATGTTTACTGGGTCTAGAACACGCAACCTTATGCTCCATAGGTGAGCACTCTATCCACTCAGCTATTGCCTCTAATGTGAATAATAGGCAGATTTGCTAATCTTGAAGTCTGGATCGCTGAAGTCTCAGCTGACCACGTGATTCACTTCATTGCTATGTGAAGCTCATGCAGAGCACTTGTGTTCTGTAGAAGAGATGACAGTGTCGTGTGGATTATGTCGGACCTGGAGGGGTATTGGAGGATTTTGATAAAATGGTGAAACTGTGTTTTTTTGTCTTTTATTCCAAATAAAGGATTTTTTGCGGTGTGTGTTTATTTACTTTCACTTTATAAATAGATAATAATTATAATTTAAAATTATATATAAAAAAAAAAATGTAATTCTTTACCATGACTAGAACTCCCAATGTTATGCTTCTTAGGCAGGCACTTTATCGACTAGTCTAGTGCCTCTTACAATATAGACAGGCAGATTTTGTAATCTTGAAGCCTGCTACTGACTGAAGTCTCTGCTAACCGCGTGAGTCACTTCAGTGCCACTACATCTTGAGGGAGCAGAGCTGACAGTGTCGTGTGTATTACTTCGGACCTGGAGGGGTATTTTTGGGATTAATAAAGGGGTGAACCAGGGTTGTTTTTTTGTCTTTTATTCCAAATAAAGGATTTTTCGGTGTGTGTGTTTCTTTACTTTCACTTTAAGTTTAATCATGAAAGGTGTCTCGGGGAGACACCTGCTATGATTAAACTCATTATTACCCCAATTGCCACCGCACCAGGGCAATTCGGGATGAGCCGGGTAGAGTCCCCCAGGACTGTCGCACCTAATGGATGTGGCAATTCTGGGTGTCTGCTGGGTGATATTGTTAGGCTGGAGGGCTCCGCATACCATGGCGCTCTCCATCCTGACAATACCAGCCTCCAGCCCTGTGGCTTTATCCTGGCTGGTATCAAATATGGGGGGAACGCATTTTTTTTTTTAATTGATTTATTTTAATGCACAATATAGACCCGCCCACCGGCGGCTGTGATTGGTTGCAGTGAGACAGCTGTCACTCAGCTTGGGGACGTGTCTGACTGCAACCAATCATAAGCGCCGGTGGGCGGGGACAGCACGGAATGACTAATTGACTAATGAAGCGGCAGCCATTTTCTAAAGAGGAAAAGACGCTGCAGATTTGTGACAGCCGTGGAGCGAGATGCCCGTGATCGGTGAGTAGGAAAGGGAGAGGGATTGTGCTGGGGACGCAGGACACATGCAGATAGCAACATGTGCACATAGCCTTACTATGAAAAGCCACGTTTATGGTGATCGAACCATTCTCGAACGTAACTCGAACTGTCAAGCTTTTAGTAAAAAGCTCGAGTTTGATCTCGAGCACCCCCAAAATCACTCGAACATGAAATTGGCGAACCTCGAACATCGCTCAACTCTACTGTCTAGTCTTTTTTCACTATGAATTAGTCAGTATTGGATGTGAATGGGAACCTGCAGCAATTATTGTGAGAAACTCCGACAATTATTTCATCCCATATATATATGGTGCAATACAGTCATATGAAAAAGTTTGGGCACCCCTATTAATGTTAACCTTTTTTCTTTATAACAATTTGGGTTTTTGCAACAGCTATTTCTGTTTCATATATCTAATAACTGATGGACTGAGTAATATTTCTGGATTGAAATGAGGTTTATTGTACTAACAGAAAATGTGCAATCCGCATTTAAACAAAATTTGACAGGTGCAAAAGTATGGGCACCCTTGTCAATATCTTGATTTGAACACTCCTAACTACTTTTTACTGACTTACTAAACCACTAAATTGGTTTTGTAACCTCATTGAGCTTTGAAATTTATAGGCAGGTGTATCCAATCATGAGAAAAGGTATTTAAGGTGGCCACTTGCAAGTTGTTCTCCTATTTGAATCTCCTATGAAGAGTGGCATCATGGGCTCCTCAAAACAACTCTCAAATGATCTGAAAACAAAGATTATTCAACATAGTTGTTCAGGGGAAGGATACAAAAAGTTGTCTCAGAGATTTAAACTGTCAGTTTCCACTGTGAGGAACATAGTAAGGAAATGGAAGAACACAGGTACAGTTCTTGTTAAGCCCAGAAGTGGCAGGCCAAGAAAAATATCAGAAAGGCAGAAAAGAAGAATGGTGAGAACAGTCAAGGGCAATCCACAGACCACCTCCAAAGACCTGCAGCATCATCTTGCTGCAGATGGTGTCTATGTGCATCGGTCAACAATACAGCGCACGTTGCACAAGGAGAAGCTGTATGGGAGAGTGATGCGAAAGAAGCCGTTTCTGCAAGCACGCCACAAACAGAGTCGCCTGAGGTATGCAAAAGCACATTTGGACAAGCCACTTACATTTTGGAAGAAGGTCATGTGGACTGATAAAACAAAGATTGAGTTGTTTGGTCATACAAAAAGGCGTTATGCATGGAGGCAAAAAAAACACGGCATTCCAAGAAAAGCACTTGCTACCCACAGTAAAATTTGGTGGAGGTTCCATCATGCTTTGGGGCTGTGTGGCCAATGCCGGCACCGGGAATCTTGTTAAAGTTGAGGGTCGCATGGATTCAACTCAGTATCAGCAGATTCTTGACAATAATGTGCAAGAATCAGTGACGCAGTTGAAGTTACGCAGGGGATGGATATTTCAGCAAGACAATGATCCAAAACACCGCTCCAAATCTACTCAGGCATTCATGCAGAGGAACAATTACAATGTTCTGGAATGGCCATCCCAGTCTCCAGACCTGAATATCATTGAAAATCTGTGGGATGATGTGAAGCGTGCTGTCCATACTAGGCGACCATCAAACTTAAATGAACTGTAATTGTTTTGTAAACAGGAATGGTCAAATATACCTTCATCCAGGATCCAGGAACTCATTAAAAGCTACAGGAAGCAACTAGAGGCTGTTATTTTTGCAAAAGGAGGATCTACAAAATATTAATGTCACTTTTATGTTGAGGTGCCCACACTTTTGCACCGGTCAAATTTTGTTTAAATGCGGATTGCACATTTTCTGTTAGTACAATAAACCTCATTTCAATGCAGAAATATTACTCAGTCCATCAGTTATTAGATATATGAAACTGAAATAGCTGCTGCAAAAACCCAAATTGTTATAAAGAAAAAAGGTTAACAGTAATAGGGGTGCCCAAACTTTTTCATATGACTGTATTGCACCATCACACAAACATTTTGGATGCATTTACACAAGCTGATTTCAATCTATTACATGAGTGGCGATTAACTACCGGCGATTAACAAGATGTTTAGCACAGTGTATCAGCTAATGAACGATAATGGGGACAGAACAATTACTAATATAAATCCTTGTGTTTCAGTTTAGCATCATATTATTGGCAGCACATCATATGTTTAACATTGGGCAAATTACTGCCAATAATGATGATTTTGATGCCGGTATAAACGATCCAATTATCCAACAATCTAACAGTTTGATTATTTGTTATGTGATATCTGACATGTTTAGGCCTGGTGCCCACAGGGCGTTTTTTTTAGCTTTTTTTCTAGCGTTTTTCCTTGCTTTTTTAAGCAATAAAAGCAAGGAAAAATCATCCCAGCAAAATCTATGGGAATCCTGACTTGCTGTGCACACGCTGCTTTTTTTTTCCTTGCTTTTTTTTTTCCTTGCTTTTTTTCTTGCTGAAAAAAGAAGTAACATATCAATTATTTCTGTGTTTATCCTGCCTTTTTCCCCAATTGACTTCAATGGAGTCAATGTAAAGGCAGGAATAAACGCATGTGTAATGTCCATATTGCTTTTTTGTGCATGCTAATGTGCTTTTTTTTACATCACTGGGGTTCCCTGCAGGCCTCATCTCGTGATCTTTACCGCGAGACCTTGGTGCAGAGGTCTGGTGACGTCATTGCCGGTGAATCACCGGGGTTTCCTGTAGATGCGATAGCATGAACTCCATTCACTTCTCCTTGCCTCCAGTCCACCTACATCACCAGAGTTCCTCCCAGCAAGGTCCCACGGTGAAGGCCGCAAAGCCCAGGTCCTAGAAACCCTGGTGATCCACCGGTATAAGCTCGATTCACCTTGTGATGTCCCCGGGGATCCCTGCACCTAGTCCTCACAGTCTTTACCACGGGATCTTGTTGGAGGGAACTCCAGTGATGTAGGTGCCCTGGTCTGTGAGGCGATCCATACTTCAGTAATCCAGGGTCATCATGGTGATGACTCAGGGTTACCATGGCAGCGATTGGGTCCCTGTCATTGCATTTCAGAGACCCAATCGCCAGGGAGAGGTAAGCAATTCCTCTTCCTGCCTCCTGAATACTGCGATCACATTTTTCAGAGAATTCAAGGGGTTAAACTGCTGGGAGCGGCGCGAGCACAGCTTCGGGCAGTGAGAGCCAGGTCCCAGCTGTAACATCAGCTGGAGACCCGGCGGTAATTGCACGAGTACAGCATACTGGAGACACATTGACAAGGATACTCTTTAAAATATTAAAATAGGTGTTGATTATCACATCTATGTGTGTCCATGTGAACTACACAGAGACATATCCATTTTTTACAGTCAGCAGTGACCCGTAATTGCCTGTAAGCAAAGTCTATGGAATGTCAGAACAATGCTCCAAAGATTCAGATCAGTTGGGAATTTATTTATTTTTTTTAAATAAAGTGGTGAATGAGGGTAAGTGTCTTGTTTTATTTCTCTGTGTTTTTACATTTGTGTTTTTTTTCAAATATCCTTTTTTTTAAACTACAGTGGATTCCCTGGACTACTCAGTGGGTTTATTTTTTCTTTCAATAAAATGGTAAATGTTGTGTCCCATGAATGGGAACAACCTGTTGTTTATATTTCTTTCATTGCATATTTTTCCTCCTATCAGGAAATTCCTTATTGTTACTAGGTAGATTTAGACTGTATGAAGTTTGTCCCTATGTTCCTCCCTTAGTTGGCTTCTGTATAGAATGCTCCTCCCTTTCTTCCTCAGTTTAGGGGTGCTTCACACACAGCGAGCTCACTGCCGAGATCGCTGCTGAGTCACGCTTTTTGTGACGCAGCAGTGACCTCATTAGCGATCTCGCTGTGTGTGACACTGAGCAGCGATCTGGCCCCTGCTGCGAGATCGCTGCTCGTTACACACAGCCCTGGTTCGTTTTCTTCAAAGGCGCTCTCCCACTGTGACACACAGATCGCTGTGTGTGACAGCGAGAGAGCGACAAATGAAGCGAGCAGGGAGCAGGAGCCGGCGTCTGACAGCTGAGGTAAGCTTGTAACCAAGATAAACATCGGGTAACCAAGGTGGTTACCCGATATTTACCTTAGTTACCAGCCTCTGCAGCTCTCACGCTGCCTGTGCTGCCGGCTCCGGCTCTCTGCACATGTAGCTGCTGTACACATCGGGTTAATTAACCCGATGTGTATAGCAGCTAGGAGAGCAAGGAGCCAGCGCTCAGTGTGCGCGGCTCCCTGCTCCCTGCACACACAGCTAAGCGGTGTGCGCTGGTAACTAATGTAAACATCGGGTAACCATACCCGATGTTTACCTTAGTTACCAGTCTCCGCAGCTTCCAGACGGCGGCTCCGTGCAAGCGCAGCGTCGCTTGCACGTCGCTGCTGGCTGGGGGCTGTTCACTGGTCGCTGGTGAGATCTGCCTGTTTGACAGCTCACCAGCGACCATGTAGCGATGCAGCAGCGATCCTGACCAGGTCAGATCGCTGGTCGGATCGCTGCTGCATCGCTAAGTGTGAAGGTACCCTTAGTCTAGAGAGGAACCATTGCTGAAGACATGTCTACAACCCTGTACAGATTATTCCTTTTCACCTGCCTTTACTTTGTACTTAATACAAGATTCTAGAAGAAAACTACAGAGTTTCTCCTTGTCTTCCTACAAGTCATCGTTGGGCTGAGTTAAAACTATCTATTGATGCTTTGAAGAGTGAGTACAATCATACAGTTATCTAAGGGACTGATAATTAGAGTGGTTGGGATTCACAGCTTCTAGGGAGAGACAGAATAGTAAATGAGGGAAAGTTTCCTGACAGGTTTACTGGCATAATTTATTTTTTCATGTGTGTGTCTTTTTTGGGCAGATTACTGGGTTTGTAATGTTGGTGTCTGATAGACACCTCTCCATTAGTAACCTCTCGGCTTGATGCCAGCTGACACTACACAGCTGACATCAACCTCAACTACCATTACCGCAATTGCCAACGCACCAGTGCAATCAGCAAGACTCGAGGTGAAACACCAGAATTGGTGCATCTAATGTGATGCACCACTTCTGGGGTGGATGTAGACTAGTATTTTTAGGCTGGGAAGGGCCCAATAACCATGGACCTCCCCACCCTGATAAAATTAGCCTGCAGCTGTCTGCTTTGC
Source organism: Anomaloglossus baeobatrachus (assembly GCF_048569485.1). Lineage (NCBI taxonomy): Eukaryota > Metazoa > Chordata > Amphibia > Anura > Aromobatidae > Anomaloglossus > Anomaloglossus baeobatrachus. The sequence continues at coordinate 79,882,690 of NC_134360.1, forward strand.
CTTTCCTAGTTATCAAAAATGGGGTGGACCCCACATCGTTGTTTGTTTTTTTTTAATTATTTATTTATTTGGTTAAAAACTGTAACACCTATCTATCTATCTATCCATCTATCCATCAATCACTATATGTATCATCTATCCATCCATCCCTCTATCATCTTAGCATATCTTTAACACTTGAAAGTCAGTAATTCTCTAAAAGTTTTTAATTCTGATCCATACCAGACAGACTGCACACAAATGTTATCTGTGTGCTGTACGTGTTTTTCATGGGTGCATAGGCTTGTATTGACCCTTTTCATCTATTCTGAAGGTAAAAGCGGACATGTCTCCGCGTAGATTACACGAACAAAACTATGGTACATACACACACATGGACCATTTGAAAAAATGGAGGTGTGAAAACAAACTCCTGTTTTAGTGAGTATGTGTGTGAATCTGTCTCTAGTATGTGTGAAAACAGACACCACACATACTGGAAACACGACATATGAAGGAGTCTTATGCAGGGTGTATCGGAGTCCCTCTTCCTTCTAATTTTTGGCAATTCCTGCATTGTCCACATAGGTTTTGTGAGGGTCCGAGTCCCTCCTTCATAAATTATATATGATGTGTCTGAATTATGTCACACACACCACATGCCCAGATAAGATACTAAGGCGGGCTTTGCATGTTGCGACATCGCAAGCCGATGCTGCGATGTCGCACGCGATAGTCCCCGCCCCCGTCGCAGGTACAATATCTTGTGAAAGGTGGCGTAGCGAAAATGATCGCTACACCAGCTTCACATGCACTCACCTACCCTGCGACCGTCGCTCTGGCCGGCGACCCGCCTCCTTATTAAGGGGGCGGGTCGTGCGGCATCACTACGACTTCACACGGCAGGCGGTCAATCGGAGCAGAGGGGCGGAGATAAGTGGGATGTAAACATCCCGCCCACCTCCTTCCTTCCGCATATCCTACGGAAGCCGCAGTGACGCCGGTAGGAGATGTTCCTCGCTCCTGCGACTTCACACACAGCGATGTGTGCTGCCGCAGGAGCAAGGAACAACATCGGACCGTCGCGTCAGCGTAATTATGGATTACGCCGATGCTGCACCGATGATATGATTACGACGCTTTTGCGCTCGTTAATCGTATCATCTAGGCTTTACACACTACGATGTCGCATGCGATGCCGGAAGTACGTCATTTTTAATTTGACCCCACCGACATCGCACCTGCGATGTCGTAGTGTACAAAGCCCGCCTAAGCGCTGTTTCCATCAATTTCAGCAATTTTCCTGCTCTCCTGTTAGGGGCGTTCAGAAAAATGTTTGAGTTTCCCATTGACTTCCATTATACTCAGTACTCAAGTGTAGCTCGTTCGAGTGTCTGACCTGCTCGATTCAAGTACTGTACACTAGAGCATTTAAGAGCTCGCTCATCAGTAATTATTACATTAAATAGACATTTACGATTTTATTTAATTTTGGATTTGGTCCACCCCTTTAACACTTTATTTGTGCAACACGGTAAATAGAGTGAAAAATATAATACAAACCAACAGTGGCAGAATTGCTGTATTGAATTTTTCCTCACTATAAAGTGTTAATAAAAGTTTGTTAATAAGTTATATGCACTCCGAGAAAATTCCATTGACAAACTCAACTCAACCTGAAGCCTTCATTCCACTATGATGCTGAAAAAAATAAAAAAAGTCATGCTACTGGAAACATCACAATAAAAAAGTAAAAAAATAAATGGTGTTTCATAAAGTCCAATACTTGCTGCAACAACCAAGGGGTTAAAATATGCACCATGTGTCAGTTTCCACTCTAATGTTTTGCAGTGCATTGATGAGATTTCTTAAAATGCACAGTATATATAGCCAAACGTTCACAGCATATCCACTGTGTGGTGAGAAAACCTATGAAGATACAATGGGTGATCTATTGTGGGTGAGGATAGGGCCTACACACCAACATCTATTGGCATCTAAAAGTGCAGCTCTATAAATTAGAATATCCCCAAAAATGTTAATTTATTTCATTAAATCAATACAAAAAAGGGAAACGCATATATTATATAAAGTCATTACACACAGAGGGATCTATTTCAAGTGTTTCTTTCTGTTAATGTTGATGATTATGGCTTACATAATTGGCCAATGAAAACCCAAATGTCATTATCTCAGAAAATTAGAATAATTACCACAAAACACCTGCAAAGACTTCCTAAGGGTTTTAAATGGTCCCTTAGTCTGGTTCAGTAGGCTACACAATCATGGGGAAGACTGCTGACTTGACAGATGTCCAGAAGGCAAACATTGACACATGCCACAAGCAGGGTAAGCCACAAAAGGTCATTGCGAAAGAAGCTGGCTGATCACACAGTGCTGTATCCAAGCATATTAATGGAAAGTTGAGTGGAAGGAAAAAGTGTGTTAGGAAAAGGTGCACAAGCAACCGGGATAACCGCAGTCTTGATAGGCTTGTTAAGAAAAGGCCATTCAAAAATTTGGAGGAGATTCACAAAGAGTGGACTGCTGCTGGAGTCAGTGCTTCAAGAGCCACCACACACAGACGTATCCAGGACATGGGCTACAACTGTCCCATTCCTTGTGTCAGGCCACTCATGACCAATAGACTACGCCAGAAGCGTTTTACCTGGGCCAAGGAGAAAAAGAACTGGACTGTAGCTCAGTGGTCCAAGGTGTTGTTTTCAGATGAAAGTAAGTTTTGCATTTTATTTGGAAATCACCGCCACTGAAAACATCAGAAGATGGCAAAATCACCAGAGGAGGTCTTTTAAGGGAATCTGTGAGCAATATTTCACCCCCAAAACTATTTACATGATCATGTAGCTATTTCAAAGACAAGTCCAGCAATATCTTTACATGGCCAGGCTGTTACTCTGTTACTGAGAAATCAGCATTTGAATTTATATGAAAATAAGGCTGAAGAGCTATGGTAGATCTGAAGCTTCTGTCACTCCAGCTCTATTTCCTGCCCAGCACTGCCTCCTCCTGCATTACTGACGGCTTCTATTCTGTGTCACCTGAGGCAAAGGAGCCATCAGTCAAGCAGGAGGAGGCGGCGCTGGGCGGGGAATAGAGCTGGCGTGATGGAGGCTTTAAGGTATGTTTTTGTAGTGTTTTTTTGCAGCCACAACTATTACTCTTCTCAGTAAAACCCCTTTGTATAAAATACAGCAAACAGCTCTATGTTTGCTACGTTATTGCTGTTGTAAAGGTGTTTCTGGACTTGTATATGAAAGAGCTGCAGAGTTTGAGCGTCATCATTAGCATATTGCATCCGATGCTATAATCCATTGTAACCCGACCTTAACATCTCTATAGGGGTTCATTAGTCAGAAGAAGGTCAATGGTGTGTCCTTTTGGCATTCGGTTATCTTGTGAATGTTCTTGTATCTGGGTGGACACGGCACTTACAGCTCTCCTGTCTCTCTCCCTATTTCCTGCCCGCCGCCTGCCTCTGATCTCTGATGGACAGCTCACTCGTCTCAGTGACCGGGATTTTGCACAGGCGCCATTACTGCCCAGGGTCGTTTCCTCAGAGGGGGTGGCACATGCACCGATCAATAATCCAGCTCTCACAATATCACCTGGAGCTTGTTGAGCATACACTATCCTCTCTAAAAAGACAACGCCATGCAAATAAAGGCAATGGAGCTTCATGAGAGATTATTTTTGTGTGCCCAGCTGTAGCTTTTAGTGGCAAATACAACAGGGTACATATGACGTTTTGATCCATTTTTATGGTAACTTTTATGAAAGGAGTGGAAACCGAGAAATTGTAATTTTGGCATTTTTGATTTTTTTTATTTACACCATTTATCTCGCCATTTAAAGGATAATATGTTTATGATCATTTGGACTTTTATGTTTGTGACACTAACAAATATGTTTTTTTTTTGTTTATCACAAAAATGACTAAACCCCTCACATTTTTGTAAATATTTTATTATATCTTTTCATAGGACAACACTGAAAATCTGACCCTGTGATACAATGTACAGTGTTAGTGTGCAGCTTGTATAACAGTTAAAATTTAGTGTCCTCTAAATAACTCAACACGCAGCCATTAATGTAAAAAATGCTGACAACAAAAGTGAGTACACCCCTACGTGAAAATGACCAAATTGTGCCCTATTAGCCATTTTCCCTTCCCGGTGTCACGTGACTCATTAGTGTTACAAGCTCTCAGGTGTGACTGAGGAGCAGGGGTGTTACATGTGGTGTTATCTCTCACACACGCTCTCATACTGGTCACTGGAAGTTCAGCATGGCTCCTCATAGAAAGTAATTCTCTGAGGATCTGAAAAAAAGAATTGTAGCTCTACATAAAGATGGCCTAGGTTATAAGAAGATTGCCAACACCCTGAGACTGAGCTACAGCATGGGGGCTAAAATCATACAGCGGTGTCACAAGACAGATTCCTCACCATGGTTGACCTAAGGAGCTGAGTGCCTATGCTCAGCGTCATATCCAGAGGTTGTCTTTCAATATAGACATATGAGTGTTGCCTGCATTGCTGCAGAGGTTACAGGGATGGGGGGTCCGCTTGTCAGTGCTAAGACCATATGCCAAACATTGCATCAAATTGGTCTGCATGGCTGTCGTCCCAGAAGGAAGAAACAATTTGCTGAAGACAAGAAGACTAAGGACATGGATTACTGGATCCATGTCCTGTAGTCGTATGAGATCAAGAAAAACTTATTTGGCTTGGAAGAGGATCCAGTGGCTCCTGTGAAGCTCTAGTGAATACCATATTTAAGAAAGTTAAGGCAGTGCTTAAAAGTAATAGTGGCCACAAAAAATATTGACAGTTTGGGCACAATTTGACCATTTTCAATTTTCACTTAGAGATGTACTCACCTTTTGTTGCCAGCAGTTTAGACATTAATGGCTGTATATATATATATATATATATATATATATACACACACACATATATTGTGGTGAGCATAAATGAGCATAAATGTAGCCCCTTTGAAAAGTAAGATTTTAATCAATATCTTACTGACGAACAAATTTCACAATTTGAACAAAACTGAGTTTTGCAGAACATATTTTAAGGTTAATAACATAAGTTTCATTACAAAATCTTCCGTTTTATTCAATTTAGTTGATGCAAAAATGAATACACCCCACATCAAAAGCTACTACCCCTAGTATTTTGTATGACCTCCATGATTTTTAAGGAGAGCACCAAGTCTTCTAGGCATGGCATAGACAGGTTGGAGACATATTGTAACATTAATCTTTTGACATGTATTAAGAATAACCACTTTTATAGCCTGGATGCTGGATGGAGAGTGATGACATTTTATCTCTTAAGAATTTACCACACGTTATTCGGTTGGGTTCAGATCAGGAAACACTTTGCCCCTGAATCACTTTCACCCTGTTCTTCTTCAGAAATGTAACGTTGGCCTTAGATGTGTGTTTTGGAACATCGTCATGTTGGAAAAGCGCACATCTACCAAGAGCACAGAATGATAGTAGTATCTTCTCTTTCAATATAGAGCAGTACATCTGTGAGTTCATGAGATCATCAATGACATGTATGTCCCAGACATCAATACCACTCATGCAGCTTCACTTATGGACACTGCCACCACCATGTTTCACTGTAGGCACCATGCATTTTTTTTTGTGCTCCACAGCTTTGCAACGCCAAATATTTATCTTGGTCTCATCAATCCAGAGTATAGAGTCCCAGTAGTCTTCATTTGTTTTAGCATGGGCCCTGGCAAATTAAAGGTGGCTTTCTTGTTCGTTTTTACTTTAAGAAAGGCTACCTTTGTGGACGAACCCCATCCATGCCATTCTTTGTAATACACACCATATTGTGTCACAGGGAACACTCCCCTTGGTTTGGCTTTCTACTTCTTGAGCTATCTGCAGTGAACATGCATGTTGATTTGTTTTAACCCTTCTCATCAGAAGACGCTCCAGTTAAGGTGTTAATATCCGTGGTCGGCCTGGACATCTCCGTGAGATGGTTGCAGTTTCATCTTTGTTAACTTTTTGCTTCCCTTTTCCAACAGTATTTTGACTGATAAGTAAAGCTTTGCTAATCTTCATGTAGCCTTCACTTTTCTTGTGTAAAGAAAATAGGACATTTCTTGTGACATTTCTCTTACATGTGGTGCCGTTGCTGACAGCATGAAATGGGAAGGGGTTTTCTTTGTTAAGTTTACATCCTTTAATAGTAACTGTCTACTGGACACCTGTGTAATGAATAATTAGACTTAAAGCCCTGTTACACACAGAGATAAATCTGCGGCAGATCTGTGGTTGCAGTGAAATTGTGGACAATCAGTGCCAGGTTTGTGGCTGTGTACAAATGGAACAATATGTCCATGATTTCAATGCAACCACAGATCTGCCAAAGATTTATCTTTGTGTGTGACAGTGCCTTTACTTGTGACTGAATTGTTATAAATTTGAATTTTGGATTCTAAACTTTAGCTTTGCTACTAAGACTTTCATTGGGGTGTAGTTATTTTAGCAACATGATCTTGAATTAATTTGGTAGAAATATTACTTTTTGTTTGAAATCTATGCCCCACATTTGTGGGAGTATTTTGTAGTATGGTATCCCATAGGAAATAATGATTCTGAAAGGAAAGTAAAGATTTTCTTTTGTCCTAACATATCAGTATTTTATAACAAAAAAATGGCAAATGAAATGTTCATAGTTGGGTACTTAGGATATATGTATTTTTATTGGGTTTTTTTTTCAGCGCAGTTTTGTCACAAAACCTGAAGGATTTACTACCAGGAAAGGGAAAGATTCCTAAGGTTTCACGCATGTAAATATAACAGCTTAGAACAGGACGGTGGCGCAGTGGTTAGCAGTGCAGTCCTACAGCGCTAGAGTCCTGGGTTTAAACAGAGGTGTATCTAGGCTTTCCAGCACCCGGGGCAAGAATTCAGTTTGGCGCCCCCCCAAGCAATTTGGGTGGTCGTCATGTGACCAGTCACTCATATATGATTTGAACACTTAGTCACGTGTGGACGAGCTTCTCTTAATAATTCTCTCAATGTTCAATGAGAAACGTATGAAGAAATGCCAGTTGTCACATGCAAGTGTGAAAATCACATATGAGTGGAGAATTGTGAGAGTTGTCACTGAATTGTGACAGTGGGTATATTACACGCTGTTATAACTGAGGATACTACACTATTTAATTTTGCAATTAAAGGGATTGTCCAGATTAGAGATGAAAATCTGCAGTGACTCTATTCATGACTTCAGGCTTCTGAATTCTTACAAAGCATGCTCTGCACACTTTTAGGATTCTCCGGTGTCAGTGACGAGAATGGACGATCATGTGAGCACAAGTATGAGATTTGTATACTTCTGGCCAGAATTCTGATTTGATGTGTCCAGCCTCAGTCGATTCATTTTCATTGAGCATGTCTGTTCAGCACGTGACCACATCTATGTAAATCGCATACTTGCAGCTTCATAACCTCCCACTGTCACTGCCGGCACCAGAAAATCCTGACATTGTGCAGTGTGCACACTGTGAGAATTCAGAAGTCTGCAGTCACATAGAGTGACACAAGGAGTGACTGCAGACTCATCACAAACTCGGACAACCTCTTTAATGCTCCTAACAACATAAATAAATACATAGTAACCCTTAACTTGTCAGACGGCACAAGACTTGAGTAAAGAGATTGTCCAATTGTCCACTACTTTAAGGGGTACTTTGCACGTTGCGACATCGCTAGCATCGGCTAGCGATGCCGAGCGCGATAGTACCCGCCCCCGTCGCACATGCGATATCTTGTGATAGCTGCCGTAGCAAACATTATCGCTACGGCAGCTTCACACGCACTCACCTTCCCTGCGACGTCGCTCTGGCCGGCGACCCGCCTCCTTCCTAAGGGGGCAGGTCGTACGGCGTCACAGCGACGTCACACGGCGGGCGGCCAATAGAAGCGGAGGGGCGGAGATGAGCGGGACGTAAGCATCCAGCCCACCTCCTTCCTTTCGCATAGCCGGTGGAGGCAGGTAAGGAGATGTTCCTTGCTCCTGCGGCTTCACACACAGCGATGTGTGCTGCCGCAGGAACAAGGAACAACATCGTATCTCCTATTGGTGCGACATTATGAAAATGACCGACGCTACACAGATCACCGATTTTCGACGCTTTTGCGATCGTTTATCGGCGCATCTAGGCTTTACACGTTGCGACGTCGTTACCGGCGCCGGATGTGCATCACTTTCGATTTGACCCCGACGATACCGCAGTAGCAATGTCGCAGCGTGCAAAGTACCCCTTACACTGAAGGCCTTTCCTTAGGATAGATCACCAATGTCTGATTGGTCACCTGGCACCCCCGCCAATCGCCTGTTCTAGGTGCCGTGCTGGTGGTGGCAGGTGCCCGGAAGTGCTTAGTTCTGGATCTGCTCATCTTCTGATAGTGGCAGCAGTCTCCTATAAAATCAATGGATATGGAGTACCCGGCCGCAGACACCATCAGAGGACGGAGCAGATCCAGAAATAAGCATTTCTGGCCACCTGCACCATAATCAGCTCATCAGTGGGGGTCCCATTGTGTTCACATCAGAAACAATGTGCAAGTGGGACCAAGGCCTAATGATGGGACCTAGTATCACAAATAAACATTTACATTCAGGTACCTTATAGATGACGTTGTCTCTGAGTCGTTTCTTTCTATTCACCTTGTCCTGACGCCATGATGACTTTTCACATTCACATCTCATCACTGTGTCGCGGGCGGTAGGGACGCGCTCACCATGCTCGGGTCCGGAGCTTCTGCTGCTGCTGCTCGGTGGCTCGAGCGGTGGACCGGACCCGGGGACTCGAGCAACGCTCCTCGCCCGTGAGTGAAAAGGGATGGTTTGGTTAGGGAGATTGTTCGTGACGCCACCCACGGGATGTGGTGATGATGGCACCACCGCTGCTGGTAACGGGGATCCCGGGAGAGATGGTAGGGTGCAGCTAGGATGTTGTCCCCTCCGTGGGTAGGGGGTTGGTGATCCCGGGGCTCAGTGGTGTAACGGGGAGGTCGGATGGCTGGGGTGCAGGGACTGCGCGGCGCGGTGCCGGACGGCACTGGTGTACTCCCTCAGACAATCACTGACAGAGTCGTAGGTAAACCAAAACGGCCAGATGGACGGGTCCCGCAGCCAGCTGCAGTGTTGTTGTTGTGCTCTCCCCGCACGGCTGATGGTGGCTGTCTTTCCCTGCACCTTTGAGAATGTTCTTGACTCCTGTGGTTGCCCACTGGTAGTCCGCTTCCCGTCGTATAGGTGCCATAGGAGCCTGTTTTGCCCGCAGGCGCTGGCCCTTGGATCTCTAGCCTGTGGCGGTGGCTGTATATCCTCTATGGGTGGACGGTTGCCTTCAATCGGGACTTAGTAGTTGGGAAACCCCCTGGGGTTCCTGTCACATTCGGATTTGACTATTGACGGCGGCTCCAAACCTGGTCGGGGTCCGATGGCCCTGCCTGTGTGCTTAGCTTCACTCCGTTCCCCGGTCCAGTACCGGCGGGCCGACGCCCGACCCCAGTCCTTACGGCTCTGAGGAGTTCCACCAACTCCTGCAGACGGCCACCACCGTCTGCCAACCTTGCTGTCAGTGTCTGGGCTCCAACCCAGACGCCTCAAGTGTTCACTCCTCTCACTTTCACCTCCAAGACTAAACTGACACTTTTCCCGCCTCCAGGCCTGTGAACTCCTTGGTGGGTAGGGCCAACCGCCTGGCTCCGCCCCACCTGGTGTGGACATCAGACTCTGGAGGGAGGCAACAAGGGTTTTTGATTGACTGTTGTAACTGCCTAGGGTGGGTGTGTGTGTGTTGGCATGTATGTGACTACCTGGCTAGTCCAGGGCGTCACACTCCCCCTTGGTAAAATGCAGACCGTCCGCGGGCTGCCCGTCCATTACCGGTTTTATTTATTTTTTTTTTTTTCAAACTGTAAAAAGATAAATAACATATTAAAACTTGTACATACGCATATTTTCAAGTCTTCCCTTACGGGAGGTGCATTACTTTTAACGTTTCAAACATTTTTATTAAACGGACGGGTTCACGGTCATCCACTCTCCCACCCAAATAACCTGATCCTTGATGCTGCACCTAAGAAACGAGCAGCACTCCTTTACCCCAGTCCAGGTCCAGGTTACCCGAGCGGGAACGGGTACGGTGTCTCGCACCCGGTTGTCACTTCAGTGGACCCCACGTCCAGGGGGGCCCCTGACCCCCGGAGGATGGCCACCGGTCCTGGTGGTGGCCGGGCCCCAGCCTCCTCTGCTGCGGGCCCTTCCTCCAATCTGCCTCTCTGGAGGCGGCACGGATGGAAACCAGCCCACCAAACTATTTACAAACCCACTAGTTCGTGGGTAGCCTGCAAGTTCTCGGCCATGTTCATGAGCAGTTTCTCATGTGGGTGGTAAACACATAGATTCCCTCCGGGGACAACTTGCCGGCAACGGCCGGGTAATCACTGTCGACAATCAGGTGAAAACTTCGGTTCATTCGGATTCATTCATTCAGCTGAGGGTCCCAACGGGGACAACTTGGTTGCAACGGAGGACCGCTGCCACTATTTGAGGTTGCACTCATCCAGGACCTCTTCCAGCTCGATATCCGGACGGCTCGGTGAAGGAGGGGGCTGGGGCCGCATCTGCACACCGCGGCTCTCCCTTTGTTGAACGTCCAGGGCGAACCAGACCCTCTCCCCGCAGTGTCGGGTGTAGGTCACCAGGTCGCCCGGCAACAGATAGCAACCTGGGTGGCCCGTTGGGAGGTGTGAGTTAACGTTGCGGCGAGCCACAAAAAATTCGGCCTCCAGGCCCGGCTCGTAAATAAAGCCGAACCCCCTTTGTGGGTCAAACTTCCGGACTTGGCCTTCATACACCGGGCCCCGCACCCGAAAGGTGGCATTGCAGAGAGCATCCTTCTCCTTAATCACTCGCGCCATCACTTCGGCCCTCTGCTGCTCCCTGGCGGCAATTTCTCAGCCCAGCTGGCTTAGCTCCCTGTCCCAGTAAGGGGCGCTGGCATTCCCCTGCGCTCGGGTCGGGCCCCGCTGGACCGCGCCCACACCGGCCACAACCGATACTTTCTTGTGGGGGTCCTGCGGTGACATGGCCTGAACTGCTGCGTTGCAGTGGTGGCCCGGCGGAGCCTCAGCCGAGGCATGGGACTCAGGGACAGCTGGCCTCACTGGTTGAGCCTTCGGGCCCACAGTGGCCGGTTCTTCAACGGCCGGGCGGACTGCCGGGGTCGGGACGGTCTCGGGTGCGGCCACTTCCGGGGCGGACGGCTTCACGTCGCGGATGGGCACTTCCTGCGGGATCTTCCATGGCAGCGGGAGGGATACTGGCCATTCCCGGACAACGCCCCCAGGCCAGTCCTCTAGGGCAGATGGGTTAGATTCCGCTACCGAACCGATGTTGGGGATAACTGACCGAGCGGAGGGGCCACAGCAACCGGTGCGGATGGTGGGGGAGGCAGGAGGGTGAGCGGATGCAGGCCGGGCCCCTCAGCCGCAGCGGCCGGTCCTTCTCGGACACAGGGGCGTGGGTCGCTTACCCGCTCCTCCAACACTGCCTCCACCTCGCGTCTCCGCACAGCCGCCACCACTTCCTCCATCTCAGCCACCCAGCGCTCCATCAAGAACCGGACCTGGGTGTGGAGGCGACAGCACATTTGTGCGGTCCGGGCTTTCACCCACGCCGCCATTCCTGGCGTGGGCTCGGGAATTTCGGCATCACCGGACGGGACGGAAATGCTTGCTGGCAGACTTCCAGGAACCGGATATGTTGCCGAGTCCTGGTGTCCCCGCTTTTTATGCCCTCGGCTATATTAGGCAGGCTTTCACCCGCCCCCCCTTGGTTCTTTCTAGCACTTCCGCTTGTTGGGGGCGGGGCTTCACTTTCACGCCTTCTCTGCTCGGGGAAGATGCTCGAGTGGGAAATCTTCGCGCCAAAAGATGGCGGCGCTTCAAATTTTTCGGCCGGCCGCCGCAGGCGGGGACTGCAAGGCGCACTTCTACTGGTAAGTAGATCGGCTCGATCCTGTTCGTGACGCCAAGTTGTCGCAGGCGGTGGGGACGCACTCACCACGCTCGGGTCCAGAGCTTCTGCTGCTGTTGCTCGGTGGCTCGAGCAATGGATCAGACACGGGGACTCGCGCAGTGCTCCTCGCCCGTGAGTGAAAAGGGATGGTTTGGTTAGGGAGATTGTTCGTGACGCCACCCACGGGACGTGGTGATGATGGCACCACCGCTGCTGGTAACGGGGATCCCAGGAGAGATGGTAGGGTGCAGCTAGGATGTTTTCCCCTCCGTGGGTAGGGGGTTGGTGATCCCGGGGCCCGGTGGTGTAACGGGGAGGCCGGATGGCTGGGGTGCAGGGACTGCGCGGCGCGGTGCCGGACGGCACTGGTGTACTCACTCAGGCAATCACTGACAGAGTCATAGGTAAACCAAAACGGCCAGATGGACGGGTCCCGCAGCCGGCTGCAGTGTTGTTGTTGTGCTCTCCCCGGACGGCTGATGGTGGCTGTCTTTCCCTGCACCTTAGAGAATATTCTTGACTCCTGTGGTTGCCCACCGGTAGTCCGCTCCCCGGCATATAGGTGCCGTAGGAGCCCGTTTTGCCCACAGGCGCTGGCCCTTGGATCTCTAGCCTGTGGCGGTGGCTGTATATCCTCTCTGGGTGGACGGTTGCCTTCAATCGGGACTTTGTAGTTGGGAAACCCCCTGGGGTTCCTGTCACATTCGGATTTGACTATTGACGGCGGCTCCAAGCCTGGTCGGGGTCCAATGGCCCTGCCTGTGTGCTTAGCTTCACTCCGTTCCCCGGTCCGGTATTGGCGGGCTGACGCCCGACCCCGGTCCTTACCGCTCTGCAGAGTTCCACCAACTCCTGCAGACGGCCACCACCGTCTGCCAACCTTGCTGTCAGTGTCTGGGCTCCAACTCAGACGCCTCAAGTGTTCACTCCTCTCACTTTCACCTCCAAGACTAAACTGACACTTTTCCCGCCTCCAGGCCTGTGAACTCCTCGGTGGGTGGGGCCAATCGCCTGGCTCCGCCCCACCTGGTGTGGACATCAGACTCTGGAGGGAGGCAACAAGGGTTTTTGATTGACTGTTGTAACTGCCTAGGATGGGGGTGTGTGTGTTGGTATGTATGTGACTACCTGCAGATTTTCATCTTCTCCGGTCTTCTGCAGCACATCCCATCACGATGCCCCTATAGCAGAATGATTATAATACTTCTATTTAAAAATATCTGCCCTACACTGTGCCCAGAATAAATAATGGCCCCTCACAGTATTCTCTGCACAAAATATGACCCACACTGTCCCTTTTATGGTACATGCCCTCCACACTTCCTCTCCTTTCCATACTACTTTTCACACTGTGCTCTCACTGTATCACCCTATACTGCCCAGTCTTTATACTGTGCCCTCTCATCACACCCCCTCCTCGCTATGGCCTCACACTGTCCTCCAATTCTGCCCCCTCTCCATATCACGTCCCTCCACTACCCAGTCTCTATTCTGTGCCCCCTCACATTTTTCTCATCCCTTACTGTCTTCCTCACTACCTCCTGCGTGTCCATATAGTTTTCCACCTCACTCCCCATCCTGCCCACTTGCTCCTCATACCATGTCACTCTTTATTCTGTGTCCTCAAATTTTTTTTCCCATTTGCTCCCCATACCATGTCTGTATACGTCACCCCTCCCTCTCCCCATACATCACCCCTCATCATTTCTCTCCTCATACATCACCCCTCATCATTTCTCTCCCCATACATCCCCTCTCATCATTTCTCTACCCATACATCACCTCTCATCATTTCTCTCCCCATACTCTGCCCAAAGATGCTTCCCCCTCCCCAACCTCTCTTCCCACCATACTGTGTCAAAAGATCATTCCCCCTCACCCCTACTGTGTCTATAGATACTGCTCCCTTCCCATCCTCTCTCCTCCATACTGTCTTTAGATACTGCCCCCTCCCCAACCTCTATCCCCTCATAATGTGTCTACTGATAGTTCCCTCTCTCCACCCTCTGTCCCCCCATTTCGTGTGCATAGATACCTCCCCCCTCACCCCATAATGTTCCTCCATCCGTGTCTTCAGCTCCACACTGGAGCACTTATCAGCGCTCTCTGCCGCCTCTGCGCTGCGGCCCTGACTTCCGGGTCAGCAGTGTGATCAGCTGACTGGTCACATGACAGCCGTCGCTCTGACCCGGAAGTCAGCGCCGGCGTCACTGCTCCAATTGTTCTCGTGTCTTACAGATACTAGGACAATTGAGCAGTGGGAGCCGCGCACTGCAGATTCTATGAGTACGGCTGTCAGTGTGACACCTGCGCTCAGAGAATAGTGGCTCCCACTGCAGAACGGCAACCACAGTTCCTGGGGAGACTTTCACAGCGCATCATCAGGCAGCTCGACAGCGCCCCCCTCACAGCTGCGCCCGGGGAAAATGCCCCGCCAGCCCCCCCTAGATACGCCTCTGATTGAAATGCCCCCAAGAATAACATCAGCAAGTACAGTGGAACCTCGGTTTACGAGTAACTTGGTGTGCAAGTATTTCGCTTTACCAGCAAAGCACTCTGTCCCGCTTATTATGCTCACCTTACCTTTCGTTCCCTCACTGGTCTCCTGGTTCTTGTAGTCCGCAGGTACAGTATGTGTATCGGGTAACCATCGCGACGATGGAGTAACTTCCGCTGTCAGACGCTATTCAAAGGCAAGCGCGCTGACCAATCAGAGGGAAGTGGCTCATGCCTTTGACGTCAGCGCGCTGGCCAATCAGAGGCAAGCGGCTCCTCTGTATGACGTTGACGCTAACAGCGGAAGCTCCTGCATCGTCGCGATGGTTAGTGGATGCACATACCTGCGAACTACAAAAACCAGGAGGCCGGCGAGGGAATGGAGGGTAAGGTGAGCATAATATGTTTGTGTGTTTGTATGTGTTTGTGTGTGTGTGTTTGTGCGTGTGTGGAATGGCACAATAGGGGACATTGCACAAGTTGTGGAACGAATGTCTGAGCTTGCATTATTTCCTATGGGAAATTTTGCTTTGCTATAGACGAGTAACTTGGTTTACAAGCACACTCCCAGAACGGATTGTTCTCGTAAACCAAGGTTCCACTGTAGTTTATATGTTCTCTCTGTTTTTGTGTAGGTTTCCTCTAGGTTCTCTGGTTTTCTCCCACACTCCATACAGATAGGGAACTTAGATTGTGAGCCCCTATGGGGACAGAGATGCTACAGCACATACATAATGCATAATAATAACAAATAAATATGCTATATAAGCAATGGATAATAATCATTTTTAGACATTTTACCCTTGCTAATGAGTGGGGGGAAAAATGCAACAAAAACACATGTAGAAAATTGTGTATATTACGCAGTATTTGTCTTGCCACCATATCAGGATTTGCAGCGGAATTTTCTGAACATATAGACACACCGTTGGGCCACGTGCACACATTGAGTATTCGGTGACTTTTTACCTCAGTATTTGTAGCTAAAACCAGGAGTGGGTGATAAATACAGAAGTGGTGCTCGTGTTTCTATTATACTTCTCCAGATTGTTCCGCTCCTGGCTTTGGCTTCCAAATATTGAGGTAAAAACTCACCAAATACTTAACATGTGCATTTGGCTTTACACCCTTTTGCAGTATTTTTTCAAACTATACATGTGTGGTGGAGGGCACAGGACAGGCAGTAGTCATAGTCGTGGTTGCAGGGGTCAACAGGCCGCAGCGCAGCCGTTTGTTAACCCCTCGCCTCCCTGTCGCCACACCACACACAGGAGAACTCTGCAACCGTTCAGGTGACACCATTTTCTTCTCAATAAATAAAGTCAAGGCAGAGTTTCTTCTTCCAAACATGAAAACTTTATTGTTCTTCCTCTCTTGCATAATTTCCGGTTGCGTTGCACCGGCACCGTTACACATCCCATGGGGGTTCCTTCTACACCTCGGTCTATTATACAATTTAGCAGCTGTCCACATTTCAGGCACCCGGGTTCTGTCTGACACCTCTAGGCCTCTCATTCCTTCCCTCAACTTCATCATGGCACTGACCAGTTCATTAAGTCTCTTGGGCCACTTTACCCCACCCACAGAGGACGCTAACACATATGAAGGCCAGGATCCTGCCATACCCTACTTCTTGAGGGCACACTGACCTTCAGTAAGGTGAGGAAATCATTGAGTATTCCGAGCCAGACAATACAGATGCCAGACCCCCGACTGTCAGGACTAAACCCCTCCTCTTGAGAATGTAGTTAAGGAATCTGAAGTGGACTCCACGTGTCACTGTCGCAAGGGTGACCCTTAGGGTCAGAATCTTCAAAAGGGCTATTGTCACTACTTCTCTCAGGAACTCTCCTACTTTCTACTCTCTGTCTTTCCCTTTTATATACACTATTCTCCTCCTCTTATTACCCTCTCTCCCTGCCCACCCAGGTGCCAGGACAGCCATGCTGTAACACTGACACCTGGTGGCTATTACAGCGTACACACATTACAATATTTATACATCTAACGTGGATTACCCGTATGTCGGCTACTTTTGCAGGGGTGGACCTAGTCCTCACCCCCTACACATGTACTTGCCAAAAGAATGCAAATATTTACCAATCAGTGGTGGTTCAAAAGCCTGTTCATACACACAGACCACTCCTCGAATGCAAACTAGATGATCTGTGCTAAATCTTTCTGTGTGCATGGGCTGCCATTATTCTCAGTATCACAAGTTTTCCTAATGCAAAGTGGCGCGGTGTAGTAGACGTGGACGAGGTACTCGTCTTTCAAGCCCTGGCACATTACATGAGGGTGGGGGACTTTACTGGGTGTGTGAACTTCGTATTAAGGGGTACTACATTCTTGCAGGCAACATGATGTTGGTGATTGGCCATTCTAGATGTTGGTGATTGGCCATTCTAGATGTTGAACAGTTCAGAGACACCGGTCACAATCAATTCCTTTCTCTTAACCCATTTGAACTCTGCTTTCACTGATTCACCTGCCTTCACCACAACCCAGCTCAGTACTACTGTCCAGCTAGTGAGAGTCCT
Organism: Anomaloglossus baeobatrachus; assembly: GCF_048569485.1. Lineage (NCBI taxonomy): Eukaryota > Metazoa > Chordata > Amphibia > Anura > Aromobatidae > Anomaloglossus > Anomaloglossus baeobatrachus. Next base: position 79,899,797 of record NC_134360.1, read on the forward strand.
GTTCTCAATCCGTGGTTCCACCTGTTGTCTTTAAACAAACTAGTTTACCAATATGGCCGATACTTAGCTTCTCTACTTCTAATGCCTTTTAACTTCTTCCCAGGGCACTCTCTTCATCCCTCCTTCTCTGTACCATCCTGGCCCGTTACCTCTTTAAGTTATAAACTTGAGGCCATACTGCTAGGTGTCCTATCCCAGGACCTAGTCTACTAGTCTATAGAAGTACACTGCACACTCCTTTTTAATTTTGCAAGTAAAAAGGTTTTATTTGTGTAGGAGAAATGTTGCTACACCAAGGACAACAGAGGCACAGGAGTGCACACCAGACAAATGAACCCTCACTACTCATAGCCCTCCCATTCCAGGGAGATCAGCATTAACAACCACCGCGTGAACAAGTCTCCTAGAGCCGAAACGTAGGATTTGGTTGTGTTTAAATTTATGATTCCTCCTACACGAATAAAACCTTTTTACTTGCAAAATTAAAAAGGAGTGTTCAGTGTACTTCTATAGACTATGTATATGAGTTTCAACTCATACACTTGCACCTGAAGAAAAATCCTCATAGCGTGCAAACCTCTCTTCTTTCTATACTATCCCAGGACCTGTCTCCAGTTGACCACTCTGTCCTTCCATCTGTTTTCTTTCTTCTCTACTCAGGATCACGTTATCCACTGTCATTGTATCCACTCACATCAGGGAAACCCAAGTCATGTGGCTCTGCTCACTAGTCAGACCTTAGATCCACTTTTACAGCACACTGGGCCCTATCTGACCTCCTGGCAGGAAACTGTCTTTGTCCCTTCCCTTTAGCCCATCCCACTCTGGGCTAATCCCAAACATTAACTCTAAGGGGTACTTTGCACGCTGCGACATCGCAAGCCGATGCTGCGATGCCGAGCGCGATAGTCCCCGCCCCCGTCGCAGCTGCGATATCCTTGTGATAGCTGCCGTAGCGAACATTATCGCTACGGCAGCTTCACATGAACTCGCCTGTCCTGGGACGTCGCTCTGGCCGGTGACTCACTTCCTTATTAAGGGGGCGGGTCGTGCGGCGTCACAGCGACGTCACACGGCAGGCGGCCAATAGGAGCGGAGGGGCGGAGATGAGCGGGATGTAAACATCCCGCCCACCTCCTTCCTTCTGCATATCCTACGGAAGCCGCGGTGACGCCGGTAGGAGATGTTCCTCGCTCCTGCGACTTCACACACAGCGATGTATGCTGCCGCAGGAGCGAGGAACAACATCGGACCGTCGCGTCAGCGTAATTATGGATTACGCCGACGCTGCACCGATGATACGATTACGACGCTTTTTCGCTCGTTAATCGTATCATCGAACCTTTACACACTACGATGTCGCATGCGATGCCGGAAGTGCGTCATTTTCAATTTGACCCCACCGACATCGCACCTTCGATGTCGTAGTGTGCAAAGCCCGCCTAACTCTCCCTACTATCAGTCAAAATACAATCTATCACTAATACTGGATGTCAAAATACACATTACACATCATAACAATACTAATGTCTTCAAGGGGGAACGTGAGCAGTATGTCCCTTCCCTTACCCATACATAGGACTATGATGCACAAAACCTTATTTTCTTTCTTTTGCTGTATCATCAGGTGATTGGTAACTGCGGGATTATCGTGACAGAAGCGTTCCTAGTACAATAATCGTGCAATGTAAATGGAAAATGTACAGCTTATTGCCTAAGTCACTAGCCACCCTGAGGGCTCAATGTGTCATGTTTTCTAGGAAAAGAAGGGCAGTGAGCCCCATAGGGGTGAATGGACCCCATGACCATCGTGAGGGTGCAAGGTTAGGAGGGGGTTAATTGGTTGAACTGGGATAGGGGTTAGTTAGGACTATGGGATTGGTGGAAGGAAGCTGTAGGGGGATTGGAGGGGAGCAGGGAAGGGGTGGGGGTTGTGGGGGGTATAAGAGAGGGGGGTGGACTGATTACCTCCCCTTTCGTCGCTGAAAAGTTGTGGCCCCAGGACGTTGTGCTGCCGCTGCTATGACTGACCTTAATGCGCTGTTGGAGATGGTGCGGGGGGCCTCCGAGGTCCTCGGCGTGGACGCTCTGCGGCAGCAGCTGGTGGCGGTCTGTGGAGCTGGAGCGGTACAGCCTGCTACTCCTGCGCCCGGACCGCTGCTACGTGCTCGGCGGGCGCGACCGCCGGAGCGCTACTCCCCCAGTGGGAGGGGGAGAGAGAGATCTAGGAGCCCCTACGGGGACCCTCCGGGACAGCGGAGCCCTCCATCTTACCAGGGGGAGCTGCCGGCCGCCGGGAGGAATCCTCGACGGAGATCCCGCGGGTCGGGGGTGGGCGGAGCCTCGGCGGGGCCCACTTCCGGTCCGCGGCCAGCACAGTCCAGGACCGGAGCAGCGATCACAGCAGCCCCCAGTGAAGTGCCGGCTGGGGGTGGCGCTCGTCGGGGTATATCACGGACGGAGACTCCCTGCAGACGGCAGGGGAGAGCGACAGGTCGGAGGATGGGTGATGAGGGGAGCGGCGACGTGAGGAGCGTGGAGGAGGGGTACGGTGGCCCGGAGGCACGGATGAGGTCCACAGTCACGGTCCCCGCCAGCAAGGATCGGGCTGGGGGGGGTTCCCAGAGCGACGGTCAGATGCAGCACGGCCTTCCTGCAGTCGGCAGGGAGGGAGCCCACTGAGGACGGCGGCAACAACAGCAGCGCAGCAGGTGCCCATGCAGACAGCGAGGACCGACGGCGGCAGGGCGCCACGGCGTGAGAAACGAAAAAGGTCGAGCAGGAGGCGCCCGGAGGAGCAGGGTGCGGTGACCGTGGGGGTTGACGGCCGCCAGGTGCAGGCTGTCCCCTCGCTGGTCCCCCCTGAAGACTTCGGCAGCACGTCAGATTCCGGCGGTGACGATGGAGCAATGGCAGCGGCAGGTCGGGCAGAGCGGCAGCAGGAAGATCGTGGTACGGCTGTGCCGGCGTCGGTTCCACGGCAGCCTGGTGAGCAGACGACTGACATGTTTAATGCTGTGTGTAGTGGGGGCGGGGGTTCCGTCGCGGGAAGTGTGGCACAGGGGGCGAGTGGGGTCGGTCAGGCTGGTTTCCCGGGCCCGGAGTTTTGGGGGCAACTTTTGGGAGCGTTGCAAGGGTTGTCGGCGGAGCGGGTTAGTCGGACTGGGCCGGGGGCTCCGGTGGGGGCGTGGGTGGGCCCCACGGAGGTGGTGCAGACTGAGGCGGCGGTGAGCGGGGTGACGGTGCGGGACCCTGCCTCGGCGGTAGGTGCGGGAACGGCGGCCAGTGGGGCGGCTGACGTGGGTGCGAGCAAGGAGGCGGAAAAGGAAAAAGAAAAGGAGGATGAGGTTGTGCGGTTGGATGATAGGGCACGGAGTGAAATTTACGTGTGTTTTGAAGGGCAGTTAGGGGTTCACTTGAAGAAGGAGGTGAGGGAAAAGATTTGGAAGGGGGAGTATGTGGAAATTTTTTCCTTGCTTCCCTTGGAGAAGTTTAATTTGGATAAGGTGAAACCCAGTGATACAAAAAAGGAGAAAGAGGATGAGGAAAAACGAAGGTATAGATTGATCCCGAGGACGTTCGCTAACTGGCTACAGGCCTTTGCGATCTTAGCCAGCGTGATCGGGGAAAAGGAGCCGGAGCATTGTTACGCCCTATTTGGTTATATGGACGCGATAGGGGAGGCATATAGAGTGTATGGCGGTTTAGGGTGGCTAAGATATGATGAGCAGTTCCGGCAACGGAAGGCTCTGCGGCAGGGTGTCCAGTGGGGCCACAAGGATATTTCTTTGTGGATGCGGTTAATGACGGCTCCGGCTCAGCCCTTTCGAGGGGGTGCCGGGAGCCCGGGTGCGAGCGGCGGGTCCTCGGCTGGACAGAAAAAGGGGGCTTGTTGGCAGTATAACGAGGGACAGTGTAAGTTTGGGGCCTCGTGTCGGTTTAAACACGAGTGTTCCGGATGTGGAGGGTCCCACTCCTTGGCCAGGTGCTTCAAAAAAGGAAAAGGAAAGGCGGGGGAGGGGTCTGGAAAAAGGGAGGACGCCAGTGAGAGTAGAGGCGATGCTTCCCTATTTAAATAGGTATCCGGATGTTAGGGCGGCGGAGTTGTTGGCAAGTGGTTTTACGGAAGGTTTTCGGATTCCGTTTGAATCTGAGGCGCCGGTGTTTCGCCCGGGGAATTTGAGGTCCGCAAAACAACATCCGGCGGTGGTGAAGGAAAAGCTGCAAAAGGAGGTGGAATTGGGGAGGATGGCGGGTCCATTCCAGGACCCGCCATTCTCCAATTTAAGGATTTCCCCCCTTGGGGTGGTGCCTAAGAAGGAGCCGAACAAATTTCGGCTCATTCATCATTTATCTTATCCGACGGGATTGTCGGTGAATGATGGGATATCGCCAGAGTTGTCGGCAGTTTCTTATGTATCTTTTGATAAGGCTTTGGAGCTGGTAAGGGTTGCCGGGCGGGGGGCCCTGATGGCAAAGGCGGATGTGGAAGCAGCTTTTCGTTTACTCCCGGTGCATCCAGAGAGCCTTCATCTCTTAGGGTGTATGTGGGATGGTGAATACTATGTTGATCGCTGCCTGCCGATGGGCTGTTCCATTTCGTGTGCTCATTTTGAGGCATTTAGTACTTTTGTGGAATGGGTAGTCAAAGAGGTGGCAGGAGTCCATTCAGTGATTCACTATCTGGATGACTTCTTTTGCGTGGGTCCGGCGGGCTCTTCGGTCTGCTCCTTGTTGTTGTTCACGTAAGAACGGATCGCGCGGAGCCTAGGTATCCCGTTGGCAAAGGAAAAAACAGAAGGGCCGGCGACGGCCCTATGTTTCTTAGGGATCGAAATTGATACACTGGCAATGGAATGCCGATTGCCGGAGGGGAAGCTTCTGGATTTGAAGGCGTCGGTGCGGGTTTTGTATCAGGCCAAGAAGGTGCGGTTGCGGGATTTGCAGTCAGTGCTTGGAAAATTGAATTTCGCTTGTCGCATTATGCCAATGGGGCGGATCTTTAATAGGAGGCTGGCAAGTGCAACCGCGGGGGTGAAAGCTCCAAATCACTTTGTCAGAGTGACCAAAGTGATGAAAGGGGATTTGTTGGTTTGGGAGAGGTTCTTGGACCGGTACAACGGTCGGACCCTTTGGATGAGCGAGGCTTTGTCCAATAGCCAGTTGGAGTTGTACACGGATGCGGCTGGAGCGACCGGTTTTGGGGCAATTTTTCAGACGCACTGGTGTGTTGGAAAGTGGCCACGGCTTTGGGTGGAAGCAGGGCTGGTGAGGAATTTGGCTCTGCTGGAATTGTTTCCCATCATTGTAGCAGTGGAGTTATGGGGCCCTGTTTTTTCCGGAAGAAGGGTTTGCATGCATTGTGACAACATGGCGGTGGTGCATTCCATCAATGCGCTGTCGGCAAAATCCCCGCCGGTTGTGGGGTATTTGAGGCACTTGGTGTTGAGGTGTTTGGAGTTGAACATTTGTGTGGTGGCCCGGCACGTGCCAGGGATTCGAAATGAGGTGGCTGACGCGCTATCACGATTTCAGTTTTGCAGGTTCAGGAAGCTGGTGCCGGGAGCGGACGCGGATGGAGAACCTTGTCCGGAATGGCTGTGGGACCTGGCATCGGTGTAGCATTTGAGGGGATTAGGAGATCGGTGTCTGAGGCTACTTGGTGCCGATATCAGGCGGTGTGGAAGGAATGGGCGGAGTTGGAAAGAGGGGATTTTATGGAGTCGGGTTACAAGGGCCGAGTGTTGGGGGTCCTGGTGTTCATTAGTGGGGATTTTTCGGCAGGTCGGTCCGTTTCGGTGATTGGTTGCAAGTTGGCGGCATTGGCCTTCTTGTTTCAGATGCAAGGGGTTCGGGACGCGACTAAGGATTTTCTGGTGCGGCAGGCAATGAAGGGTTTTCGAAAAGGGGCCCAGTCGCGTGACATGAGGCGGCCGGTGTCATTGCCATTGTTGGGTCGGTTAGTGGGGTGTTTGGGGGAATTGTGTTCGTCTCCTTATGAGCGGGTGTTGTTTTCGGTAGCTTTTGTATTGGCGTTTTTTGGGGCCTTTCGCATTGGTGAATTGGTCAGCCCGACCAAGCAAGCGATGGGTGGGTTGCTGTTGGAGGATGTTATGCTGGGGGAGGATAGAGTGGAATGTCGCCTTCGCTTTTCGAAGACGGATCAGAGGGGCCGGGGGCGCTTAGTAGTGTTGTTTGCTTTACCGGGGCACCAGTTGTGCCCAGTGGTACAAGTGTCAGAGTTTTTAAAGGTGCGCGGCGGTTTCCCTGGCGTTTTTCTTAGACATGCGGATGGATTGGCTTTGTCGCGGTACCAATTCAATGCGGTGCTGAAGATGGCTTTAGTAAGGGTGGGGGAGGAGCCACGTGAGTACGGGTCTCACTCCTTCCGGATTGGGGCGGCGACGGAGGCCGCCAGGTGGGGTTTGAGTGAGGATTGTATCCGGCGGATTGGGAGGTGGGAGTCTTCCAGGTTTCGCTTGTACATTAGGCCTCACTTAGTCAGGTGATGGTCAGGGGTGGGGGATTCCTGGTTTGTGTTGATGCTGGTTTGTTGTGATTTTCTTGTTCTGTTGCTGTTTTTATTCGTGGTTTTTGTATTTGTAGGTACATGCCTTGTGTGGATCCTCGGGCACTCCTATGTGTATTGGGGAGCGTTGCGAGCGGATGTGCGTCGTGACGGTCGGCAGCTTGGAGTGTCGGTGTCGGAAGCCCGAGTAAAGTGGCTCGGAATTCGGGGCATGACCTGGGGTAGAGTGCGCCCAGAGGTGGCTTATTATAGCCGTATGGATCGTGACCCTGATGTGTTAATTTTGCACGTGGGTGGGAACGATCTGGGAGTAAGGTCGGCAAGGGAATTAAAAAGGGACATAAAGCTGGACCTGTTACATTTGTGGAGGGCGTTCCCGGGCATAGTTATCGTTTGGTCAGACATTATAGCTCGGACGCAGTGGCGTTTTGGTAGGTCGGTGGACCGGATTAATAGGGCTCGGAGCAAGCTGAACCGGGCGATTGGTAGGTTTGTGGCGAGGAATGGTGGGTTGGTGGTGCGGCATAGAGAATTGGAGGAGTCCACGGAGCAGTATCTAAGGAGAGATGGGGTTCACTTGACCGATGTGAGTCTGGATTTATGGATGTTGGGTTTGAGGGATGGCCTGGAGCAAGCACTAGGGGTGTGGGGGGCCCGGGCCAAGTAAGGGGTCACTTGGCCGGTCTGTGGCGGGGTGATAGGTCCGTCTGAGAGGTTGGGAGTACCGACAGTTGGTTGGTTGGTACGAAGTCGCTCAAGGGGAGTGGCTTCGGATTGGATGGGAACTTGTGGGCGGAGGTCCCGCAGGTTCTGGGAAGGGGTAATTAACGATGGAACGTTGTTACCCCTCACCTTTGGGCCGGGTGGTTACGGCCGAGGTGGTCCTCTGGGCCGGTTTGGAGGTTACGGCCGGGGGGTTATGAAGGATGGTTGGCCTCTTGGACGGATCTATCGGTGTGTATGGTTATACGGGTATATATGTATAAGGTTTAAGTAACAATTGAGTGGCATGTTGAGCCACGAGTTTTGGTATACATATATACGGTTTAAATAAAACTGTGGCCATTCCTGCAATAAAGTCGTGGTTCTAGTCTTTATTTTAGGTAGATATGGTTGGGTGCTTTGTATGGTAACCTGCTTATCCCTGATAGATGCGTCAAGAAGGGCAGTGAGCCCCATAGGGGTGAATGGACCCCATGACCATCGTGAGGGTGCAAGGTTAGGAGGGGGTTAATTGGTTGAACTGGGATAGGGGTTAGTTAGGACTATGGGATTGGTGGAAGGAAGCTGTAGGGGGATTAATAAATAATAATAATAATCTTTATTTCTATAGCGCCAACATATTCCGTAGCGCTTTACAATTCAGGAGGATCATATACAAACAAGTAACAGTTATAGAAATACAATATTTAGAGGGGAAAAAAAAAATACAACCCTGCTCGTGAGAGCTTACAATCTACAATGAGATGGGGGGAGAGGCAAGGTTCAAGTGCTTATTTACAATGACAATCCAACCATCTCACGGAAATGGGGCTGGATAATGGTTTCCTGGACCAGTGGGCCCGAGCCTTGAGATGCCTTTGGGTGCCATGGAGTTTGATGTGGAGCTATGTTGTGAGAGGTTGTAGAGGGACTATGTGAATCGAATCTGATTAGGGAGTGTGATAGGCCGCCCTAAAAAGATGCGTCTTTAGGGTGCGTCTGAAGCTGAGTAAGTTGTGATTTGTCCTAACTTCTTGGGGTAGAGCGTTCCAGAGGGTTGGTGCAGCTCGGAAGAAGTCTTGGATCCGGGAGTGGGAGGTTCGAATTAGTGTGGATGTTAGTCGAAAGTCGCTTGCAGAGCGTAGAGAACGGGTGGACTGATAGACAGAGAGGAGGGTGGAGATGTAGGGGGGTGCTGCACTGTGGAGAGCTTTGTGGGTGAGAACAAGCAGTTTGAATTGGATCCTATGATATATGGGCAGCCAGTGCAATGACTGGCACAGAGCAGAGGCATCCGAGTAGCGGTTAGCCAGATAGGTGACCCGGGCTGCTGCATTAAGGATTGACTGTAGAGGAGAGAGTCTAGTTAGGGGGAGACCAATTAATAGAGAGTTACAGTAGTCCAAGCGAGAGTGGATCAGGGCCACGGTGAGGGTTTTTGTCGTTTCCATTGTGAGAAAGGGGCGGATTGGAGGGGAGCAGGGAAGGGGTGGGGGTTGTGGGGGGTATAAGAGAGGGGGGTGGACTGATTACCTCCCCTTTCGTCGCTGAAAAGTTGTGTCCCACCCGCCCGCCCTGATGTTATGTATATAAAAAAAAAAAAAAAAAAAGAGAAAAACATTGTATAAAAAAAAAATAAAAAAAAAAAAAAAAAAAAAAAGGAAACACTGGAGAATATAAGATTGCTTTGCCAAGTTGTTTTGTCACAGCGGGGTGATAGGTCCGTCTGAGAGGTTGGGAGTACCGACAGTTGGTTGGTTGGTACGAAGTCGCTCAAGGGGAGTGGCTTCGGATTGGATGGGAACTTGTGGGCGGAGGTCCCGCAGGTTCTGGGAAGGGGTAATTAACGATGGAACGTTGTTACCCCTCACCTTTGGGCCGGGTGGTTACGGCCGAGGTGGTCCTCTGGGCCGGTTTGGAGGTTACGGCCGGGGGGTTATGAAGGATGGTTGGCCTCTTGGACGGATCTATCGGTGTGTATGGTTATACGGGTATATATGTATAAGGTTTAAGTAACAATTGAGTGGCATGTTGAGCCACGAGTTTTGGTATACATATATACGGTTTAAATAAAACTGTGGCCATTCCTGCAATAAAGTCGTGGTTCTAGTCTTTATTTTAGGTAGATATGGTTGGGTGCTTTGTATGGTAACCTGCTTATCCCTGATAGATTCAAAAAAGTCGTGTAAAAAACACGTGTAGGAGACTTATTCAGTACTCCTCTGTGTATCATTGCTGAAAACTTTGCTGAACTTTTACTTGTGTCATCTGTAGATAAGTAGTTCATGCATTTTCCCCTGTGTATCCTCTTTGTGTCTTTTATAGTGTTTAGTGGAGTTTGCGAGGAGCTCCCTATTTAGGGCCCAGCACTAGGGATACCTAGGGACAGTTATCCGGCTTGGTGCACAGGTGCGGAACCTATCTATCCCTAGTGAGGGACCCCTAGACCAGCAGTAGATTCGGTCAGGGGTCACAATCTTCCCATTCCGTAGCACAGGGTTTCTCTTCCCTTCCCTTTCACTGTTCGCTTGGTACTTCCCCGTACCTAGTGTGACAGACACTTGGCGAGTTTAGACCAAACACTGTGTGACACTTAAGTTCTGTGTAATACCTTTTTTCCTGTAGGTTTCAATTTAGTGTTGGTACCATTTGTCACCATATTTGTTTCATTTTGCTTCACAAAAGATGATAGTAAGTGAAAAATGGTCCCCCTGTATACAGACCTGATCAAATCTCTGTATGGCCATGTACGAGAACTGTTTTCATCCTTGAACAATGGCTATATCAGTGGAAAAAACAGCTGAAAAATTAAGTAGTCTCTGTATTTGTATCCATGGGGAACTCTTAACGAGGAACCGTCGTCATGTCAAAAGTGGCCAGTTTTTGCATTTGTTTTACCCCTGCTGCTCCACTAAGCAGTTCAATTTTTTTTTATTTATTTATTTAGGTTTTTGGTTTTTTTTTTAAATCTACCAGAAATGTGAGTCTTTTTATTTTGGTCCGCTTGATAAAGACCATAAAAGTTAACCTTAAATTAAATAAATATAAAATTGAAAAATAAAAAATTAATTATAATTATAATGTTAATATTTATAAAATTAATAGGTTTCATCTCCCTTTTGAGACAAGATTATTATGATTCCTAATATTATTCACAATCTCTATTAATATGGTATTTTGTATACTTGTATATGTGTTTTTAACTATGTATGTATATTTCTATGTGTTAACCCCCTAGTAGCTAACCTCACAGGTGAGCAATTACTTTTGGGTGGATTGCCTTCTTAAGGAAGGATTTGGTCAGTCTTGGTTCAGACCATGATTAAGACAGTTTGTTGAAACGCGTCGCTCTGACCTGGGCATCTTTTATTTTTATGCTGCATGTACCTTTTGGATTTTATGAAAAACTATCAATAAAGAAGACAACTTTTTAATATTCCATGTGATTGCGCTGGATTTATATTTTATATCTATTTGGAGACTTCTGACCATCTGTGCGCTGATCATCCACCACAGGACGATTATGGGACTGCAGCAGGCTTGGTGAGCTGATATTACCTATTTTTGCTTAAATTAAAAGGTTCATATCTCTGGAGCCATATGGTAGATTAAAAAAAAATAAAAATAATAAAAACTGGGATACTCAGGTGAGCAACAGAAATAAAATGAATGCAAAAACTGAACACTTTTGGCCCAGTGACAGGTTCCCTTTAAGAGTTCCCTGAGTATGAATACAGAGAGATGCTTATTTTTCTGCTGTTTCTCAAACCGTTGTATCTATTGTTGTTAGACATTCAACAGTTCTCATACATTACCATACAGAGGTTTGAATAGGTTTGTATACAGATAGATAATTTTACAATTCTGTTGTCTTATGTGGAGGAAAATTGTTGATATTTTTAGTAGACAGCACAGGAGTTTATGGAAGCTCCATATAAAAATAGCCCCATTCTACAGATCAATACAATATGGAACTGGTACTGTAATATCATTTTAGGGAGGCCTTAGGCTGTGTACATGAATAAAACTAAATTGCTTTTGCAGGATAATATTTTTACAATTATAGTTGATGTTAATAATTCACACATCTTTTCTCTTTTAGATTCCCCTCCAATTTTACACCTTCAGAAAAAGGTTGTTCTTTATGAAATGACTCTACCCAAAATATGTATAGGAATAGTATATTCACTACCCTGTAAGACAACGTTCATCCTTAGCTTGTGGTGTCATTAACACGTCAGGACGTCCCCTGAATCTGGACTCTTATTTCGGCACAGGATGAATGACACCAGTGTTCTACCATGAATATATATAAATTATTACTAGAATTTTCTTTCTGTAACAGAAATCCCCAAACGCCAGACTTTTAGGAAAAAAGCCATGGATAATTATTATTCACCCCTACTCGTATGAAAAAAGGATCCACATTCTTTTTCATTGAAAAGGTGGATTGCTGCCTCATTTTTTTATATATAGCCAAATAGTTTACAGAGACACAAGTAATATAAAATAATATATCTGTTGCATTGAGGAATATTTGTATGTGACCGTTTAGGCTCCACATTTTAAAAAGAACATTCAGAAGTTAGAGTTAGTTCAAAGGCGGGTAACTAGACTGCTACAAGTAATGGAGACCGCCCATATGATGACAGGTTGGAAATGTTAGATCTGTTTAGATTAGAAAAAAGACGTCTCAGAGGAGATCTCATTTATATGTATAAATACATGTGTGGTCAATATAAAAGGACTGGCACATGACTTATTTCTTCCAAAGACAATACTAAGGACCAGGAGGCACTCACTGAGAGTGGAAGAAAAGCGATTCCGGCAGCTAAATAGGAAAGGGTTCTTTACAGTTAGGGCAGTCAGATTGCAGAATGCCCTACCACAAGATGTAGTAATGGCAGATACTATAACAGCTTTTAAAAAAGGGCTGGATGATTTCCTCAGTACACACAACATTGTTGGTTATAAATGACTTAGTGACAAAATGTAGAACTGGTGGAGGAAGGGTGAACTAGATGGACCTAGGTCTTTTTTCACTAAGTAACTATGTAACTATGTAAAAATATAATTGCCTTAAAGGCTAGGGAGACCTTTGACATGGAAATAATAATTTTTACATATCTTATGGTTACCTAAAGTTAAGAAAATTGCATTAAAAGGGTGGTTCACCCATATTTATTATTTGCTAGATAGATATTATGTTGAGAAATTATGTTTCTCTTAAATACCTTATATTGGCAATAGTGCCTGTGAGAGGCATTATTGCAGACCGCTGTTCCCCATGTCTGATCCCCGGGCTCCATGACCTCGGGGATCCGGCTATATCACGTCAAGTTCCTGTTAACCTGACATCACCGCGGGCGGCTGCGGTCTTCCTGACTCACTGGGCTGTGGGCGGAGTTTCACCGCTCAGCACAGCGCAGCGTCACAGCCCATCAGCTCCCTCCTCCATCCTCCCTCACAGCAGAGCGCAGCAAGCAGGAGACACGCTGAGCTGTGACTGTGTCAGCAGAGAGAGCTGACAAATGTGTAACATTTTTGTAAAAGAAACCATCTAAAGCGCCTACAGCCTCTATGAAGCAACATCATTTTTTTTTAATAATGGCTAAATAGAAAGTTGTTTGCCTTTGTATTCAGAAAGCAAGTTAAAAATTGAAAAAAATTTTATTTGGAAAGTGTACCATAAATATGAGGGTCATTGTTGTCCAGGCTTATCATGAAAGTCTGCAGTAACTTTATGTGACAACAAACTTAGGAATCCTCACATCGTGCACAGCACGCTCCAATCAGTCCTCTGACTTTAAAGAAAACCAACCATCAGGATTTTCATACATAAAGTAAATAATGTTAATAAGGTAAATGTAAATAATGTAAATAGTGCGATACTGGCACTAGGATGCTGAATGTAAGTGTAGCTTTTGTTCTGAGACTGGATGTATTACTTCAGAAATACGTGCTAGTAAAGTTCCAGCAATGCACTGCTATTTGATTGACAGCTGCAACAGGTTGGGAATATGTGGGTCGGGTTTTGCTATCTATTCCCGCCTCTGTGTGCTGCCTGACTTTTGTAGATTTTAGACTGTATGGGCTCCTTCCAGGTATAACGTCATTTCTGTCACGTGATAGGGGCATGTTCGAAATGCAGCCCATACAGTCTAATATCTACTAGGGCCAGGGAGGCAGACAGGGGCAAGAATAGATAGCAAAAACCCGACCCACATGTTCCCACCCCTGTTGCACCTGTCAATTAAATAGCAATGCATTGCTGGAACTTTACTTGCACATAGTTCTGAAATAAAACATCCAATCTCTGAATAAAAGGTAAGCTTAGATTCAGCATCCGAGCACCAGTATAGCACTGGCTTTACTTTATATATGAAAATCCTGCTGGTTGGGTCTCTTTAAGTATGTGATATGCATACTCCTGGCCACATTCCCACTGGATGTGCTCGGTCTCACTTAATTCACTTGTATTAAGCAAGTAAAGTCTAGTTGGAATGTGACAGGGAATATGCATATCGCATACTTGCAGTCATATGACCTCTTGGTTTTGCCGGCAGCATCGGAGAATCCCCACACCAACCACTGCGCTGTCTGCAATCACATAGAGTGACTGCAGACTTTCTTGATACGCCTAGAGAACCCCAGATTATGAAAGCACCCACAGCCTATCATTAAACCCTATAACATCTTCCTAGGGGACATCACCATCCATTGAGGGGTGGAGGGTTGGGAAGGGGGAGTAAGCACTTTCTTTTGCCTTGTCTTGAAACTAATTTAACTTTGGGTATACAACTTATCCAGTTGGAAAACATCTTTACATGTTGTGTAATCAGGGAAAGACAGCACAGGATCTTTGTAAACTGTTATTTTACTAAAAAAATGCTGTGATCTTACCTGCTGCGAATTGTATCCATCGTCATCTTAAAAGCTATATCCCAGGACACAGATATAGGAATCTGTTTGCAGAGTAGACTTGTCCTTAGCTGAGGCCCTCTTGGGTGACCATCCAGTGCCCATGTAAATGCATCACTGCAGCTTCGAAACCTTGGCACAGTCTTAAAGAAATAATATATCTACCATCTCTGGATGTTTTAACGTTATCCTCGTCCTCAATATAAGACAGTTGAGTGAAGACAAAAGTAGGAATTTGAAGTCTTTTTTTCCAGAGTTCTGCTTATCTATTCCATACAATCCCGACTTTACGATCTTTTGATGAAAGCTTTAGATATGAGAGATGGTATCCTATAATTGGCATCGTAACCTCTGCCGCGTTATAATAAGAAATACTTCATTTGATAGTGTAACCAGAGGGACGTTCAACACAGTAGACGTCGTTTTTTTGGGACCCGTATCACAATCCTGGCATGGATGATCTCTGCTAATGTGATAAGACGGCACATCACCTGGCAGCACAGTCTCGGACCACCTCCCTGGTTGACAAACCACGTTCTCACTGTTGGGAAAAGAAAAAAGAAAAATAGCAACAGATAAAAGAAGAAGCAAGCCAAATCTTTCTGAAAACCATCTGCTGCAATGTGCACAGTGTAGAACGCGGGTTATTTTTATCTGTTTCTTCATTTTCCAGTTGCATAATAATTCTTGATAGACATTGCTGCATATGGATTTGGATTATAAGACTGCAAGGGAATCAGGAAGTTTACTTTAATATATAGATATCAGTAAGGGGGTTCGATGGTTTAGCATCAATGGGACAAGAGAACTGTTCATCTCAACATGTCCCCAATAAAAAGAATTGCAGAGCATGAAACATGCAGAAACCATGCTGTATTGTCACCAAGAAACCCACAGCGAATGTGTCACTGTGGATTTTCTGTTGCAGGTGGTCCACAGTAGACACGCCCCATGGGAATAGTTTGGGATTTTATGTTGATCGACTTGCAATAGTTGGAAATAGCAGACTCAGCTTATACTCACCCTCTTGTGCTCCAGTAATGCCTCTCAGTAGCTGCTCGTTTTTTTGCACATCATGACTGCATAGCATGTGACTTCTGCAACCAATCACTGGGATCAACAGTCAGTCACTGAGCTCAGTAATTGGCGACAGCGGTTATGTGCCACCCCCGTGTCAGCAGCCAAGCTGCTCAGATCCGGATCCGTGCTGGCTCGTGGGGGCATCCGAACCCGGGGGTCGCGCGGCCACTCGAAGGAAGGGGCGGTATTTACAGGGGATGGTGTATGGAGAGTTCATGATGCCACCTGTGGTCTGTGGTAAGGTGGAGTACCACCGCTGCAGCTGGGAGTACCCGGTGGCGATGGAGTGGGCAGCCAGATGTTTAACCCCTCCTCGGGTAGGGGGATGCCCCGGGACTCAGTGATGGTGACAGGGATGTGCCGTTGGGGAGGTAAGGGTCACTTGGATACTCACTCAGTCCAATAACGCTGACACTGACAACTTTAGTAAACCAAAGTTCTGGACACCGGCTGAGGGGGAGCACGTTTGGGTCCCATTTCTGCTGGTGTTGCCTGGCACCTTGTTCTCTTGTAGTTGGTCCCTATAGCAGGAAACTAATCGGGTCCCGCTCCTTAGTGTCGCTAACTGAGGGCGCTTGCTCTCAGGGTTCATGCTTGGGATTTCCTGGACCGTATGTGTGGAAAGTCCTATCCCCCTCGTTGCGCTAGTACCCCGATTTTGGAGCGGGTGGAGAGCGGATCTTGAAGGCTCCGTTCTCGTCGGGTGAATTGTCAGGTTGCCTGGAGCTACACCCTGACTTAGGGTCCATGTACCCCGTCGTGTTCTGGTCCCAGCCCGGTGATTGTACAAAGCCGCCGGCTGTCCTCCACGACAATGCCGTGCCCCTTGTCATGATCCCCTGCGACCGGGGGTCCAGCTCCCACCAGGCCCAGATCAACGTCTGCTACCTTGTGCTTCCATGGAGCCCAGCTCCTGACCTCCTCTCTCCTTCACTTCCAATACTACTCTCTCCTTTTCTCTGACTGACTCCGGACACTCCTGGCCTCCCCTTAACCAACCCCCCCACGTGGGCTTCCCTATTCCACTCAGACCGTCCACTGGTGTGTCTGGTGGGTGTGGTGCAGCGTGTTCCTAGGATTTTGATTAGCTGGTTTTGGCAACACCATTGGTTAGGGACCCGTAACCAAGGAGGAGGTGGATATTGCACAGAAGGGCAGATTGCACAATACCCTGTGACGACCTGATAGGCCAGGGACGCATAGTTACATCTACTGTAATGGTGATATCAACATGTAAGCAAACACCGGAGCAGCAGTGGCGAGGCACTGCAGGTGTAGGGGAAGGTGAGCAAAAGCTGAGCATTTTATTTTAAAGGGAACCTGTCAGGTGCAATATGCACCCAGAACCACGAGCAGGTCTGGGTGCATATTGCTAATCCCTGCCTAACGGTCCCTGTATACATTAGCATAGATAAAGAGATATTTAGAATAAGTATTTCTAAAGATCCTTTATTAAATGCTAATTAGTGCAGGGACTAGTCACAAGGATGTTAGTTCCTACGCTCATTCCACCCTATTAGCCTGTTAGCATGCCCACAGGGGCGTGCTACTATGCTATTCAATGCCCATTGCCTAGCGACATCAGCGGTGATGCACATACCTGTGTCCATTGTCACCACATCAGACGTCGGGCAGTGCGAATGATCAGAAGTCCCAGCACTTCCGGTCATGCACACTAGACATCTCTGAAACCGGGACATGTACACCCAGCTTCATACTGCGCATGACCGGAAGTGCAGGGTATTCTGATCATGCGCACTTCCCTGTCTGATGCGGTGACAACGGACACAGGTACGCGTGTCACCGCTGATGACACTGAGCATTGAATAGCATGTTAGCACGGCCCTGGTGGAGTGGTAACATGCTAATAGGGCGGAATGCAAAGGAACTAACACCCTTGTGACTAGTCGCCTCGCTCATTAGCATATCATACAGGATCTTTAGAAATACTTTTTCTAATGATCACTAATCCTATGCTACTAGATACACGGACGGTTAGGAAAGGATTAGCAATATGTACCCAGAACTGCTTGTGGTTCTGGGTCCATATTGCACCTGACAGGTTCACTTTAAACAAGTGCATAGCAATCAAAATTAAAAAAAAAATGGTTGACATTCCATGAAAAAACTTGAACACTTTATTTCTCCATCTACTACTATTAAGTCATGGGGTGTGTCAGGGCGTTTGTCCCAGGCTCAGAAGCAGAGGGCGTTCTGCACAATGCAGATGCCGGCTTTATTACCTAGCTGGTATCTGCCTTTACCAGTAGTTTCCACTGCTACCACAACTCATCTAAAAAAAATGTAATATAAATTCCTCAAAATATACTATGTACCCCAAAATGGTATAAATAGTAAAAAACTCTACAAAAATAATCAGCGCTCACACAGCTCTATTGATGGAAACATTTAAAAGTTACAAGTCTCAAAAAATGGAGGCACAAAACATTTTTTTTTTACAAAGTTCAGAATATTTTTAAGCCACTATAGTAATAAAAACAAACTATACATATTTGATATCACCCCAAACATACTGACCTGGACAACCATGCTGTCATTTTTACTGCACAATTAACGCCATAAAAACAACCCCTAAAAAAAATAAAAAATGCCATTTTTGCGTTTTTTAACCTTTTCTGGATCAACATGTTAGGCTGTAGGTCGAACGTGATGCTCTTAAATCTACTTTCAACCTTAAAACCATGAAAATATTACTGCAATTTTTTTTTGCCATTTTCTCTTACTTCTATATGTAGTATATCAGAATTTTTTTTTACACTTTAAAACGTGTTCCCCATAATGAGGTATATTAAACTCAGTGGAAAATACAAACAACCAAATTAGGATCAAAGGACCCCAATATAATGCATTAAAATTCAGGGAGAAATATCAATTCATTTAGGGTATACAGTATTTTAGATAGTTCATCAATCATCCGCAACTACTTGAAAAAAAAAAAAAAAGAAAAAAAGGTCAACGCTATCCAGATCCCATCTGGGTGAAAAACTCGTACTGGTCCTTTTAAATGTAGTAAAAGGTTTCTCTATTGCCCTCATCATAAAGTTCTGCCAGGAGATTAACAATTTCATAGTCATCCTTTGATATACAGTACAGACCAAAAGTTTGGACACCCTCATCATTCAAAGAGTTTTCTTTATTTTCATGACTCTATTATATATATTATAGATTCACATAGAAGGCATCAAAACTATGAATTAACACATGTGGAATGAAATACTTAACAAAAAAGTATAAAACAACTGAAAATATGTCTTATATTCTAGGTTCTTCAAAGTAGCCACCTTTTGCTTTCATTACTACTTTGCACACTCTTGGCAATCTCTTGATGAGCTTCAAGAGGTAGTCACCGGAAATGGTTTTCCAACAGTCTTGAAGGAGTTCCCAGAGATGCTTAGCACTTGTTGGCCCTTTTGCCTTCACTCTGCGGTCCAGCTCACCCCAAACCATGTCGATTTGGTTCAGGTCTGGTGACTGTGGAGGCCAGGTCATCTGGCGTAGCACCCCATCACTCTCCTTCTTAGTCAAATAGCCCTTACACAGCCTGGAGGTGTGTTTGGGGTCATTGTCCTGTTGAAAAATAAATTCTGGTCCAACTAAACGCAAACTGGATGGAATAGCATGCCGCTGCAAGATGCTGTGTTAGCCATGTTGGTTCAGTATGCCTTCAATTTTGAATAAATCTCCAACAGTGTCACCAGCAAAGCACCCCCACACCATCACACCTCCTCCTCCATGCTTCACGGTGGGAGCCAGACATGTAGAGTCCATCCGTTCACCTTTTCTACAAAGACACGGTGGTTGGATCCAAAGATCTCAAATTTGGAGTCATCAGACCAAAGCACAGATTTCCACTTGTCTAATGTCCATTCCTTGTGTTCTTTAGCCCAAACAAGGCTCTTCTGCTTGTCGCCTGTCCTTAGCAGTGGTTTCCTAGCAGCTATTTTATTATGAAGACCTGCTGCACAAAGTCTCCTCATAACAGTTGTTCTAGAGATGAGAAGGTGTGTCCCAACTTTTGGTCTGTACTGTATCTAGAGCGCTGCATTCAGATTCATTATTAGATTTGTATACTTTATTAAATTTTAAGGGGTTTACAATAACAGGGGAAGGGGTAATTGAAGTATTTAAAATGCATTCTTAAAAATATTGTTGAAATAACAAAGAAGGGGAAGAGGAAGGGAAGGAAGGGTAGGCTAAAAGTGGATGGGAAGGGGTATTGGAGGGGAAGTGGGAATGGAAGGAGTTAGGGAATATAAAGGGGGAGGAGAAAGGGAAGGAGGAAGACGTTGAGGTAATTCGTTAAGTTTCAAAGTCAAGCAAGATTATAAACTCATATTCATTTAGCACAGTATATAAACACATTCGGAAATAACATATTACATTTATATTATTTAGATAATGTCAAGGAACTAAGTCAAAACAAGATTTGGCATGTATTTCTGAGACCAAAGAGACCATCTTATTTTATATCTTTGATAGTTTTTTTCTTTTAACGCAATATTATACTCATATAAATTATGAGCTGAAACCCTGTCCGTAACTTCTGAAATAGATGGGATTCTTTCTTCTCTCCAGTTGGCTGCTAATAAATTCTTAATAACTAAGAAAATGTGACAGACAATGTATCTATACTTTTTCTCATATTCTTCTAACCCTATGGAAAGAATAACCAATTCTGGAGTAAGATTTATATCTTTTGTAGTCAATTGCTTTAAGAGGTCTCTGACTTTCTTCCATAAGGGTTTAAGTAAAGGACATCCCCAGAAAATGTGGATAAAGGATCCATTTTTCCCGCAACCTCTCCAACATAGTGGTGAGTTTTCAGCAGAAAACTTGCACAACTTTAGAGGGGTATAGTACCATCTGGAATACACTTTATAATATGTCTGCTGAAGAGAAGCACAGGTTGCAGTTGCCTAAGTTGTTTCCAGAGCTTGTTTCCATGTACTTATAGGGAATTCCTTGTGCAAATATTTCTCCCAATTATTTAGGTTTAGCTTTTTCTCAAATTCATAATCTTCATTTAGCAAGGAATATATATTACTGGTTTTCCAAATAATTTGGTTTAATGGATTATTCAATAAATTTATTAGGGGTTTAGGAAGCTGAAATCTAGGTTTTTTGTTTGTAAGAAAATTTTCTATACGGTACCAAATTTTTTTCTCTTTATTTGGGATGTTGAATTTAGTTTGTATGTTTTTGAAGGGCAAGATTTTGTTATTTTCTATTAGGTCGAGAAAATTGTTTATGCTGTATTGTTTCCATTTTATTATGTTCATTTTGGGAGTCAGAATTTGTATTGTTTCAATTGGGCAACATTTAATATCCTCCAAAGGTACATTATCTTTCATCAATGTTTTTAATAGGGATTTCCATGCCCATAGTTCTGCTTTACTTGTTTGAAATTTAGTTAATGTTTTTTGTGTGTTTAAAAGTTGGGCCAAAATGATATCTGATTTGGGAATGTTTCGATTATAATGTTTTTCTATATGTACCCAACTATTTTTAAATTCGGTAATTAGACTATTTTGGGTCTGTTTAATGAGACTAGTTAAATAATAAGCGTAAATATTCGGTAAAACTAGGCCACCATTCCTCTTATGTTTACATAAAATGTTTTGGGAAATTCTAGGTTTCTTATTTTGCCAGATGAATAGTGATAACTGAGATTGTAGTTTCTGGATCCAGTGCTTAGGAATTGTTGTTGTTAAACATCGGAATAGGTATAGAATGTTCGGCAAAATAATAGATTTATATGGTATGACCTTTCCCATCCATGAAACTTCAGTCATTATTAGATTTGAAACATTTTTCTATTTAACTTTTCAACCTCATAGGGCAATATCTGTCATGTCTCAGGTTCAGGACGTGATCCAGTGACCTTGACTTGTGTGGTCAGTTTCCTTCACCGCCAAGCTACAGCCTGGTCAGTCCATGACCAAATGTTGATGATCTTTTACCTTTGCTTCTATCCTTTTGGTTTGCAGTTACAGCTATTCTCACTTGCTCATTCTCTCTGTTCTATCACATCCCAGGTGGGGCTATTTATACTCTTCTATTACTAGGCTTCTTTGCTGGCTATATTTCCATGTGGATTACTGCTAAGGAGTTACAGCACTGCAGCTAAGGAATTTTGGCAGAGACCAGTGTTCTTTTCTCTGTCTTCTCATTTGCCTTTCCTATACCTATCTTTTGTTTTCCATTAGGTTGTTAGGAATTTAGCCTAATTTGTATTTTTTATTTCTCCTTTGTCCACTTGTGCACATGTTTTATGTTTCCACACCTTGGGTCCTTGTTTATGTCTGCACACTTACCCTATCTTGATTTGCAGTGATAACAACCTCCCCTTTGGTTCTTCAGGAGGTACGAGAAACAACTTGATAGCCTTTCAAACAGACAGGCCCAAGTTATGGGTCACTAGTTGTGCGGCTAGGGATATTCCAGTCTGTGCAAGAACCATTAGGATGTTGTGCAGCTAGGGATAGTAGTCTGTACAGGAACCAATAGGGTGCAGGTGCGGTTGAAGTGACATAGGTTATATTGCCTCTTTACCTGTGTTGGAATACATATCTGTATAACAATATCCTTTACTCAAGTAAATTAATTAAAATATTTTAATAGGTACAATTGATAAGCCTCTTTTAAATGGTCTCTCCAGGAAAGGAGACAAACTCTAGCGCTACCTATTGGAAGTAGCAATCCTAAAAGTCAAAAGTGGCCTTTTAACAAGTCTTTTCATATGACCTAGGATATATGCCAGATCAGAATCCCAATTTGAGGAAACGGTGTTTCGGGGTGATTGCCACTCGTCAGTGCAAAGTGTGGGTAACTGATCTGGCTTATGAGAAGCTTTGTGGGGACCATGGGGAAAGACTATTCTCCTTATGCCTCTTTTAAGTAACTGAATATATGTAGTGGTGACATTATATGAGAAGTAAATAATTGTATTACTACTCATCTACTTCTTCTCACCATCCGTCCCTGTGTTATCTGTCCCAAGTAGTATGATAGCGCTATCTCTTCTAAAAAAAAAAGAGGAAAAAAAAGAATATGTAAAGGAGGTTGGTGCCGCAAAAGATAATGCGGTAAGGGAGTGCAAAATAGCATGAGAGTCTTGATTGCCATTTTTTTTGTTTACTCTCCATCTCACTGTTTCCATCTACCTTTAGATTTCTAACTGGCCAATGAGGACCAATGGTTCTTTCAGTATCTGAAGAATCCCAGTCAGAGGACAAAACATTGGTGGACGGTATTGTGTTCTCGGATAAGAAATTATATGCTTTTTTCTCCCAAATATAAACTAAAGCCCTGATAAGTTTTTTGTTTCCCTTCTTTCCATTAATTTTGGAATCGTTCCACTGGTGCTTGTAGGATTGCTTCCTTCTTTTGGAATTCAGGGTCTATTGTGTACTTTAATGTAAGTTCAATCAGTTCATTGAGTCTCTTAGATGTTTTTTTTTCCAATGTTAGGGTTTCCTCTGCTAACAGTAGTTGCATAAATCGTAGGGAGGAACCCTTAGGTTCCTTTTCCCACTGTTCCAATAATTTTGGGTTGCTGGATCAAGATGCTGGAACTGCATTGGGGAAAACAAGTACAGTGGAACCTTGGAGTAAGAGTAACTTGGTTTGAGAGCGTTTTGCAAGACAAGCAAAGCTTTTTAAAAAATTGTAACTTGGTTTAAGAGCAATGATTTGCAATAAGAGCAAATACTCACTGTGCATACTTCTGGTTCTGTCCTTTCACCACGCACTGACCCGCTGTGGAGGTAACTTTCTGTACATATGTACTGTATACTGTACACAGTATACCATTGTACAGTACAGTATATACTATATAGCATGTCTATCAATTTGCATTTGTGGATACAGTATTGTACTTTCTGTTAACCAGTACATCAAGCAAATTGCTTGTACTGTAATCTATTTGCCTGTGCAGTATTCCTACCCCACATTTGGCTTAGTTCAGCCCTTATTTTGGGGAGAATATACTTCGGTGTTTTGTTTTTTTTGTGTATTGTACTAGAATAAAGGCTGTCATATTTGTACATCATTTTTTCTCTCTATAGTGCACGTCCCGCACACCAACAATTCTATTGTAAGCTAATGTGCAGTTTAATTTGCTTTAAATGTTTTTATGGTACAGTATTTTGTATTAGTGTACTATAATAATTTATATGAATACATTATTTTGTATTACTGTAATAAGTTTGTATAAATACAGTAAATATTTTTGGGTTGTGGAACGAATTGTCTGCATTTCAATTATTTCCTATGGGAAAATTTGCTTTGATATAAGAGTAGCTTGGTTTAAGAGCAGACTCCCGGCACCAATTATGCTCGTAATCCAAGGTTCCACTGTATTTGATACACAGTTTTGATACAAAATTTGATTTTGCAAGTTTTCCCACCTACAGAGATTGTAGAGGTCTGTAATTTTTATCGTAGGTATACTTCAACTGTCATACACAGAATAAAAAAAAATCCAGAAAATCACATTATATGATTATTAAATAATTAAGTAGCATTTTATTGCATTAATTAAGTATTTGATCAGCTACCAACCAGCAAGAATTCAGATGTAGTAGAGCTGGAATCGTCGTGGGACCTTGTCTGCATTAAGTCAGACCTGGGTCTTTTGGGGGTTAATAAAGTGGTGAATGAGGGTGGTTTTTGTATTTTAAATTCAAATAAAGGATATGTTTGGTGTTTATATTTACCGTATTTCTTTTTACTTACAGATTAGTAATTGGGGGGTCTCATAGATGCCTCCCATTACTAATCTAGGACTTGGTGGCAGAAGTGAGCTGCGATTAACCCCTTATTTCCCCAATTGCCACCGCACCAGGGCAATCAGGTTGAGCCGGGTACAGTGCTGGGATTGTAGCATCTAAGGGATGTTGCAATCCTGAGCTACTGCAGGCTTCTATTTTTAGGCTATCCAACAACAGGAAGATGAAAAATCGACCGCAAACAGCTGCTATGCCAAACAATTTCTTTTTTATTCAAGCGTTCTTTTCATCGGTGCAGATAAAAATGCGGGAGGTGACTAGGATGCGAGTCCCTCCAAAGGACGACGGCCGTTTCGTCTGTAAGCCAGACTTCTACGGGTCCACGTCGGGGAATGGCCGCACGCACCTTATAAAGGGGAGTGCATCCAGGCCACATCACCGCACATTAAAAACAGAGGAATGCACACATGATAGTGATTAACATAAGTGCAGACAACACATCCCATTTAAAACATGGTCATACAATCAATGTGACACACATTTCAAAAACAAACATGAAAACAGGGGAAAAAAAAGGAAAAAATTCACCTGAAAGGTACAGAGGCATTTATCAATGTCATATCAATACATAACCCATTATGTTCATATTATTCTTTTTAATGACATAACCACTCATTTATCAAAAGATCCAAAATGAATCCATCACTCGAAAATAATTTGCAAAAAATCAGTTTTATGCAAGCCGGTATTATAAGAATACCGCTAGGTCGTTACGGTCATTCAAACCCAGGTTTCCCTGCGCTCCAAATTTTATTATCATACTTGCTTCTTTACGTAGCAATACCTTATGGAGATCGCCCCCTTGTGGAGGCAGGGAAACCTGGACTAGTCCTGCAAAGCGCAAGATGTTGGGATTACCTTCATGTGCTGTGCGAATGTGTTCTATTAGCCTAGGAGAACCTTTACCTGTGGAAATCGATTTATAGTGCTCCCTAAAGCGTATGTACATGCACCTTATTGTCTTCCCTATATAAAATCTTCCACAGGGGCATACAATCACATAAACCACATACTTCGTCTTGCAGGAAATAAACTGCCTGACCTGGTGAGAAAAGGAACCAATTTGAAGAGATGTACCGGTGAGATGTAAGGCGCAAAACTTGCAGTGACCGCAGCGAAAATTCCCAACGGGCGAACATTTCTCGAGCCATGTGGACTGACAGGTCACCCTGTTTTTCACCAGCAGATCTCTCAAATTATTACACCGTCTATAAGAGACTAGGGGTCCTGCATCTGTCATACTCTTTAGATCCGGGTCGTTGGCAAGGATATGCCAATTCTTTTTTATGGCTTTTTTTATTACTCCATCTAAGGGGCCGAACCTAAAACTGAACATAAACCTATTTACGGCATTGTTCGTTTTTCTCACCTTTTTTGCCTTTGCCTGACTATGTGACAATTTTCCAATACCAGAAGATTGGCTGACCCATAGATTTTCAGAACTCTCAGAACACGCCTTCTCATACGCAGAATCAATTAGTGTACTAGGGTAACCCCGTGCCAATAACCTTGATCTTAAATCCCCAGCTTGTTCTTCAAAAATCTCTTTTACATTATTGATCCTCCTTAGTCTCAAAAACTGAGAGTAGGGTAAAGCTACATTAGTATGAGTGGGGTGGGCACTCTGAAAGTGCAGTAACGAGTTAGAGGCAGTTGGTTTCCTATACATCCTTGTCAATATTAACCCTTCTTTCACTTCTACCTCTATATCCAAAAATGTTATAACGTTGCCTCCAAAACATGATGTAAACGACATATTCATGGTGTTTGTACTGTTAAGGTAGGTGACAAAACCTGTGAACTCCTCCTCTGTACCATCCCACACCATGAATATGTCGTCCACATATCTGAGGAACAACTTCACGTGCTTGAGAAATGGGTTTGTGCTAACGAAAACGTATACGCTCTCAAAAAAACCCAAAAAAATATTAGCCATAGCGCACGATACGGGGGTACCCATTGCAGTACCCCCGCACTGGACGTACCATTTATCCAGGAACATGAATGCGTTTTTTGAAAGCACAAAATTCAAAGCTTCACCTACAAAATCGCAATACAACTGCGTTTTTCCACTGCGAGCCACTGTCTCCCTCACTGCCTGTACACCCAGGTTCTGGGGTATCCGTGTATACAGGCTTTCCACATCGATGGACACAAGATTAAACCCCTCCTGCCAATCAAAACCTCTCAACAAAGATATAAAATCGTTACTATCCTTCACATAGGAAGGGATTCTTTCCATCAGAGGCCTCAATAACCAATCAAAATAGTGGGACAACGGCTCAGTTAACGAACCGATGCCAGCCACTATCGGGCGGCCAGGGGGGTTGACACTATCTTTGTGTATCTTAGGTATAGCATACCAATGGGGTTTTGTGGGAAATTCTGGAATTAATTTTTCGACCTGAGTGCTAGTGAGAAAACCGAGTGTTACATATCTCCCCAATAAGCGTGTTAATTGCTTCTTATACTCAGTAATGGGGTTAGATTGTAAGGGAGTATATGTATCACGATCCTGCAGATGCCTTAAGCATTCTTTAATATAAGCGGTGCGCGTTAACAACACAATATTACCGCCTTTATCCGCTTGGCGGAATACTGTGTCATTCCACGTGCGCATTATTTTTACCGCTGCCGCTTCTCCCTCATTAAGATTATTATCCATTTTGGGATATAGCAATGCCTCCACATCCTTGACAACTGCTTCCTGAAACACATCAATTAAATTACCATGGGCCACCGGGGGGAAAAAATTAGATTTCACCCCCTTAGTGAATCTACCACATTCATTAGTGTCACCACCTGGGTCAAAAGGCTTTTCGCCCTCGGGGTCATTCAGACTCAACAGCAAACCAGCGGCCTGGGTTACAGTGGAGTCAAAAGCCCCCGTGATATCCCAATCGCACCCCTCAGTTGTGCAAGGTTGGTGACCCTCAGGGACTATAGTCGAAGTGGTCGACGTCTGGTGAAAAAACTTATGCAAGTGCATTTTCCTTGTGGCTTTATATAAATCAATTCTGAATTCAGAAAAATCAAACTCTTCTGGCACGCAAAAATTTAAACCTCTAGATAGGACGGCTACCATATCATCGGTCAACACATGTTCAGACAGGTTAACAACATTATTGGCAGAAGGAGAGAGAGAGGGTGACAAATATTCTAATTCTTCCATGAGACAAACTTTCTCTTGTGACCTCTTCCCCTTGTGCCTCTTCCTGCCCCCCCTACGGATGCGTTTCCTAAAGGGGCAGGATTTGGCCCAACTTGAGGGGTCACCGTTCTAGAGGGGCCTGGAACCACATCCTCAGAGCCACTGGACTCCGATTCAGTGGTCCAGTACCCTCTTTCCTGGTTACCCAATTTTTTGTTTTTTATATAAGGTTTTCTTTTATAATTTTTAGTGCGATCTTTTGTCCAACAGAAAATTTGTCCCATTTCGTAATCTTTTTTATCTCTCATAAACTTTTCTCTTTTTTTAATTTTAATCTCTGTCTGAGTGTCAATCAATTTTTTGTCCAAATTCTGTATGAATGTTAACCATACACCCTCAGTGACACGTGAACGAGTGTCTTTTTTCAAAACGTCCAGCTGTATGTTCAGAGCTGAATATTCCTCCTCATTTTTCTTCAAGACCAGCTGTAGCAGCCTCATGGAACAATCATGCTGAATGCTCTCCCATTCTTTAGTAAAGTTTTTATCATCTTGAAAATGGGACAATGTTTTTATCACTCGGAGGCCCCTAGGGACCCTGCCGCAATCAACATAAGACTGTAACGACTTTATAGTCCAAAATAGACGCACCTCTCTATCAGAGAGGGAATATATCTTATTTTCGAGTGTTTTAATGCCAAGTACCTCAGTGTCCTTTTTTAGATTGCATTCCTCGAAAAAGGAAGCCGCATCGATCCTCCCCGCCTGTACACCTGGAACGTCCACAGAACTTGCGCTTTCATTGTCCATCAGTTCCATCGTGGCCACCGCAAATGTGATAAAACACACAGTCTCTTGCGAACTTTGGTACTGAGCCCGGCAACAGCGTGCAATAGAGACTCCAGGAAAGAATCCAAATATACTGTAGCAACAAGTGAACAAGTCCTGCACCGCCTGCCCTCAGATTACCTCCAAGTTCAGTGGCTCACGTGCTGATGACTGCCATGTAGCGCTGGTTTGCAGGCGCAGCGTGCTGGTCGGTATTGAGCAGCTAGGAGATCCAACAACAGGAAGATGAAAAATCGACCGCAAACAGCTGCTATGCCAAACAATTTCTTTTTTATTCAAGCGTTCTTTTCATCGGTGCAGATAAAAATGCGGGAGGTGGCTTGGATGCGAGTCCCTCCAAAGGACGACGGCCGTTTCGTCTGTAAGCCAGACTTCTACGGGTCCACGTCGGGGAATGGCCGCACGCACCTTATAAAGGGGAGTGCATCCAGGCCACATCAGCGCACATTAAAAACAGTTTTTAATGTGCGGTGATGTGGCCTGGATGCACTCCCCTTTATAAGGTGCGTGCGGCCATTCCCCGACGTGGACCCGTAGAAGTCTGGCTTACAGACGAAACGGCCGTCGTCCTTTGGAGGGACTCGCATCCTAGTCACCTCCCGCATTTTTATCTGCACCGATGAAAAGAACGCTTGAATAAAAAAGAAATTGTTTGGCATAGCAGCTGTTTGCGGTCGATTTTTCATCTTCCTGTTGTTGGATCTCCTAGCTGCTCAATACCGACCAGCACGCTGCGCCTGCAAACCAGCGCTACATGGCAGTCATCAGCACGTGAGCCACTGAACTTGGAGGTAATCTGAGGGCAGGCGGTGCAGGACTTGTTCACTTGTTGCTACAGTCTATTTTTAGGCTGGTGAGCCTCAATAAGCATGAGTCTCCCTAGCCTGAGACTACCAGCCCTCATCTGTCTAGCTTTATCTTGGCTGGGTATCAAAATTAGAGGGGATCTAAAGCCATTTTTTTTTTTAAACTACTTATTTAAATAATTTTTTTAAAAAAGCTGCATGCGGTTCCTATTTTGATACACAGCTAAGATAAGCACACGTCTGGGGGCTCTAGCCTGTAGCCGTAGGCATTATCTGTACTGGGTATCATTATATGGGGGAACTCTACACCAACTGTTTTATTTATTTATCTATTTTATACTATGATAGAGACCCGCACACAGCATCTGTGATTCCAGCCAATCACAGATACTGTCTGGGGGTGGGGTCTGACTGGAGCTAATCAGAGAATCTGGTGGCCGGAGAAAGCAGTGAATATGGATGAGGGGTAATTATCGGCCCCAGAATTAGCACTGCAGCCACGGGGAGACTCAGTAAGTATATACTGCTTTAACCCTTTTGCTTCTTTTTTTTTTACAGTGGCCATTCACAGCCATGACATGTCCATTATGGGCAGGGAGAGGATGTTTTTTTTCCCATCCGAACATTTACTGATCGTTATCAAGCTCTCTGACTTTTGCGGTAAATGTTCGCATGTCTGATCCGGAAAAAAAGATTTTATGATTTTAACATTTTTCGATCTTTGCCGATCAGGAGCGCTCATCTCTATTTATGATAAGCTCATAGTGCTGGAGAAGTAGCAGAAATACTTGCTTCTGTGATAAACAAGCAGGGAGATATTTTACCTCCAAAAAGCAGCAGCTGCAAGTAACTGCTATGCCGTCTGTATACTCTCCTTTGCTTTTTTCCATGTTCAGGAGCTGTGGTATGATCAAACCCTGTCCTTGTACGGTCAGACACGGCCATTAGCAGGGACACATATATAACATTATCTCAGCTCAGGAACATTTTTTTTTAAAACATCAAATTGTGGAACTTATTATTATCCCAAGGGCCCCCGGTGAGCAATCATTTCTAGAGAAACTATAAGGCTATGTGCCCATGCTGCGG
Organism: Anomaloglossus baeobatrachus; assembly: GCF_048569485.1. NCBI lineage: Eukaryota > Metazoa > Chordata > Amphibia > Anura > Aromobatidae > Anomaloglossus > Anomaloglossus baeobatrachus. The sequence goes on from NC_134360.1 coordinate 79,929,733, forward strand.
AAAATGCGCGTATTTTGCCGCGGATTTTTCGCGGAAAAGCCGCGGATTTTGCAGAAATTTGCAGCACAGCTACTCCCCAGCCATTTCTATGGCATTTGGGAAATGCTGTACCCACGCTGCGGATTTTCGTGCGGATTTTGCCTATTCAATTGAATATAAAAAAAAACAAACCGCAAAATCCGCAACAAAATCCGCATCAAATCCGCACAAAATCCGCACCTATGAAAAGGTGCGGATTCCGGGGGAAAGCTGCGGATTTTGATGCAGAAGAATCCGCAGATACAGAGTCCCGTGGGCACATAGCCTAAGATGACATGTCGGCTATTTAAATTACATAGACATGTTAAGATCTGTAAGAAACTACAAAAACAAACCCACATAACACTCTTATGCTAAGAAGAGTCAGTGCTCCTCATAGTTTCTAATCAAGTTTCATATGATGTGATGACACTCTGAGCCTATTTATCAAAAGCGGTCCTGGAGATGACGGCATGCACTGACTACCAACATGGCCACTGTTTCATGGTACTGTGAATTATTTTACTTAATTTTAATTTCTGAAATTTAATTTATCCTCAGGATACACCACAAATATATTAAAGAAGTGGATCCTGTCTATTTGCAGAATAGGATTTGTTGTGTGCCTTTGTTAATGGATAGGTGATCTCGCCCGAGTGTTTCTCTCCATTTATTTGCATGGAAGCTTCAAAAACTGCTGAGAAAAAGGGCAAGTGGTAAAATAATAATCATATCATACTGTCACGGGTGACAGACAGTCAAGTGGTTACTAGCCATAGATGGTCACAGCTTTTGGCTCCGCAGAATGCTCCCTGACTCTCCATTGTTCCCGCTGTCAGTATTCATTGGTATAGGTAGCTTTCCTGCTGGATTCATCTCTCCCCCTTTTGGACCCAGCAGGAGCTCACCTTCCATCCAGCTGTTGATGATCAGCATTATCTTGGTGCATATACACCCCTTCCTTCCTTGAACTGGTGCTGGTGATATTATTCAGTTCATTCAAGCCTGGATAGCAAGCAGGTGGCTTGTACTCCTCTGTGGTATCGTTGCTGAAACCTTTGCTGAACTTGTACCTGTGTCATCTGTGGATAAGTAGTTCATGCCTTTTCCACTGTGCGCCCTCCTTGTGTCATCTATAGTGATGGGTGAACTCCCGATGTTCGCATTCGGGAGCCTTGCCCGAGCGTTTTGTAAAGTTCGAGATCGGGTTCTGAGATAACGAAAACTTGCGTCCAAACACAAAACTTGGACTTTACAGTTAAGTGATGGGGCGGCGGGGGGCTATAAAATAAAGAATATAGTTAATAGTAAACATTGTCCGTATACTTACAGGTCCCGTGACGCATCCTGCAGACTCTGTCTCCCGGCTACTTCTGCTTCCGCATCCGATCATTGCTGTTCCTCCCGGTAACCACCACTGATTATAGGACCTTCAATGACGTCAGAGCCATGTGATCAGTCTGGTGTGAATATTGTACAGACATTGGCTTACAGACTGGTCACATAGCTATGATGTCATGGAAAGTCCTGTTAACTTCCGGGGGAATTCACTGCACTGCTCGTCGTCACTCAGCAGTCTACGGCTGTTTTCGTCCGTGTTCACGGTGGCGTCAGACTTCATCTGAGTGCATGGCTCATGGACTCAATTGAACTTTGACTGTAACTGTGCGAGTCTCACATCGCATCACCCGGTACGGCCACACACTCTCATGACAGGAGCGGTCGGCTGCATGTATTTCCACTAGGGATAGCTAGGGTCAGGTATTTGGCTCCGCGCATAGCTGCAGAACCTATGTAGGGTGGTTTGGGACCCCAGGGACCAGCAGTAGTTTTAGTCAGGGGTCACTATCTTCCTTTTCCCTAGACACAGGGTTTCCCTTCCCTTTCACACTTTATTAACAAAGCTGGGCCACTACTGATGGGAGAATAGTAACAATTCGTGTTTGGATTATTCGTAACGAATCCCAAAGTACTCTTCCGGTATTTGTCACAAATAGTGAACCTAATGTAAGTCAATGGGGAACTCGAGCATTTTTCTTGCCGTGACGAACACTGGAGTAATAATCAGTATTCGGTAAGTATTATCCGAACACAAATAGTTACTACTCTCCCATCACTATTGGCTACCCAATAAGTTTTAAAAGCGGCCATTCAACGCAAATAGTTTAGCGTTCCATGATGCGCAACTACCGTTAGTTTAGCCAATAATTTTGTTTAGTAACTTGCAATATCTTTATATACAATAGTTAAAGTCTGTTACCTACCGATGAATTTATGTTTTGTGTTTATGTTGTGATGATATGTCATTTGTTACAATAATCTCTGAGAGCGTCTCAGTAATTATGTGTTGTGACAGCCATATAATTGTTATCAGTAACATCACTGAGCACTTTTTTTTTATTTTCATGATTAAACTTGATGGTAAACATTTTAAAATTGACACTTTCCATTACGATGTGACTTGCAACAAATCCCTAACTTCTTCAAGATGACACAAGCTAAAATCTCCAGCTGACGCAGGTAGAAGGGAACCATCTGGCGTCAGCTTACTTTTTGATGACAAACGCACACTGGGGTCTGTGACTGCAATGACACACGTCAAGAGAAGGGAGGGGCAGGGAACACCGACTCGCAGCCTCTGCTCTAGGGGACTATTAAATTCACTTCTTTAAATGGGTTATAGTTTACCTTACAACTTTCGTTTTTTATATAAAACATTTGTAACATCGGTTATACCTGTAATTACAAATGCTTAATACAATGCAATGTCCTTTTTTTATTTTATTTTGGAAAATGAGAATGTTCTTTTGCCTATGCAATATCAGACAATACATTAGGTCTACTTTCAAAGAAGTTCATCACTATTTTAACCCTTTCACCCCTGGCTGATTTTCCGTTTTGCTTCCCTTGTTCCAAGAGCCGTAACTTTTTTATCTTTATCAATCTTGCCATATGGGGGCTTATTTTTTGTGGGATGAGTTGTACTTTTAAATGGAACCATATGTTTTACCATATAGTGTACTGGAAAACGGCAAACAAATTCCAAGTGCGGAAAAATTGCAAAAAAAGTGTGATTGCATGATTGTTTTTGGGATATTTAATTCACCATGTTCACTATATGGTAAAACTGATGTGTCGTTGTGATGCCTCAGGTCGGTACAAGCTTGTGGACACCAAACATGTATAGGTTTACTTATCTATGGGGTTAAAAAAAAATCAGACGTGGTGCACTTTTTTGCGCTATTTTCCGCGACCCGTAGCGTTCTCATTTTTTTGGATCTATAGCTCAGTGATGGCTTATTTTTTGCAACTCGAGCTGACATGTTTAATGGTACCCTTTTTGCCCTGATGCTACATTTTGGTCGTCTGTTATTGCATTTTGCACAAAATTTGTAGTGACCAAAAACGTAATTTTGGTGTTTGCAATTTTTTGCCGCTACACTGTTTACCGATCACATTATTTGATTTCATATTTTTATACATCGGACATTTCTGAATGCAGCGATACCAAATGTGTGTATATTTATTTATTTTTTAACCCTTTAATTTTAAATGAGAAGAAAGGGGGGATTTGAACTTTTAGTTTTTTTCTATTTTTTTCATTTTTTAAAACCTTTTTTTTACTTTTTTTATATTTTACTAGTCCCCTACTATAAGGATCAGCAGTCTAATCGCTCATTCATTTTTGCTGATCAGAGCTGCATAGTTTAGATCAACAGAAATGCTCATGTCTTGTGACAGGCAGTGCTCGGCCGGCTGTTACAAGATGTGAGTCATGTGAGCTACAGGAGTCATCATGTGACCCTGTGCTACCATGGCAATTATCGGCTCACAGTGATCCCGCCGCCGCCGATGGAGCTGGGTAAGTGCACATTTACCGCGGCGGGCATTTAAATGGCGCTGTCACATTTTGACAGCACAATTTAAGGGGTTACCAAGCGCGGCCGGATGATCGCGGATCCACCTGTGCCTGCGAAACACACATCTGCTGTACAAATCAGCAGACATGTGCGGGGATCACCACCGACTGCCCGCAGCATCTGCAGGTGATTACACCTTGATGGCTTAGGATGTACCAGTATGGCCCACGATCGTTAAGAGGTTAACATTGATGGCCTAGCCTTAAGTCCCATCGGTGACCTGCAATCATGTCACAGGTGCGCTGATGGGAGCTTACAATGGCACACCCCCATTCAAGCGTGTGTTAAATCCCACTGTCAGTTTTAAATCTTTTGGCAGTATACACTTATGTGTTTAAAGAATTCTGATAATTAAAAATTAGACATATTGATAGGAAACGACATTTTTTCCTGGTGGTGGAACATCAACATACTGAGAATGAAGACAGACATAATAAGGACCACACATGTCTGATTTAGTAAATAATGGTATTCTTGGGTATATAAAAATTCATGTTTTACAACTTGTGCTGTTCATTAGAGATGAGCAGACCCATGGAAGTTCGGTTTGGGGGGTTCACCTGGACTTTAGATAAAGTTCGGTTTGGAACCCAAACTTGACCTGAACTCCAATGGAAGTCACTAATTGGGTAGATCGGGTCTCTGCCCACATGCAGTCAGCCATAAACAGGTCACTTCCAGGGGTGGATGGATGGGGTTTTTCAATTTTTTTTAGCTTGGTGCACACTAAATTCTATCATGCCATTTAAACACTGCAAGCGGCTCACACTGGGCCGAGCACCAAGTGTACCCAAGCAAAACAATGCTCACTTGAGTGGTTTACATACGTAAAGCACTTGAACTCAAAACTCTGGGTTTTTTTGTACGAATACCGAACCTTGGGTTCGCTCAGCTCTACCGTTCATTAGTTAGTCCAGCTAGATATCTATGAATTAACTTCTGGGAGTTACCAGGGTACCAGCTGGAGGATGGCAGTATCTCTACACACTCTCATACTGTCCAATCAGTGTTGACACTATCACACTGTGTATTACATGCCCCTATTACAAAGAAAATGGTAAAACCTAGTTGTCAATTTATTCACAAATTTCTAGGAGACATAATAGTGCAATTGCACAACGGCAAATTGGGAGAAAAGAGGCTCTAGAATATTTATTTAGTGAGGAATTAAAGTAGTTACTTACAGAGATATGTTAGTCAACCCCTTCGCAATATCACCATATATCTACGGCACAAGTCGGAAGGGGATATATGGAGCTGGCTCACGGTGTGAGGTTCTCTCATACGCGGCAGTTGATGGCTGTGTATTACAACCAGGCCTTGATGCTAATAATCGCTGGTGGAGCGAAGTTCCGCCCATGATTGCTAACCTGTTAAATCCCGCTGTCACTGCTTGAATGGTGGCATGCCATTTTAAGCTCCTATCAGCCCACCCATAACGTGATTGCGGATCACCGGTGGGTTGCTATGACAGCAATGGGTCTGCAGAAGACCTCAGTGCTTGTCATATTAGTGCTTCTTTGAAACTCTGCCTGTGGCCGAGCTTCAAAGGAGACTGTGATTTCTGCTATTCACAGCAAACTGGGGCCTTGCTGTATATAGCACAATGGATCAGACAATCACAGTCTATAGTCCCCTAAGGGAACCATCCCCCTTTAAAAAGAAACAAAAAAATACACATATGTTGTATTGTCAAGTTCCGAAAAGTCCGATCTATAAAAATATAAAAAATAATTAATACAATTGGTAAACAATGTAAACAAAAAATGGCAAAATTAAATTTATTTGGTCACTGAAATACCACAAAAAATGCTGTAACAAGCGATCAAAACATCATATCTATCCCAAAATGGTATCAATAAAAACATTGTCTCCCCCACAAAAAAAAACCATCACACAGCTCCATCTACTGAAAAATTAAAATGTTATGAGTCTTGGAAAATGGCAACACAAGCCCCAAAATTTTGTTCCACTGATTTTTTTCACCACTAAAACAAAAAATAACTAGACATGTTTGGTATCACTGTAATCGTACTGATGAGAAGATTCATATTGTGAGGTCATTTTAACCACAAAATGTACACGACGAAAACAATTACTAAAAAACATGTCAGAATTGTGTTTATTTTCTCGATTTCCCCCATTTGGAATTTTCATGATCACTAGTTCGCAAGTCTCCTAAAAGAATTAATAAATAAAGTAAAACATAAAAAGTTTTTCAATAACATATATTTTCCCCATTAAAATTAAAGAAATTAAAACATTAAAAAAATTAAACATAGTTGGTATCAAGTCTTATTTGTCAAAAGATAAAATTACAGCAAAACAAAAAAAAATCAATAAAATTAATTAACTTGGCTGGCAAATGCCTTAAAAAGAAAAAAAATAAAATGCCAGATTTGCTTATTTTTGTCACCCTCACAACTCCTTAATAAAAATGCAATAAAAACAAATCATGTCAAAGACACCCAAAAATGATATCAATAAAAGTCAGCTCACCGCACAAAATAACAAGTCCTCACACAGCTCCATCGATAAAAGCATGAAATGTTAGGCATCTCGGAAAATAGCAACACCAACCCCAATTCTTTTTTTGCTTCAAATTACTGAATTTCTTTTATACATTTAAATAAAAACAAATGTATAGAAGTTTGATATTGCCATAATCGCATTGACCTCCAGAATCATGAATCAGAAGCAAAATTGGATTTTTTTCCACAATTGTACCGCACTTGAAATTTTTTCCATATACCAGTTAATCCAATCAGGGGAGGACATATCTTTGGTACAAACTGTGCGGCCACACAAGGGTCCAAGAGATAAGGCGCCCAATAGCACCTCCAATGCAAGTGCAATTTTGAATTTTTATGAATTCTTGGGCTGCAAAGGGCCCATATATTGCTCTTGCACAGGGGCCCTTTTATGTCTCTGCCCACCAGTGCATAAAATGTTAGCGGGAACCTGTCACCAGATTTAGGGCCTATAAGCTGCAGTCACCACCAGTGGGCTTTTATATACAGCATTCTAACATGCTGTATATCAGAGCGCAGGCCACTGTGTAGAACGTTAAAAACACTTTATAATACTCACCTAAACGGTCGGTGAAGAGAAGACAGTTTCGGATGGGCGCCTTTGTTCTCCGGTACTGGCACCTCCTCTTTTGGCCATCTTTGTCCTCCGTCTTCTGAAGCCTGGGTGCATGACACATTCTACTTCATGCACACGCGCTGACACTGGTGTCCTGTGCAGGGGCACTTTGATCTGCCCTAAGTAGGGCAGATCAAAGTATTGTAGTGTGCCTGCGCGGGACCTCAATGCCGGTCTGTGTGCATAACATCGGACACATCAGCCACACTAGCTTCAGAAGAAGGAGGACAAAGATGGCCAAAACAGGAGGCGCCGGTACAGGAGGACGGAGACACCTATCCGACCCATCTGCTCCACACCGACTGTTTAGGTAAGCAATATAAAGTGTTTTTTTACCTTCTACACAGCGGCCTGGAATCTTATATACAGGATGTTAGAATGCCGCATATAAGAGCCCAGTGGTGGTGGCCGCAGCTTATAGGCCCCAAATCTGGTGACAGGTCCCCTGTAAAACAAATATAAAAGCTATAACTCTTCCTATAAAAAAACAAGCCCTCAAATGGCTGTACCAATTGAAAAATAAAAAAATTGATGACACTTGGAAAATGGGGAGGAAAAAATTAAGCACAAATTAAAATTGGCTGCCGAGGGAAGGGGTTAATAAACTATTCAACATGACTACCATGCAACAGCCCATTTCAGTATCTTGCTTCTGTGTGTCAGACACGTAAAATGTAACAAATTTCAATTTATCATCACTTCAAAGAAAAAGTGAAAATGTATGAATAAGATGAGGGTTACAGTGAGACTTTCCACAATGCCACTGGTTGGATTTTAACTGTTGAGTGACACCTAAAATCCATAGAATTACATGCAACTCAGGGTATATTTTTGGAACTCTATTATTATTATCTTTTAGTAAAATGTAGTACAAACCTAAGAGTCATACATTTTTTAAAGGCAAATTCCACTTGGAACCTGCCTGAAAAAGCACGGTGAAACCTCCACAATAAATGAACATGGTGCACAGCAATGCAAAAACAACATTGCTGTGGATGTTAAATCTTTACCTACTTATTTTGGCAATTTCACGATTCGGAAACCATGTAGCAGGTAAAAGAAGTACCATGTACATTATTTGGGTAGCTTACGTTACCAAACAGCTAAAAAGCTGTTTGTGACTACGGTATATGGAAAGTATATACAGTGGGTATGAAAAGTTTTCAGACCCCTTTAAATTTTTCACTCTGTTTCATTGCAGCCATTTGGTAAATTCAAAAAAGTTCATTTATTTCTCATTAATGTACACTCTGCACATCATCTTGACAGAAAAAAACAAATGTAGAAATTTTTGCAAATTTATTAAACAAGAAAAACTGAAATATCACATGGTCATAAGTATTCAGCCCCTTTGCTCAGTATTGAGTAGAAGCATCCTTTTGAGCCAGTACAGCCATGAGTCTTCTTGGGAATGAAGCAACAAGTTTTTCACACCTGGATTTAGGGATCCTCTGCCATTCTTCCTTGCAGATTCTCTCCAGTTCCGTCAGGTTGGATGGTGAATGTTCGTGGACAGCAATTTTCAGCTCTCTCCAGAGATGCTCAATTGGGTTAGGTCAAGGCTCTGGCTAGGCCAGTCAAGAATGGTCACAGAGTTGTTCTCAAGCCACTCCTTTGTTATTTTAGCTGTGTGCTTAGGGTCATTGTCTTGAACAGGTGAACCTTCGGTCAATTCGGAGGTCCATAGCACTCTGGAAGAGGTTTTCTTTCAGGATATCTCTGTACTTGGCTGCATTTGTCTTTCCTTCAGTTGCACCAGTCGTCCTGTCCCTGCAGCTGAAAAACACTACCATAGCAGGATGCTGCCACCACCATGTTTCACTGTGGGGATTGTATTGGGCAGGTGATGTGCAGTGCCTGGTTTTCTCCACACATACCACTTAGAATTATCACCAAAAAGATTTATCTTTGTTTCATCAGACCAGAGAATCTTATTTCTCATAGTCTGGGAGTCCTTCATGTGTTTTTTTGCAAACTCTATGCGGGCTTTCATATGTCTTTTACTGAGGAGAGGCTTCCATCGAGCCACTCTGCCATAAAGGCTCAACTGGTGGAGGGCTTCAGTGATAGTTGACTTTGTAGAACTTTCTCCCATCTGACTACTGCATCTCCGGAGCTCAGCCATAGTGATCTTGGGGTTCTTCTTTACCTCTCACATCAAGGCTCTTCTCCCTCTATTGCTCAGTTTGGCTGGACGGTCAGGTCTAGGAAGACTTCTGGTGGTCCCAAACTTCTTCCATTTAAGGATTATGGAGGCCACTGTGCTCTTAGGAACCTTGTACTGCAGAAATTCTTTTGTAACCTTGACCAGATCTGTGTCTTGCCACAATTCTGTTCCTGAGCTCCTTGTCCTGCCTTCATTCCTACGTCACTGCCTTCAGCGTCGTCGCGACCGTCGCTGCTGCGGTGTCAAACGCAAGGATGCTGAGCTTATCATCATGGCGCAGCGGGATAGCAGCGATCAAAAAATGACCTGGAACATTCAGGAGTGAGCAGCGATTTCGCAGCAGGGGTCTGATCGTTGTTATGTGTCACACACAGCGACGTCGCTGTTGAGGTCGTTTCTACGTCACAGAAAATGGCGACTTAGCAGCGATGTCGCTGTCGTCGTCGCTGTGTGTGACACCACCTTAATATAGACAGGTGTGTGCCTTTCCAAATCAAGTCCTATCAGTTTAATTAAACACAGCTGGACTCCAATAAAGGAGTAGAACTATCTCAATCAAGATCACAAGGAAATGCACAGCATGTGACTTAGGCTAGTTTCACACTTGCGTTGAACGGTATCCATTGCATTGCGTTGTGTGACGGATGCAACGGATGTGTTGCATATAGTGGCACAATGGATGCAACGGATGCTGCAAAACAACGTAATCCGTTTTTATTTATTTATTTATTTTTTTTACAGTTTACCGGCAGCAGACTATTGTGAATGATCAGCTGATCGCTCCCAGTAGCCGGCCGCCGGGTGATCAGCTGATCGCTCACAGCAGCCAGTCGCCGGGTAATCAGCTGATCGCTCCCAGTAGCCGGCCACCGGGTGATCAGCTGATTGCTCACAGCAGCTGGCCGCCGGGTGATCAGCTGATCGCTCACAGCAGCCGGTCGCCGGGTGCTCAGCTGATCGCTCCCCGTAGCCGGCCGCCGGGTGATCAGCTGATCGCTACCAGTAGCCAGCCGCCGGGTGATCAGCTGATCGCTCCCAGTAGCCGGCCGCCGGGTGATCAGCTGATCGCTCACAGAAGCCGGTCGCCGGGTGATCAGCTGATCGCTCCCTGTAGCGGGCTGCCGGGTGATCAGCTGATCGCTCCCAGTAGCCGGCCGCCGGGTGATTGGCTGATCGCTCCCCGTAGCCGGCCGCCGGGTGATCGGCTGATCGTTCCCAGTAGCCGGCCGCCGGGTGATCAGCTGATCGCTCCCAGTAGCCGGCCGCCGGGTGATCAGCTGATCGCTCCCTGTAGCCGGCCGCCGGGTAATAAGCTGATCGATCCCATTAGCCGGCCGCCGGGTGATCAGCTGATCGCTCCCAGTAGCCTGTCGCCGGGTGATCAGCTGATCGCTCGGCCGCCGAGAATGTGTGCGGGGGGCGGAGTGAGGAGTGGGTGGAGCCAAGCGGGGCAATGGCGCTGAGGACAGGTGAGTGTGCGTGTGTGTATGTATGTGTGTGTGTGTGTGTGTGTGTGTGTGTGTATATGTACATACATGTGGAGTGGAGTACGGGAGGGGGCGGAGCCAAGCGGGGAAGTTTTGGGCTCCCTGCACACGTAGCGAGGGTAAATATCGGCAAAGCACTCTGCTTGGTTACCCGATATTTACCTTGGTTACGGGTGCAGGGAGCCAGAGAGGGCATGCGCAGTGAAATCCAACGGATTGCGCTGCTCAAAAAAACATCCTGCGTTCCTCCCGCCCGGTGTAGCGTCAAAATAACGACGCTGCGTCGTCCAGCGGATGCAACGCTGACACTTGCGTTACAGTGCCTCGTCCATACAAGTCTATGGAGAATAGCGCAGTGTGTTAACGGACTGTGCTATTCTCCATAGTGACGGACTCCGCTGAACGCAAGTGTGAAAGTACCCTTAGATAGGGTGTGTGAGCAAAGGGTCTGAATACTTATGACCATGTGATATTTCAGTTTTTCTTGTTTAATAAATTTCCAAAAATTTCCACATTTCTGTTTTTTTTTTTCAAGATGGGGTGCAGAGTGTACATTAACGAGAAAAAAAAATGAACTTTTTTGAATTCATCAAATGCATGCAATGAAACAAAGAGTGAAAAATTTAAAGAGGTCAGAATACTTTCTGTACCCACTGTAGTCGCCAAATCTGGTGACAGGTTCCCGTTAACAGAAATACGGTAGACAGTGACAAGTATTTGACATACTGAGAATGTAAAGCACAACTCCAGCGGGATTTTTATTGCACTTCTGGAGTGGCACATTAAATGTAAGTCCCCTACCCCCTATCTTATACTGACCATCCAGTGTCTTCATCTGTTATCACCCCCGCTCCTGTGATTTATGACCTGCCGACAGCGCCAGTGTTTCATGGAGCGCTTCAGAGGTCACAACTCAATACAAGTGTATAAGAGCCTCGTTTTGGCTCTCTTAGGCGGGCTTTGCACGTTGCGACATCGCAAGCCGATGCTGCGATGTCGCATGCGATAGTCCCCGCCCCCGTCGCAGGTACGATATCGTGTGATAGCTGGGGTAGCGAAAATTAGCGCTACGCCAGCTTCACACGCACTCACCCACCCTGCGACCGTCGCTCTGGCCGTCGCCCCACCTCCTTCCTAAGGGGGCGGGTCATGCGGCGTCATAGCGACGTCACACGGCAGGCGACCAATAGTGGCGGAGGGGCGGAGATAAGCAGGATGTAAACATCCTGCCCACCTCCTTCCTTCCGCATATCCTACGGAAGCCGCGGTGACGCCGGTAGGAGATGTTCCTCGCTCCTGCGGCTTCACACACAGCGATGTGTGCAGCCGCAGGAATGAGGAGCCACATCGGACCGTCGCGTCAGCGTAATTATGGATTACGCCGACGCTGCACCGATGATACGATTACGACGATTTTGCGCTCGTAAATCGTATCATCTAGGCTTTACACACTACGATGTCGCATGCGATGCCGGATGTGCGTCACTTTCAATTTGACCCCACCGACATCGCACCTGCGATGTCGTAGTGTGCAAAGCCGCCCTTAGAGATACATTGGGACCTTCTGACTTAACTTCTGGATTCCCGCCGGTCACACGTCACTGTCACAAGATGACGCCACAGGGCCAGAGTGACCCTGAAAAAAGGTGAAGATGGTGGAGGGTGGGTATATGACAGGGGGCTGGGGCTTACATTTAAAGCACCACGTCAGTGCTGAAAAAATAAAGTGCTGGTGTGGCGCTTTAAATCCCATTAATTAACACACTTTAAGAAATGTGTAATCATAAAATTACTTATTTTTTTAAATCAGGTTTTAATAGTTAATGTATTTTTAAAAAATATGTATTTATATTCAGCAAGTACCCCCTTCACCCCCAGGCGATTTTCCGTTTTTGTTTTTTGCTCCCCTTCTTTCGAGAGCCGTTACTTTTTTTGCTTTTCCATCAATCTTGCCATATGAGGGATTATTTTTTGCCCTCATATGGCAATTGCATGATTGTTTTTGGGGTATTTTATTCACAGTCTTCACTACATAGGAAAACTAATGGGTCAGTGTGATGCCCCAGGTCGGTACGAGCTTGTAGACACCAAACATGTATAGGTTTACCTTCAGCTAAGGGGTTAAAAAAATTCAGACGTTTGTCCAAAAAAAGTAGCGTTTTTGGTGCCATTTTCAAAAACCCGTAGCGTTCTCATTTTTTCGAGATCTGGGGCTCAGTCCAGAAAATCTAATTGGCATTTGGAATTTTTCTCTCCACGCCGTGTACTGATTTTGATACATTGGGCATTTCTGAATGCAGCGATACCAAATATGTGTATATTTTTTCTTTTTTTAACTGTTTTATTTTCAATGGGTCAAATGGGGTTTGATTTGAACTTTTAAAATTTAAATTATTTAATATGTTTAAAAACTTTATTTTTTACATTTTTTATTTATTTTACCAGTCCCCCTAGAGGACTTTATGGATCCACTGTTTGATTGTTTGTGCATTTTTGTTAATCAGAGCTGCACAGCTCTGATCAGCAAAAATGCATGGTTCCTTTAATAGCCGCCACTCTGTCGGCTCTTACAGGAAGTACGGCATGCTCGCGTCAGGGGTCATCACATGACCCCGAGCTACCATGACAACCATCGGCTCCACGTGATCACTTCACGGGGCCTCCGATGGCGACAGGAAATGCCGCAATCTTTGCCACGGCCATTTAAATTACACTGTCACATTTTGACAGTGGGATCTAAGTGGCAAGCAGACATGGGTGGATCGCGGATCCACCCGCGCCTGTTAGCCCTACATGTCTGCTGATCAAATCAGCAGACATGTGCAAGGATCACCGCTGGCTCACCGCAGCAGCCGGTGATAACCGCGACATGAGTGAGGTCAGGCAAAAGCCAAAAAGATTTAGCTATGGAGTTCAACTATTCTCAGAGTCACGTGTCACGTATAATAAAGAAAGAAAGAAAAAGAAGGTTATGGAAGAGCTGACAAACCTAGTAGTGGTCGACCATCGAAAATGTGACGCCCTGGGCAAGCCAGGGGTCACAGGTCACAACACCACCACACCCTACACCCCAGTTAGGAACACCAAGGCTAACCAAATCCTTGTTGCCTTCCTCCAGGGGCTGATGTTCACACCAGGGGGTGGGCCAGGCGGTTGGCTCCGCCCACCGAGGAGTACACAGCCCTGGAGGCGGGAAGAACCAGGCAGTTAAGCTAGGGAAGTGGAGGAGTAAAGAGTTGAGTTTAGGAAGTGAAAGTAGAAGGACGTGAAGTGGTAGTGGAGCAAAGGAGAGGAGCTTGTAAGTGGAGTAAAGAAGTAACAAGAAAGAGTTAAGAAAGCCTGAAGTTGGTCCGTGGCTGTGTGCCTGGACAGTGTCAGCAAGGTCGGCAGACGGCGGTGATAGTCTGGAGGGGGACTGCTCGGAGGTTGCTGGAAGGACAGCGGACGGGTAGTGGCCCGGCGGTCTGGAGCAGTATACAAAGGACAGTCAGCACCAGGGCAGGGGCCTCTCGGATCCCGGCAAGGCTAAGAGTCATCATAATTTGCCAAATCCGTCAGTGAAGGGGACGTCTGTCTTCTAACAACCAAGTCCCGATTGAAGGCAACAGTCCAACCATTGAGGAGAGACACCGCCACCGCCAAGGCACCAGTTTCTCAGGGCCAGCGCCTGCGGGCAAAGTAGGGCTCCTCCGGCCCATATCCAAGCCGGGGAGCGGGTTACCGGTGGGAACCCATCGCAACCAATATCAACATAGGTGCAGGACAGAGGGACCGTCACCGTCACCTACTGGGGAAAGCAAGTGCAGCCGTCCGTGGGAACCGTCTTTCCAGCCGTGTGTTTTACCGAGAACTGTGTTATCGTCTCAGGCTGAGTGAGTACCACAGTGCCGCAAGGCACAGAGCTGCCCCCGCGTCCCTGCGCCCACTAAGCTCTGCATCACCCACCTCATCACTGGGCCCCGGGATCACCAACCCCTACCCACGGAGGGGCAACATAACAACTGGCTGCTCCATACCATCCTTCCCGGGATCCCCATACAGAGCAGCGGTGGTGTTAATAAATCACCACAACCGTGGGTGGCGTCACGGACAATAAACTCACCCCAACAATCCCAACACCCAATCCCCTTTTCACTCACGGGCGAGGAGCGCCGCTCGAGTCCCCGGGATCCGGCCCATCGCTCGAGCCACCAAGCAGCGGCAGCAGGCCGCAGTGCCAGCCGGACCCGAGCAGTAGGGAGAGCGCGGCGTGCCCTCCTCCGTCCGCGACAACTTGGCATCACGAACAGGATCTTACCGCTCTGCCATTGGGTAGAGGTGCGCCTTGTGACCGCCGGAGGTACCCGGCTGAAAAATTTGAGAAGTCGCCATCTTTGGCGCGAAAAGTTCCCGCTCGAGCCTCTTCTCGAGTAGCAGAGGCGCGAAGGCCAAAACTCCGCCCCAATAGAGGAGGGGCCGAAAAGAAGCTAAGGGGGACGCGATGGCGGCTGGCTGCATGTGAGCGCAGCTATAAAAGCAGGGACGCCAGGACTCTGCAGAGATACTGTTCCTGGGAAAAGCCGCCAGCAACATGTGGATGCCGTTCCGCGACACCGTAGCCCCCGCGCCTGGAACCGCGGCGTGGGTGGAGATCCGGACCGCGCAGCTCTACCAACGGCTGCAGGTCAGGATGCAGCTCCTCATGGAGGAGTGGGAGACCGACATGGCGGACGTTATAGCCACCGTGCGGAGACACGAGGAGGAGGCGGAGGAAGGGAGGGTGAGTGACCCACGCCCCTATGTCCCCGAGGGACTGGTCGCTGCGGCTGAGGGACCCGGTCCAAGCCCTCTCCCCCCGCTGCCTCCCTCGCCACCCGTCTCGGAGGCCGTGACCCCGCCACTAGGCCCGCTACCACCGCAACCGGTAGCGATACCCAGCATCCCCGCCCAGGCGGGCCGACCTGTAGCCGGAGCCCGTAGTCGACCGGAGGTGTTGCCCTGGAAGGCTCCGAAAACCGCACCGGAGACGTTTTCCGAGAAAGTCCCCGAGCCGGAGCCGATGACCCGCTCCAAGCCGGAGGCCCAGCTGCGGAAAGCCCCTGTGCCCATCCCCCACACCTCGGCTGAGGTAGCGCCGGGTTGTCGCTGCAAGGTGGCGCCCAAGGCCAAGACACAGCGGGACTTGTCGCCCAGATCCCTGAAAGTGGGTAACGTCCAGAATGTCCCGCGGGGCCCGACCCGTGCGCCGGAGCTCGCAGCAGCGCCGTATTGGGACAGGGAGCCGGTACCGCTGGGCCTGGAGATCGGTGAGAGAGAGAGGAAAAAGGCGGAGCTGGTGGCCCGAACAATCAGAGAGAAGGAGAGCCTCCGGCAAGCAACATTCCGGGTCCGGGGCCCGCTGTACGAAGGACAGGTGAGGCGGTTTGATGTCCGCCGGGGCTATGGGTTTATATATGAACCGGGCCTGGAGGCCGAAGTGCTTATAGCCCGGCGGGATGTGAATGCCCACCTGCCCGAGGAGCACCCCGGCCGTAATCTGATGCCGGGTGACATAGTGCAGTATACCCGGCACTGTGGAGAGAGGGGGTGGTTCTCCCTAGATGCCAAACTGCGGGGCAGCCAGGAGAGCAGAGTGAGTCCTGCACCCCCTCTGTCGGATGAAGCTGAAAGTCCGGAGTAGGGCAGCGGAGCACCGTTGTCCAGTCCCCGTTGGGACCACCACTGAGTTGTGTTTGTTTGAGAGTTTAAAAGTTGAAAAATGATAAGCAGAAATAATAAACGAAGTTTCATCAAATTGTCTACAACCGTGATTGAGAGAAAACTGGCCGTAGCCGGCACCGTTGTCCCCGTGGGGACCGTTTAAAAGTTTGCATGGAGGACTTTCCATGGACAAGCCCGTGAACTTGCAGGGCAACCACAAACGTTAGTGGCATGTAAATAGTTGGTTTACCGTACCTTTTCCTCAGTTGCCGCCTCCGGAGAGGCAGGTTGGAGGGAGGGCCCTCAGCAGAGCAGGCTGGGGCCCAGCCACCACAGGAACCGGTGGCTACCCTCTGGAGGGGAAGGACAGACTTGGGTAAAGGGGTGCTGCCTGGGTTTTAGGGGCAGCATCAGGGCCAGGTTGCTTGGGTGGGAGAGAGCGGAAACCGTACCCGTAAAACCGTTAGTAACGTTTAAGGACTGAACCTCCCGATGTGGGATGATGCCATGATTTGTATAAATGTTACCGTTTTACTTTTATATATTTTTCAGAAAATAAAACCGGTGTTGGACGGGCAGCCCGCGGACGGTCTGCATTTTGCTAAGGGGGAATGTGACGCCCTGGGCAAGCCAGGGGTCACAGGTCACAACACCACCACACCCTACACCCCAGTTAGGAACACCAAGGCTAACCAAATCCTTGTTGCCTTCCTCCAGGGGCTGATGTTCACACCAGGGGGTGGGCCAGGCGGTTGGCTCCGCCCACCGAGGAGTACACAGCCCTGGAGGCGGGAAGAACCAGGCAGTTAAGCTAGGGAAGTGGAGGAGTAAAGAGTTGAGTTTAGGAAGTGAAAGTAGAAGGATGTGAAGTGGTAGTGGAGCAAAGGAGAGGAGCTTGTAAGTGGAGTAAAGAAGTAACAAGAAAGAGTTAAGAAAGCCTGAAGTTGGGCCGTGGCTGTGTGCCTGGACAGTGTCAGCAAGGTCAGCAGACGGCGGTGATAGTCTGGAGGGGGACTGCTCGGAGGTTGCTGGAAGGACCGCGGACGGGTAGTGGCCCGGCGGTCTGGAGCAGTATACAAAGGACAGTCAGCACCAGGGCAGGGGCCTCTCGGATCCCGGCAAGGCTAGGAGTCGCCATAATTTGCCAAATCCGTCAGTGAAGGGGACGTCTGTCTTCTAACAACCAAGTCCCGATTGAAGGCAACAGTCCAACCATTGAGGAGAGACACCGCCACCGCCAAGGCACCAGTTTCTCAGGGCCAGCGCCTGCGGGCAAAGTAGGGCTCCTCCGGCCCATATCCAAGCCGGGGAGCGGGTTACCGGTGGGAACCCATCGCAACCAATATCAACATAGGTGCAGGACAGAGGGACCGTCACCGTCACCTACTGGGGAAAGCAAGTGCAGCCGTCCGTGGGAACCGTCTTTCCAGCCGTGTGTTTTACCGAGAACTGTGTTATCGTCTCAGGCTGAGTGAGTACCACAGTGCCGCAAGGCACAGAGCTGCCCCCGCGTCCCTGCGCCCACTAAGCTCTGCATCACCCACCTCATCACTGGGCCCCCTGGGATCACCAACCCCTACCCACGGAGGGGCAACATAACAACTGGCTGCTCCATACCATCCTTCCCGGGATCCCCATACAGAGCAGCGGTGGTGTTAATAAATCACCACAACCGTGGGTGGCGTCACGGACAATAAACTCACCCCAACAATCCCAACACCCAATCCCCTTTTCACTCACGGGCGAGGAGCGCCGCTCGAGTCCCCGGGATCCGGCCCATCGCTCGAGCCACCGAGCAGCGGCAGCAGGCCGCAGTGCCAGCCAGACCCGAGCAGTAGGGAGAGCGCGGCGTCCCCTCCTCCGCCCGAGACAAAAACATCCTCCAAAGTTGATCACATTATTAAGAAAAAGTCTGTATTTGATGTCCATAAAAGTGCTGCACAGATTTCACACAAACTGAATGAATAATATGAGGTCAAAGTGGGTCGCCAAACTGTGAAGAGATGGCTAAGAGCAGGAGGCTTGAATGCATGAGTTCCAGTCAAGAAGACTTTCATCAAAGAACTGGGAGGTCTGACTTGAGTTTGCCAATGGAAAGAGACACATTGGTCTAAGGTGTTATAGTCAAATTAATCCAAGTTCAATCTGTTTGGTAGTGATGGCAAGCACTATATATACACCACCTAATTGGAAAATGTAATGATGTAAGGTAACAGACACCTAAAGTGAAACATGGTGGTGGCAATATCATGGCTTGAGGTCACTTTTCTGCATCTGCCATTGACCCTCTGCAAAGATTTGATGGAAATATGAATGCTACGATGTACAAGGATACACTGAAGAATGTAATGCTGCCACATGGTAAACCAAAAAGTAGGTAGGGGCTGGACCACCTACACCTACATATCAAATTTAGTAAAAATCGGGTAGCAAAAAATAAAAATGTTCGCCTGTTGCAATGGCCAAGCAATGACCTGATTTACACCCTATAGAGAACCTTTGGGATGAATTAGGATGACCATTTGGGCCTATACCCATAGCAGTAAAGATGAATTGTTTGCAGATTTGCAAATGGAATGGAGCAAGGTCCCTCAAGATGTCTTGAATAATCTAGTGGCTTCATTGCCCCGTCGGTGTGGTGTAAGTAATTAAAGCAAGAGGTTACGCTACAAAATACTAAGTTATGGTATTGTAAATAATGAATTACCCTCTATGTTGTGATCAATAAATGGTATATGCAAAACTTTTGGCAGTCAGTTTTCTTTAATTAAATGACCATGCCTACTGTATATTCAAAAGCATGTTGGTTAAAAGCAAGGTCTTGCATGATGACAACTTCATGCACTTTCAAATCATCTCCAGGAAAATGGCGTCACAACAACCAGACAGAAGTTATCACACTGTTTTAAAAAATGCAAAAATGTTGATCGCTACTGTACATAGTGGGGCCCACCTAGAACGACTGCCACTTTTAACTGCATCAGTGTCATGATCCATGCCGAACTCAACGCTGAGTCATTGCTGGTATTCTATCTCAGGTTTCCAGGTCGTGAGGGGTTAATCCTTGCTGCCTCACTCTGATTTACTAGTCGATATATACTGACGCTGCACCTCCTGTGCTTGGCCAGTGATTTTTCCGACTCAGCTGCGTTACATTCCTGTTAGTGACCTGTATTCTGTCCTGTCCCATCCTGACCTCTGTTTCCTCCCTGACCGGATCTGACCTCCATCTTACCCCTAACCCGATCTGACCTCTGTCTCCCGCCAGATCCGACCTGACCTGTGGCTCCCATCCTTATCTCTACCTTTGTTACCTTCCGGTCTCTAGTCCTCCTCTGTTTATCCGTCCTTTGCCTTTTGCCTGACCTCTGACCTATGTCCCCATTCCTGTCCTCGTCCCCATCCTTCCCATGCCTGTTTTCGTGACTTCCCGGTTTTTCCGTGACTTCCTGACCTTATGGCTATCACCTGACCATGCTCTGCCTTCTCTTGTACAATTCACGTGACCTCCTGTTGCAGACCCGGCTTGCTGATTACTCTACTGCCCTCTAGTGGGCTTTCCAGCTTACTGTTCATTTAGGTAAGCTGTAGTGCTTCCCTTTGGGGCATCGTTACATTAGTGCAGGCTTGTTTACTACCCTATCACCCCCTAGTGGTTGCTCTGCTAACTAATCCCTAAAGCAACACTCCCTGTTTGCGTCAGTGTCTGTCACAGTACAGCGTGATAATGAGCTTGCAAAGGACACTGATACAGTTAACACTAAGTTAGAGCTGTCAGCCATGGTGTCCCCGCCCTGCCAATCTTCATTCTGTTTTTTGAGGGTTAATTTAGATATAAGCCTACAGAATGACAGGGGTATGCACAGGATATCAGCATGCTGGTGCGGGCAGTGAGATTATGTCACCACATTGCATCACTCCTCCTTCACTGATACGCTCATTCATCTGGATTCGGGAATTAGTTGAGCATATATGTATTTTTTATTTTCATTTCTTGTACCGTACTTTTTGTGGGAGAACTCAGTTGGCATTATTACTATATATGGGGGGAATCAAGGTGAATAATTACTATATGAAGAGATTTGCTCCCCTAATTATTAATGACTTTTGTGAGCACCCTAAAAAGTAAGAGTGTTCTCTTTTTGCCCCTGTGATTGTTATAATACCTAATGTCCCTATAATTTAGTAATGACCCCAGAATGTCTCCTTAAAAATTAGTAATGCCCAAAATATCCTTAAAATTTATAAATGCCACCTCAGTGTCCCACAAAAAGCAATTAAGTACCCTGAACAAACCCTTTACAATAATTCCCCAAGTGCCTCACCAAATAATATTGCCATCAAGGTACCCACAATGGTAATATTGCCCCCTGTGTCCCTCTAAATAAAGTACTAATGCCAACTAATTCCCCTGATATGTGGTAATGATGCCTCCAATTCCCCCATACATAATAGTAATTCCCCCTGAAGCCCCCATATATAGTAATAATGTGTAGTAGGGGGGCTGCACCCCACTATGTACATGTACACTGTTTTATAGATTGTTGAATATTATAAGATGTATATGTTTTTACCAATGTCTGACATCTAGTGGCAAGTCAATGTTAGGTTAGATGGTAGATAAGATAGGAATAAGGTACTGGAATAAGATTCAAGTGTGAGAAGACGTGGTCTCGGTGCTAGGGCCAGTAAGGGAACCTGAGGTAACCTTGAGAGGTCCAGAGCCTATGGCTCACCCCAACGGGCTTAGAAAGTCATCCGGCTAGAGAGCTGTTGGGACCCAGAATCGTATGAAGGTGAATGGACATAGGGGGAAGGAGACACAGACCCCAAGCTTGAGGATGAGATCCAAGATAGCAAGGGAAACAGGTCAAGGAGCAGTACCCCAAATGGAGAGGAAGGAAGGAAAGGAAGCCATGTCTCTCATAATGGTTTGAAGTATATAAGTGAACGATTCTGGTTGGCTAAGCGATCTCTGATGTTGCGTTAATGACTTACTGTCTACGACGGCGAATGCCAGCAGCGTGATGAAAACCAGCCTGAAGAAACCAGTAAACGTCATGCATCCCATACAAAGTCACATCCGCACACGAACGAGTGCAGCAAGGTGTTCTTTTCTATGTAGGGGCACAGTCATGAGCATTATTACCTGTGCGGCACTAAGTGGTGCACTGTTATTCTTTCTGTGAGTCACCATCTATAACTGTACTCTGATCCCTATATGGTGACTGTATGGCACTGAATTGGTAATATAACCGTATCTTGCTAAGTACGGCCTTTTCAGTAAATTGCTTTTCATTTTATTGATATGTGGTATTTTCTGGGCATCTTTTTATTTGGACAAAGTTCATTGTGAATGGTAGATTTTGTGTTATAGCCTGAATTTTATATACAGATCTTACCTTTCTTTGTATAATGATAATGAGACTACTGAAAAGTGTTCTGTTAACAACAGGAAGTGTGAGTCTAGTATTAGACCAAGTGTCCAGAGTGCAAGATTTCTGAGTTATATATTTATTTTTTAAATATTGTCATATTTAAAACTGAAAAAACACAAATGTTTATAAAATACATTTCACATGAAAGATTTAAAAATATAATCTCATGACACATTCACTTGAGACAGCTTTATTTCTTTCCCCTATAGCATAGGTGTATAATCTTTTTCTAGCTTGTGAGACACTTTTTAAATCTAATATATAAAGCTGATTGTATGCATGTGTGTGTGTGTATGTATGTGTGTGTGTATGTATGTGTGTGTGTATGTATGGGTGGGTGTGTGTGTGGGTGTGTATGTCTGCTAAAGGAATCTGCACCGTCGCATTTACAATCACGAAATTTTGCAGACACCTCATGTGACTCGGGGAACGTTGTAGACTATGTTTTGATAGGAAAATTTAACCCCGCGCTTTACAGTTACTCTCCAAAAACCTGCCTCCATTAAAGTCAATGGAGCTTGGAGTTACAGGTTATTAATAGCAGCTCTGATTGGTTGCTATAGGAACGAAGGACATTCATAGTATAAGAAGCTTATGTATGAGGTAATACTGTATGATGTCAGTGGGGAGATGGATAGAGACAGACAGGGAAAGAGACAGACAGATGGAGAAAGAGACAGAGACGGGGAAAGAAACAGACAGGGAAAGAAACAGATGGGGAAAGAGACAGACGGGGAAAGAGACAGACGGGGAAAGAGACAGACGGGGAAAGAGACAGACCTATAAAGAGACATACCTGTAAAGAGAGACCTGGAACGAGATAGACCCTTAAAGAGACAGGCCTGGAATCAGACAGACTGGGAAAGAGACAGACTGGGAAAGAGACAGACTGGGAAAGAGACAGACTGGGAAAGAGACAGACTGGGAAAGAGACAGACCGGGAAAGAGACAGACCGGGAAAGAGACAGACCGGGAAAGAGACAGACCGGGAAAGAGACAGACCTGCAACGAGACAGACCTGCAACGAGACAGACCTGCAACGAGACAGACCTGCAACGAGACAGACCTGCAACGAGACAGACCTGCAACGAGACAGACCTGCAACGAGACAGGCCTGCAACGAGACAGGCCTGCAACGAGACAGATGGGGAAACAGACAGAGATGGGGAAACAGACAAAGATGGGGAAACAGACAGAGATGGGGAAACAGACAGAGATGAGGAAACAGACAGAGATGGGGAAACAGACAGAGATGGGGAAACAGACAGAGACAAGGAAAGAGACAGACGGGGAAAGAGACAGACCTGGAAAGAGACAAACCTGTAAAGAAAGACCTGGAACGAGATAGACCCTTAAAGAGACAGGCCTGGAATCAGACAGACTGGGAAAGAGACAGACTGGGAAAGAGACAGACTGGGCAAGAGACAGACCGGGAAAGAGACAGACCGGGAAAGAGACAGACCGGGAAAGAGACAGACCTGGAATGAGACAGACCTGGAACGAGACAGACCTGGAACGAGACAGACCTGGAACGAGACAGACCTGGAACGAGACAGACCTGGAACGAGACAGGCCTGCAACGAGACAGGCCTGCAACGAGACAGATGGGGAAACAGACAGAGATGGGGAAACAGACAAAGATGGGGAAACAGACGGAGTTGGGGAAACAGACAGAGACAAGGAAAGAGACAGAGACAAGGAAAGAGACAGACGGGGAAAGAGACAGACCTGGAAAGAGACAAACCTGTAAAGAGAGACCTGGAACGAGATAGACCTGTAAAGAGGCAGGCCTCGAATGAGACAGGTCTGTAATGAGACATACCTGTAAAGAGACATACCTGTAAAGAGACAGACCTGTAAAGAGACAGACCTGTAAAGAGACAGACCTGTAAAGAGACAGACCTGCAAAGAGACAGACCTGGAATGAGACAGACCTGGAATGAGACAGACCTGGAATGAGACAGACCTGTAAAGAGACAGGCCTGCAACGAGACAGGTCTGCAACGAGACAGATGTGGAAAGAGACAGACGGGGAAAGAGACAGACGGGGAAAGAGACAGATGGGAAAAGAGACAGATGGGAAAAGAGACAGATGGGGAAAGAGACAGATGGGGAAAGAGACAGACGGGGAAAGAAACAGACGAGGAAAGAGACAGACAGACACATAGAGAGAGATAGACAGAGACAGACAGACACAGACATATAGAGAGAGACAGACAGACAAAGAGAGAGAGACACATACACAGACATATAGAGAGAGACAGAACCAGACAGAGAGACAGACAGACACAGACAGACAGAGATAGAGAGACAGAGACAGACATGAATAGAGACAGACAGACACAAAGAGACAGACAGACAGACAGACTGTGAGAGACAAAGCGAGACAGTTATTATCCTGGGCAACGCCGGTACTACAGCTAGTATAATACATTGTATTTCATCACAAGTGAAAGTGAAATGTATTTTGCCCTCGTCGTAACTGGCAGCAAAATAGGTTCAGCTATAGTGCCAGAGTATAGAAACACTAGACTAAAGGCTGCTTTACACGTTACAATGAATCGTGCGATCGCACCCGCCCCCATCATTTGTGCGGCACGGGCAACTTCTTGCCCGTGTCGCACAATGTTGTAACCCCCCGTCAAACGTACTTACCTTCCAAATGACCTCACTGTGGGCGGCGAACATCCACTTCCTGAAGGGGGAGGGACATTCGGCATCACAGCGACGTCACACAGCGGCCGGCCAATAGAAGCGGAGGGGAGGAGATGAGCGGGACGTAACCATCCCGCCCACCTCCTTCCTTCAGCATTGCCGGCAACCGCAGGTAAGCTGCAGTTCATCGTTCCCGGGGTGTCAAACGGAGCGATGTGTGCTGCCTCGGGTACGATGAACAACATGACGTGCGATTTTTAGAAAATGAACGACGTGTCAGTGATGAACGAGAAGGTGAGTATTTCTGCTCGTTCATAGCGGTCACACGCTACGATATCACTAACGATGCCGGATGTGCGTCACTTACAACGTGACCCCGCCGACATCTCGTTAGATATATCGTAGCGTGCAGTGGCGTAACTAGAGTTTGATGGGCCCTGGTGCAAAATTTGGACCGGGGACCCCTCCATGTACACTGACACTTAGGGTACGGGATAATGATGCTGACACTTGGCTTTTACCCACAGCACCCAGGTTTCCCATGATCTAAAAACCCTCTATCAGCACCCAGCTTTCCCATGATCTGATATCCATCTTTCCCTCAGCACCCAACTTTCCCATGCTCTGTCATACATCTTTCCCTCAGCACCCAGCTTTCCCATATCAGAGCATGGGAAAGCTGGGTGCTGAGAGATGTATAACAGAGCATGGGAAAGCTGGGTGCTGAGAGATGTATAGCAGAGCATGGGAAAGCTGGGTGCTGAGGGAAAGAGCCTTTTCCCCTCAGCACAAAACATTACCATCCCCTGCTTGTATCTTTGTCCCCCCTCGTATATAGTTCTCCAAATATAATAATGGCCCCCACATAGCCTTCCATATAGTATAAAGGGTCCCACATAACCCTTCATATATTACAATGCACCTGCATAGTCCTCCATGTATTATAATGCATTTCCCATAGTTCTCTATATTTTATACGGCACCACATAGTCCTCTGTTTTATAATGCACCCCCACAGACCATGTGTAAGATAGCCTCCATAGTCCTCCATATATTATAATGTAGCCCCCATAGTCCTATATGTATTATAATGAAGCCCCATGAATCATCATATTGTATTATACAGCTCCATACTCCTCCATGTATAATGCATCCCTATATTCCATGTATAAGGTGTTATTAATTTTGTATTATGCAGCCCCATACTCCTCCATGTATAATGCACCCCTGCATTCCATGTATAAGGTGTCATTCATTTTGTATTATGCAGCCCCATACTTCTCCATGTATAATGCACCCCTATAGTCCATGTATAAGGTGTCCTTCATGTTTATTATGCAGTCCCATAGACCTCCATGTATCATGCAGCCAGCACCCCCAGGCCTCCATGTATTATGCAGCCAGTCCCACCAGGGCCTCCATGTGTCATGCAGCCAGCATCCCCCAGGCCTCTAGGTGTTATGCAGCCAGCATCCCCCAGGCTTCTAGGTGTCATGCAGCAAGCTTCCCCAGGACCTCCATGTGTCATGCAGCAAGCTTCCCCAGGGCCTCCATGTGTCATGCAGCCAGCATCCCCCAGGCCTCTAGGTGTCATGCAGCCAGCATCCCCCAGGCCTCTAGGTGTCATGTAGCCAGCATCCCCCAGGCCTCTAGGTGTCATGTAGCCAGCATCCCCCAGGCCTCTAGGTGTCATGTAGCCAGCATCCCCCAGGCCTCTAGGTGTCATGCAGCAAGCTTCCCCAGGACCTCGACGTGTCATGCAGCCAGCATCCTCCAGGCCTGCATGTTTCATGCAGCCAGCAAAATAAAAAAACAAGTACCTCTCTTCTCCTTCCGACCCCTGCAACCGCGGTAGTTACTCCCCTGCCCCCATATGTCACACACCCTGCTCCCCATACAGCCTGAACTCCCCATATCACACACACTACACCCCATATGTCACACACCCTGCTCCCCATACAGCCAGCAGCCCCCATATCACACACACTACACCCCCATATGTCAGACACCCTGCTCACCATACAGCCTGAACTCCCCATATCACACACACTACACCCCATATGTCACACACCCTGCTCCCCATACAGCCTGCACCCCCATATCACACACACTACACCCCCATATGTCACACACCCTGCTCCCTATACAGCCTGCACCCCCCATATCACACACACTACACCCCCATATCCCACACACCCTGCTCCCCATACAGCCTGCAACCCCCATATCACACACACACATACACACACACACATACACCCCCATATGTCACACACCCTGCTCCTCATACTGCCTGCACCCCCATATCACACACACACAAACACACACACACACTACACCCCCATATGTTACACACCCTGCTCCACATAGAGCCTGAACCCCCCATATCACACACACTTCACCCCCATATGTCACACACCCTGCTCCCCATACAGCCTGAACCCCCCATATCACACACACTATACCCACATATCCCACACACCCTGCTCCCCATACAGCCTGCAACCCCCATGTCACACACACTACACCCCCATATGTCACACACCCTGCCCCACATATCTCACCCTGCCTGTACCCCAACTTACCTCTCTCAAACACTCTGCACCCCTTCACATGCTTCTGTCACAGTCTGCAGCCCTCATATCCCACACTCACCCTGCACCCCCTTCCCCTCTTTTCTCATTACCAGTCATGTGTCCAAAATATCTTCTCCTGCTTTCTCCCCGGCAATCCCGTGTCACCTCTCACACAGTCACATGGGCGTGACGCGTGACATCATCGCAGGTCCTGGTAGGGATGGATTCCGTTTGCCGTGCAGGAGCACTTCTGCTCTGCTGCAGCTCAGGAACGCCTGGTGGTCTCTCCAGGTCAGGGGCCCCTCTGCCCCCTTGCTGACACCGGGTCCCCCTGACTCACAGGCCTGCCCCCTGACGGTCGCATTGTCGGCCACTACACAGCGGCACTACACATAGGGGCCCGGCAGCCGGCTCTGCAGAGCGGCTGCCGGGTCCCTATAACCCCGCGGTCCCGGTCGCAGTGGCGACCTCTGTGACCGCGTTCGTTACGCCCCTGGTAGCGTGTAAAGCCCGCTTAATAGTGCACAATTGCATCTGGAGCTGCCAACAGCTGAGAAATCATTTGCAGGTGGTCCGATAGCAGCCTGTAGCTCCTGAAACCCTGCAATAAAGTAAGGTAGATAATTTCCAGTTAAAAAAAATATATTGGATTTCTTTTGTTTCTATTATGGGATTTCTGTATCTTGTGTTAATATTGCTCTTGCATTATTGAGGTTACACCCTGTGTAAATGATTTAGATGACATCTTGTAATAAGAGGCAGGTTTAAAAGCTTTTCTGAAATATGCCTCTTTTATTACACAGGACCTGGCCCACTTCTCTCTACCTTTTATCTCCTGAGACGAATGACGTAAAAATATCTCGATTATCCAAAATAATATCAAAGTAAAGGTTTATTTCGCCAACGCAGACTCAGAGCAAGCTGTCATCAACGTATGTTCCCCTCTGCAAAACCAGGAGGAGAGTGAGGGGAGGAGAACAAATTTAACTGTTTTCCCACTGGTGGGTGCTGCCTGGAAATGTATGTTTAGCACTCAGCAGGGGGTAAAGCTATTATATTTCTACCAGCAGAGCAGCAGAATACTTATATATTACGTAAAGTTTGTTTTGTCTGTAAAACTTGTACTATTACTCCATTCCTCCTTTTTCTAGTCTCTTGGACCTATCGGCATGGACAAAAGCAGGGAAGGGACAAGGTATTTTGGTTCCCTAGGCAGCTGATGCCAATGGTGTCCCCGCCTTCCCTACGAACCCTCAGCCCCCATGTAAAAGAGTGGGTAAGAGATAAAGATAAAAGAACCGCACACGCACCCCCCCCCCTCCCCCTTGTCTTTCGATGGGTCAGGTAACAAGCTCTGATGACCATTTCCACTAGAATTGTTACCTGTTTTACCAAAAAATACCACCAAAAGTAAAAAAGGTGATGTACTTTAGAGTTAGAGATCATTCATTGCTTGCAGACCACTTCCCGATACCAGGGAAAAATAATGATATTCATCCCTGACATCATATTCTTTAAATGTCAAACTCAAGGACAGTCATGGAAACTAATATTATTTACCTATAATGGGGGCCATTTGGTTTCAGTTAAGGTATGCAGCTTTTGTTGAACACTCCAATGGAAGCTAAACAGACCCCATTATAAAGGAATACGTATGATGGTTTTTATATCCGTCATGCTACAAATACAGTTTGCAACAAAACTGATGGTGGTTCTGGTGCCATATTCCTGTATGGATAGTGGTTCTGCTGACATATTCATATACTGATGGTGGTTCAGGTCTCTTATTCTTGTACTGATGGAGGTTTCTGTGATATCTTCACATAGGGATGGCTGTTTTGGTGCTATTGATGTACTATTGATGACTCTGGTGATGTATTCACATAGTAATGCTGCTTTTTCATTACCAGAACCATCATGAGTACAAAAATATGAAACTAAAATCATCATCAGTACATGAATACATCACCAGAGCCATCAATAATACATAAAAATGGCACCAGAATCATCATCAGTAAATTAATAAGTCACTAGGACCACCCTCAGTACATGAATACATCACCAGATCCACTATCAGTAGATAAATGTATCACCAGAACCACTACCAGTATATTAAAGCATCAACAGAATCTCCATCAGTACATGAAAACATCACAAGAACCATTGTCAGTAAATAAATACAACACCAGTACTATTATCAGTACAGGAATACATCACCAAAACCACTATCAGTACATGAATACATCACCAGAATCATCAGTACATGAATACAGCACCAGCATCTCCATCAGTATACAAATACATTAAAAAAAACACTTTCAAAAAATAAATACAACAGCAGTACCATACTCTGTACAGAAATATGTCACCAGAACCACCAACAGTACCTGGATATATCACCAAGCCTAGTACAGCAATCAATTGTAATGTCAAGTTAGAGACCCATATACATTTGTATCTCATGAACCTACAACCTCCAGTATGTCCTTAACAATAGTAAGGAGATGCTGGGAATTGTTGTTATCAGTAATTATCAGACTGTGGGCCATACAGGAATCACAGTACTGATGAAACATAGTCAGTATCAACAAGTAAACATTAACAGCCAGGTACTTTATAGGTGACATTTTCTGATTTAGTTGGTTCTTTCTTTTTATCTCCATCTTGTCTAGATGCCATGGTGACTTTTCACATCCACATCTCTTCTCTGCAGACTTCCCTCTTCTCTGGTCTTCTGCAGCACATCCCAGCATGGTGCCCTTAAAAATAAGAGTGTAATTAAAATGCCCTCTACATAAAATATATGTCTATATTATGACATAAATAAGCATACTATGGTAAAAGGCCTCCACTGTCTGCCCTTATGAGCTACACCCACCACACTGTTTCCCTTATTGAAGTACAACTGCCCCACTATGCCATTATCAGCTATAACCGCCATGCTGTGTGCCCTATGAACACTGCCTGTACAATGGCTGTCCCCTTACGACTATTTTCCTTTACACTCTCTATAGTTTCACACTTCTCCCCCTGCCATGTGAACCTCTCTCCATACTGTCGGCCCATTTCACGCTGCCCCCTCCAAATTCATACTGTGCCCTTTCTTCACATTATGTCCTCATCTTGCCTACCATGTTGTCTTATCCAAACTGTACCCCCTCTTGACAATGTCCTTCAATATAGTATGATGGTCACCACAGCCATCCATACAGTATAATATTCAACAGCCCCCAATATACATTGTGATGTCCATCACAGCCCTCCCATGCAGTATGATGTCTACCACAGCCTCCCATTATAGTAGTCTGCTGGTCCCCAAAGGACTCAAAACAGTATCATGCCCTTCCAGTCACCGATACAGTATAATAGCTTCACAGCCTCTCTTATACAGGATAATATTCCCCACAGCACCCCACACAATATGAAATTCACCACAGCTCCCCATTATTCAGTTTGATGTCCCTTACAGCCCCCCCATGCAATATGATGTACACCACCGCTATTCATTATATAGTATGATGGCACCCACAGCACCCGATACATTATGGCCCCCTATCACCAATCCTGTATAATGGCCTAAAATCCCCTTATGTAGAGTACTGTATAAGACCCCTGAATGATATTCATCAAAGCCCCGTAATATACAGTATAATATCCTTCACAGCCCCCTATACAGTTTGGTCACAGCAGCCCTCAATATAAAGTTCCTAGCAGCACTCAATAGTGTATGGTCACCCTCTTGTTATGTCTTCACAGCCCCTCTTGAAATATCCCCACAGAGAGACCCCTTGTTTAATGTCCCCACACCAGCCCCTTATGTGCTCATATCCAGCCCCTCTTGTAATGTCTCAATAGCAAGCCCCTCTTGTAATGTCCTCATAGCCAACTCCTTATGTCCCCATAGCCAGGCCTTTATATCCCCATAGCCAGCCCCTCTTGTAATGTCCCCACAGCCAACCCCTTATGTCCCCATAGCCAGCCCTCATTTTGATGTCTTTATATCCCTCTTATATCCCTATAATCAGCCCCTTATCCCCATAGCCAGACCCTCTTGTGATATCCCCACAGCTATTCTTATGTCCCTGTGTAAGGGGTGGGCAGACCCCTTACAAGGAGGTGCAGTTTCCCCCTGAAGATACCTCACTCTGGGGTAGTTACTGTTGATGTTATTAATAAACATGTTTTTACTGTGCAGTGGGGTTTCCCCTAGAGCTCGGGTGGGACGGCTGTCCCCATAGAAACAGGGCAGGAGAGAGGAGGAGCCGGCAGCTTAGAGAGAGAAGTGTGTGTGTGTTGAAGTCAGTTGATTCCAGGACTGGGGAGAAGGAACAGCCAGGGGCAGAGTGTGGAGCTGAGTGGGCAGAAAGAAAGAAAGAAAGAAGGGAAGAAGAGAAGAAGTGTCCTCAAGGGTGAAGCAGAATTGGTGTGGGTCCAGTCTGTGTTAGCCGGAGTGGGAGCCTAGGTGAAGTGGAGTAGCCGGGCACATCCCCACTAGAGGAGACAACAAGGAAAGATTTCCCCGGACAGGAATTGTGACCGTGCGCTACAAAATCCGTGCATTGAGCTGTCTGTGAAACTCTGTGCAATAAAGATGTTGTCTGGTTTATCTGATCCCTGCTTGAAGAGTCTTCCTGCGGCTGACAGTATGCTCTTTTCCTCCACACTCTGCCCCACAGAACAATCCCCTGTCCCAAAAGTGACGGCGAAGCCGGGGGTAAGCCTGATAGAAAAAGGGGCCACGACTACAATCCCCGAGGCACCCCTGGCACCCCGTTACATGTGGCATAGTCGGCAGGATCCGGATTATCTGCAGGGGGTCCCGATCCAAGAAGATGGAGACCAAGTGGTGCCTAAGGCGTTGGACCAGGCACAAGATGGCGCTAAGATGGCTGCCGTCTTCACGAGCACAGCGAGAGCGCGAAGAATTGGCGCCAAACGAAAGACCCTGAGTTGGCCGGCGAAGAAAAAGAAGTACAGAGTACGCCGTCCAAAGAGGGGAGGTGCTGGCCCTAAGATGTTACTGAAAACATGTGAAGAGGGTGGCAGTGCAGAAAAAAAGAAGAGTCGCTTATGCTGGGTCGATTTGATGTGCGAGACTGGGGGTGGAGTCTATGCAAGAGCGGGAAAAGAAGGCCCGCCTCCACCTTCCCCAGCATCTCCACTGTCCCCGGCGCCATTACAGGAAAAGCAGCAAGAGATCGAATGGGAAGAGTGTCAGTACCGGAGACGTACACAACAGAGACCGGTGCTGGCTGAGATTTCCCGGCCGAGAAACACTCTGGCGGTGTCGCCAGAAGTCATGACAGGACGGAGTGCTGACCCAGAAAAGGGGACACCGGCGGTGTTAGCGATCCACCAGAGCATGGTCACACACCCGGTGATCGTCGTGGGTAGTCCCCAGCCGTCCCGTTCAGCGACCCCATCACCCCCGTCGGGGGTTGAAGAGGCAAAACCGGAGACAGAGGCGCCAGAACCACCAGTCAACTACGAACCGTTCCGGAGGCTGCGCCGCTTGCCAGGTCAGTCCCTTTCCGATTATGTGAGGGCTCAGCGGGCCGAATGGCAGCGCGCTTACCATCCCGAGTGACCCGTAACGACCGGAGGTGATGGACATGTTCGTGTTGAAGACCGGTGTTGTTAAGGAGCCGGAAAAGTTCCACAGTTTGCAACCATGTTTAAGTTACCGAGCCCGGAAGGAGCCTAATGCTGGACTGAGCCAGGGGCTCCCTCCGTGATGTTAAGGAAGACTTTATTGTTTGTCCTCCTATCTACAAAGACCGGGAGTGCTGTGAAAGCCTCCGGGCAGAAGACCAGCAAAGACCGGGAGTGCCTGCTGAAGGCCTCCGGGCACACTGCCTACAAAGACCGGGAGCTCCCAGGAGGGACTCCGGGCGGAGAACTTGGGCGCTC
The DNA here is from genome assembly GCF_048569485.1 of Anomaloglossus baeobatrachus. NCBI lineage: Eukaryota > Metazoa > Chordata > Amphibia > Anura > Aromobatidae > Anomaloglossus > Anomaloglossus baeobatrachus. Next base: position 79,962,730 of record NC_134360.1, read on the forward strand.
AGTGGTTGACTTTGTTTATGAAGGTTTTAAAGTTTTATCCAAAGTTTGCCTTGCTGCTAAATTGTGTTTTACAGGTTCGAGCCTTGCCGGGAGGCTTAGGCTTAAAAAGGGGAGGAATGTAAGGGGTGGGCAGACCCCTTACAAGGAGGTGCAGTTTCCCCCTGAAGATACCTCACTCTGGGGTAGTTACTGTTGATGTTATTAATAAACATGTTTTTACTGTGCAGTGGGGTTTCCCCTAGAGCCCGGGTGGGACGGCTGTCCCCATAGAAACAGGGCAGGAGAGAGGAGGAGCCGGCAGCTTAGAGAGAGAAGTGTGTGTGTGTTGAAGTCAGTTGATTCCGGGACGGGGGGAGAAGGAACAGCCAGGGGCAGAGTGTGGAGCTGAGTGGGCAGAAAGAAAGAAAGAAGGGAAGAAGAGAAGAAGTGTCCTCAAGGGTGAAGCAGAGTTGGTGTGGGTCCAGTCTGTGATAGCCGGAGTGGGAGCCTAGGTGAAGTGGAGTAGCCGGGCACATCCCCACTAGAGGAGACAACAAGGAAAGATTTCCCCGGACAGGAATTGTGACCGTGCGCTACAAAATCCGTGCATTGAGCTGTCTGTGAAACTCTGTGCAATAAAGATGTCGTCTGGTTTATCTGATCCCTGCTTGAAGAGTCTTCCTGCGGCTGACAGTATGCTCTCTTCCACCACACTCTGCCCCACAGAACAATCCCCTGTCCCAAAAGTGACGGCGAAGCCGGGGGCAAGCCTGATAGAAAAAGGGGCCACGACTACAATCCCCGAGGCACCCCTGGCACCCCGTTACACCTGCAGCCAGCCCCTTATTTCCCCATAGCAAGCCCCTCCTGGAATGCCCAAGGTATAATAGCCTCCATTGTATTAAATGGAAAAAAATAGAATAAAAATTAAAAAAAAACTCATACTCACCTAATCCGGGCTCCCCGTCCAAATCATGTTTGTCTCCTCCTCTGGTGCAGCAGTGAGAGTCACTGCATCCTGACATCCGATGTCCTCTGTGTGCGCCGGAGTTCCCGGCAGAGCAGGGAGCTGATTACAGCTCATCTGTCTGCTGTTGTGCCAGTCGGCACTTAGCACCATCATCAATTGTATTCTCTCCTTTTAGATGTGAATAAAACTGAGTGCAGGAAAGGAGTGACAGCCCAGGCAGAGATATAGGTGAGTGGTGTCACTGACTAACTCCACTCTCCTTGTTCCTTGGCCATCACTGTGGCTGGAGGAAGGAAACGGGTAGCTATAAGCATTCAGCACTGTCGGGGGTTTTCTATTCTTTTTTACTGTGCCCCCCCCCCTCCGGTAGGCAGGAAATAGCACCCTAGGCTGGTGCCAACCCTGCCTACTCCTTGTCTGAGACTTGGTTACAAGCAGTACAATAGGATAAAGAGTTGCACACTAGTCACAATGTATAGGGGAATAATGAAAAGCAGAACTGCTATGGGAATACTAAACTGAAAAATACAATGAACTATCTGAAAAAAAATGAAAAACATGAAAATGGAGTATGCATAACTGCTATGAATAATAGGAATATAAGAAATGTTTAGCCATTGTACTGATCAATGCAAAAGAGCCCCAAACCACACCAAGGGAATCTCTATTTTTGTGGTCCCTAACCTACGTGTAACCTCACCTGCAGTTAAATAACTTTGACTTTGTAATCCTAAAGCCACTTTGTAACCAGTTTGGCAGTATGCTTTGGGTCATTGTCCATTTGGAAGACCCATTTCCAAACATGCTTTAAGTTCCTGGCTAATGTCTTGAGATGGTGAAACTGGTTACAAAGTGGCTTAAGGATAACAAGTCAAACTTTTTTAACTGCAGGTGAGGCTACACATAGGTTAGGGACCACAAAAATAGAGATTACCTTGGTGTGGTTTTGGGGCTCTTTTGCATTGATCAATACAATGGCTAAACATTTCTTATATTCCTATTATTCATAGCAGTTATGCATATTCCATTTTCATGTTTTTCATTTTTTTCAGATAGTTCATTTATTTATTTTTGATTTATTTACCTGTGTGGATTAGATGGGTTGTGACGGACATCTGGTGAGAAATTAATGTCAATAGAATCTTTAGAAATATTCTTATGTAGAAATCGGTGAAGTGTTCAATACTTATTTCATCCACTGTATGTGTGGAAATCAACTTTTTTTTTACTGGTAATTTAGGTTCTGTTTACAGGATCATGGTTTTAACTTACAATGTGGTCCTTCAGTTTCCCTTGTGTTGTTTGTCAATATGGGAGAAACCAAAGTGTACGGAGCAGCCACAAATGATGCTTCTGACAGCAAGGTGATCTAAATTATTGTTACTGGTAAATGTTATTCAATCTGTTTTCTCTTTCTCTATACACTGTAACTGTAGCGCCCCTAAAGCCATCAGGGAGCTACAAGGTACTGCATCCGCACCAGGATGCAGGGCCTACCCCCTAGGGACCCAGAAGACCAGTGCCAGTAACAAACAAACACTCCAGGTAATCCTAGTTTTTCCCCAACAATCCCCCATAGAATGGTACCAGGCTAGGGTCGGACCAATGGATGGCCGCCTAAAGGTGGAGCCACTCCAGTCCACTAGTTGACCAGGTGGGAGGGGCAGACAGTGGACAGTCAGACAGTGGAGAGTGAGGAGTTGAGCAGTGACTGTGAAAGGGAGCAGATGAACTAACCGGGAGAGAACAGTAACCTGAGGGCCAAGGCGGTTAGTTGCCGGTGGTGTACAATGGAGTACTTCTGGAACTAAGAACCAACGGGGTACAGGACCCTAGGTCAGGCAGAAGTAGCAGGCCCCCTTGAGAAAGCGGACTGCGAAACACGTGTCGGGGAGCTGTCCAGGTGGTCCACTCCCACTATGGGTAACTAAACAAACTTATTGAATTTAATCTTTCAAACTGCTTGATCGGTTTCTGCATATGAGTGTTATTATGTACTGATCGTATTAATGACCTGGCTTGGGCTGTGTGTGCTGTGCACCTGACACCCTGGAGACAGAGGGTTTCCTTTGATTCCACTCCCTTTTCCATCTGGGATTGAGGTGACATATGCGCAGCGCGCAGGCCATTGTTCGGGATATAAAATGAACAGCAGGGGATTAGGGCTATAATCTGAAACACTCCTGTTCATCCACTGGCGCTGTGAATGTTTAAATACCATTTATGTGGGCAATTAGATAACTTTATATATAAAAATAACACTTGGAGATTTAATCTAAGGTGTTTCTTTCACTGCTACCATTGTTAGATTCAGGAAGTGCTGGGAGCTCCATAAGTGATATCCCCTGTGTTCACTTATATGTGGTTATGGTTTGAACAGTGTTATAAAATGGACCCCATGGACTAGCTTTAGTTCTGTGTTTACTGTTTTTTACTGGGATCAATCTACTATAATATTGAGCACAATATTTTATAATATATATTTTTTGGAAAAGAAATATTTTGTTGTTGAATAAAAAAATAAAAATATGCATAATTTGATACTGACTCATGTCCGTTATATTTTGAAGCTGTTGTTGGAGTCTTAAAGGTATCTCAAAAGATGGGTTTATTGAACTTTTGTATTGTAGAAGTAGCAGGCAGGCCTGATAACACCTGCACAGTGAGGGGACCATCAAGGACCTCACTAACCTTGAAGTTTGGGACTCCGTAGCAAAGGGAGAACCGGGGACAGGACCAGAGACTCCAAACCTACAGGGTTCACGCTACCATCATACGGACTGCAGTAGAAGACCACCAGGAGGGGACCCCCAGCTGCTCTACGCCACGAGGACATACCAACCAAAAGACAGGTGCAGAGAAAGGAGCCACCAGGTTGATAAAGCGGCACTGGGACTAAGGGGACCTGAAGGTGAAACCAACCGGCCTCGGGTGACCAGTTAAACCAGAACGTGAGTAAAGAAGTAAAGAGTAAAGAAGCTGTTGAACTGAAACCCTTGTGTGATCTACCTTCTTCCGACACCCGTCACATCACCTACCCCCAGAGGCCCCGCCCTGCTTGCGGAGGGCCTAACATCCAGGCTGCCATTAACACCAGCCCCAGTAGTGGACATTGTGCAGTGGTGGCTTCATCTACATAGCCGCAACACCGCAAGTGGCGTCACGTGTGAACATTAAAATAATCCCTTGTAAATATTCCCCTTTTCAAAAAGCACCCAGGGCACGGACCGGGCAACGGCCACCAAAGTGACATTCCCCAGTTATACACAGCCCGGGACCAGAGTACCCCATAACCCTGGGCGAAACATAACTATCTGAAATTTGTAAAAAACTAGGAAAGCAGCAATCTTCAGACTTTAGCTATTCCTTTAAAGAATATATTCAATAACTACCATATATCTTCTTGAGGTTGACATAAGAGGATATTTCACTAATTTTTTTCATGTTGAACTAGGCACACAATGAAATAATTGCTGCAAAATGTAATATTATCAGCTATTACAGTGGCATGTAAAAGTTTGGGCACCCCTGGTCATTAATAATTGATATTGTGAAGATTAATGATCTCTAAAGGGGATAAAGTTAAAGATGACACAAAAGCTTTGTATTTTAGGCAAAATAAATAAATTTTTCCGAGATCAGTGATTGTTTTATCTTACTGGTCTACTAGGCATTGCTCCCACCTAGTCAGAATCCTACTCCAAACTGATGAGGGGCAATACCCCGAAACAGCTGTCTGTGGATGGATACCTGGCCTTGGTATTTCCCTTGTCATATCTTTAAACTCATCAAAGAGTTGAATATTGACTAAAAGGGCCACTTAATATGATGGTTATGGTGGTCTCCTAAAAAGAGCCCCTCCTTGGCTAGGTCCTTCCCGGAGGGATATCTGGCTATTCTCAAGACTCCTAACAGAGGCTCCATGGACCTTTTTAGATTTACTGACAAAGACATGAACAGTCTATAATTTTAAGGGTAGGTTAATTTTAACCCCTTCAGCCCCGGGGCACTTTCCGTTTTTGCGTTTTTGTTTTTTGCTCCCCTTCTTCCGAGAGCCGTAACTTTTTTATTTTTCCGTCAATCTTGCCATATGAGGGCTTGTTTTTTGCGGGACAAGTTGTACTTTTAAATGAAACCATAAGTTTTACCATATGGTGTACTGGAAAGCAGCAAAAAAATTCCAAGTGTGGAAAAATTGCAAAAAAAGTGTGATGGCACAATAGTTTTTGGGATGTTTTATTCACGGTGTTCACTATATGGTAAAACTGATGTGTGGGTATGATACCTGAGGTCGGTGCGAGTTTGTAGACACCAAACATGTATAGGTTTACTTGTATCTAAGGGGTTAAAAAAAATTCACAAGTTTGTCCAATAAAAGTGGCGCACGTTTTGCGCCATTTTCCAAAACACGTAGCGTTCTTATTTTTTGGGATCTATGGCTCAGTGACGGCTTATTTTTTGCGTCTCGAGCTGATGTTTCTAATGGTAGCATTTTTGCGCAGATGCTACGTTTTGATCGCCTGTTATTGCATTTTGCGTAAAACTTGCGGCGACCAAAAAACGTAATTTTGGCGTTTGGAATTTTTTTGCCACTACGCCGTTTACCAATCAGATTAATTGATTTTATATTTTGATAGATCGGGCATTTCTGAACGCGGCGATACCAAATATGTGTATATTTATTTATTTTTTAACCCTTTAATTTTCAATGGGGGGAAAGGGGGGTGATTTGAACTTTTAGGTTTTTTGGTTTTTTTTTAATTTTTTAAAACTTTTTTTTACTTTTTTTATTTTATTTTACTAGTCCCCCTAGGGGGCTATAGCGATCAGCAATCCGATTGCTGATCGCTATCTGCTGATCACAGCTATACCGCTGTAATCAGCAGATTCAGTCACTTTCTTTCTTCCTCTGCTCCGTGCCGAGGAAGAATGAAAGTGAAACTTCTTAGCACCAGGCGTCATCACATGACCCTGTGCTACGATGGCAACCACCGAACGTCATGTGATCACTCACGTGACGTCCGGAGGGGGCGGCGGTAAGAAAAAAAGATGGCCGCGCGCATATAGATCTCGCTGCCAGACTTTGGCAGCGAGATCTAAGGGGTTAATGTTCCGGGTGGAATGCGATTCCACTCGGAACATGTAGGCACACATGTCAGCTGTTGAAAACAGCTGATATGTGTGCCGATCCACGCCGCCTGCCCGCGGCAGGGGGCGGGGATTACCGGGACACGATCCATGACGGAAAGATCCGTCCATGGTCGTGAAGGGGTTAACAGTGAGAGATATAATGTCCAAAATAGAATCCAGAAAATCACATTGTATAAATTACTTATAAAGTATTTGATCCCTCTGGTAAACAAATTAAGTCTTGTTTACCAGATATAATGTGATTTGGTAGCAAAACCCTTGTTGGCAAGCACAGCAGTCAGACATTTTTTTGTAGTTGATGAGGAGGTTTGCGCACATGTCAGGAGGATATATATATATGTATAACATTTTCTCATCTTTTACACTTGAAAAATTACAAAAAGGAGAATGGGCTGATGCAAAAGTTTCGGTACCTATGTAGATTTCTGTCCTTGGATAACTTTGACCAATGAGCCAGATCTTTATTAGCCTGTTTGGGTTCTGGTTTGCTCACTATCATCTTTAAGAAAGGCCAGGTGATGCAAATTTCTCAGCTTAAAAAAACCCAGCCTCCTCTAATCCTGGGCCAAAAACAATTGCCCTTTCCTCAGTTTGAAATCTAATTAAGGCTGCCTTCACACATCAGTTTTTTTGCATCGGACTCAATCCGGCTCAAAAATCTGTGCAACGGATGCGGCGAAAAAAACGGATCCGTTGCATACGTTTTTCCATGCGACCCGTCTGTTTTGTGACGGATCCGGTATGATACTGAGCCTGCGCAGTTCAAAAACCTCATCCGGCCGCCGGATGCGTTTTTTGCCGCAGGACGCCGCATCCAGCGTCCATAGGCTTGCATTGTAAATCGCGCCGCATCACGCCGGATCCGGCGCAATGTGGTTTTTCGCCGCAGACAAAAAACGCTGCAAGCAACGTTCCATGCGGCCTCCGCATCGGCTAAATATGCCGCATCCGGCAAAAACTGGATGCAACGCAAGGCCATGCGGCACAATCTGGCGCTAATGCAAGTCTGTGAGGAAAAAACGCATCCGGCGGCAAAAAAAAACGGATGCGATTTTTCTGCAAAGCGCCGGACTGTGCCTGATTGCAAAAACTGATGTGTGAAAGCAGCCTAAGAAATTGCAGTTACCAGAACAGTGGAGGTCAAGAAAAGGTCTGGAAGACGAAGCAAAATTTCTGTGAGAGCTGCTCATAGGATTACTAGAGAGGCAAATCAGAACCCCTGCTTGACTGTAAAAAAGACCTTCAGGAAGATTTAACAAACTCTGGAGTTGTGGTACATTGTTCTACTGTTCAGAGACACCTGCACAAAATATGGCCTCCATGGAAGATTTATCAGAAGAAAACCTCTCCTGCATCCTCACCATAAAATTCAGCATCAGTAGTATGCAAAATAATAAACAAGCATGATGCATTTTGGAGACATCTCCTGTGGAACAATGAGGTTAAAATACAACTCTTTGGCCACAATGATGAAAGGTATGTGTGGAGAAAAAAGGGCACAGATTTTCAGGAAAAGAATATATTGGCAACCATTAAAGAAGTTGTCCAGTTACCAAAACTGATTTTTTTTCTGATAAATCTTGCTAATATGTGCCCCTCAACACATCTATTATGTTTTTTCAGCAAAATTACCTTTTATTGTGCACTAGCAGCACATGCTCATTGCTGGCTCCAGCTCTGATGGGGTTAATCTCTCCTCTGACTTCCTGTGTTCAGTTCCTACAAGTCCCAGAATTCTTTGTGGCTCTAGGGCGGTGTCTAGCTTATCTAACACACCCACTGTGTGTAACACCCCCCTCAGATTTCCACCCAAAGCCTCCTCCCTGCCTCTTCCCTGTGTGGATGCACTGAGAGAAATCACACAGAGACAGCAGCAGCTCCCAGCTCTGCACACAACCAGGGGAAGAAAGTGTGTGTGTGTGAGTGTGAGTGTGTGTGTGTGTGTGTGTGTGAGTGTTTGTGCGTGAGTGTGTGTGTGTTTGTGTGTGTGTACAGAAATTATGATTATTAGCCAGCGCAACATGTGAAAAAAATAATTGGGGAAAAAAAAGTGACGGGGTGATGAGATTGCTTTTTTCCCTCTTGCCTAGTCTGTGTGTCGTCCGTATCATCCGTAAACCGCATATGACCGGATCCTGTGGATTAAATGTGCAGCGCATGCAACCGTTATTTTACCGGATCCTTCTGCAGCGGGACACAGAATTTATCGGCCGGCGCTTGAGTCAGCTGACTCCTGATCTCACAGCCCGCACACGCTGCAATGTCTGCAGGTGGGCTCATTCACATGACCGTTCCGTTTGTCCTGGTCAGTTCCTGTTTTTTTGCGGCCCCACGGACAGGACCATCTTTTCACTGTCTTTTGTGTAGGATCAGATGGTACACGGTAGCACTTCCATGTGCATCCAATCCTACAAAAAAAACCACATCGGATGCCGTATGTCCGCTCCGTTATTATGGAACATGTCCTATTCTGTTCCGTAATAACGAACCGTGACTCAATACAAGTCAATGGGTCCGCAAAATTCCCGGAAGCAACACGGAAGCACTTCCATGTGACTTCCGTTGGGTGCCCGTGCAGTCAGTGTCCCGTTCCAGCCCCAGCCCCGCGGCTGCCCACTCAGCAGTGTCAGCAGCGGCCCGCACTGCAGTGTCAGCAGCCGCGGGGATGACAACTACTACCGTCAGGAGGTTAGTAAGTTCATTACATACGGTGATGAAGTCCTGCCCTCCTGACGTCAGCGGTCGTCACTGCCTTCTATGCCCACCGCTTGTCACATCACCTCTCGCTGTCGACCCGAGACTGAAGTGACTAGTAGAGACTAGTAGTGACGTCACGGGCCGCTCGTGATACTTTGTTTGTGAAGGCGGCGGTCATTGAACTCGGTGACAGCGCTGCTGTCAGGAGTTCAGCGATCATCGCAGGTAATATACCTCTCTAACCTCCTGATAGCAGCACTCGTCATGCCCTGCAGTGACCTGGGCTGACCTATTGATGTTAGCTCAGGTCACTGCACAGCTCTCCCAGCAAATAGGAAACATTCTGTTCTTCATTGACTGGGACATTGACTATGGTATGGATTATCGTGGGACCCCCTTGTATTACACCAGACCTGGATTTGTTTTTCTTTCTAATAAATTGGTGAAAGAGGGAATGTGTTGGGGAGTGTTTTTTCAAATAAAAATGTGTTTGTTGTCTATTTTTTTTTTTTTTTATTACTGCCTGGGTTTGTGATGTCTGGTATCTGATAGACGCCTGACATCACTAACTCCAGGGCTTGATGCCAGGTGACATTACACATCTGGTATTAACCCCATATATTACCCCCATATATTACCCCGTTTGCCACCGCACCAGGGCAACGGGATGAGCTGGCGCGAAGCACCAGGACTGGTACATCTAATGGATGCGCTACTTCTGGGGCGGCTGCAGCCTGCTATTTTTAGGCTGGGGAGTGTCCAATAACGGTGAACCTCCCTAGTCTGAGAATACCAGACCACAGCTGTCCGCTTTACCTTGGCTGGTGATCCAATTTCGGGGGACCCCGTGTTTTTTGTTTTAAATTATTTAGTTAATTTAAAAGAACAGTGTGGGGTGCCCTCTGTTTTGGATTACCAGCCAAGGTGAAGCTGCCAGCTGTGGTTTGCAGGCTGCAGCCGTTTGCTTTACCCTAGCTGGCTACAAAAGATAGGGGGACCGCATGTCATTTTTTTTTATTTATTCATTTTTTGGCTAAATACAAGACTAAGCACCTTAGTGCCACATGACAGTCACAAAAGGGTGCCAGCTTAGAATATGCAGGGGGGTAGGACATTATATATGTCTTTCTTATCTATCTATCCAGCCCTCTATTCATTCATTCATTCATTCATCCCTCTATCCCTCTGTCTCTATATCTATCTACTCATCTATTTATCTTTCTTGCTGCTTCCGTTTTTTGCGGTCCGCAAAAAAAAAACAGACGGCACGCAGATGTCACACGGATGCCACTAGGATGCATCCGTGAAAAAAAAGGACCGTTTTTTGTGGCCCGCAAAAACGGAACGGTCATGTGAATGTAGCCTTAACAGCAGTCGCTGCCTGCTGCCGATCACATGTGACCGTGTGCGGGCTGTGTGTGCAGGCTGTGTGTACAGGAGTTCAGCTGAGTTCAGATCAGCTGACTCAAGTGTCGTCCAATCAGGCTGGGGCCACACGGGGATTACTGCGATCCCCTCGCATTACACTCGGCTCACGCTCAGTACAGCAGAGCTGAGTGTCATGCGTGTGTCCCTGCGACTGAGGTCCGACTGTGCAAGCAGACCTCAGCTGTGGGGGGCGGTTCGCCACTCGAGGGGTGGGCCAGCACTGAGGAGTGGTGGGAGGGATTTCTCTCCCTCTCTCCTCTGTAGTCCACCGATGTACCGCAAGTGCAGTGCGATTTTTCTCTCACCATATACACTTGAATGGGTAAAAGAGAGAGTATTGCATTACAGTTGTAGCATGCGATTGTTTTCTCGGTCCAATTAGGGCGGAGAAAATAATCGCTCATGTGTGCTGACACACAGGCTAATATTGGTCGGAGTGGAATGCGATGTTTCATCGCACTCCACTCGCACTGTGTTTCTCGCCGTGTGGCTTAGACCTTACTTGTTCTATGTCCCCCTGCATCCATCGCAGCGTGTGCAGGCTGGAGTTCAGCTGCGTTCAGATCAGCTGACTCCAGTGCTGGACTGAACTCCGCTTACCTCACAGCCCGTACACGCTGTAATGGATGCAGGGGGACACAGAACAAGTAATCGGCCGACACTTTAGTCATCTGATTACTTGGGATGAATTGAGCAGTAAAATGCTCTGGTGCTCGATGGGCGAAGCCCATGTCGATTTTTGTTTTAAAAATTCATTAAAAATAAAAAAAAACAAAAAAAACTCACATTGTTTGTGGGCTCCCGCTGCATTTTCTATTGCTAAGGGTAACCCAAGCAGCTACTGGCTGCTAACCCCCGCTGCTTGGTGTTACTTTCACTGGCAATAGAAATCCAGTGAAGCATTTTTTTTTTTTATTATAAAGGTTTTTGCCTGAAAACTTTTTTAAAAAAATGACGTGGGCTTCGCCATATTTTGTATGCTAGCCAGGTACAGCAGGCAGCTATGAGTTGCCCCCAACCCCCAGCTGCCTAATTGTACCCAGCTGGGAACCAAAAATATAGAGAAGCCCCTTTTTTTTTTATTTCATGAATTTCATAAAATAATTAAAAAAAAAAAGACGTGGGCTTCGCCGAATTTTTGAGTCCAGCCAGGTACAACTAGACAGCTGGGGATTGGAATCCGCAGTGCAGGGTGCCCAAGCTTTCTGGACACCCCCTCTGCAAATTGCAGTCCGCAGCCACCCCAGAAAATGGCGCTTTCATAGAAGCACCATCTTCTGGCGCTGTATCCAACTCTTCCAGCTGCCCTGGTGACTGGTGGCTCGCTGGGTAATAATGGGGTTAGGGCTAGCTGTAAATTATAAGCTGGCCCTAAGCCCAAAATTCATGGGGTCACGCCAATATTAGACATGGCCACCATGAATTTCTAGTAAAGATTAAAAAAACACAACACAGAAAAATATTTTTATTAGAAATAAAACACAACACAATTAGTGACTCCATCTTTATTGAAATAAAGAACCCCCCTCCGCAGTAATCCTGGGTCAAGGGTCCCGCGCCGTCCAATCTGGATCCAATATCATCTGATCGGTTTGCTGGAAGGCAAAGCGATCAGATGATGTCAGGATAAAGGACATGAATCACACGACACAGCAGCTGATTGTATAAAAGCCGGTTATACAATCAGCTGATGTATCAGTGAAAAAAAAAATACTTATGTGCTGATTACCGACAGCTCCTGGAGCGATCGGACGGGAGTCTGATCCCGTCAGATCGCTGCCGGTAATCAGCTGATGAAGTCTCCTGACGGCATCAGCTGATAGCCATCCGGGCGCTAAAAAGATGGCGTCACCGCGAGACTATGATCAGCTGATGCGTCAGGTGACCACATCAGGTGATCAGTGCCAGGTCCTGCAGGCATCGGACATGCCCGGAGAGTCTGCACACAGCCGGAGCGGCGGTCCTGGGAGAGGAGCTGGGAGCGGACATGGTACCGGGAGTCTACAGACAGGTGAGTATGACATTTTTTTTTCTATTGTTCACTTTTGATTTAGCAGCTGCCTCCATCTCCCGCCCGTACATTGCGCCGCACGGGAGCTGACATGGCACCGGACGGGAGATGGAAGCGGTGCTGACGGTACCGGGAGGATTCACGCTTCTGTGTTTAATGACAGAAGGAATCCTCTTCCTGTACACGTCACTTTACTACCCACCCCTTGCGTTTATAGCTGCGTTTTTAGTCATAGAAACGCACTAAAACGCAGCTATATTTGCAAATTGTGTTTTTCATTGCGTTTTTGAACATCTCATTCAACTCAATGGGTGTAAAACGCAGTGAAAAAACACAAAAATAATTGACATGCTGCGTTTTTGTGGGCACCACAAAAACGCAGCTGAAAAAAATGCTGTGTGCAGACAGCAAAAATGAAAACTCATAGACTTTGCTGGGGAAGCAAAGTCATGCAGTTTTTTGAGCAAAAACGCAGCGAAAAACGCACTGTGTGAACTTACCCTTAGTTGGTGACATGCAGCACCGCAGGTGACAGAGCAGAGCAAGTTGGTGACATGCTCTGCTCTGACACATAGTGTGCTGCATGTCACTAACTGTATCCACTCTGGGACTTGTTGTGCAGGTGACTGGATGATACATGTCACTAACTTGCTCCACTCTGTGACTTCTGCTGCACTGTACCAACTGTATACACTCTCACCTGAACAAGTCCCAGAGCGGGGCAGTCAGTGACACGTATCATCCGGTCACCTGCACAACAAGTCCCAGAGCGGGGCAGTTAGTGACATGTAGCATCCGGTCACCTGCACAACAAGTCCCAGAGTGGAGACAGATAGTGACATATAGCACACTATGTGTCAGAGCAGAGCATGTCACTGTCTCCACTCTGGGACTTGTTGTGCAGGTGACCGGATGCTACATGTCACTAACTGCCCCACTCTGAGACTTGTTCAGGTGAGAGTGTATACAGTTGGTACAATGCAGCAGAAGTCACAGAGTGGAGACAGTTAGTGACATGTATCATCCAGTCACCTGCACAACAAGTCCCAGAGTGGAGACAGTTAGTGACATATAGCACACTATATGTCAGAGCAGAGCATGTCACTGTCTCCACTCTGGGACTTGTTGTGCAGGTGACTGGATGATACATGTCACTAACTTGCTCCACTCTGTGACTTCTGCTGCATAGTAACAACTGTATACACTCTCACCTGCACAACAAGTCACAGAGTGGGGCAGTTAGTGACATGTAGCATCCAGTCACCTGCACAACAAGTCCCAGAGTGGAGACAGTGACACGGTCTGCTCTGACACATAGTGTGCTATATGTCACTAACTGTCTCCACTCTGGGACTTGTTGTTGTGTAGGTGACCGGATGATACATGTCACTAACTTGCTCCACTCTGTGACTTCTGCTGCATAGTAACAACTGTATACACTCTCACCTGCACAACAAGTCACAGAGTGGAGACAGTTAGTGACATGTAGCATCCAGTCACCTGCACAACAAGTCCCAGAGTGGAGACAGTGACATGCTCTGCTCTGACACATAGTGTGCTATTTGTCACTATCTGTCTCCACTCTGGGACTTGTTGAGCAGGTGACCGGATGCTACATGTCACTAACTGTCTCCACTCTGGGACTTGTTGTGCAGGTGACAGAGTGGAGCAGATTGGTCCCATGCAGCGTCCGGTCACCTGTGCTGCTGGTAGGATTATATGATCACACTGCCGACACCGCCCGCTATCCTGACAGCTGAGCACAGCGGGCGGGTGGACAGTGTGATCACATACTTGCGTGACAGGGGGTTTTCAGTGGAGGAAACCCCCCCTGTACTCCACACTGGAACCCATACCTCCCACAGCTGACCGATGGTAAGCGGCGCGCTCTGCCTTCACCACTCCACACTGGCGTCCTCCGGATCCTCCCCTCGATGCTGGGCTGTGACGTGCGGTAGTCACCGCCCACAGCCCAGTCAATCAGTGTGAGTGGCGCCGGCATCCTCTGACGTAAGCGTCAAGTTTGAGAGCCCGGAAATGCCGGGACGTCAGAGGATGCTGGCGGCCACAGCTCCAGGGGGTCATGTGACAGGCACTGAGCGTGCAGGATAGCGCCGCTCAGTGCCAGAACTGGAAATACAAGCCAATGGAGAAGATGCATACAATGGTAAGTGACACTCATTGGGAAAATAAAAAAAATGGGTGAACCACCCCTTCAAGCATAGGGCTGGATCAATCATGCTTTGCGGTTGTGTTGCAGCCAATGGCATGGGGAATATTTTATGGGTAAAGGGAAGAATGGATTCAATGAAATTTCAACAAATCCTTGATGCAAACATAACACCATCTGTAAAAAAGCTGAAGTTGAAGAGGAGAAAAAAGGATGGCTTCTACAAATGGATAATTATCCTAAAGACACATTAACACTAGAACTACTGAGGTAGTCATTTTGACTACTTTGCACTATGTATTTCTATATAGGTGTCACGAGTCCAGTAGTTCTAGTGTTAAAATCCACAATAGACGACCTCTAAAGGTGCAAGCTGAAGGTTTTACAATGGCAATCACAATCCCCTGATCTGAACATCATTGAAAATCTGTGGCTAGCCCTCAGTAGAGCAGTGTATGCAAGACTAGCCAGGAATCTCACAGACCTTGAAGACTTCTCCAAGGAAGAATGGATGAAATCAAGAATGAAAAGGCTCTTGGACAGCTACAAAAATCATTTACACGCTGTGATACTTGACAAAAGGGGTACTACTACGTACTAACCATGTAGGGTGCCCAAACTTTTGCATCGGCCCATTTTCCTTTTTGTTAATTTTAAAATGTAAAAGATGAAAATATTTTTTTTCTTTTGCATAAAATACAAAGGAAATGTATCATCTTTAACTTTTAGAGATCATTTCATGTTCAATCTCCTTAACTGTTCACAATAACAGTAATTTTGACCAGGGTGCCCAAACGTTTACATGCCAATGTAGCAATTAGAATCTTTTTGCCACTGCAGTTTTCCTGCCAAGAGATGCAGAAATGGTGCAGAAATGTCTGTTTCCAAATACTCAACATGTGCACCTACCCTTAGGTAGCAGTCACACACAGACTTTTTTGTATCCGGATATCCAAAGGCCCTTTGTCGCTAAAGAAGACAGCAGTATTATAAATGGCACATGGTAAGTGGGGGTTGTGTTACAGATTTTGCATTAATTCCCATTGTACCGCCCCCGTACCAGCGGCCGAGCCGCTCGGATCCGGAGCCGCGGTGGCTCGAGGGGTCTCTGGACCCGGGGGGTTCGCGCGGACACTCGAATTCAAAAGAGAGGGGACAAGTATGTAGAGGGGATGTGTAAGTTCGTGACGCCACCCACGGTGTGTGGTAATGTGATGGACCACTGCTGCTGTTGGGGAGCCCGGTGGCGATGGTGTAGCAGCAGGATGTTTAACCCCTCAGTGGGTAGGTGGTTTGTGCCCCGGGGCCCGTTGAGTGTTGGTGATTGGGGTGCCGTTGGGTAGAGGAAAAGGGGCTTTTCAGCGTACTCACTCAGTCCAGGAATAATAACACAGACAGCTTGTAAACCAGAATTCTGAGCACCACTGCAGCATGGAGGGAGCACGCCTGGATCCGTGTCTTTGGTGTTGCTGTTAGCCTGTGGCCCTTTCCGTGGCACCTTCTCACTAGTTGGACCCTCAAGCTTGAAACTTTTCGGGTCCCGCTCACTTGTATGGCTAACAGAGTGAGCTTGCTCTCAGGGTTCACAGTAGATTTCTTTGGACTGTAATTTGGGAAAGTCCTATCCCATTGGTGCGCTTGTACTCCGATTTTGGAGCGGGTTGGGAATGAATCTTGAAGTCTTCACCCCCGTCGGGTTAATTACCGGGACGCGTGAAGCTACTTCACGGCCTAGGGTCCACGTATCCCATCGTGCCCTGGTCCCTGCCCGGTGATGGCTCAAGGCTGCCGGCTGCTCTCCTCGGCAGTCCGTGCCCCTTGACGCGATCCCCTGCGACCGGGGTTCCAGCTCCTACTAGGCCCAGACCAACGTCTGCCACCTAGTAAACTTCAGGAGCCCTGCTCCGGACCTGTGACCTCTCCCTCTCAGAGAGTCCCCTTCCACCTCCTACTCCTCTCACTCCTGGTTCACTTCTCTGTCACTTTCTCCACTTTCCCCCACCAACGCCCATGTGGGCGGCCCTATTCCCTTCAGGCCCCCCAATGGTGTGTCTGGTGGGTTCGGTGCAAAGTGTTCCTAGGATTTTGACTGGCTAAGCTGTTAGCAACACCAAAGGACCAGGATCCATAACCAAGGAGGAGTAGATACCGTGCAGAAGGGCAGATTGCACAATACCCTGTGACGACCTGATAGGCCAGGGCGTCACACCATGACCATAAAAAGCAAGCTATCATCAGAAAATACCTATTATTTAAATCAAGTTTTGTGGTACAATTATTTTTTTAATGCTTTTTTTACATATTAAAAAAATATAGTAATCTTGCAATTTTCATACTGGCTACTGGGGTTTTATTTAATTGTATGAACATATATCTGACCATCATATAAAAATAAACAACAGGAAATAGATAATGATTTAAAAATATCAAAAGGATAAAAATCAAAGTCGAATATCAAGATTTTCTATGTATGCAATAGCATTATCATTTACAGTATAGAAATCCTTCTTGTCACCATGGTAGGATCTAAGGGGGCACTCCTCAACAATGTGCTGGATAGTTTGACGGTCTGCTCCACAGTCACAGGTAAGGAGAGTCAAATTTTCCCCACTTATACATAAGATCTGCACAGACGCCAGAGTATGTTCTGATACGATTTAGAATAACCCATGTTTTCTTTGGTAGATTGAAGCCTGGTGGAGGGTTTTGTAAGTTAGGGAACGTTTTGAGCTCGCCGTCTACTACACTGACCCAAAGTTCTCACCAATTCTCCTCTAAATTGAAGTCTTGTTCATGCAAGGTGATTGCAGTTCGGATGGGTGGGTGTCTTGATTTCAATTGTTGTATTGTAATATCTCTAATATTTTGATGTATTGGAAGTTTTTCATTATTCACTACTTTAGTGTATTCTTTAAGTAGAAGTTTCTCTGACGCCTCATTGGGGGACACAGGACCATGGGTGTTATGCTGCTTATCCATAGGAGGACACTAAGTAGATGCAAAGATGTTAGCTCCTCCCCTGCAGTATACACCCCCTGGCCCAACCAGGCTACTTCAGTTTTAGTTTAGTGTCTATAGGAGGCACATCTCTGCAGACTACTGCAGCAAGAATTTTTTGTTTTTAGAGGGCGACGGTTCCTTCGGGGACCGATTTTCCCAAAACCATCAACAGGCGGGAACACGGAGTGTTGCCTCCCCGTACCCCCTCCTGTGACGCTGGATCCTGGGCTGTTACTCACTGGAGCCACGCCCCCTCACGAAAGCGCATGTAGCTCTCCTCACACATGAGCTCTGCAGAGCATCGCTCCCTCTCATTGTGATCAGAGCCTGTGGGTGTCTCTCAGAGCTTCCTCCTTCCCACAGGAACTGGGACACAGGAGGAGGGGGAGGAGGGGCCATCAGCGTTCTGGGTAAGTTATATCCTCACTTGTTTTCTCACATTAGCTCTGCAGAACATTGCTCCCTCGTTACAATCAGAGTTTGTGGCTCATCAGCCAGGGGCTGCAGTCACATGTTTTATGCCCTGCACAACTACAGCAACAGCTATAAGACTTCTAAGTACAGCTATTATTCAGCCTGCACTACCTGCCACGCTGAGCTACTAGGGGTTGATAGCACCTCTTCCTTCTGTGAGTCCAGTGCCCCTGCAGCTTTCCCCCCCGCCACCACCGCAGCAACCGCTGCCAGCCCAGAGCTTATGGCTCCCAGTCCCCCGGAATGGGCACAGTTCCCAGAACCTGGTGCTGGCTATGCAACATCGTCCTCACACCCTTTGGGGCCCCTGGACAGAACGCAGCCTGATGACACCTCTATAGAGGTTTCTTCTGATAAGAATCAGCCCTCTGCTTCACCGGTTGCAGATCAGAAAAAGGGCATGACCCCCATGGTTCTCCCTCAGGGGTACACAGATGGGGTTCTCCCACATGTTCCGCAGTGTCTGAGGAGCCGGAGGAAGGGGAATTATGTTTGTACCAGGATGATTCCTTGGTTTCAACCTCCCTGAGCGATCAAGCTGCAATGGACTCCCTTATTGCAGCAATCAACCAAACTCTGTATGAGGAAGATCTCCCATCCACTACTACTGACCGTGGTGTCTCTTTTAAAAGGGTGAAGAAACCTCAAAAAAAAAAAAAAAAAAAATTTTGCCGGCGCTTCGGTATCCGTAAACTCATGGAGTCCCAGTACTCCTTTGGCTTAGCTGTCTCTAAGGGCTGGCCCGATCCGCCCTCAGTGGACCCCCCCTCTCCCGGCCTCCTGCCTGCCTGAAAGACCCTCCTATCTTTTACTTGATGGATCCTCCTTTAAGGACCTGACAGACAGACAAGTGAAGCAGCTCGATCGCTCCGCCTTGAGGCCACGGGCCCCTCTCTCCTTCCGTGTGGGTCGCACAGGCACCAGGAATACCAGTTTTCCTCAGACCCTCACAGAAGTAACAGTTCACATTGCTGCGGCGGCAGAATACCTCATGCAGGCCTCCCTCGACGCTGCTACCTGTGCAGTTTTTGCCGCCTCAAATACCATAGGCATCCGTAAGGCCCTCTGGTTCCGATGATGGAGAGCGGACTCGGGCCCTAAGAAGCCTCTCACAGTACTCCTTTCCAGACCAATGGTTTGGTGATCGTCTGGACAGGCTCTTTTTTCTGACGCCACGGGAGGAAAAGAATACCTCCCTCCTTCAACTCTAGCCCAGGACGTTTTTTACTAGACACGCAGGGCCCGATATTCTCAGCCCTCCCCAAGTCCACCTCGTCCTGGCAGTCTAGACAAAGACCAAGGAGTCTCGTCCTCCATCTGGGCTTCCGCCTCAAACCATAAATGGGTGCAGGACCCTGTGTCTTCCGGTTACCACACTGAATTCCGGACCCGATCCCCGGGTCGGTCTTTTCTCTCAAACCCCCCAAAGACTCCAAAACACCGCGAGGGCTTCTCCTCAGCAATCCACTCCCTCCAAACGGTGGGGGTGATAGTACCTGTTCCAAACGGCGAGAGGCTCAAGGACTTCTATTCCAACCTCTTGTGGTCCCCAAAAAAGGACGGGTCAGTTCGACCCATCCTGGACCTCTAACACCTGAGCAAACATGTGCACGTAAGGAGATTCAGAATGGAGTTCCTATGGTCCATTATTACCTCTATGGTCGAAGGAGAATTCCTTGCCTCCATAGCTATCAGGGACACGTACCTGCACTTACCCATCGCCCCAGCTCACCAAAAGTTCCTCCGCTTTGCGGTTCAGGACTTCTTTTTTTTTTTTTTTTCATTTGTAGCCCTACCCTCGGCCCTGCCACAGCACCAAGGGTGTTCACCAAGGTCCTGGCGGCCGCCATGAGTGCTCTTCATGCCAGGAGAGAGTGGCTGTTCTGCCTTGCTTGGATGACCTCCTCATCAAGGGCTCAACCAGCGTGCAGATCTCTGTGGGCACCCTATCCCGCTTAGGGTGGCTTCTGACTCCAGTCAAATCATCCCAGGTCCAATCAAAATCCGTCACCTCCCTGGGCATGTCCCTGGACACCCTTCGGGGCTTGATATTTCTCCCTCAAGACAAGGCGACCGCTCTACAACAAGCGGTACACTGCCTTCTACATACTTCGTTCGCTCCATACGATTCAGTATGGGAGTGCTAGGTAGAATAGCGGCGGCTATAGAGGCAGTGCCGCTCGCTTAGTCACACCACCGCCCACTGCAGCTTGCGCTTCTAGCTGCCTTGGACAAGAGCCCCTTTTCCCTAGATGAACTTTTCACCTGACGCCTTCAGTCAGGTATGTTCTTTGCTGGTGGCTTCAGCCCTCTTCCATATCGAGAGGGAGATTTCCTCTCCCAAGTGAACTAGCTACTCTTGACCACGGACGCCAGCCTCTTAGGCTGGGGAGCAGCGTACTGGCTCCACACTGCTTCTGGATGTTGGATGCCCCAGGAGTCTTCCCTTCCCAGAAATCATCCTGAAAATCAGCGCAATCTTTCTCGCGCTCAGCTCGTTCCCCCATCTGCTCCACCCAGAAGTGTTCCCACACATCTGCACTCGCTGGTGTACACCAGACGTGGATCTAATGGCCTCAAGGTTGAACGCAGGTACCCGCATTCTTAGCCAGGTCACGCGATCCACAGTCCATCGTCGCGGATGCTCTAGTCTCCTCCTGAAGTCGCTTCCATCTACCTCACATGCTTTTCGCCTCTGCCCCTGCTGCCATGAGTAATCAGATAGCTCAAGGCAGAAGGAGTCCAGGTGATACTAATAGCACTGGACTGACCCAGGCATGCCTGGGACGCCGAATTAGTACAATTGCTCATGGCACCTCTTAAGCATCCCAGACCTGCTGACCCAAGGGCCCATTTCCCATTAGAACTCCAGAGCCCTGAAGCTGACGGCCTGGCCATTGAGACATGGACTTTAACAAGAGCGAGTTTCTCTCCCGCGGTCATCTCCACCATGATCAGTGCCTGAAAGCCGGCCTTCATTCCGTATTTACCACCGTACGTGGCAAACTTTCCTTTTCCGGTGCAGGGAATCTAATGTCCAACCTATACCTCTGGCGATACCCAAAATTCTTGATTTTTTGCAGTCAGGTTGCAAAAGGGATTGGCCCTCAGCTCCCTTAAGGGGCAGGTTTCATCTCTCTCAATATTCTATCAATGCCGTCTAGCTTGCAATCCGCAAGTCAAGACCTTCCTCCAGGGCGTTTCCCATCTAGTTCCCCCCGTACAAACGGTCACTGGACCCATGGGACCTCAATCTCGTTTTGGACAGTCTCCAGAGGTCCCCTTTTGAACCTTTTAAGGAATCTTCTCTTGCTCTTCTTTCCTAGAAGGTAACATTCTTAGTGGTGATTACGTCCATCGGACAAATTTCAGAACTGGCAGCACTCTCTTGCCGCGAATCCTTTCTGATCTTTCATCAGGAGAAGGTGGTTCTACGCCCCCTTCCAGATTTTCTTCCGAAGGTTACTTCCCCGTTTCATTTGAACGAGGACATAGTTCTGCCTTCCTTTTGTCCACACCCAGTCTATAGGGTGGATAGGTCTCTACATTCGCTATACCTCTCAGATATTACGTATCCAGGACAGCCCCTTTAGGAACATGGACTCCTTGTTCGTCATTCCTGAAAGGCCTAAGAAAGGACAGGCAGCTTCATAGGCAACGCTGGCTCGCTGGATTCGCTCTGCAATCCAGGAAGTCTACCGCTTGCAACTCAAGCCCATTCCTAGTGGGCTGCGGACTGACTCATTCCACACGAGCAGTTGGCGCCTCTTGGGCCATTAGGCATCAGGCTCCAGTGGAACAGGGGTGTAAGGCTGTGACCTGGTCTTGCCTACATACTGATTCAAAGCATTACCGAGTCCATACCCAGGCTTCTGCTGAGGCGAACCTAGGTAGGAAAATTCTGCAAACGACAGTGAAGCACCTATCTCAGTAGGCGCTCCTGGCTATCTGGGACTGGTTCCTAGTCCTTGGGTTGCATTGTTTATTGTTTACCCACCCAGGGACTGCTTTAGGACGTCCCATGGTCCTGTGTCCTCCAATGAGGCGTCAGAGAAAAACGGATTTTTGTGTACTCACCGTAAAATCGTTTTCTCTTAGCCATCATTGGGGGACACAGCACCCTCCCTGTTGCCCTGTTGGGCCTTAGTTTTTTCTCTCTAAGTACTTTTTTGTTAGGAGTATTCCCTCACGTTTTTTGTCACTTGTTCTCGTACTGCTTGTGTACTAAAACTGAAGTAGCCTGGTTGGGCCAGGGGGTGTATACTTCAGGGGAGGAGCTAACATCTTTGCATCTACTTAGTGTCCTCCTATGGATAAGCAGCATAACACCCATGGTCCTGTGTCCCCCAATGATGGCTAAGAGAAAACGATTTTACGGTGAGTACACAAAAATCCGTGTTTTTGTCTTCTCAGGTTTGCGGGTGTGATATGACTTAGCACACATAAGGCTACTGGGGTGTTTCTACACCGTGTGCAGAATTATTAGGCAAGTTGTATTTTAGAGGATTTTTTTTATTATCGATCAGCAACTATGTTCTCAATCAACCCAAAAGACTCATAAATATCAAAGCTTAATATTTTTGGAAGTTGGAGTGGGTTTTTTTTAGATTTGGCTATCTTAGGAGGATATCTGTTTGTGCAGGTAACTATTACTGTGCTGACTTATTAGGCAACTTAATAAAAACCAAATATATTCCCATCTCACTTGTTTATTTTCACCAGGTAAACCAATATAACTGCACAAAATTTAGAAATAAACATTTCTGACATGCAAAAACAAAACCCCAAAAAATTAGTGACCAATATAGCCACCTTTCTTTATGATGACACTCAACAGCCTACCATCCATAGATTCTGTCAGTTGCTTGATCTGTTTTTAAGATCAACATTGCGTGCAGCAGCCACCACAGCCTCCCAGACACTGTTCCGAGAGATGTACTGTTTTCCCTCCTTGTAGATTTAACATTTTATGAGGGACCACAGGTTCTCTATGGGGTTCAGATCAGGTGAACAAGGAGGCCATGTCATTATTTTTTCATCTTTTAGACCTTCACTGGCCAGCCACGCTGTGGAGTAGTTGGATGCATGTGATGGAGCATTGTCATGTATGAAAGTCATGTTTTTCTTGATCGATACCGACTTCTTCCTGTACCACTGCTTGTAGAAGTTGTCTTCCAGAAACTGCCACTAGGTCTGGAAGTTTAGCTTCACTCTATCCTCAACCCAAAAAGGTCCCACAAGTTAATCTTGTGCCATACCAGTACCCCACCTCCACCTTGCTGGCTTTTGAGTCAGAGTAGAGCTCTCTGCCCCTTACTGATCCAGCCTTTCACCCATCCATCTGGCCCATCAAGAGTCACTCTCATTTCATCAGTCCATAAAACCTTTGAAAAATCAGTCTTAAGATATTTTTTTGGCCCAGTCTTGACATTTTATCTTATGTTTCTTGTTCAAAGGTGGTCGTTTTTAAGCCTTCCTTAGGCTAAGTTCACATTTCCGTTGTTTTGTATCAGTCACATGCGTCGCTTGACGCATGTGACTGATGCGCTGTTCAACGCTGTACAACGGATGACAAAGAACAGAATTCTTTGTCGGATTCCGTTGTGTGCGGGGGGCGGAGTTCGGGGGGGAGGGGAGGACGTCAGTGCCGCAGGGACTGCAGGACAGGTGAGTGTGTGTGTGTGTGTGTGTGTGTGTGTGTATACACACATGCTGAATGCGTGAGGGGGCGGAGCCGAGCGGGGGGCGGGGCCAGGCGCTGAGGATGTCAGTGGAAGTGCTGCGGTCTGCATGGCTGGGGACAGGTGAGTGTATGTGTGAGTGAGTGTGTGTATGTGCATGTATGTATGTATGTATGTGTGTGTGTGCACATGCAAAGTGCGGGAGGGGGCGGAGCCGAGCGGGGGGCGGGGCCAGACGAGGGTGTCAGTGGCAGTGCTTGTCTGCATGTCTGGGGACAGGTGTGTGTGTGTGTGTGTGTACATACATGTGCGGAGTGCGGGGAAGTGTCGGCCTCCCTGCACACATAACCAGCCTAAATATCGGGTAACAGCAAAGCACCCGATGTTTACCTTGGTTACCCGATATTTACCTTGGTTACGGGCCTACACCGCTTAGCGCTGGCTCCTTGCACCGTAACCAGGGTAAATATCGGGTAACCAACCAAAGCTGGTGACGTGTGCAGGGAGCCAGAGAGCATGCGCAGCGAAATCCGACGGATCTCGCTGCTCAAAAAACGTTACATGCTGCATTCCCCCCGCCCGGCGGTCAGTCGTTCCACGACTGATCAGTCGGGCGGAGGGTGCAACGCAGCATCATCAGTCACAATCCGCTGCTCACACAAGTCTATGGGAGCAGCGGAATCCGCTAAACGGATTCCGTTGTTTACAAGAGCAGCGGATTGTGACTGATAGATTTTAGCGGAAATGTGAACTTAGCCTTACCTTGGCCTTGTCCCTGAGTATGGCACACCTTGTGCTTTTTGATACTCCAGTAACGTTGCAGCTCTGCAATGTGACCAAACTGGTGGAAAATGGCATCTTGGCAGCTTCACGCTTGATTTTCCTCAATTCATGTGCAGTTATTTTGCGCCTTTTTTGCCCAACACGTTTCTTGCAACCCTGTTGGCTATTTGCCATGAAACGCTTTATTGTTCCGTGATCACGCTTCAAAGGTTTGGCAATTTCAAGACTGCTGCATCCCTCTGCAAGACATCGCACAATTTTGGACTTTTCACAGCCTGTCAAATCTCTCTTCTGACCCATTTTGACAAAGGAAAGGAAGTTGCCTAATAATTAAGCACACCTTATATAGGGTGTTAATGTTAATGTAATTACACCACACTCCTCCTCATTACAGAGATGCACATCACCTGATTTACTTAATTGGTAGTTGGCGCTTAAGCCTATACAGCTTGGAGTAGGACAACATGTATAAAAAGTATCATGTGATCAAAATACTCATTTGCCTAATAATTCTGCACACAGTGTACACTAATACTTCATGTTCTTTCAGGAAGAGTTTATAGAAGTTTTCTTATCAGTAGAGGCAGGATCATACTTGCGAGAGACTCACGCAAGTCTTGCATTGCATCAGCCGGCACGGCCGCACACTCTCCTGACAGTAGCGTCTCAGCTGCATAGAAATACATATCCTAAGATCCACTCCTGTCAGGAGAGTGTGCAGCCGTGCCGGGTCAGTATTCACACAGCAGTTTCTGCTTTTCATATATTCCCCTTAGGCCTGCGACACACATCCGTGCCGCCGGTACATGTTTGCCATTTTTTGCACGTACCGGCGGCATGGAGACACGTTCAGCAATGCTACCCTATTGTAGCAGGCACACACACGTAAAACCACACGGAACGTGTGTCCGTGTGCGTTTCTACGTGTGTGCGTTTTTCTAAACGCTGACATGTCAGTGTTTTCTCTGGCAGCATGGGTGTCACACGGCCTGCACCCGTACCACACGGGTGTAGTGTGGATGCGGTCCCGTGTGACACGCGCCGGAGAAAACATACGTGCCAGAGAAAAAAAAAAACTGAACTCACCTTCTCCAGTCCTCCTGCTTCTGCCGACCGCCGCTCATTATTCTCATTTAATATTCACTTCACTGCGGCCGGAAGCAGCAGCAGCGGGGAGACGGGAGGGATGGAGACTGAAGATCAGCACCGCGGACAGCAGCGCGGACCACGTGAGAATGTAAATAACCTGTTCTCCGTATGTTATCACAGATAGCATGCGGAGAACACACGTGGCCCGCACGTACCAGAGACACGTACTTACCTGCACGCAACACGCAGGGGAAATACGTGTCTCTTGGCACGTGCGTGATTTTCACGTGAGTGTGTCGGAGGCCTTACATAGTCACTGGTGTGCATACCTTCTCACCATGTAGTGTACATTTTTTGGGTTTTTGCACCCAGTTCAGACTCAGAATGGTGTTCCAGACGTTATTTCTTGATTGATTTGTAGTTTTTCGTTTGTGAACCTGGCCCCACCCAATAGCCAGTCCACATTGTACGCATATGTAGCCTGGGTCTCAGCTTCTCATACACGGTAAGTTTTTTAACTGCATGAGAGGACACACACAAGCTAGGGACCCCAACGTAGAGAAATACTTTGGTGTAGTGTTGGGGCTATATTGCATTGATCAATTCAATAGCTAAATTTCTCTTTATTCATATGTTCATGGCAGTAATGCAGATTCCATTTTTCATATTTTCATTCTTACATATAGCTATTGGATTTGCGGGTTTCATGTCAGTATTCACACAGCAGTTTCTGCTTTTCATATATTCCCCTTACATAGTCACTGGTGTGCATACCTTCTTTCCATATATACTAGGGAAACAAGGGTCTGGTCATTCTTAAGAAAGTAGAGGGGCTGAAATTAAATACCCTGGCTTTAGTAAAAGAGACTGGGTGTGAGAGAGACACTAGAGAAACTATATGGTGAGACACTTAGGGACGGTGTGAGTGGAATGCGATAAAAAAAAACGCATTCCACTTGGACCAATATTACTCTATGGGGCAGCACCCATGAGCAATTATTTTCTCAGCCCTAATCAGACCGAAAAAACAGTCGCAGCATGCTGTGAGTGCAATGCGAGCTTGTTTCACTTATACCCATTCAAGTCTATGGGGCGAATGAAACATCGCATTTTTATCACTTTACACCAGTGTAACACGACAGCCGTGCGATTCTCACATCAATCAGCAGCGGAGGAGATAGGGAGATAAATCTCTCCCTCTCCTCCACAGTGCTTTCCTTCCCCTCCGCAGCGCCAGTCTGATCGGACCACAGTCGCATGACACTTTTCATGCTTTGCTGCGAGCGTGAGCCGAGTATCATGCGAGGACTCGCAGTAATCCCTGTATGGCCTCAAGAGTGTCATTGAGCAGAGACAATTTGGAACATGGTACTCTTGGACACGTAAAAGAAGGCAGGGGAATAAATTGAGTATCAGCTGTGTAAGGTCATCTTATTCAAACTGGGTCCAAAGGAGATATGGTAGTAGAAAAACTGTGATCAGCCAGCGGCCATAGTACTGGGTGAGTGAGCCCCCTACTAGAGAGAGATTATGAGACAGTGTGATTTCCGCCATAACAACGCCAAAGCGGTTAGGTAATGCGAACCACAACAGCAAATATATTAATCACTGCCAAGGGAATTTATTGCTTAAAAACAATAAGAATTGTACTAATATATTCTTGAGTGGCCATTTCTGTGTTTCACTAATTTCCATATATCAGTAATTGTCCACTCTCTAACATCTATCCTTTCTTTGCCTACAACTAAATCATTCTGAAACTGAACTTCTTGTGTTTCCCTCCTCTTCTAACCTACCTAAATCTAATATTTCTATTTCCGTACCTGATACGACCATGAATCCCAAGCATTAAACCTTCTATCTTGAAGTTATATTTAACTCAGATCTTTCATCCCCTCCTATATGCAATCACTTCTATGCTTAAGCCACCAGCACCTCAAAAAAATCTTCAGAATTTGACCCTTTTATTACTTTTAAAACTGCAAAAACTGTTTTGTTGCTGTGATTCATTTTCTTCTTGACTACTGCAACTCACTATTAATCAGTTTTCCTCTCACTAAACTTTCTCCTCTGCAATCTATCTTGAATGCAGCCGTGTGGATCACATTTCTGTCCAGCCGATGTACAGATGCTTGCACCTTGTGTCAGTCATTGCACTGGTTACCAATCTGCTACAAAATACAACATAAACGTATTGCACTGAAACACAAAGCTTTGCACAGAGCAAGACTAATATCCCCAACAATCCAAACTTCCCTTTTCTGTGTACTATTCTAGTTCTGCCCCAGTTCTCTGGAATGCCCTATATAAGGGTACTTTCACACTTGCGTTCAGCGCAGTCCGTCAGTATGGAGAATAGCGCAGTCCGTTAACGCACTGCACTATTCTCCATAGACTTGTAGGACGACAGACTGTAACGCAAGTGTCAGCGATGCATCCACTGGACGACGCAGCATCGTTATTTGACGCTGCGTCGGGCGGAAGGAACGCAGCATGTAACATTTTTTAGAGCTGTGGAAACCTTTATCTTTCACTGCGCATGCTCTTTTTTTTTTAAAAAAAAATCACAGAAACTTTATTTTGTTTTTCGGTGGCCGAACGTTCAGCTGTCATGTCATGTGACAGCTCTCAGCTGAGCGCCCGACAGCTCTCAGCTGAGCGCCCGGCCGTCAGCATGTGAGAGCGCTCAGCTGAGCACCCAGCCGTCGGCATGTGAGAGCTCTCAGCTGAGCGCCCGACCACCGGCATGTGAGAGCACAGCTCTCAGCTGAGCGCCCGGCCGCTGGCTATTGAGAGCGATCAGCTGAGCGCCCGGCCGCCAGCATGTGAGAGCTCTCAGCTGAGTGCCCGGTCGCCGGCATTTGAGAGCGCTCAGCTGAGCGCCCGGCCGCTGGCTATTGAGAGCGATCAGCTGAGCGCCCGGCCGCCGGGTGATCAGCTGATCGTTCACAATAGTCTGCTGCCGGTAAAACTGTAAAGAAGAAAAAAAAAAAAGCTTTCCCTTGTTTTGTACGATCCGTTGCATCCGTTGTGCCATTATATGCAACGCATCCGGTGCATCCGTCACTCAACGCAATCCAACGGATGCCGTTCAACGCAAGTGTGAAACTAGCCTAAGACAATCAGGTTAATTACTGTGTACACCGTTTTAATCCCTTAACGACTGCCAATATGCATAAAAACAGTGGTCATTAAAGGGCCTTATTCCCTCATCATTGTTTTAAAACTGCAATTGGGAAAATGTTTATAGTGCCCCCGTGGCAAAAAATCCAGAGGGTGACAACTGGACATGACAGCTGATACCAGCCCGACCAGTTTTGGAACCGATTGGGCCAATTAAAGCCTTAAATATTGGTATTATGATTGACAGCAGTATCTAGGATTAAAAGGATGTTAAAGGCCACTTCACAAATAACGAGATCGCTAACGACATTATTGCTATATCACAGTTTCTGTGACGAAACAACGACTTCAGCGATCTCGTTATGTTTGACACGTACCAACGATCCGCCCCCTGCTTTCGTTGGTCGTTGCTGAATGTCCTGGGCCATTTTTGGCTCGTTGGAGTCCTGCTGGGTAGGATGGATCTGTATGTTTGACACCTACCAACGATCTCGTTAACGGCCTAGATGAGAACTTAAAGTGTGACACGTAGGCGTGTAGTTGCGTCACCTTTTCCGCGCCCCCTCTGCACCGATTGGTTGGCGCTGAGAACAGCAAGCAAACCCTTGGGAACGAAGGAGGGATGAATCCGGGTGCAGATGCAGCTTTGATCCGAAAAGCAAGCAAGCAACCGGGAATTAAGTACGAATGAATCCGGGTGGAGTCGCAGGTTCTATCCTCAAAGCAAGGCTCAAAAAAGGACAAAGGATGAAGCGATACAAAGTTGCCTTCTAGGCCGGCCGCCTAAGGCTACGAACACACATGCGGCTTTTCTGCCATTTGTCGGATCCGGCGCGCTCCTGTACACTGTGTACAGTAAAGTGGCTGCGCGACAAGCTCCGGTCACGTGCTGTCATGTGACCGGAGCATGTGACCAGGAAGTTGCAGCGCAGCCACTGTACTGTATAGACTGTAGTGGAGCGCGCCGGATCCGACAAATGGCAGAGAAGCCAGATATGTGTTCGTAGCCTAATCAGAACGCAGTATTGGCCACCAATCGGAGTGGAGGGGTGTGGAAAAGGCGACGCATATGCACTACAGCGTCAAACACTACACCCCTATTCGAGGTCGTAATCATTAAATAGCTGCTGTGTGACAGGGTCCCGACGACCAACGAGATCGTTATACAGGTCGCTGCATCGTTACTAAAGTCATTGGGAAAATTACTGTGTGACATCTCACCAAAGATCTCACCAACGATTTAACAACGATCCAGAAACTGTGATGTAGTAACGATCTCGTTATGTGTGACTGGACCTTAAAAGATCCCCTTTAGCAGGATTGTCCGTCCCACATGATCATAATCGTGGGTGCTGATTATTGCCATGGTACCCTGAAGTCATCTGATGATCCAAGGGTACTGTGGCCTGTTAGATCCTGCTATGAGCAAGGTCTAACAAGCACAGTGAGTGAAACCCTGACAGGTCTCTGGCACTGCTGTATACGAGTACAGAAGTGTATGAGACCAGTAATCAAAGGCAGCAACTTTTATGTCCCACAATAAGACCAAGTGAAAAAAAAAAGTTAAATGAAATATGTAAAAAAGTTTAAAAAAAAAACCCAAAACACAATAAAAGCACACATAAATCACGAAACTCTGTTTCGCAACTAAAAATGCAGCCTTTGTGTTAAAACAAAAGTAAACAAAAAAAAAGCACACATAATTGGTATAGCCGTGTCCGTAATGACCCGATTTATAAAACTGTTAGGTTATTTATTCCATGCAGCCAACACCATAAAAATAAAAAAATATGCTAAAAATGTCAATTTTCATCAAATTGACACACAAAACTTAATAAAAAGCGATCAAAAAGTTATATGTAAAAAAATTGGTAGAAATAAAAAAAGGCAAACCATCCCGCAAAAATTAGACCTAATAAGGCTAATTCAGCAAAAAAATAAAACAGTTATAGCTCTTGGAATATGACAACAAAAAACTTTCTTTTTTAAAACAAACATTTTTACTGTGATAGTAGCAAAACATAAAAAAATATAAATCTGGTATCTCTGTAATCGCAGCAACCTGAAGAATAAAGCTGTCAAATCACTGATGTCGTACAGTGAACCGCGCAAAAATAAAAACTAGAACTATTTTTGTACTGTTGTCTATTTAATTATTCTACCTCCCAAAAATTGGAATAAGGCTCAGTTCACATTTTTCCTGCGCTTTCCACTGAGCACTTATGTTAGTGTTTCCGTGCAAATTCCAAAAGATGTGATTCAGACAAAACACCCAATGGAACCACGCACTCTAATGAGGCAGACGGAGTCACTTTGAACTCCATCGGGTCTCTATTCCAGTGTTGTCCAATCATTTTAAGCGTCTTTTTTTAGCGCACAAGTGTGGTATACCACAGTTCTATGTACACCTAAAAAGAATGGACACCGTCAGAGCATATGCCAAATGGAGTCCAAAATGTCTCCATCTGCCGCATTATATTGAGTGGTTCTGTCCGGGGTTTCGTCTGAATAACATTTTTGGGGGATTTACACAGAAACCCTGACGTAAATGCTCAACGTGGAACACATGAATGTGATCCCAGCCTTAAATTGAAAGCGATCAAAAAATGTTATATACCCCAAAATGTTATTAATAAAACTACTAACTAATCCCGCAAAAAAAAAAATCAGGTCCACCATCTGTCACCGGAAATATCGGGGTTCCCACGTTACTGGTAGAACAAAGACTTTGTAAAAGCGATATTGCTCCCAACCCTCAAAAAAAAAACCTGTGAAATCTGCGCTCCCAAAATCCAAATGCCCCCCACATTCTGAGCTCCACGGTGCCGTACCGCATTAAGCGACCACGTGTGACATTATTGTAGCAGCGAAAGCCCAATTAAAAATTTACGGGGTGCGTGTTTCCAGAAGTACAAGCTGGGCACAATGTATGGTGACATTTCAATGTATGGGAGCATTACAATGTATGGAGGCACAATGTAAGGGCACTAAACTGGAATATTTGCAATTCTCCAGGAAAAAAAGGCATGGTATGGATGTTACAAAATAGTCACTGTAGCCGTAGATTGAAATTTGTACAGTGGGGTGTCACGGCCAGGTGGACGGGCAGACCCAGGAGGTGGATCCACTGGACCGAACTCCTAGATGGTAGTAAAGAGTCCGGTAGCTGGAACACTATAAACAGCAGAACAGTCCGTGCACACGAGTATAGCGGAGAAGTCCCTGGGACCACGGAGTCACGGGTGGTAGTCCGGGTGACGCAGCTCAGGTTCGGAAGCCGAGATGATGTCAGGCGGGGTCCGGAACCTTTGGAGCGAGATGACGAGTCACCGCAGGGATCCGGATGGTGCGGACTGTCAGGATGGCAGATGGACAGCGTTCGGGGTTCAGGATACGGCAGGACTGGATGGCGAGGCAGGCACGGCTCTACAAGAGAGATAGGTGAGTATATCACAAAAACACCAGGAGACCTGACTCCTAGCTTAGGAAACACGAAGATCAGGCCCCGCCCCCTTGGACAATAAACCCCTTTATACCCTGTACCTGATTAGCCTCATTTCCTGTTAATGGACGCTGGCCCTTTAAGAAAGGGTCAGTGACCGCGCGCGCGCCCTAATGCGCATGCGCGCGGCCCGGGTGCCAGAAGCCAGGGAAGGAAGCTGAGAGGAGGACGCAGGGGAGCCGGCCAGGGCCTGGGAAGCCGTCGGGCGCCGGGATCGGAGACCAGGGGGCCTGGGAAGGACGGGCACCGGAGGCTGGAGAGCGGGGAGCGTGGCAGGTGAGCCGGGGAGCGGGGCTGAGGACCCGGGGAGCGGAACAGAGGACCCGGGAAGGGGAGCCGAGGACCCGGGGAGCGTGACAGTACCCCCCCCCCCCACGCCCCCCTCCCCGCAACCGGGACATGAAGGCACGGATCAGAGGAGTGCCCACGTTCTCCCTGGGCTCCCAGGACCTATCCTCAGGACCATACCCTTCCCAGTCCACCAGGAAGAACTGTCGACCTCGAACGGTCTTCATGGCCACGATATCCCTTACCGCATAGATGTCGTCATCGGCAATAGGTGGAGGAGCCGGACTGGCAGCAGCGGAGAAGGGACCAAGGACAACCGGCTTGAGCAGGGAGACGTGGAATGAGTTGGGTATCCTCATCGTGGCCGGGAGCTGTAGCTTGTAGGAGACCTCATTGATCTTGTTGAGGACTTTAAACGGCCCAATGTAGCGAGGACCCAGCTTGTATGATGGTATCTTCAGGCGGACGTACTGGGAAGCAAGCCAGACGAGATCTCCAGGAGAGAAACACGGAGGGTCCAGACGTTTCTTGTCTGCGTGTCTTTTCATCCGCAGGGAAGCACGCCCAAGGGACGCTTTGACAGAGTCCCAAATGGTTGCAAAGTCACGGGCTACTGTATCTGCAGCAGGGACATCCGAAGAAGGAGATACAGGCAATGGGATGGAAGGCTGAAGTCCGTAAACGACATGGAAGGGAGAGCTGGAGGACGACTCACTGATGTGGTGGTTGTGGGAGAATTCAGCCCAAGGAAGAAGAGCGGACCAGTCGTCGTGATGGGCGTTAACATAGTGACGTAAGAAAGAGGTCAAGATTTGATTGACCCTCTCTACCTGGCCATTAGACTGAGGATGGTATGCAGATGAAAAGTCCAGAGTCACTCCCAGATGTGTACAGAGAGCCCTCCAGAAGCGGGAGGTGAACTGAGTTCCTCTGTCGGACACGATGTGTAATGGAAAGCCATGCAAGCGGAAGATGTGTTGTATATAGGCGTCCGCGAGTTCCTGAGCAGAGGGCAGTCCAGCCATAGGGACGAAATGGGCCATTTTAGAGAACCGGTCCACCACGACCCATATGACTGTGTGTCCGGAGGACAATGGCAAGTCCGTAATAAAGTCCATTGCTATGTGTTGCCACGGAACTGAGGGTATCGGCAGAGGCAGAAGACGGCCATATGGGAGGTGTTTGGGCGTCTTGTTCCTGGCACAAGAGGAACAGGCGGATACAAAAGCAACGACGTCCGTGCGAAGGGATGGCCACCAATAATGACGTACAATCGCACCCCATGTCTTTTTCTGACCAGCATGACCGGCTGTTTTCGAGGCATGACCCCAGTGTAACACTTTTTTCCTGTCTACCTCGGAGACGTAGGTCTTCCCGGGCGGTATCTGGGCCAGGGTGACAGGGGCCACCGGAATGATTTTACTAGGACAAATGATGGGTTGGGTAGTCTCTTCCTCCTGCTCCATGGGCATGAAAGACCTGGACAAGGCATCAGCGCGTACATTCTTGTCCGCGGGTCGGAAGTGAAGCTGGAAATCAAACCTGGCAAAGAATAGGGACCACCTGGCTTGCCGTGGGTTCAGACGCTGAGCGGACCGTAGGTATTCCAAGTTCTTGTGGTCCGTGTAAATAATCACGGGGTACACTGCCCCTTCCAGGAGGTAGCGCCATTCCTCCAAAGCCAGTTTGACTGCCAAGAGCTCTCGGTCACCGATGGTGTAGTTGCGTTCAGGCGCTGAGAAGCCCTTGGAGAAGAATCCGCAAGTCACCATCTTCCCGGAGGAGGACTTTTGCATGAGCACTGCTCCGGCTCCTGAGGAGGAGGCATCCACCTCCAAGGTGAACTGGCGGTTTAACTCCGGACGGTGGAGTACAGGAGAGGAAGCAAAAGCCCGCTTCAGAGAGCCAAACGCGGCGTCAGCCGCAGGTGACCAGTCCTTTGGATTAGCCTCCTTCTTAGTCAAAGCGGAGAGAGGAGCAGTCAAGGCAGAGAAGTGAGGGATAAACTGGCGGTAGTAGTTGGCGAATCCCAGGAAGCGTTGGATTGCCTTCAGTCCAGAAGGAGGAGGCCAGTTGAGAATGGCGGAGACCTTCTTGGGATCCATCTGCAGTCCAGTATCAGAGATGATGTACCCCAGAAAGGGGAGAGAAGACTGCTCAAAGACACACTTCTCATACTTTGCGTACAGACGATTCTCTCTCAGTCTTTGTAGAACCAGCTGTACGTTTTCTCTGTGGGTTTGGAGGTCCGGAGAGAAGACAAGGATGTCATCTAGATACACTACCACACAGATGTAGAGAAGGTCCCGGAACACGTCGTTCACCAGTTCTTGAAAGACGGCAGGAGCGTTACACAGGCCGAAGGGCATCACGCAGTATTCATAATGTCCATCGCGCGTATTGAACGCGGTTTTCCATTCGTCACCAGAGCGGATGCGTACCAGATTGTAAGCACCCCGAAGATCCAGCTTGGTGAACACACAAGCTCCTCTAAGCCGGTCAAACAATTCGGGAATGAGCGGCAGAGGGTACTTGTTTTTTACGGTGATTTGATTCAAACCCCGGTAGTCTATGCATGGGCGTAAGTCGCCCTCTTTCTTCTTGACAAAGAAGAAACCTGCTCCAGCAGGAGAGGAGGATCTCCGAATGAACCCCCTTGCCAGGCTCTCTGAGATGTAAGCAGACATGGCCCTTGTTTCGGCTGGAGATAAAGGATATATCCGTCCTCGTGGTGGTGTTGTTCCTGGGAGCAGGTCGATGGCACAATCGTATGGACGATGCGGCGGCAGTACCTCGGATTCCTTTTTATCAAAGACATCTGCAAAGGACCAATAGGCCGAGGGCAGCCCCGGTAGGTTCTCTGGAACCGGAGGTCGTCGGATGGGTTGTATGGACTTTAGGCACCTCTCATGACACGAAGAGCCCCATCGGGTGATTTCGCCAGTGCCCCAGGTAACTGATGGTTCGTGTGTCCGCAACCATGGAAGTCCCAGCAGGATCTGGTGGGACATGTGTGGGAGGACGTAGAAAGCGATGTTCTCGGTGTGAAGGGCACCGATACGCAGTTCGACCGGCCTGGTGATCCAGGAGATGGTGTCAGAGAGGGGTCTCCCATCCACCGAGGCAATCACTAGGGGCTTGTCGAGTGGAACAACAGGCACCCGGTACTTGTCCACCGTGGCCTGCTGGATGAAATTGCCTGCTGCCCCGGAATCGAGGTAGGCATCAGCCGTGAACCGCGTCTCTCCCGTTGTCACTTGCACTGTCCATGTAACCGGGTCAGAGAGAGTCCCAGCACCTAGGGTGGCCTCTCCTACCAACCCTAGGCTTTGGAGTTTCCCGGCCTTTCTGGACAGGAGCGTAGCAGGTGTGTGCCCTCACCGCAGTAAAAGCAGAGACCCTTGGCGAGCCGCTCTGCTCGACGTTGTTCAGACTGACGCACTCGGTCGATCTGCATGGGCTCGTGGACGGGAGCCCCAGCTGTCGATGACTGAAGTACGGAGGGTTTCTGCGGAGGAGAGGAATGCCGTACCGGACGTCTCTCACGGGACACTTCCTTGGATCGCTCCTGAAAGCGAATGTCCACTCGAGTCGCTAGGGCAATCAGGGCATCCAGGGTGGTCGGTACGTCACGACCCGCCAGCTCGTCTTTAATTCGCCCTGAGAGTCCTTCCCAGAAGGCGGCGGTTAGGGCCTCGTTGTTCCACCCGAGTTCTGAGGCCAGGGTGCGAAACCGGATCGCGTATTGACCCACCGTCAGAGTCCCCTGACGTAACCGGAGAAGAGACGAAGCAGACGCGGAGGCGCGTCCGGGCTCATCAAAGGTACCACGGAATGCCTGCAGGAAGTCCTGGATGTTCGTGGTCACAGGATCCCCCTTCTCCCACAAGGGGTTCATCCACGCCAGTGCCTCACCCTCTAGATGGGACATGATGAAGGCGACCTTGGCTTGGTCGGAGGCAAACAAATGCGGCAGCTGCGTGAAATGGAGGGAGCATTGGTTTAAGAATCCCCTGCAGGTCTTGGGGTCTCCGGCGTACCGGGGTGGTGAAGCCAACCGAAGTCTGGTGGTATCTGAAGAAGTCGCCACAGGAGCTGGATCCGTGGATTGACTAGTGGAAGCCCGAGATGCTGAAGACGTGACTGCCGCTTGTAGCGTGTTCAGGCGGGCGTCCACAGAAGACATAAATTGCAGCATGCGGGTCTGAGTCTCACGCTGGCGTTGGAGTTCCTCCTGTACGGCTGCTAGTGCTGCAGCGGGATCCATGGCCTGATCTTACTGTCACGGCCAGGTGGACGGGCAGACCCAGGAGGTGGATCCACTGGACCGAACTCCTAGATGGTAGTAAAGAGTCCGGTAGCTGGAACACTATAAACAGCAGAACAGTCCGTGCACACGAGTATAGCGGAGAAGTCCCTGGGACCACGGAGTCACGGGTGGTAGTCCGGGTGACGCAGCTCAGGTTCGGAAGCCGAGATGATGTCAGGCGGGGTCCGGAACCTTTGGAGCGAGATGACGAGTCACCGCAGGGATCCGGGATGGTGCGGACTGTCAGGATGGCAGATGGACAGCGTTCGGGGTTCAGGATACGGCAGGACTGGATGGCGAGGCAGGCACGGCTCTACAAGAGAGATAGGTGAGTATATCACAAAAACACCAGGAGACCTGACTCCTAGCTTAGGAAACACGAAGATCAGGCCCCGCCCCCTTGGACAATAAACCCCTTTATACCCTGTACCTGATTAGCCTCATTTCCTGTTAATGGACGCTGGCCCTTTAAGAAAGGGTCAGTGACCGCGCGCGCGCCCTAATGCGCATGCGCGCGGCCCGGGTGCCAGAAGCCAGGGAAGGAAGCTGAGAGGAGGACGCAGGGGAGCCGGCCAGGGCCTGGGAAGCCGTCGGGCGCCGGGATCGGAGACCAGGGGGCCTGGGAAGGACGGGCACCGGAGGCTGGAGAGCGGGGAGCGTGGCAGGTGAGCCGGGGAGCGGGGCTGAGGACCCGGGGAGCGGAACAGAGGACCCGGGAAGGGGAGCCGAGGACCCGGGGAGCGTGACATGGGGTCACTTTTGAGGTTTTTCTGCTTTTTTGGCATTTCAGGGGCTCTGCAAGTGCAACTCCATGCCCAAGTTCGCATTTCAAAAATTAAATCTCTTTAAGCTCTTAAGCTCTTTTCTTTCCGAGTTTTGCATGTGCCCAAATATTAGTTTTTTGACCACATATTGGGAATTACAGTGTTTGAGAGAAAATGTAAAACAAATTATGAGGTCAATCAATTTTTTTCTGTTATTCCTTGTGTACAAATTATAAATTTAGTGCTAAAACGGTATTTTAGTGGAAAAAAAATTTTTTTTTTGTTTTCACATCAAAATGTTATAAATTTCTCTAAATCACCTGTAGGTTAAAAATTCTCATTAAACCCCTAAAGGTCTAGTTTAAAAAATGGGGTCACTTGTGGGGGTTTCTGCTGATTTAGCATGTCGGGGGTTCTGCAAATGTGACATGGCATTCACAATCTATTCCAGACAAATTTACGCTCCAAAAATCAAATAGTGCTCTGTTCTTTCTGAGCCCTGCCATGTGCCCAAACTGGGTAACAAATTGTGGGATCCAGTTTTTCATTCTATCCCTTGTAAAAGTGAAAAAAATGGGGCTAAAGCAACATTTTTGAGGAGACATATTTCTTCATTCCATTTTGCATTAATTCCTGTCCAGGACCTGAATGTTTAAAAAAATTTCCTGACCAAAGTTTTGAAGTATGTGTGAGGTGCCATTTTTAAAATTGTATCACTTTTGGGGAATTTCCAATATATAGGCCCTCTCAAAATCTATTTAAATCTGAATAGTTCCCTAAGGAATCAGATTTTGTAAATTTTTTAAAAAAATTACAAATTGCTACTAAATTTTCAACCTTCTAACATCCTAGCAAAAGAAAATGACGTTTTAAAAATGATGCACACGTAAAGTAGACATATGGGAAATGTTTATTAAATATTTAGGCTAATTAAGGATATAAAAAGTATAAGTTTAAAAATTGTGAAATATTCTAAATTTTGGGCAAAATTTTGATATTTTCACAAATAAATGTAAAAAATATTGACCTGAATTTAAAGTACAATGGGTCACGAAAAAAAACATTTCAGTATCATTGGGATTCATTGAAGTGTTCCAGAGTTATAATCTCAGAAAGTGACACTGGTTTGGTTTCCAAAATTTGGCCTGGTTATTAAAGGATTTTCATATATAAAGTAAAGCCAGTGCTGTACTGGCACTAGGATGCTGAATGTAATCGTACCTTTTGTTCTGAGACTGGATGTCTAATTTCAAAAGTATGTGCAAGTAAATTTCCAGCAATGCACTGTTGTTTGATTGACAGGTGCAACAGGAAGGGAATATGTGGTTTGGGTCATGCTATATATTCCCGCCCTTTTGCATTTAAAAGACTGTGCCTCATTGTAGAACCACTAAGCTTTGTGAGCCCTATTATAAGAGTAACGTTTAAATCTTGTGCTGCAGTTGTCTGTCTGAGAGAGATACCATGTTTCCTCAAAAATAAGAGAGGATCTTATCTTACTTTTTGGGTCTGAAAGACGGGTTAGGGCTTAGTTCCAGAGGATGTCTTATTTTTTCCCCATAAACAAAAATTTACATCTATTCTTCAACAACAACAAGAAAAATTAACATTTAATCAAATTTAATCATGTCATCACATTCTGGAACATCACCATAACTTACCAAACCCTGAATTCCATCATGAATTTCTTGAGATCCTATTTCCTTTTTCCATATACAACAACCTACATTAACCAGTATTCATAAGCAAAAATCAAAAAGTGTCCAGGCAGCTACCAGAAAACACGTAAAAAAATACTTATTCCGAACTAATATTTAGCCATGAATAAATTATAAAAGTATATCTTTATTACTTGTATAAAATATCATAAAAGCATAAACACATGAGTAGTCCTGTTGCTTTTACACTTTTGAGATATTTAATACAAAAAATAAAAATAAACTTTCATAATCTATTATTTGTGAATAGGTCTTTTCCAATACTATTCAATTTATAGCCATTTTCATAGTTACGGCATGTAAAAAAATTTCCAGGGTGCCATTATTGACACTACTGTATGGATGTGCCGATGGTGAATGGGCTCTCACACACAGATCTGCATCACTCCTGTGAAAGGCATGTCATTGTCAGGTCCCTTGCCATTTCAGTTGTGTTCCACTACATTCAAGTGTAGTGGTTGGCTCCCCCTGGTGACTGGAAGCTGCGACAATGCGCGGACGTGGAGAGAAGCCAGTGGTACTACTCGATCTGTGTGTGAGAACCCAGTACTTGCCAACCCTTATTATTGTAGGGTCTTGTCATGGTGGCAAATGACAGGACCAGGGCACCTAAGCTGACCCTCAGAGTGCGTACCATGCGCTGTCCCTCAGCTCAGAGGTACGCTAGATGGTAGCGAAGTCTCAGTCACCTGACTCCTGTACTAGCCCTGATGTAATTCCCCTCCCCCAGCTCCACCTGAGGAGTGAGCCGGGACCGTAAACACAAACCTCACAAACAGACACAGGGGAAAATGACAACTCGTACACATGGCAACCACATTCAAAGGAGTCAGTAAAAGTGCACAAAGGGAACCAACATAAAAGGGGGAAGAAAGCAGACTACTAGGAAACTTACATAACGTACAACCAGCACACCTAGAACTGCTCCAATAATGCTGCAGCCAACAAAGCAGAACAGAGAGAGGATTTTTCCAGATCCTTTCTCCTGTTGGCCAAGTTTCCAAATGAATGAAAATAACTGGCACCCAATGTAGGAAGCAGAGGGTATATATAGGACCTGGGAGTGGTCCAAACTGGAAACACCTGACCAGGAATCAGAAGCTGCTGAAAGGTAAACTGACATTAATCCTCTCCTCCCCAAAGGAAGGGAAAGGGAACTTATTTAATCAGCAGTCTCACAAGGCAAAGTAAGACTGTGATCTAGAACCTGTGACAAAACTCCACAACAGAGAGAAGACTTTGACAGGTCTATTGAGTGTGATTCTTAGGGGGTATCTGCTTTCCTTGATGTACTGTCGTGCTGTATTCTATTTACTTTTTTACATGTATACCGGTAGCTGACTGGGCAGTTTTTTACATCATGCAGATGTGCCGCTCCCACGCCTGTAGCAGCCGGGCTGCTCGGATCCAGACCCGCTTTGTGGCTCGAGGGATCCTCCGGACCCGGCACGCCAAATGAAAAGGGGGACGTAGTTGTACGGGCTTGGCCGAATTCAGTTCGTGAAGCCACCCACGGTGTGTGGTGAAGTGGGACACCACCGCTGCTGTTGTGGGACACCCGGGGGAGATGTAGTGGCAGCTGTATGTTAACCCCTCCGTGGGTAGGGATAGTTGCCCTGGGACCCAGTGTCTCTATGCTGAGAATGGTGACTGCAGGGGCCCGTGCGCCCGGGAAAACCGGGGGATGTTAGTTTACTCACGATTAAATGAATCACACAAGTCCAATGGTAATGGTGGCCGGCCGCCACAGTCGGGTGTATCTGGTCCCACACCCGGGCTGATGGTCTGTGTCACTTTCCTCTGCACTCTGTGTTTGGTGTGTGGACTTCCCAGTGTGAAACATGGGAGTCCGCTCCCGGTCCTTTTGTTGGGAACCTTGCCCGCTGACGCTGACCCGTGGGATCTAAGGGCCCTGGCGGACCCTCTGAGGGTGGTTGTCTGCTTTTGGGACTTTGATTTGGACAGGACCTAAAATCTTGCCCTCAATCGGTTGATTAGCTAGGCCGTTGGTTCTGGTCCTGGCTTCAGGGTCTGAGTACCCCCTCTGTGCACGGTTTCCGGGTCGGGTCTGGTGTCGGTACCGGCGGGCTCCAACCCTGTTCCGGTCCACCTCGGATCTCCGGCTGCCGTCTTCCCGACGCCTACTGATGTGGACCACCATCTGCCACCTAGCCAAGGTTCCAGGGCTCCAACCCTGGCACCGTTCAACTTGAGCTTCTCCTCCGCTGGAGCTACACCTAGCCCCAGCCTCCACTCCTCTCAACTTGTACTCAAACTCCACTCAACTCAACTCGAACTCAACTGTTTGTTTTCCTGCCCCGGGCTGTTTAGACCGCTAGGTGGGCGCTCCCTAACCGCCTGGTCCCGCCCACTGGTGTGCCTGTCTTGCCTTGAGGGAGGTGACTAGGGTTTCAGGTCGGCTGTATGTAACCCTGTGAGGGAAGGTGTTATGCGGGGGCCTAATGTGTGACTACCTGGTTTTGCCAGGGCGTCACACAGATGAGCGGACCACAATAGTACCACTCAGAGGCAGAATGTACTACACAAGGTATTTGAGAAAAGCCTTCCCTATGAGTTTTACAGTGATGTGGCCACTAATGGCCACATTTAAGACATTGGTATAATAAATAGATTTTGACCACCTCTTTAAGACATTGGTATAATATAAAGATTTTGAGAATTTGCCAACGTGATCTAGTTTTGAGTATAATTCCGTTTGATGAAACCAATACTTCAGGGCAAAAGTAAATGAACACAAAGCAGTTAGGTCGGTAATTGACTTTTTTGCTCCAATGGATTCTCACAAACAGATCAGTACTTTAGAGTTTAGGAAATCTTTCGAACAGAGGGTTAATCATCTCTTTAAAGCCGCAGCCGGCACAGCCTGACTCAGAGATATTCATAGCTCCTACAACCAGCTGTGTCGTCAACTCAGGGGTTCAGGCATATTATTATATCAATTAGCATCTTAATGAAGTGAGCAGCATCGTTTTAGAGCTGTGCTGCCGAGAGGGCCTATTGGTGCAGGTTTCCACATATGAGACAAGTTACTTAAAACTAATCAACTTGGGGTGGCCTTTTTGGAGAACATCTTGTGATCCAGGTTGGTAGCTTCACTCAGTGTAAAAGACAATGTTGATAGATATTCTCCCCAAGCAAATTACTTAATATTTCATACACATATGCCCAATCGTGTACATTTTATAGATAATTGAGTTCTCAAACTTTTACTATAGAAATTCTGTATTAACACTTTAATCTAGTACACAGCTGCTGATTTATAAAAGATCAGCTGTGTTAAATGAACATTGCAAGTCCAAATTATAATCAGTGAATAATAAGGCGGATACTTGAAATGATTTCTTGTTTTACTGTTAGGGGTACTTTGCACACTGCGACATCGCTACTGCGATATCGTCGGGGTCAAATTGAAAGTGACGCACATCCGGCGCCGTTAACGACGTCGCAACGTGTAAAGCCTAGATGCGCCGATAAACGATCCCAAAAGCGTCGAAAATCGGTGATCTGTATAGCGTCAGTCATTTTCATAATGTCGCACCAATAGGAGATACGATGTTGTTCCTCATTCCTGTGGCAGCACACATCGCTGTGTGTGAAGCCGCAGGAGCGAGGAACATCTCCTTACCTGCCTCCACCGGCTATGCGGAAGGAAGGAGGTGGGCGGGATGATTACGTCCCGCTCATCTCCGCCCCTCCGCTTCTATTGGCTGCCTGCCGTGTGACGTCACTGTGACGCCACACGACCCAAACCCTTAGGAAGGAGGCGGGTCGCCGGCCAGAGCAACGTCGCAGGGCAGGTAAGTGCGTGTGAAGCTGCCATAGCAGTAATGTTCGCTACGGCAGCTATCACAAGATGTCACATGTGCGACGGGGTTAGGTACTATTGCGCTCCGTATCGCTAGCCGATGCTAGCGATGTCGCAACGTGCAAAGTATCCCTTAAAGAGAATCTGCCACCAGGTTTTTGCTACTCCGTCTGGGAGCAGAATAAGGTAGGGGCAGAAATCCTGATTTCAGCAATGTGTCACTTACTGGGATGCTTGTTGCCAAAGGGCTTTATGCCGTGACGTCCCGCACTACATGGCCACCCTATGGGCAGTGTCTTACATTCAGCAGTATTTGCATCCACTAGATCAGATACCAAGGAATACACTGATGGTGTGGCGCCCCTGAATATATCAGGGTGCAACAGGGTACTGCAATCCTTACCCTGGGTGCAGGGCCTATCCCCTATGGTTCCAGGTTCCTAATAACCGATGTCACACACATGCCTAAGAGACCAAGGGGACTCACATCTCTATGGATTTTATTTCTGATATCCCTGTTTCTCAGGGAATGACAGTTAGTTGGGTAATCTGTGATAGATTATCAAAAATCATTCATTTGGTGCCACTGCCATCAAGTTGCCGTCAGCTTCGGAGTTGGTACCTTTGTTTCTTCGTCAGGTGGTTCGTTTGCATGGTATTCCTGAGAATGTTGTGTCCGATAGGGGAGTCCAGTTTGTGTCTAGATTTTGGAGAGCTTTTTGTTCTAGGCTGGGAGTTGAGTTATCCTTCTTCTCTGCGTTTCATCCTCAGACAAATGGACAGACTGAGAGGACTAATCAGACTTTAGAAACCTATTTGCGATGTTTTGTGTCGGCTGATCAGGACGACTGGGTTTCTTTTTTGTCCTTGGCTAAGTTTACTCTTAATAACAGAGCTAGTTCGGCCAATTGATGTCTTCTTTTTTTCGGGATCAAGTGGTGGATAAATTGTCCCACTCCCAGGAAAATGCCCAACGGTTTGCCAAGTGACGTACGTCTGTGGGTCCCCGGTTTGAGGTAGGGGACTTGGTCTGGTTGTCTTCCACATATGTCCTTATGAAAGTTTCTTCTCCGAAATTTAAGCCGAGGTTTATTGGACCTTATAAAATTTCGAGGATAATTAATCCTATTTCTTTCCATTTGGCTCTTCCAGAGACTTTCAAGATTCACAATGTCTTTCATAAGTCTTTGTTGAAGAAATATGTTGAACCGGTGGTGCCCATGGCTGCGCCTCCTGATCCTGTGTTGGTTGAAGGGGATCTGGAATATGTAGTTGAAAAAATTTTGGATTTGGATCCTCGAATTGGTAGACAGAAGCTCCAATATCTGGTTAAGTGGAAAGGTTATGGTCAGGA
Source organism: Anomaloglossus baeobatrachus (assembly GCF_048569485.1). Taxonomy (NCBI): domain Eukaryota; kingdom Metazoa; phylum Chordata; class Amphibia; order Anura; family Aromobatidae; genus Anomaloglossus; species Anomaloglossus baeobatrachus. Next base: position 80,007,047 of record NC_134360.1, read on the forward strand.
GGATAATTCTTGGGTGGTTGCTTCCGACATACTGTACATGCTGATCGCTTGATCCGTGCTTTTCATCTAGCCCCTCCTGACAAACCTGGGGGTTCCGGTGAGGGTTCGGTGACCCCTCCTCAAGGGGGGGGTACTGTTGTGAATACATTTTCCCCTTTGGGGCTCCCTCTTGTGGTCAGTGTTGGTGCACTTGATTTGTGGAATGAAAGCTACACACCTGTGGAGGACTGGCAATCAGGCATTTCTGACTGGACTATATAACTGAGCAGTTTCCTCCTGTTACTTGGCGGCTCTCAATGGATATCCTGTGTGTTAAGGACATTCTGAAATCAGCCCTGCTCACTACCAGAACTCCTCTCAGATAAGTGGTCTTGTGCTTCTGCTTATTGTTTCCACTTTCTTGTTGGTTTTTCTGCTTTGATACTATGTTTAATTCCTATTTTGTCTGTGTGGAGTTCTTGGTGGAATTGGATCATTCCCTGCTGGGAGTGTCTGTATACTTAGCTCCATGATTCTGCAAAGTCTTTTGTCATGCTTGGTATTAATTCAGTCCCTCATCTATATTAGTGTTTTTGGATCCCAGTAACATCTGAGTGCTGATCTAGTGGGGAAGAGGCCATGTGGCCTCAGGGTTTTCCATATCAGTCCTGCTGGTATTTATTAGGGTTTTTACAGCTGCAGATAGTGTTCCTTCCTATTCTTTCCTATAAAGATAGTTTGGGCCTCACCTTTGCTGAATCTGTTTTTTCTAGCTTTGTATTGTGTTTTCCTATATCATCGTAATCTTTACATGTGGGGGACTATCTATATCTTTGGGGATTGCTCCGAGGCAGATTAGCTTTCTTATATCTATCTGTAACAATATTTAGTTCTCCGGCTGTGTCGAGACGACTAGGTCATCGTAGGCTCGTCCCACAGCTACTTCTAATTGTGTGTCAGGATTAGGTCTGCAGTCCGTTAAGTTTCCAGCCACTCTGTTACCTTTTGGGTTTCCTCATTTTTTGATCCTCCTCGGTCCCTGAATCATAACAGTCTGGACTATCAAGTGACACCGGTGGGAGCAGACACCTGGACAGGCTCTTTTGTAGTGAATGGATGCACAGAGATTTTGGTTTATCTTCAGGGTGAGAGTCTGCTTTGTAATCCTCATCCAGCACCATGACAACCTACAGTGAGTACTCTGTTTCCCCTGCACCCTGCTCTCCCCAGCATTCACCAAATCCCCACTATCAGGGGCCTTCCCTACCTTCGGAGCGACTGACATCAGGCTGCCCCACACCATCTGCCCTGGTACTCCCATCGACAGTGGCGGTACTCCCCTTTACCGCAACCCGCAGGTGGCGTCACAAACATTTATCCCCTTTAAATACCCTCCTACATTTGAGTGGCCGCAAGGCCCCTGGGTCCGGAGACCCTCGAGCAACCCCAGGAAACGAGCAGTTTGACTGCTGCAGGGGTGGCAAAATGGCATAGGGAGCTGTCAGCTCCCTCTTCTATCAATGAGCTTGTGTGTCTGACAGCATAGCAGGCACGATGGCGTCGCTACATCATGTCAGCTGTGCCTTAGTACATCGCAGACCAAAGTAGTGGGGGAATGGGATGAGGTATTTCTTTTTACATCATTTTGCGAGGGGGGAAGGGTGGTTGTATGAGAACATCATTCTCAATGGAGGCAATGTAGAGGCATCATTCTCCATGTGAACTGTGTTGGTGACCTAATACTGTGTAAGGGGACTGTGTGAGGACATAATTCTTCAAGGAGTCTGTGTAGTGACATAATACTGTTGAAGGGGGCTGTGTGGGGACATCACTCTCCATGGCGGCTGTGTGAGGACATTATACTGTGTAAGGTACTGTGTGAGGATATCATTCTTCAACGAAGCTGTGTAGTGACATAATATTGTGTAAGGGGGCTGTGTCAGACCCGTCGAAGCACTAGTATAGAGTGTGAAACGGCCGTTGTCTGACGTGACGTCCCGTCCTTCTCCCTCCCCGCCTGCCTTTACATGTAATACCGCACTTGTGAATAAACTTGCACCTATTTGCACAGCAACTACCGGTGAGTGCTCTTCATCATTTTTCTACTATTTCAAACATAAGGGGGCTGTGTAGTGACATCATTCTTCATGGGGCTGTATGGGGGATATATTACTGTGTGAGGGGGCTTTGTGATGACATCCGTCTGAGTGAGAGGATGTGTGGGACATTATTCTGAGTGGGAGGCTGTGTGGGGACATAATTATGTGTAAGGGGGCTGTGTGGGGACTGTTGTTTTTCCATGGGGCTCTGTGGGGTGCTAGTTCGGGTCCCGTCCCCAATAGTGCTACCTGGTGATCCATGACCTTCCTCCTGCCACTGAGTTCACTTCTCTGTTGGTCCTGGTAGCATGGAACTAGTCGGGTCCCACTCCCCAGTATGGCTAACTATGGGAGCTTGCTCTCAGAGTTCAAGCTTGGGATTTTCTGGACTGTTTTTGTGGAAAGTCCTATCCCCCTCGTTGCGCTAGTACCCCGATTTTGGAGTGGGTGGAGAGAGCGGATCTTGAAGGCTCCATTCTCGTCGGGTAAATTGTCAGGTTGCCTGAAGCTACTCCCTGACCTAGGGTCCACGTACCCCGTCGTGCCCTGGTCCCAGCCCAGTGATGGTACAAGGCCACCGGCTGTTCTGCTCGACAGTTCCGTGCCCCTTGTCATGATCCCCTACGACCGGGAGTCCAGCTCCTACGTGGTCCAGACCATCATGTTGTGAATGTCAGTTATGCTTTTGCTGCTGTGAGGCTCCCTCTTGTGGCCAGGACTGGTTTGGATAGAGACCAGGTGTGTTGGAGCAATGGGCGTTTCTGTTGCTAACTCTCTGCCTATTTATACCTTGGTCTGCTAGCAGGCTGAGCCGGTTGTCATTTGTTCCTTGGTTTCAGCCTCCTCATCTTGCTCCAGACCACATCTTCCCCAGATAAGTGCTTGGTTCTTTCTTTATGTTGTTTTGTTCTTTTTGCTCTTATCTGGGTTTGTCATTTTCTGTGGTTATTGTCAGTTTATTTGCATGCAGGAATCTTCCCTCTCAGTTGCTTAGCTGGGAAGCTCCCTGCAGCTATGTTTGGAGTATTGCTCCTATAAGTCCATGTGTTTGTTGCTTCTTGAATTTGTAATGGTTCCTGCTTTCTGTTCATTGGTATGACAAGAGCGCCTGATATAGGACGGAGTTCAGATCTAGTGATCTGAGGACTTTTTGTACTATCAGATATTTGGATTTTTGTAGGGTTTTTCTCTGGCCACCATCAGTCCCTTTCCTATCCTTTCCTATTTAGTCAATGGGGCCTCACCTTTTGCTAAACCTATCATCTATCTGTGTATTGTGTTTTCCTATATCACCGCAGTCTTTGAATGTGGGGGGCTTGCTATACCTTTGCGGTCTATTTCTGAGGCAGAGAGTTATTCATCTTTCCTTCTTTTAGGATAGCTAGTTCTCCGGCTGGGTTCGCGGTACATAGGATGTTAGTTCACCCCTCAGCTACTTCTAGTGTTGATGGTTAGTAAGGGGATGGCAGCCAGATTAGTTGCCAATGCTCTTGTCACCTTTTTGCAAATGATTTATGGTGATCTTCCATGGTTCCGGATCATAACAGTACAACCGGCCCAAAATTTAAAGGGTACTCTTAAGAAGGAAAATAAATAAATAAGTCTGCTGAACATTTTTTTTTGTTTTTTCCTCTTTTTCTTTGGGTTCTGTGGAAGATTTTTTTTTCCTAGCATGGATGAATTGGGTGAGCGTGTTGCTCATCTTGATGCTAAGGTTCGTCGTATAGAGTCTTATCTTGCACAGACTCCCCTTGCAGAGCCTAAGATTCCCGTTCCTGATTTTCTTTTCGGGAGATAGGTCGAGATTTTTGAGCTTCAAAAATAATTGTAATTTATTTTTTGACCTGCGCCCTAAGTCCTCATTGAATCCCGTACAGCATTTCAAGATTGTCATCTCCTTACTGCGTGGTGACCCTCAGGACTGGGCCTTCTCTTTGGCGTCTGATGATCCGATTCCCAGTGATGTGGACTCCTTTTTTCAGACCTTGGGATTATTATATGACGAACCCAATGTTGTGGACCAAGCAGAAAAGGCTTTGTTCTCCTTAACTTGGGTCTGGATTCTGCAGAAACTTTTTGTCAGAAATTTCGAAAGTGGGCGGTCCTTACCAAATGGAATGATGACGCGCTTGCGGCTCTTTTTCGGAAGGGTATTGCTGATAATGTGAAGGATGTAATGGTGGGATTCCCCGTCCCTTCTGGTCTTGATGCCTCTATGACCTTAGCCATTCAGATCGATAGGCGGTTACGTGAGCGCAGGAAGATACCTGCTGATTTTGTGCCTGTGGAACAGCCTTTGGAGCCTATGGACTGTGATAGGGTCCTCTCTAATGCTAGTCAGCAGGGTTTCAGACGGAAGAATAGACTGTGCTTCTATTGTGGAGACGCTTCTCATAATATCTCTGTCTGCCCTAAACGTGAAAGGAGATTGGCTAGTTCTGTTACTGTGGGTTCTTTGCAACCAAAGTTTCTTTTGTCTGTCACGCTGATTTTCTCATTGTCTTCATTTTCTGCACTGGCCTTAGTGGACTCAGGGGCAGCACTCAATTTGATGGATTTTGGGTTTGCTAGGAATTGTGGTTTCCCCAAGGTTCCTTTGCAAAATCCTATTCCTTTAAGGGGCATTGATGCTACCCCTTTGGCAGAAAATAAACCCCAAATTTGGACCCAGGTGACTATGAGAGTAGCACCAGCGCATCAGGAAACTTGTAAATTTTTAGTATTGCATAATTTGCATGATACTTTGGTACTAGGATTTCCGTGGTTGCAGACCCATAATTGTTGGGGTTGCCAAGGTGTGCATCAGGACCTTTCCGTGTCATCCACGTCTGCTCGGACAGTTGATGTTCCGGCTTTCTTGTCTGATTTCCGTGATGTATTTAATGACCAGGAATCTGATTCTCTGCCCCCACACCGGGACTACGACTGGTCCATTGAGTTGGTGCCTGGTTGTAAATTTCCCAAGGGGCAGATTTTCAACTTGTCTGTGCCGAACATGATGCCATGCGGTCATACATCAGGGAATCATTGGAGAAGGGGCACATTCGGCCCTCATCTTCTCCTTTGGGTGTTGGCTTTTTCTTTGTTGCTAAGAAAGATGGGTCGTTGAGACCTTGTATTTATTACCGCCTTCTTAATAAAATCACGATCAAATATCAGTACCCTTTGCCTCTGATGTCTGATCTATTCTCTAGAGTGAAGAGTGCCAAATGGTTTACGAAACTGGATCTTAAGGGTGCGTATAATCTCATCCGTATTAAGGAGGGTGATGAATGGAAGACGGCTTTTAATACTCCTGAGGGGCATTTTGAGTACCTAGTCATGCCTTTTGGGCTCACTAATGCCCCCTCCATCTTCCAGGCCTTCATGAATGATATTTTTCGGGACATTATTGGTAAATTTTTGATTGTCTATTTGGATGACATCTTGATTTTTTCTGATGATTCGGACTCTCATGTTGGGCAAGTACGGGCTGTTTTTCAGATACTCAAGGATAATGCACTATATGTTAAGGGGTCAAAGTGCCTCTTTGGGGTGCAAAGGATTTCCTTTTTGGGGTTCATCTTGTCTTCCTCCGCTATCGAAATGGACCCTGTTAAGGTTCAGGCTATTTACGACTGGGTGCAACCGACTTCTCTAAAATCCCTGCAGCAGTTTTTGGGGTTTGCAAATTTTTACCGTAAATTTATAGCCAATTTTTCTGCCATTGTCAAACCTCTGACAGATTTGACCAAGAAGGGAGCTGATGCTGAGAATTGGACCCCAGAGGCAATTGTGGCCTTTCAGGATCTTAAAAGGCGGTTCACTTCTGCCCCAATCCTGCAGCAACCTGATGTGTCTCGCCCATTTCAAGTTGAGATCGATGCCTCAGAGATCAAAGCAGGAGCTGTTCTGTCTCATCGAGACTCTATTTTGGGTAAACTTATGCCCTGTGCCTCTTTCTCTCGGAAGTTTGCTCCTTCTGAACGGAATTATGATGTGGGAAACCGAGAATTATTGGCTATGAAGTGGGTGTTTGAAGAATGAAGACATTGGTTGGCAGGGGCTAGACATCAAGTTGTGGTGCTTACGGACCACAAAAATCTTACCTATCTGGAATCTGCCAAGAGGTTGAATCCTCGGCAGGCCAGTTGGGCTTTATTTTTTACCCGGTTTAATTTTGTGGTCTCTTTTTTGCCAGGTACCAAGAATGTTAAAGCTGATGCCCTTTCCAGGAGTTTTTGTGCTGACTCTTTGGAGGTTGCCAAGCCGTCTACTATCCTGAATGATGGTGTAGTTCTCTCAGCCATTTCGCCTGATCTGCGGTTGGCACTGGCGGGATTTCAGGGGGATAAACCTGAGAGATGTCCTGTGGGGAAACTGTTTGTCCCGGACCAGTGGAGAAACCGAGTTGTCTTTGAAGTTCATTGCTCTGTTTTAGCGGGTCATCCTGGCATTTTTGGTACTCGGGATCTTGTCAGCCGCTCTTTTTGGTGGCCTCCCCTGTCCCAGGATGTCCGTAGTTTTGTGCACTCGTGTGGAGTTTGTTCTAGGTCGAAGCCGTGTTGTTCACGTTCTAGTGGGCTATTATTGCCTTTGCTGGTATTAAGAGACCTTGGACGCACATCTCTATGGATTTTATTTCAGAGCTTCCCGTCTCTCAGAAAATGACTGTGATTTGGGTGATCTGTGATAGATTCTCCAAGATGGTCCACTTGGTTCCCCTGTCTAAGTTGCCGTTGTCATGATGTATTTTACCTTCTCACTGTATTTGCTGTAATACTATGTCTTGGGATGTAAGTAACCATACCTTCCCCCCATCTCCTGTGTCTCTGGGCCCATAATGCAATTATCTCTTGTCCACACAGCCAGGGGAACTTCTCATTGTTTCGTAAGCAGTGGATAACGCCAACTACACAAACCTGTAGACATCTCGGAGCCAACCTTCTAGAATCTTCTAGTGGGCCCAACCATTGCATAGACCCCTACCCTTGAGGGGCGGGCCCACGAGCTCAGACAATTCACTCCTGTTTCTAAATGCAGTTGGGAGCTGAGTTTTGAAGAGGAAGGGAGCGAGATCTGATTCTGCGGACAGATCTCGTCGTCCAGTGGATTGTGTGGGATTTCTGAGACTCTGAAGAGGACTATTTCGTCGTGAACTGGCACTTTGGATTATCGGGAGGTGCCCCCGAATCTGTTTTATTTGGACTTGTCGTTTGCTGTTCCTGTATTCCTGTTAGTAAACCTGTTGGATCATCCTCGGCCTGTTGTCTCTCTTTGCTCTGATGTACACCCCATCACAGCCGTCTTCATCAGAGTTGGTGCCTTTGTTTTTCCAACATGTTGTTCGTTTGCATGGTATTCCCGAAAACATTGTTTCTGACAGATGAGTGCAGTTCGTATCCAGATTTTGGAGGATTTTTTGTTCCAAATTGGGCGTTCAGTTGTCTTTCTCCTCGGCGCTTCATCCTCAGACCAACGGTCAGACTGAAAGGGCTAACCAGACCCTGGAGACCTATTTACAGTGTTTTGTTTCTGCGGATCAGGATGATTGGGTTTCGTTTTTGCCTTTGGCTGAATTTGCCCTTAACAATAGGGCTAGCTCTACCACATTGGTGTCCCCATTTTTCTACAATTTTGGGTATCACCCCAGGTTCCTCTCGGGGCAGCTTGAGGCATCTCACTGTCCAGGGGTGGATTCTGTGGTAAACAGAATGCAGCAGATTTGGGGTCAGGTAGTGGAAAAATTGTTTCAATCCCAAGAAACTGCCCAAAAGTTTGCCAACTGGCGTCGAACTGTTGGTCCCCGGTTTACAGTGGGGGACATGGTGTGGTTGTCCTCTAAAAATATACCTATGAGAGTTCCATCTCCTAAATTTAAACCCAGATTTATTGGACCTTATAAGATTTCGGAGATTATCAACCCTGTATCTTTCCGTTTGGCTCTGCCTGCGTCATTTAAGAATCACAATGTCCTCCATAAGTCCTTGTTGAAGAGACATGTGGAGCTAACAGTTCCTGCAGCAGCGCCTCCTGACCCTGTTTTGGTACAAGGGGATCTGGAGTATGAGGTTGAAAAAATTCTGGATTCCCGTCACTGTAGGCGGAAGCTTCAGTAACTTGTGAAATGGAAGGGTTATGGGCAGGAGGATAACTCTTGGGTTGTGGCTTCTGACATTCATGCGGACAGGTTGGTTCGCGCCTTCCATCATGCTCATCCTGAGCGATCCGGTGGTGCTGGTGAGGGTTCAGTGACCCCCTCCTCAAGATAAGTGCTTGGTTCTTTCTTATGTTGTTTTGTTCTTTTTGCTCTTATCTGGGTTTGTCATTTTCTGTGGTTATTGTCTGTTTATTTGCATGCAGGAATCTTCCCTCTCAGTTGCTTAGCTGGGAAGCTCCCTGCAGCTATGTTTGGAGTATTGCTTCTATAAGTCCATGTGTTTGTTGCTTCTTGAATTTGTAATGGTTCCTGCTTTCTGTTCATTGGTATGACAAGAGCGCCTGATATAGGACGGAGTTCAGATCTAGTGATCTGAGGACTTTTTGTACTATCAGATATTTGGATTTTTGTAGGGTTTTTCTCTGGCCACCATCAGCCCCTTTCCTATCTTTTCCTATTTAGTCAATGGGGCCTCACCTTTGCTAAACCTATCATCTATCTGTGTATTGTGTTTTCCTATATCACCGCAGTCTTTGAATGTAGGGGGCTTGCTATACCTTTGCGGTCTATTTCTGAGGCAGAGAGTTATTCATCTTTCCTTCTTTTAGGATAGCTAGTTCTCCAGCTGGGTTCGTGGTGCATAGGATGTTAGTTCACCCCTCAGCTACTTCTAGTGTTGAAGGTTAGTAAGGGGATGGCGGCCAGATTAGTTGCCAATGCTCTTGTCACCTTTTTGCCAATGATTTATGGTGATCTTCCATGGTTCCGGATCATAACACCACCATCTGCTACCTAGTTATCTCCAAGGAGCCCGGCTCCTGACCTCCTCTCTCCTTCACTTCCCACACTCAACTCTCCACTCACTGACACTTCTGACCTCACCTTACCAACCCCCCAAGTGGGCAACCCTATTCCACTCAGGCCGTCCACTGGTGTGTCTGGTGGGTGTGGTGCAGAGTGTACCTTAGGACTTTAATCAGCTGATGTAGGCAACACCATGTAGTTGGGGACCCCCAACCAAGCCCGATAGTCCAGGGGTGTCACATATACAGGGACATCATTCTGCCTGAGAGCTGTGTTGGTAACATAATACTGTTGTAAAGGGGCTGTACGGGGATATCATTCTGTATGAGGTTTGTGTGGGGACATAACACTGTGTAAGGATGCTGTGTGAGGACATTGTGCTGAGTGGGAGGGTGTGTATGACATCATTCTGAGTAGGTGGCTGTATGGGGACATAATACTCTATAAGGGGGCTGTGTGAGGACATCATGCTGAGTGGGGACATAATACTCTATAAAGGAGCTGTATAAGGACATCATGCTGAGTTAGGACATAATACTGTGTAAAGGAGCTGTATGAGGACATCTTTCTGATTGGGAAGCTGTGTGAGACATCATGCTGAGTGGAAGGCTGTATGGGGATATAATGCTGTGTAAGGGGACTGTGTGAGGAGAGGACATCCTACTGCGTGAGGGTCTTTGTGGGGACATTATACTGCATGAGGGGCATTTATTGAGAGATTATACTGTGTGTGGCTTTATGGGATCATCATACTGTATGTGGGGTGATTTGTGGGGACATCATACTGTGTGGGGGTGACAGGACCATAGTCGTGGGCAGAGGCCAACTCCTGCTTCCAAGCAGCGTCTCTCTTCGGTGCTGCACTCCTGCTACCTCCACAGTACAACCAGGGACACCGCAGCTTCTCCTTCTCAGGACAAATTCAGACACAAAGTCCGGGGTAATGTTTAACACTTATTTACTGAATAACGTGCACAGTTTCTGTGGAACATATCCACTGTAGGCACATAGCTTGAACATTACAGGCATGCTACGGTTTGGTTTCATTTCACATTTTCCTGCACATCTAGATGGCTACTATAGGACTGTCTGTTCCCTCCAGCAACACCACAGTGGCAGCTAGTAAATTCATAGCGTCCCACATGGCTCTAGCCTCATCCCCTCCCATAAGGATTCATTTCACCACCGGATGGAGTTCCTTCACTACTGTCTCTTTGCCGACCCGTTCACCCAGGTCTATGTTACCTCATGCCTAGACCAGCCCTATTGAAGTCAGCTGCTACCCGGAAAGTCCACTAAATCAAGGCCCACAACTTCAGGGTCGGTCCATGTCTATTTCAGCACCCAGCTACTGAAGAGTTTCCTTTGTCCTCTTGATCAGGGTTTCCTGGGGTGACCCTGAGGATCTTGCCAAATTTCTTTGGACTTCTCTCGATATAACTCCCTCAGATACAGCTTCTTCTCTCTACTCAATGGTGTTCCTAGTGACTGGAAACAGGAAGTATTCCCTGCCTTAAACCCTACCATGGGCCGGCCTCCTCCCCCTTTAACTCCTTCAGCCCCGTCACACCATTCCAACCCTAAGCTCGCCTCTAAGCTATGGGACCACGGACCAGTGAGACCTAGTGGTGGGCTGGCAACAGTGCATCCAAAAAGTACACACATGTAAACAACATTTCGCACATACAGTATAAATATACAGTACAGACCAAACGTTTGGACAAGACCGCGGAGTGAAGGCAAAAGGGCCAACAAGTGCTAAGCATCTCTGTGAACCCCTTCAAGACTGTTGGGAGACCATTTCCGGTGACTACCTCTTGAAGCTCATCAAGAGAATGCCAAGGGTGTTCAAAGTAGTAATGAAAGCAAAAGGTGGCTACTTTGAAGAACCTAGAATCTAAGACATATTTTCAGTTGTTTCACACTTTTTTAAGTATTTCATTCCACATGTTTTAATTCATAGTTTTGATGCCTTCAATGTGAATTTATAATTTTCAGAGTCATGAAAATAAAGAAAACTCTGAATGAGAAGGTGTGTCCAAACTTTTGGTCTGTACTGTACATAAATACGTCATGACGTCTTCAGAGGGGATGCTGGACATTGATCACTCTTGTACAGATGGAGTTGTTGATCAAGTTAGAAGGGCCGAATACCTGGAGCAGTGTGATCTCTAAACTTTATAAAAAGCGGTAAATTACAAGGTTTTGATTAGCTGCTACTGATAAGAAAATGTTACAATAAGCCTCCCATAACATGTATTAACAGTAGCAGAAAGTCAACGTATTCAATTTTGCTCAATATTAAGTGATATAAAAGAATATAAAACAATAATAATGAGCAGAATTAAGTTTGGTTCAGCCCTCCACAATAGTTAGTGAATCTCATGTGGCCCTTTGGAAAAAAATAATTGCCAACCCTTGGTCTAGGATCATACATTGATGGGCTGTCAAGAGGATAAGCAATACAAAATTTTGTGATACCCCTTTAGTATATAACCTACCTAACTATATAACAAGTATGTAAGACGTGTAACTGTTTAGACTGGAAGCTCTGATAGATGACTGCACTGTCAGTGGTTTCTGTATGCCATATAATGAAGCACTTCTCAAATTTGTGGGTGTATCAGCTATAATACACTTATACACATCCAAAATCGTGTTCTGAATCTGCCATTGTTGTGAAAGATCTATCAGCAAGAGGGAAGGAATAAATTGTACCTAACAGCAAATGTTGAAACCTATATTTAGCGAAGACTGTACCTACCCTCGTTATTCAGTATTCAGCACATTTCCGCCCAGATATGAGCGCAGATCAATCTGTTCTCTGCATTTTTTAAAATCAGAAATGGAAACAGTTCTCAAGAGATAGAAGATCATCAGCATAGGAAACCTGTGAGAATGTTCTTCTCACTTTCTGGGACCTGTTCATTCTAAAAGAAAGACATTCCGGTTGCGGTCTCATGTCGGTGGAACATTAGTTCTACTATTTGCATTGTCCTTTAGTGGAATTATGTAGGGTAGTTTTTGGATATGAACATTTACAGCTATCATGCACACAGATGTCTACACATGGAAAAGAACGAAAAGTAAGATCTAAATTAAAACTATTACACCTGACCCGCCCGGTTCTTGTACAGATTAGAAGTCCCAGCAGCGCAGTCTCGAAAGGCCCCTGTGCAGACTGAAACAACTCTAAATGGATGACTCAGATAACCACTTTGAACTTTGCTTCCTAAGCAGCCATCAAGGGTTCAACATACCTCCTTAAAAATCCAAGGGAAGGTGCAGAGTAAAAATAAGGTAATTAAAAGTATTAATCTCTCAGGAGAAATACTAGGAAAACAGGCTGCAGTTCCAAGCAGGTTCTACTTTCGAAATACCAACAGCAGGAAATGTAAGCCCAGGGAAGCTTTAATTAGTGAAACCTGCTGGGTGATACGGAAGTCTGCATTACAGCACTGGAAACACTTGTTGGCAGAAAGGCAATGAACACACAGAGTGTTCAGAACCAGGACAGTGACTGAACCTGACTTTGGCTCAGTGGAGAGAGAAACAGACCACAGCACAGGAGACTGTCTGATCAAATTTAAGGTATTACAGTACCACCATTCTACAAGGGGTCACTGGATCCACCGAAGTACCCATTCTCCTTCGATACTGAGGAAACTCATTTAGCAGATAATATGCATTTAGGTCTTCTGCATTAACTCAGGAATTGTCCTCCAGATCACAACCCTTCTATTTATATTTAACAAGTACTGCAATTGGCATCTGACACGACTGGCACCCATTACTGGCTCCACCTCATACTTCTGATGCTCCTCCAAATCCACTTCAATTATGTCCTAAGTACCAGGAAATCCCTCAAACCTTTTGAGGAGATAAGAATGGAAGGAATTATTGATTCTCCATGCCACCGGCAGTTATAATTTGACCATCAGAGGAGTAAGGATTTTAATTACCGTATTTTTCGGATTATAAGACGCACTTTTCCTCTCAAAACTTTTAAAATCCGAATGTAGCTTTCCGGGGGGTGGTGGAGAGGGGTCACAGGAGGTAGGGCAATGCTGTGCGCTGTGCTGTGGGCGCTGCTCTATGTCGGGGCTGCGGGGCTCTGTTCTGCGAAGATTTGTATGGCCGTTGGCGGCGATCTGTGCGGCTGTAGGGCTCTGTGTGGCCTGCGGCGGTGGGCATCTGTGCGGCCGGCGGCAGCGGGCATCTGTGTGGCTGGCGGCGGGTATCTGTGCTTGCGGCGGCGGGGATCTGTGCAGCCAGCAGTGGCAGGTATCTGTGTGGCTAGCGGCGGGCATCTGTGTGGCTGGCGGTGGCGGCGGCGGGCATTTGTGCGGCCGGTGGTGAGTTCTTCAAATAATGACGCCCAACTCCGGCCTCCATTTCTTTGAAGCCCCAGCGCTGAGCAGAGCCCAGTGCTCCAGGGCGGAGCAAAGCCCGGTGCCCCACCAAAGAGTAGATCCCGCAGCTCCGGAACAGAGCAGCGTCGCAGCCTGCAGTCAGTATCTGGGCCCCTCTCTGCACCACCCGCAGCATCGCCTACTCCAGTGCTGACCCTGCCTCCTGTGACCACCGCTGCTGCCCCCCTCCGGTAAGACACCACCGGATTATAAAACGGACCCCATGGGTTTTTTTCTCCTTTCTTTTTCTCTAAATTTGGGGTGCATCTTATAATCCATTGCGTCTTATAAAATAAAAAATACGGTACCTAAATTAAATGGACCAACAGATTTGGGAGCAAATTTATTTGATAGCACTTTAAGGAGTAGATTTTTTGAGGATAGCCAAACAAATTCTTTTACTTTAAAGACAGGAGCCTTCCTACGTCTGCAGTTTGCAGTTTTCTTGATCCAATCACAACTTACCATAAAACTTTATACAACTTCCGTTCATACCTTAATCAAATACGAGAAAATCTCTCTGCCTCTGGTATAGAGAACTGCAAATCGGAAAAAAATCCAAAAACAGGATGAAAACCCCACTACAGCAGAAGAAAGGTGAGGTAAAGATAACTGTAGAGGTCTGATATTTGGGCGTGTGGCAGGCGGGGAGGGCGCCGCCGCCGCTGCGCTTGCCAACGATCGGGTCCGGCGCTGCTGCGATGGCTGCTCGGTGGCTCGAGCGGTGGCTCAGATCCGGAGACTCGAGCGGCGCTCCTTGCCCGTGAGTGAAAGGGGGTAGTTTGGTTTGGGGATTTGGTCCGTGACACCACCCACGGGTTGTGGTGAGGTTGGGCACCACCGCTGCTGGTAACGGGGATCCCGGGAGCGATGGCAGGGAGCAGCTGGGATGTTGTTCTCCCCCTCCGTGGGTAGGGGTTGGTGGTCCCGGGGCCCGGTGAGTAGAGATGAGCGAACCGGTCGTGGTTCGGCTCGAGTTCGGTTCGTCAAACGGAGGTCTTGTTCGAGTTCAGTTCGTCGAACGTTCGATGAACCGAACTCGAACTGCATAGGAAACAATGGCAGGCAATCACAAACACATAAAAACACCTAGAAAACACCCTCAAAGGTGTCCAAAAGGTGACAAACAACTCACAACACAACACAAACACATGGGAAAGTGACAAGGACATATACTCATGCGAAAACAAAAGAGCTGGACAAGGAAAAAGAGGAGGAGACACAGATATAGGCATGGCACACCCTTCTAAAATCATGTAAAACACCGCAAGGTGACTCCAAGCGGAGTCTCCCTTTTTTCCAAAAATTGGGTCACACACACACCCACCCCTTCAGTGGCAGCACTTGTGCCCCAGTTGTACACTTCACAGCTAGATTTGCATCAAGCACATTCAAAAATACGCCATACTTAACCGTTCCCAGGATGACCCCGGGGTAGGTAGCAAAGTCTTTGCTGAACCATGACTTGTTCATCTTGGCTCCTTTTAAAAAACACAGCAAGCAAGGGTTACTCCAAGCGGAGTCTCCCTTTTTTCCAAAAATTGGGCCCCACACACACCCACCCCTTCAGTGGCAGCACTTGTGCCCCAGTTGTACACTTCACAGCTAGATTTGCATCAAGCACATTCAAAAATACGCCATTCTGAACCGTCCCCAGGATGACACCGGGGTAGGTAGCAAAGTCTTTCCTGATCCCAGCTCTGTTCATCTTGGCTTCTTTTTAAAAACACTGTAAGCAAGGGTTACTCCAAGCGGAGTCTCCCTTTTTTCCAAAAATTGGGCCCCAAAGACACCCCATCTGTGGCAGCACTTGTGCCCTAGTTGCAAACAGGATGTTTTGATTTTCATCAAGCACATTCAAAAATACGCCATCCTTAACCGTCCCCAGGATGACACCGGGGTAGGTAGCTAAGTCTTTCCTGATCCCAGCTCTGTTCATCTTGGCTCCTTTTCAAAAACACTGTAAGCAAGGGTTACTCCAAGCGGAGTCTCCCTTTTTTCCAAAAATTGGGCCTCACACACACCCACCCCTTCAGTGGCAGCAGTTGTGCCCCAGTTGTACACTTCACAGCTAGATTTGCATCAAGCACATTCAAAAATACGCCATTCTTAACCGTCCCCAGGATGACACAGGGGTAGGTAGCAAAGTCTTTGCTGAACCATGACTTGTTCATCTTGGCTCCTTTTTAAAAACACGGCAACCAAGGGTTACTCCAAGCGGAGTCTCCCTTTTTTCCAAAAATTGGGCCCCACACACACCCACCCCTTCAGTGGCAGCAGTTGTGCCCCAGTTGTACACTTCACAGCTAGATTTGCATCAAGCACATTCAAAAATACGCCATTCTTAACCGTCCCCAGGATGACACCGGGGTAGGTAGCAAAGTTTTTGCTGAACCATGACTTGTTCATCTTGGCTCCTTTTTAAAAACACGGCAAGCAAGGGTTACTCCAAGCGGAGTCTCTCTTTTTTCCAAAAATTGAGCCCCACACACACCCACCCCTTCAGTGGCAGCAGTTGTGCCCCAGTTGTACACTTCACAGCTAGATTTGCATCAAGCACATTCAAAAATACGCCATTCTTAACCGTCCCCAGGATGACACCGGGGTAGGTAGCAAAGTCTTTGCTGAACCATGACTTGTTCATCTTGGCTCCTTTTTAAAAACACGGCAAGCAAGGGTTACTCCAAGCGGAGTCTCCCTTTTTTCCAAAAATTGGGCCCCACACACACCCACCCCTTGAGTGGCAGCAGTTGTGCCCCAGTTGTACACTTCACAGCTAGATTTGCATCAAGCACATTCAAAAATACGCCATCCTTAACCGTCCCCAGGATGACACCGGGGTAGCTAGCAAAGTCTTTGCTGAACCATGACTTGTTCATCTTGGCTCCTTTTAAAAAACACAGCAAGCAAGGGTTACTCCAAGCGGAGTCTCCCTTTTTTCCAAAAATTGGGCCACACAGACACCCCATCAGTGGCAGCACTTGTGCCCTAGTTGCAAACAGGATGTTTTGATTTGCATCAAGCACATTCCAAATCCACAAGCATTTACTCTCCCCAGGATGACACAGGGGTAGTAAATTCCTTGTGGATCCATGACTTGTTCATTTTGATGAACGTTAGTCAGTCCACATTGTCACTGGACAGACGCGTGCGCTTATCTGTCAGCACACACCCAGCAGCACTGAAGACACGTTCAGAGACAACGCTGGCAGCTGGACACGACAAAATCTCCAAGGCGTAAGTTGAGAGCTCTGGCCATTTTTCAAGATTTGAAGCCCAAAATGAGCAAGGCTCCATTTGCAAAGTCATGTCATCAATGTTCATTTGGAGATACTCCTGTATCATCCTCTCCAGCCGTTGACTATGTGTCAGACTTGTTGTCTCTGGTGGCCTTGCAAAGGATGGTCTAAAAAAATTATGAAAAGATTCCATAAAATTGCTGTTACCAGCACCAGATACGGTGCTACTGGTACGGGTAGACTGTTGAAGATGACGAGACCGTCCCATGTTTGTCAAGTTACAACTGGGAGATTCACTCCCTGCACCTGCACGGTTGTTTGGTGGAAAAGCCGAGCTAAGATCGAGTAACAGCTTCTGCTGATACTCCTGCATACGTGCGTCCCTTTCTATGGCTGGAATTATGTCACAAAATTTGGACTTGTACCGGGGATCTAATAGTGTGGCAAGCCAGTAGTCATCATCACTTCTAATTTTGACAATACGAGGGTCATGTTGGAGGTAGTGCAGCAAGAAGGCGCTCATGTGTCTTGCGCAGCCATGCGGACCAAGTCCACGATGTGTTTGTGGCATAGAGGTGCTAACCGTTCTTTCTTCCTCTGACATCTCCCCCCAACCTCTTTCAACAGAAATTTGACCAAGGTCTCCCTCATCCGCTGAGTCTTCCATGTCCATGGACAGTTCGTCCTCCATTTCTTCATGTTCTCTTGCACCTTCCTCAACATTTCGCCTGCTATCATGCGCCCTTGTTGATCCCTGTCCCCCATGGTCCCATGCCTGCCGCGTTGGTGATGATGAACGTCTGGACCTTGGTGATGTTGTTGTGTCTTGCACATATGAATCCTCCTGTAGTTCCTCCCCTTCCTGTTGTCTCACCCCCTGACTCCGAATAGTGTTTAGCGTGTGCTCCAGCATGTAAATGACTGGAATTGTCATGCTGATAATGGCATTGTCAGCGCTAAACATATTCGTCGCCATGTCGAAACTGTGCAGAAGAGTGCATAGGTCCTTGATCTGAGACCACTCCATCAGGGTGATCTGCCCCACCTCTGCATCTCGTTGGCCCAGGCTATACGTCATGACGTATTGCACCAGGGCTCGGCGGTGCTGCCACAGTCGCTGTAACATGTGGAGAGTCGAATTCCAGCGTGTCGCCACATCGCATTTCAGGCGATGAACCGGCAGGCCGAAAGACTTCTGGAGCGATGCAAGTCGCTCAGCTGCGGCGGTTGAACGGCGGAAGTGAGCAGACAGTTTTCGTGCCCTGGTCAGAAGGCCATCTAGGCCGGGATAGTGTGTTAAAAATTGCTGGACAACAAGGTTCAACACGTGAGCCATACAAGGCACGTGTGTCACCTTGCCCAGGCGAAGGGCCGCACCCAGGTTTGCAGCATTGTCGCACACGGCCTTACCAGGCTGCAGGTTGAGTGGAGACAACCATTTATTAAACTCGGACCGCAGAGCTGACCACAACTCCTCAGCTGTGTGACTCCTATTCCCAAGACATGTCAAGCTAAAGACCGCTTGATGCCGTTGCGCTCTGCTGCCAGCATAGTAATGAGGGGTGCGTGATTCCTTCTGCGCAGTGCGAACGCTGGTGGCCTGACCAGGCAGGCTTGGGGCGGAGGTGGAGGACCCAGATGAGGTGGAGGAGGCAGAAGCAGTGGCGGAACTTGGACAGACAGAGGATTGACACACAAGTCGTGGGGATGGCAAGACTTGTGCAGCAGACCCTTCACCATCTATCACCATAGTTACCCAGTGCCCAGTCAGCGACATGTAACGTCCCTGTCCATGCTTACTGGTCCAAGTATCGGTGGTGAAATGCACCCGTTGACACGCAGAGTTTCTCAAGGAAGCGGTGATATTGTGTGCGACATGCTGGTGTAGCGTGGGCACACCTTTCTTAGAGAAGTAGTGGCGACTGGGCATCTGGTACTGGGGCACAGCGACAGACACAAGGTCTCTAAAATCCTGTGTATCCACCAGGCGGAAAGGCAGCATTTCGGTAGCCAAGAGCTTACAGACGGATAAAGTCAGCCTCTTAGCTTGGTCATGGGTCGCAGGAAATGGCCTTTTATTTGTCCACATCTGAGGGACAGAGATCTGGCTGCTGTGTGTAGACAG
Organism: Anomaloglossus baeobatrachus; assembly: GCF_048569485.1. Classification (NCBI taxonomy): domain Eukaryota; kingdom Metazoa; phylum Chordata; class Amphibia; order Anura; family Aromobatidae; genus Anomaloglossus; species Anomaloglossus baeobatrachus. Next base: position 80,025,844 of record NC_134360.1, read on the forward strand.
TGTTGAGTAGGGTGTCCCTGGAAAAATGCAGCTTTGTGAGGAAAGTGCAGGCGTAGACATGATGTCGCCTTCATCCAACGTTGGTGCTATCGATGTCTGAGAGAGTTGTACACACGTACTTGTTTCCCCTTCCAAACCAACTGACGACCTACCAAGCAAACTGCCTGTTGCGGTTACAGTGGTGGAAGTTGTGCGTGGAAAACCAGGTGTGACAGCTGTCCCCACAGTCCTAGAAGATGAAGAGCGCGCGGATGCACTAGAAGGGGCAGGCGGTGGATGGTTTGCTTCGCTAGGCCGCATTGCAGCACGGTGAGCTTGCCACCGGGACAAATGATATTTATTCATGTGACGATTCATGGAAGAAGTTGTCAAACTGCTGAGGTTTTGCCCTCTACTAACAGAATCATGACAAATTTTACAGATCACATAATTTGGGCGATCTTTTGCTATGTCAAAAAAGGACCAGGCTAGGCAAGGCTTAGAGGGCATGCGACCTGCTGATCCACCCCGACTAGTGCTCAGAGGCACAGTGGTGGCTGAGGATGCAGTTGTAGACGTGCTACCAGTACTCCTACTCTGTCCAGGAAGGCGCAAGGTAACTTCGTCATCAGTTGCATCCTCCTCCACCGTCTCTGTTGACCTCCTCGAAGGCAAGACTGTGGGTTGACAGTAGGTGGGATCTAGAACTTCCTCATCAATTGTTGTGTTTGCACTCCCCTCACCCTCAGACCGAGCCTCTTCTTGCCCTGACCGAATATTTAAGTTGTCATCCCAATCTGGTATCTGCGTCTCATCGTCATCAGTATGTTCCTCATTGTCTATAACAACAGGTGTTACAGTTTGTGAAAAAGGGTCAACATTATGCTCAGAAACTTGGTCCTCACGGCCTGAATCAGAGTCACAAAGGTTCTGGGCATCACTGCATACCATTTCCTGGTCTGTACTCACTGTAGCTTGGGAGCAGACCTCTGATTCCCAGGCTATAGTGTGACTGAACAGCTCTGCAGACTCAGCTATCTCAGTTCCACCATACTGTGCAGGGCGGATGGAGACTTCAGAGCTGGGAGAAAGCAAGTTTGATTGGGATGACAACTCAGAGGACTGGTGTTTTTTGGATGCGTTAGTTGAGGTGGCGGAGAGGGCACTTGTTGGACCACTTGAAATCCATTCAAGCATTTTCCGTTTTTGTTCCTGTTGTTCGTGTCCGTAAAAAAGGGAGCACATCGGATTGTCCACGGTAAGTAGTAGACATCTTACTTTTGCTGGAAGATGGTCTATCTTCAGCAGATGTTAATGGAGCTTTGCCACCTTCCCCACAGACAAACCCTTTTTTTCCTTTTCCAACACGCCTCTTCCCCTTTCCAGCAGCATCTGTCATTTTGCCACTCATTTTGATTGCGACAAGATTGTTCACTTAAAATGTGGTAGTAAAAATTGAGAGGTGGTGTAGATTTCAGCGGTGGTCTAGCTTTATTAACAGCAGAATAAACAACAATAATTTATCCCTGACAATGCAACTACGGCCCTTAAACTGGCAGCAGTGTTTGCTAGTATAATGGCTTAGTAACAATGAGTTTGAGTGTGCAATGCAGGCAGACGTGCTGCAAATATCTTTGCACTAGTGGGACAATACAGAAGTCCAACGGCCACTTTTATGATGCCACTAAGTTCACTCAGTGTTTGCTAGTATAATGGCTTAGTAACAATGAGTTTGAGTGTGCAATGCAGGCAGATGTGCTGCAAATATCTTTGCACTAGTGGGACAATACAGAAGTCCAACGGCCACTTTTATGATGCCACTAAGTTCACTCAGTGTTTGCTAGTATAATGGCTTAGTAACAATGAGTTTGAGTGTGCAATGCAGGCAGACGTGCTGCAAATATCTTTGCACTAGTGGGACAATACAGAAGTCCAACAGCCACGTTTAGGATGCCACTAAGTTCACTCAGTGTTTGCTAGTATAATGGCTTAGTAACAATGAGTTTGAGTGTGCAATGCAGGCAGACGTGCTGCAAATATCTTTGCACTAGTGGGACAATACAGAAGTCCAACAGCCACTTTTATGATGCCACTAAGTTCACTCAGTGTTTGCTAGTATAATGGCTTAGTAACAATGAGTTTGAGTGTGCAATGCAGGCAGACGTGCTGCAAATATATTTGCACTAGTGGGACAATACAGAAGTCCAACAGCCACGTTTAGGATGCCACTAAGTTCACTCAGTGTTTGCTAGTATAATGGCTTAGTAACAATGAGTTTGAGTGTGGAAAGGGCAGGAGGTTACAGTGGCAGGGTTGTGGGTCTCTGGGTAGAGGAAAGGAAGCCTGCCTTTCTATCCCTCCTAATGGGGAAATGCAGCGAGGAAATCCCTAACCTTAGCTACACAGACGCTGTCATCTTGTGTAGCTGTTAAACTCTGTTTTCACGGACCTGTCACCTATGGCTCTGACCCTGCCGGTATTAGCCCTTAAAAGGACTGATAGAAAGTGCTATCCCTATTCTGTACAGCGCTATGTATAGAGCGTACACAGCAGTATCGGAGATAGGCGCTGCGCCAGCGGTGACTGACACCAAGGACGCAGAAGAGATAATGGCGTCCGGACGGGCAGATACTCGTTTTTATAATGCAGGGACATGTGACATGGACATCCTATCACACATGCCATTGCTTCTCTGGCTAAAAGTACACTTAGCTGTGTGTGTGTCTGGGATTGGCTGACATGCTGGCCCTCCACACTACACGCGCGCGCTTAGGGAAGGAAGACAAGGAAAAAAAAAAAATGGCGATCGCCATTATCCATACAACACTCGAACGTATCTAGAACTATCGAGCTATAGCAAAAAGCTCGAGTTCTAGTTCTATCTAGAACAGCCCCCAAAATCACTCGAGCCGCGAACTGGAGAACCGCGAACCGCGCTCAACTCTACCGGTGAGGTGACGGGGAGGCAGGGTCGGGAAGGTGCAGAGTCGCTTGGACTGCGCAGCGCGGTGCCGGACGGCACAGTAGTACTCACTCAGCCACAAATGTACGCAAAGTCTTTGGTAAATCAAACGGCTGGATGGACGGGTCCCGCAGCCGGCTGAGGTGGCTTCTCCCGGACAGTTGGTTGTGGGTGCCTTTCCTTGCACCTGTGAGTATGTTCGGTCCCGATGGATTCCCACCGGGAACCCGCTCCCCAGCGTGTATATGTGCTGGAGGAGCCCTTTTGCCCGCAGGCTCTGGCCCTTGGAAGTCTAGCTGTGGCGGTAGCTGTATTTCCTTTTGCTGGTTGGACGGTTGCCTTCAATCGGGTCTTGGCTGTTAGGAAACCCCTGGGGTTCCGGTCACTGACGGATTTGACCTCTAATGGCGGCTCCAAGCCTGGTCGGGGTCCATAGGCCCTGCCCGTGTGTGCTGGCTTCACTTCGCTCCCCCGCCACCGCCCGACCCCGGTCTTACGGTTCCGCGTTGATCTGCCTCTCCTGCAGATGGCCACCACCGTCTGCCAACCTTGCTCTTAGTGCCCGGGCCACACACCCAGACACGGTCAGTTTGCTCCTCGACTACTCCTTTACTCCTCCACTTCCCTAACTGTTCTCTCAACTCCCTTCCTTTCCCGCCTCCAGGACTGTGAACTTCTCAGTGGGTGGGGCCAACCGCCTGGCTCCACCCCACCTGGTGTGGACATCAGCCCCTGGAGGGAGGCAACAAGGATTTTGTGTCTGGCTGATGTGCCTGTCTCGGGGTGGGGGTGTGTGTTGTAGTACCTGTGATGACCTGGCTAGTCTAGGGCGCCACATTCCCCCTTGGTTAAATGTAGACCATCCGCGGGCTGCCCGTCCATCACCGGTTTTATTTTTCTTTTTTTTAACTGCAAAAACATAAAAACATCATCAGTTTATGCATCTTAAATCTTCCCATATGGGAGGCAGGTCACTTAAACGTTGCAAAACACATATATTTACATTTTTATTAATAACGGACGGATGGCTTCCGCTCTCCCACCCAAGCAACCTAGCCCTGATGCTGCCCCTAAGAAGTGGGCAGCACCCCTTACCCCAGTCCAGATCCAGGCTGCCCGAGCGGGAACGGGTTTGGTGACTGGCACCCGACTGTCACTTCAGGGGACCCCACGTCCATGGGGGACCCCTGACCCCCGGAGGATCGCCACTGGTTGCGGTAGTGGCGGGCCTGGGCCATCACTTTCCTCCAGGCCTATCCTCCAAATCAGCCTCTCCGGAGGCGGCAACAGAAACATACCCCCAACATATTTACAATCCCACAAGTTCGTGGGTGCCCTGCAAGTTCTCTGGCATGTCCATGAAGAGTTCCTCATGCAATGGTAGCAAAGGGTCCCTACGGGGACTACTTGCCGGCAACGGCCGGATCAATCACGGTGTCAATCCGGTAAAACTTCCGTTTGATTACTTTTATCATTCAACAGGGTAACGTTACTGGTGGTCCCAACGGGGCAAACGGTGCAACGGAGGGACCGCTGCCTTACTTCAAGTCTACACCGCAGGCCGGAGGAGGGGACTGGGCCGGTTCTTGGGCCTCCTGGCCTCCTCTCAGCTTGGCATCCAGGGCAAACCAGCCCCTCTCTCCACAGTGCCGTGTGTACGTCACCAGATCGTCTGGGAGCAAGTTACGGTCCGGGTGGCCCTCTGGCAGGTGGACATTGACATCCCGGCGGGCCACAAACACCTCGGCTTCCAGGCCCGGCTCGAAAATAAATCCATACCCCCGGAGGGGGTCAAATCTTCGCACCTGACCCTCGTATCTTGGGACCCGTATCCGGAAGGTGGCTCTGCGGAGGTTCTCCTACTGGATCGTGCGGGCTATCAACTCAGCCTTCCGCTTCTCCCTCTCCGTGATTTCCCGGCCCAGCTGGCTCGGCTCCCTGTCCCAATAAGGGGCGTTTGGCTGCCCCTGCGCACGGGTCGGGCCCCGCAGGACTTCCTCCACACTGTCCACTACTGGCGTCCGCTGTGGAAGGTCCCGCGGTTTCATGGCCTGGGATGCTGCCTCACAGCGGCGACCCGGCGCAGCCTCAGCTGAGGAGGCGGATATGGGTACAGGGGCCCTCACCTGCTGAGCCTCCGCCTCCTCCTGGATGGAACGGATCACCGGAGCCGGGACGGTGCAGGGTGCGGTCACTTCCGATGCCGCCGGTGCATCTTCGCAGACTGACGCTGCCCTCAGGAGCTTCCACGGAAGCGGTGCGGGTCGTCTGCGGACTTCGTCTGCAGGCTGGTCCGCTTGGGCGGACAGGCAGGGTTCCGCTACCGGTTGTAGGGGTAGCGGGCCTAGTGGCGGGGTGGCGGCAGCCAACACGGGTAGCAGGGGAGACAGCAGGGTGAGCGGACGCAGACCGGGCCCCTCAGCCATGACGACTGATCCTGTAGGAACACAGGGGCGTGGGTCGCTTACCCGCTCCTCCAAGACTTCCTCCATCTCGCGTCTCCGTATGGCCGCCACCACATCCGCCATGTCGGCCTCCCACTCCTCCAGGAGGAGCTGCACTTGCACCTGCAGACGGCTGCTCAGTTAGACGGTCCGGACCTCCACCCACACTGCAGTGCCGGGCGCAGGCTCGGGGACTGCGGGGTTACCGGACGGATGGTACATGCTGGCAGTGGTATCTTCCAGGAACCAAATGGCGGCAGAGTCCTGGCGTCCCTGCTTTGATGGCCTCGGTTTACATGCGGCCGGACGCTATCCGTCCCCCCTTGGTCTTTTCTCAGCACCTCCTCTTCAGGGGCGGGACTTCGGCCTTCGCGCCTCCACTGCTCGAGAAGACGCTCGAGCGGGAAAGTCTTCGCGCCCTAGATGGCGGATTCTGAAATTTTTCGGCCGGACACCGCCGGCGGGGCACAAGGCGCTCTTCTACCAGCCGGTAGAACGGTAAGATCCTGTTCGTGAAGCCAAGTTGTTGAGGGTGGGGAGGGCGCCGCCGCCGCTGCACTCGCCAACGCTCGGGTCCGGAGCTGCTGCGATGGCTGCTCAGTGGCTCGAGTGGTGGGCCGGATCCGGGGACTCGAGCAGCGCTCCTCGCCCGTGAGTGAAAGGGGGTAGTTTGGTTTGGGGATTTAATCCGTGACGCTACCCACGGGTTGTGGTGAGGTTGGGCACCACCGCTGCTGGTAACGGGGATCCCGGGAGCGATGGCAGGGAGCAACTGGGATGTTGTTCTCCCCCTCCGTGGGTAGGGGTTGGTGGTCCCGGGGCCCGGTGAGGTGACGGGTAGGCAGGGTCGGGAAGGTGAAGAGTCGCTTGGACTGCGCAGCGCGGTGCCGGATGGCACAGTAGTACTCACTCAGCCACAAATGTACGCAAAGTCTTTGGTAAACCAAACGGCTGGATGGACGGGTCCCGCAGCTGGCTGAGCCTGGGGTTCCGGTCACTGACGGATTTGACCTCAAATGGCGGCTCCAAGCCTGGTCGGGGTCCGTAGGCCCTGCCCGTGTGTGCTGGCTTCACTTCGCTCCCCGGTTCGGTACCGGCGGGCCACCACCCGACCCCGGTCCTACGGTTCCGCGTTGATCTGCCTCTCCTGCAGACGGCCACCACCGTCTGCCAACCTTGCTCTTAGTGCCCGGGCCACACACCCAGACACGGTCAGTTTGCTCCTCGACTACTCCTTCACTCCTCCACTTCCCTAACTGTTCTCTCAACTCCCTTCCTTTCCCGCCTCCAGGACTGTGAACTCCTCAGTGGGTGGGGCCAACCGCCTGGCTCCACCCCACCTGGTGTGAACATCAGCCCCTGGACGGAGGCAACAAGGATTTTGTGTCTGGCTGATGTGCCTGTCTCGGGGTGGGGGTGTGTGTTGTAGTACCTGTGACGACCTGGCTAGTCCAGGGCGCCACAAGAGCAAAGTCAACAACAGGCAGGAAATCCACCCAGTCCTCTTGCTGTAAATGAAACAAAACATCTTAAATACTGTTTGGGATGATAACCTGAGAAGAATGAAAGTTTAATACTCAATTTGGAGCAAAAACTATGCAAAAGTCTGGAAATAATGTTCTTAAGCATACCATGTAATTTCACAATATGCAAGATCAATAATGTAGCTAGAATCTTAGCTATAGGTAATCTTTCAAGAGGGACCAAATGAATGTGGCGCCCTGGACAAGCCAGGACGTCACAGGTACGGTAACAACACACCCCACACCCCGGATAGTCACACCGAAGTCAGACAAAAATCCTTGTTGCCTCCCTCCAGGGGCTGATGTCCACACCAGGGGGTGGAGCCAGGCGGTTGGCCCCACCCACCGAGGAGTTCACAGTCCTGGAGGCGGGAAAAGGAAGTCAGTGTAGTGAGAGGAAGTTCAGATCAGTTAGGGAGGTGAAGAGAGAAGTGGCAGTAGAGGAGACTGACCGTGTCCAGGTGCGTGGCCCGGGCACATACAGCAAGGTTAGCAGACGGTGGTGACCGTCTGCAGGAGGGGCTGATTGATGTGAACCGTAAGGACCGGGGACGGGTGGTGGCCCGCCGGTACCGGATCGGGGAGCGAAGAGAAGCCAGCACCATTCGGCAGGGCCTACGGACCCCGACCAGGCTTGGAGTCGCCGTAAAAGCGGTCAAATCCGTTAGCGAAGGGAACCTTCGGGGTTTCCCAGCAGTCAAGACCCGATTGAAGGCAACAGCTCAAACCGTGAAGGGAAATACAGTCACCGCCAAGGCTACAGTTCCCAGGGCCAGAGCCTGCGGGCAAAAGGGGCTCCCTCAGCCTCCATCCAAGCTGGGGAGTGGGTTACCGGTGGGAAGCCACCAGAACCGAGAACACAACACAGGTGCAGGGAAAGGCAGTCACCGCCAACCTACCGGGAGAAGAACCACCGCAGCTGTCTGTGGGACCCGTCCATCCAGCCGTCTGTTTTACCGGAGACTTTGTATTCATCATTGGCTGAGTGAGTACCACTGTGCCGTGCGGCACCGCGCTGCCCCCGCGACCCTGCACCTCACCAGGTCCCGTAACCCACCTGCCATCCTCCCCTCACCGGGCCCCGGGACAACCAACCCCCCTACCCACGGAGGGGAAAAACAACATCCAAGCTGCTCCCTGTCATCGCTCCCGGGACCCCCGTCCAGAGCAGCGGTGGTGTCACAACCTCACCACAACCGTGGGTGGCATCACGGACAATAAATCCCCGAAACCATTCCCCTTTTCACTCATGGGCGAGGTGCGCCGCTCGAGTCCCCGGGATCCGGCCCACCGCTCGAGCCACCACCGAGCGAAGCAGCAGCAGCCGGACCCAAGCAGTGGGTGAGCGCAGCGTCCCCTCCTCCATCCGCGACAACTTGGCGTCACGAACAGGATCTTACCGCTCTGCCGTCTGGTGGAGGTGCGCCTTGTGACCGCCGGAGGTGTCCGGCCGAAAATCTTGAGAAGCCGCCATTTTGGGCGCGAAAAGTCCCCGCTCGAGCGTCTCCTCGAGCAGTGGAGGCGCGAAAGCCGAAACCCCGCCCCTGTAAAGGAGGAGCCAGAAAAAGACTAAGGGGGACGGAAACAAGATGTCTGCGCCCGACGGAGCCGCTGGAGGAGCGGCGGTCGCAGCCTCAGTGGCACCCGCGGATGGGAATGGGCCCGCCCAGGTCCCGGCCGCACTGTTGAGGGGCGCCGCGGTCCCAGCTCTCGCTCAGGTGATGCCGTTCTCCTTGCCCTATGTGCCCGGAGCTACCTGGCTGCCACAGTACGATGGGAAACCTGACGCGTTGCAGGTCTTCCGGAAGAAGCTTAGCCCGCTACTAGAACTGTACCCCCTGACTGATAAGCAACGTGCAGCGGTAGTGCTGGGGCAGCTAACTGGCGCAGCTGAGCAGGAGGCGGAGACCTGGGCCGAGGGGGACCGGTCCTCTGTAGCCACCATCTTTGAGAAGCTGCAGACTGCCTTTGAGACCCGTACCGAAGCCGAGCTGCGGATGCAGTTTTATCAATGCCGGCAACGGCCCGCGGATAGCATTCGGGATTACGCCTTGCGTCTGCAAACCGCCCTCCGCACACTAAAGCGGGTAGACACCATTAATGATGCGGACAGCAACAAAATGTTAGTTGAGCAGTTTGTGCAAGGGATGAGGTCCTCAGAGGACCGCAAACAACTCCGGCTGTGGGCCCTAGAACACCCTGATGTGAACGTTGCCGTGTTAAAGGAACGGGCCATTAAAGCGCTGCAGCCCTCAGCATCGGAAGTCCCTGAGACAGCCCCATGGCCAGCTGAGATGGCTCCCGTCGTGGTGGCCCCTGCTCTCTCAACGCCCCCAGTACCTGCAGCCCCAAGTGGAATGATGGAGGAACTGGCTGCCCAGGTCCGCCGCATGGATGGGGACCTCACCAAGATCCTCGCCGCACTCCAGCCTCCGACCAGGTCCCAGCCCCCGGGGAAGATGCAGTTCGCCGACAGCCCCAAGGACGTCCCCGGGATGCAGCGGAGAAGGGCCAATGACTCCCGGTATGGACCTCCGATTTGTTACAGGTGCAGCAAGCCCAGCCACGGGCCAATCCTCAGGAGTAGAACCTAGTGGCCCCACCGACTGGCGGGACCGGTACATCGGAACCCGGCCCATCATCCCCCTGGCAGTGGACGGCATCCCGCTGATGGCTCTCCTGGACACTGGATCTCAGGTAACCACAATACCATACACACTGTATCAACGGTATTGGGGGAAGGACGAACTAGCCCCCCAGATGGCAGCATGACACTGATTGCCGCTGATGGACTCCCATTGACCCAAGTGGGGTACAAACAAGTGGCCATGACTGTGGGATGAGCTGAACTGCAGCACCAGGGGTTTATTGTGATAATGAATGAACCCAGTGATCATAACCCAAAAGTAGTGCTAGGGACTAATGTGATGGAGCACTGTATGAGTGAGGTGCTGACTCTACTGCAGCAGCTGGCCTCCACAGCGGCGGGGAGCCGACAGAGAGCTGTGCAGCGTGAGATCCGGGCCGTGATGTATCACCAGCATGTGAACTCGACAGGAGGAGAGATTGGAGGAGTGAGAGTGATGGATGCGGCCCCTTTGCTTGTGCCTCCCAGGAGTGAGATGATGATTTGGTGTAGGGCAGCGGTAGGACCCCAAGGGCGAGACTACCCCGCCATGATAGAGCCCATGCCCTCCGAACACTGGCCCACAGTAATGGCCGCCCGAGGGGTGGTAGACGTCAAGAAAGGGAGAGTGCCCGTAAGGGTGTTGAATTGTGGGGAGGAAGAGGTTAGGCTTCCCCGATACGCTACCCTTGCCAAGTTGCTCACTCTAGATCCCCACACCATCCATGAGGCCGTTCCCCCGATCTCACCGCCTACCGCCAGTTCTCACCCATTCCTGGGGAAGTTAGACGAGTGGTGTCGAGAGCTACACGTCAGCACTGATGATACCCCCACACATCACAAGGAAGGGGTATACCGGGTGGTACAGGAGTATGAGCGGGTTTTTAGCAAACATCCTCTAGATTTTGGGCAGATTAAAGGGGTCCAACACCACATCCCTACCAGCGAACACCCCCCTATTAAAGAGAGATACAGGCCTATTCCCCCTGCACACTACCAATGCGCCAAAGACATGTTGAGGAACATGAAGGAGGCGGGGGTTATTAGGGACAGCTGTAGTCCCTGGGCCGCCCCGTTGGTGCTGGTTAAGAAGAAGGATGGCACCATGCGGATGTATGTGGATTACCGGAAGATTAACCAGATAACGCATAAGGATGCATACCCTCTGCCTCGTATTGAAGAGTCCCTGGCCGCACTGAGAACCGTTACCTACTTCTCTACCCTTGACCTCACCAGTGGGTACTGGCAGGTGGCCGTTGCACCTGAAGACTGAGAGAAGACCGCCTTCGCCACTCTTATGGGACTCTGTGAGTTCAACAGCATTCCGTTTGGGCTGTGCACCTAGCCGAGGTGTTCGCGTCCCTTGCCAAGTATGGGATGAAGTTGAAACCCTCCAAGTGTCATCTGCTGAAGCCCAGAGTGCAGTACCCTGGGCATGTGGTGGGTGCGGAAGTTGTCACCCCCGACCCCGAGAAGATCACTGCCATCCAAGACTGGCCGAGACTGACCACAGTGAGGGAAGTGAGGCAGTTCCTGGGCCTGGTGGGATATTACCGTCACTTCATTAAGGGGTACACGAAGATGGCTGCCCCCATGCAAGACCTCCTCGTGGGACAGACCAAGGGTGGTAGGCCCCTAGGAGCCCCATTGGTGTGGGAAGAAAAGCATGAAGAATCCTTCCGCCAGCTGAGAGCGGCTCTGACCGGAGAGGAAATCCTAGCGTACCCCGACTACAGCCGCCCATTCATCCTCTACACCGATGTCAGCAATGTGGGCTTGGGGGCTGTTCTATCCCAGGTCCAAGAAGGAAGGGAGAAGGTGATTGCTTATGTTAGCCGAAAACTCCGACCGACTGAGAGGAATCCTGAGAACTACAGCTCTTTCAAGCTTGAGCTCTTAGCACTGGTGTGGGCTATCACCGAGCGGTTCCGCCACTACCTGGCAGCAGCCAAGTTCACCACTTACACAGACAATAACCCGCTGACCCATCTAGATACAGCCAAGCTGGGCGCGTTGGAGCAGTGGTGGGTGGCCAGGTTAGCCAACTACGATTTCACCATCAAGTACCAGGCTGGCCATACCAACGTTAATGCCGATGCACTCTCCCAGATGCCCCACCTGTCGGAAGAGGGGCCAGAGGATGACGACCTCGAAGAGATCGAGTTGCCTGCGTTTCACCGGCCGCTAACTGAGAAGGTACAGGTCCATCAACAACGGGTGAACCTAGACCCGCTGCCCAGTCAGGAGTGGCAAGAAGCTCAGGACCAGGCACCTGCTGTCCGCCTGGTTAAGACCCTGGTAGAACAGGGTTCTGTTGGGATAGACCCTGCCGCCCCTGCCAAAGCCCAAGGTCTGTGGCGAGAACGGACCCGGCTGTACCTACACCAGGGGAAATTGTATCGTGAGCTGATTAACCGGAAGACCCACGAGAAGGTTCGCCAGCTGGTGATTCCCCAGGCTAACGTACCCACCGTCTTGCAAGCCTACCATGATGGTGCTGGGCACTTTGGGTGGAAGAAGCTGGAGATGTTGTTGAGAGAGCGGTTCTATTGGAGTGGAATGCGGGAATCTGTGGAGGCCTGGTGCCGAGAATGCGGCCCCTGCACATTGAGAAGGAAGGACAAGGCCAGCCAGAAGGCACCCCTACACCCAATCATTACGCATCAACCGCTGGAGCTGGTTGCCCTCGACCATGTGAAGCTAACCCCCAGCCGAAGTGGGTACACCTACGCTCTGACCATTGTAGACCACTATTCAAGGTTCATGGCGGTTGTCCCAGTTAAGGACTTAACCGGCCGTACCGCCGCTAGAGCGTTCCAGGCTTATTTCTGTCGACCGCATGGGTACCCCGAGAGGGTGCTTACCGACCAGGGTCCGGCCTTTGAAGCAGAGGTATTCCAAGAATTCTGCCAGTTGTACGGCTGCAAGAAAATTCGGACCACGCCTTACCATGCCCAAACCAATGGCATGTGTGAAAAGATGAACCACTTGGTCCTAGGCCTCCTCAAGACGTTACCGTTGGAAGAGCGGAACCTGTGGCCGGAGAAGCTACCTGACCTGGTCCATATGTATAATAACATCCCTTCCAGCTCCACGAAATGTACTCCAGCATACCTGATGAGGGCTCGCCCCGGCAGGCTACCAGTGGACTTAGAAATGGGGTTGGAAGCCCCAGAAGCACTCCCTTCGACAGCTGGATGGGACACTCGGCGGAGAGCACAGTACCGACAGGTCCAGGAGTATGTTGAAAAGAACTTGTGCCGGAGTCGGGGACAGCAGGAGCAGTGTTTCAACAAGAAGGCGCATGCCGGTCCCTTCCAGCCTGGGGATGTAGTGCTGAAGCGAAAAAGAAGGACCCACAAGCTGGATGATCAATGGGAAAAGACCCTGTATGTAGTACAGCCTACTGGATGGGAGAATGGGAAGGCCTACCAGATCAGCCGTGACCAGGGGAGGACTTTGGCCACGGTTTCCCGGGACCATCTAAAGCAATGCCCACCTCCATTGAGGGAAGCAGCTGAAGCTCCAGTTCCCCGACCGGCGGAGAAAGAGGTAATCCATGATGGGTGATTTCCTGGCAGACTGGCCTACGCAGAACGGCGCAGTGATTCTTCCAGTGATACTGTTCCCACAACCCGTGGATGAAGAAGTGATGGAAGTTATCGACCATGAGCCAGTGCCCAAGGATGTACCTGTACCCAGCTCCCCTACGCCTCTGCCTGCCCCACACGATAGCAGGGAGGAGGAACTAGTTGTTCCCTCGGCCCCACTGCCTGCCACCACTGACACCGGGGCCCAAAGGTCCACCCGTTCTAACCTAGGTAGACCCCCACTTAGGTACAGGGAAACTACTCTTTAACGGGGGCTTTGTGTGTTGAGTGTAGAGTTAAAAAGTGTTTGAATGATAAGATTGATCAACCGAAGTTTATTTGATTGGAACCTTTATTGACCCGACCGTTGCTGGCAACTAGTCCCCGTAGGGACTTTCTGCAACCGTTGCGTAAGGAACTTCTTACGGACAAGTCCGAGAACTTGCAGGGCAACCACAAACTGGTGGAATGTAAATAATAGTTGGCTTGAACCGTTACCGCCTCCGGAGAGGCTGATTTGGGAGGATGGGCCTGGAGGAAAGGGATGGTCCAGGCCCGCCACTACCGTAACCGGTGGCGATCCTCCGGGGGTTCAGGGGTCCCCATGGACGCGGGTCCCCTGAAAGACACAGAACCCGCTCGAGCAACTTGGTTCTGGATTGGGGTCAAGGGGTGCTGCCCACTTCTTAGGGGCAGCATCAGGGCAAGGTTGTTTGGGTGGGAGAAGAGCGGAAGCCGTACCGTTGTGAAATGTTGTGATTTTTACATGTTTTTACCGTTTTCTATCTTTTGCAGTTAACAAAAATAAAACCGGTGATGGACAGGCAGCCCGCGGACGGTCTGCATTTTACTAAGGACAAGCCAGGTCGTCACAGGTACTGCAACAACACACCCAACACCCCGGATAGGCACACCGAAGTCAGACAAAAATCCTTGTTGCCTCCCTCCAGAGGCTGATGTCCACACCAGGGGGTGGAGCCAGGCGGTTGGCCCCACCCACCGTGGAGTTCACAGTCCTGGAGGCGGGAAAAGGAAGTCAGTGTAGTGAGAGAAAGTTCAGATCAGTTAGGGAGGTGAAGAGTGAAGTGGCAGTAGAGGAGACTGACCGTGTCCGGGTGCGTGGCTCGGGCACATACAGCAAGGTTGGCAGACGGTGGTGACCGTCTGCAGGAGGGGCTGATTGACGTGAACCGTGAGAACCGGGGACGGACGGTGGCCCGCCGGTACCGGATCGGGGAGCAAAGAGAAGCCAGCACCATTCGGCAGGGCCTACGGACCCCGACCAGGCTTGGAGTCGCCATAAAACCGGTCAAATCCGTTAGCGAAGGGAGCCTCCGGGGTTTCCCAGCAGTCAAGACCCGATTGAAGGCAACAGATCAAACCGTGAAGGGAAATACAGTCACCGCCAAGGCTACAGTTCCCAGGGCCAGAGCCTGCGGGCAAAAGGGGCTCCCTCAGCCTCCATCCAAGCTGGGGAGCGGGTTACCGGTGGGAAGCGACCAGAACCGAGAACACAACACAGGTGCAGGGAAATGTAGTCACCGCCAACCTACCAGGAGAAGAACCACCGCAGCTGTCTGTGGGACCTGTCCATCCAGCCGTTTGTTTTACCAGAGACTTTGTATTCATCATTCGCTGAATGAGTACCACTGTGCCGTGCGGCACCGCGCTGCCCCCACGACCCTGCACCTCACCAGGTCCCGTAACCCACCTGCCATCCTCCCCTCACCGGGCCCCGGGACAACCAACCCCCCTACCCACGGAGGGGAAAAACAACATCCAAGCTGCTCCCTGTCATCGCTCCCGGGACCCCCGTCCAGAGCAGCGGTGGTGTCACAACCTCACCACAACCGTGGGTGGCGTCAGGGACAATAAATCTCCGAAACCATTCCCCTTTTCACTCACGGGCGAGGAGCGCCGCTCGAGTCCCCGGGATCCGGCCCACCGCTCGAGCCACCACCGAGCAGCGAGCGAAGCAGCAGCCGGACCCGAGCAGTGGGTGAGCGCAGCGTCCCCTCCTCCGCCCACGACATGAACCATCTTGCTGAAATGGTCCACCACCACCTACACTACAGTATTGCCACCAGAATTTGGTAGGTCAGTGACAAAGTCCATGGAAAAGTGCGTCCAGGACTCAGACAGGACCTTGTTAGGTAACAGAAAGCCAGCAAGAAGCTTTAGTCCGGGCACAAACTCTGCATTTACGGACATAATCATCAACATCCCTACGAGAGTTCTGCCACCAAAATAGTCCTCAAAATAGCTCAATAGCTTTGCAAATAGCAGAAGAACCTGGGTGATCAGTCAACTCGGACTCATGCGCTTCATTAAGATGATATGTGCGTAAAGAGGATGGCACAAAAAGTTTGTTCATAGGAATCCGTCAGGTGCACTATCCTGAGCCTCCTGAATGCACTGTGTGAGATCAATCCCCAGAGCACCCACCACCACCGCTTCACTAAGAATCTTTTTGGCCCTCAAATACGGAACAAAGCTACATGACAAACCATTAGCCTTAATGTGGCGCTCTGGACAAGCCAGGTCGTCACAGGTACTGCAACAACGCACCCCACACCCCGAGATAGGCACACCAGTCACACACAAATCCTTGTTGCCTCCCTCCAGGGGCTGATGTCCACACCAGGTGGGGTGGAGCCAGGTGGTTGGCTCCACTCACCGAGGAGTTCACAGTCCTGGAGGCGGGAAAGGAAGTCAGAACGGAGAACAGTTAGGGAGAGTGAAGGAGAGAGAGTGAAGTAGCAGTTGAGGAGCAATCTGACCGTGTCCGGGTACGTGGCCCGGGCACCGAGAGCAAGGTTGGCAGACGGTGGTGGCCGTCTGCAGGAGAGGCCGATCGACGCGGAACCGTATGACCGGGGACGAGCGGTGGCCCGCCGGTACCGAACCGGGGAGCGAAGAGAAGCCAGCCCAAACCGGCAGGGTCTACGGACCCCGACCAGGCTTGGAGTCGCCGTTAAACCGGTCAAATCCGTTAGCAACCGGAACCTCCGGGGTTTCCTAGCAACAAAGACCCGACTGAAGGCAACCGTTCAAACCGAGAAAGGGAAACACAACTACCGCCACAGTTAGAATTCCCAGGGCTAGAGCCTGTGGGCAAAAGGGGCTCCTCCGGCCCATGTCCAAGCTGGGGAGCGGGTTACCGGTGGGAAGCCATCGGGACCGAAGATACACAACAGGTGCAGGGAAAGGCAGCCACCACCAACCTACGGGGAGTAACCACAGCAGCCGGCTGCGGGACCCGTCCATCCAGCCATTTGTTTTACCGAAGACTCTGTATCCATCAATGGCTGAGTGAGTACCACCGTGCCGTCTGGCACCGCGACCCTGCACCTCACCAACCCTGCCTCCCCCATCACCTCACCGGGCCCCGGGACCACCAAATCCCCCTACCCACGGAGGGGAAAGAAACATCTCGGCTGCTCCCTGTCATCGCTCCCGGGATCCCCGTCCAGAGCAGCGGTGGTGCCCCAACCTCACCACAAACCGTGGGTGGCGTCACGGACCAACTCCCCAAACCCAAAAATCACCCCTTTTCACTCACGGGCGAGGAGCGCCGCTCGAGTCCCCAGATCCAGCCCACCGCTCGAGCCACCGAGCAGCAGCAGCAGCGCCGGACCCGCCCGCGACATAACTTGGCGTCACGAACAGGATCTTACCGTTCTGCCGGCTGGCAGAAGTGCGCCTTGTGTCCCGCCGGTGGTGTCCGGCTGAAAAATTTCAGAAACCGCCATCTTGGGCGCGAAGATCTTCCCGCTCGAGCGTCTTCTCGAGCGGTGGAGGCGCGAAAGCCGAAGCTCCGCCCCTGAAGAGGAGGTGCTCAGAAAAGACCAAGGGGGGCGGAAACAAGATGTCTGCGCCCGACGAGGCCGCTCGAGGAGTGGCGGTCGCAGCCGCAGCGGCGCCCGCGAATGAGAATAGGCCCGGCCGTGCTCCGGCCGCACGAGCAGGGGAGGTCGCGGCCCCCGCCATTGCTCAGGTGATGCCGTTCTCCTTTGCCCTATGTGCCCGGAGCTACCTGGTTGCCGCAGTACGACGGGAAACCTGATGCTTTACAGGTCTTCCGGAAGAAGCTTAATCCGGTCTAGAATTGTACCCCCTGACCAATAAGCAACGTGCAGCGGTAGTGCTGGGGCAGCTAACCAGCGCGGCTGAGCAGAAGGCGGAGACCTGGGCTGAGGGGGACCGGTCCTCTGAGGCCGCCATTTTTGAGAAGCTGCAGATTGCCTTCGAGACCCGCACCGAGGCCGAGCTGCGGATGCGGTTCTATCAATGCCGACAGCGGCCTGCAGATAGTATTAGAGACTATGCCTTGCACCTGCAAACCGCCCTCCGCTCATTGAAGTGAGTGGATACCATTAATGATGCGGACAGCAACAAAACGCTAGTCGAACAGTTCGTGCAGGGGATGGGATCCCCGGAAGCCCTAGAGCACCCTAATGTGGACTTTGCCGTGCTGAAAGAACGGGCCATCAAAGCATTGCAACCCCTAGCATCTGATGTCCCTGAAGTAGCCCCATGGCCAGCTGAAACGGCTCCCATCGTGGTGACCCCTTCTCTCCCAGCTCACGCAGCGCCTGCAGCCACAGGCGGAATGATGGAGGAGCTGGCTGCCCAGGTCCATCGCATGGATGGGGACCTCGCCAAGATCCTCGCCGCACTCCAGCCTCCGACAGGACCCCAGCCCCCGGGGAGGATGCAGCTCGCCGACCGCCCGGAAGACGTCCCTTGGATGCAGCGGAGAAGGGCCAATGACTCATGGTATGGACCTCCAATTTGTTACATGTGCAGCAAGCCCGGCCACTACTCCCGACGGTGTCCATTAAACGAGCAACCCCTGGGGCCACGGGCCAATCCTCAGGAGTAGAACCCAGTGGCCACCCCGACTGGTGGGACCAGTACATTGGGGCCCGGCCCATCATCCCCTTGGCCGTGGACGGCGTCCCGCTGATGCCACTCCTGGACACTGGATCACAGGTAACTACGATACTATACACACTGTATCAGCGGTATTGGGGAACTGATGAACTTGCCCCTCCAGACAGTAGCATGACACTGGTCGCAACCGATGGACTCCCCTTGACCCAAGTGGGGTACAAACAAGTGGCCATGACCGTAGGACGGGCTGAACTGCAGCACCAAGGGATGATTGTGATAATGAATGAACCCAGCGATCATAACCCGAAGGTAGTGCTAGGGACTAATGAGATGGAGCACTGCATGAGTGAAGTGTTGACTCTACTGCGGCAGCTAGCTGCCACCACAGCGAGGGGCCGACAGAGAGCTGTGCATCGTGAGATCCGGGCCGTGATGTATCAGCAGCAAGTGAACTCAACAGGAGGGGAGATTGGGGGAGTGAGAGTGATGGACGCGGCCCCTTTGATTGTGCCCCCCAGGAGCGAGATGATGATTTGGTGTAGGGCAGCGGTAGGTCCCCAGAGGCAAGACTACCCCACCATGGTAGAGCCCATGCCCTCTGAACACTGGCCCACAGTAATGGCCGCCCGAGGGGTGGTAGACGTCAAGAAGGGGAGGGTGCCCGTAAGGGTGTTAAACTGTGGGGAGGAAGAGGTTAGGCTTCCCCGGTACGCTACCCTCGCCAAGTTGCTCACCTTAGACCCCCACACCATCCAGGAGGCCGTTCCTCTGACCTCACCGCCTACTGCCAGTTCTCACCCATCCCCCGGGCAGATGAATGGTGTCAAGAGTTACACGTAGGCACTGATGATACCCCTACACATCACAAAGAGGGGGTATACAGGGTGGTACAGGAGTATGAGCGAGTTTTCAGCAAACATTCCTTAGATTTTGGGCGGATTAAAGGGGTCCAACACCAAATCCCCACCGGTGAACATCCCCCTATTAAAGAGAGATATAGACCTATTCCCCCTGCACACTACCAATGCGCCAAAGACATGTTGAGGAACATGAAGGAGGCGGGGGTTATTAGGGATAGCTGTAGTCCCTGGGCTGCCCCGTTGGTGCTGGTCAAGAAGAAGGATGGCACCATGAGGATATGTGTGGATTACCGGAAGATTAACCAGATAACGCATAAGGATGTCTACCCTCTACCCCGTATTGAGGAGTCCCTGGCCGTGCTGAGAACCGCTAACTACTTCTCTACCCTTGACCTCACCAGTGGGTACTGGCAGGTGGCCGTGGCACCTGAGGACCGTGAGAAGACCGCCTTCGCTACCCCCATGGGACTCTGCGAGTTCAACAGCATGACGTTCGGGCTGTGCAATGCCCCTGTAACCTTCCAATGGCTGATGGAATGCTGTCTGGGACATCTGAATTTCGAGACCGTCTTGTTGTACCTGGACAATGTAATTGTGTACTCACAGACGTATGAGGCCCACCTGGAGCACCTAGCTGAGGTGTTCGTGTTCCTTGCCAAGTATGGGATGAAGTTGAAGCCCTCAAAGTGTCATCTATTGAAGCCCAGGGTGCAGTACCTCGGACATGTGGTGGGCGCGGAAGGCGTCGCCCCAGACCCCAAAAAGATTACTGCCATTCAGGACTGGCCGAGGCCGACCACGGTGAGAGAGGTGAGACAGTTCCTGGGTCTGGTGGGCTACTATCGCCGCTTCATTAAGGGATACACGAAAATAGCTGCCCCCATGCAAGACCTCCTCGTGGGACAGACCAAGGGTGACAAGTCCCCTGGAACCCCGTTGGTGTGGGAGGAAAAGCATGAAGAGTCCTTCCGTCAGCTGAAGACGGCTTTGACTGGGGAAGAAATCCTGGCGTACCCAGACTACAGTCTCCCATTCATCCTCTACACCGATGCCAGTAATGTAGGCTTGGGAGCGGTCTTGTCCCAGATCCAGGACGAAAGAGAGAAGGTGATCGCTTATGCTAGCAGGAAACTCCGACCTACGGAAAGGAATCCTGAGAACTACAGCTCTTTCAAGCTTGAGCTCTTAGCACTGGTGTGGGCCATCACTGAGCGATTCCGCCATTACCTAGCAGCGGCCAAGTTCACCACTTATACGGACAACCCGCTAACCCATCTGGATACAGCTAAGCTGGGTGCCTTGGAGCAGCGGTGGGTTTCCAGGTTGGCTAATTATGATTTCACCATCAAGTGCCGAGCCGGCCGTAAGAATGCTAATGCAGACGCACTCTCCCGGATGCCCCACCTGTTGGGAGAAGGGCCGGATGATGATGACCTCGAAGAGATCGAGCTGCCTGCGTTCCACCAGCCGCCAGCCGAGAAGTTACATGTCCATCAACAACAGGTTAACTTAGACCCGCTGCCTAGCCAAGGGTGGCGAGAAGCCCAGGATCGGGCACCTGCCGTCCACTTGGTCAAGACCCTGGTGGAACAGGGCTCCGCCGGGATAGACCCTGCTGCCCCCGCCG
Organism: Anomaloglossus baeobatrachus; assembly: GCF_048569485.1. Classification (NCBI taxonomy): domain Eukaryota; kingdom Metazoa; phylum Chordata; class Amphibia; order Anura; family Aromobatidae; genus Anomaloglossus; species Anomaloglossus baeobatrachus. The sequence continues at coordinate 80,046,351 of NC_134360.1, forward strand.
AGGCCCAACGACTGTGGAAGGAACGAGCCCGGCTGTACCTGCACCAGGGAAAGCTGTACCGGGAATTGATCAACCCGAAGACCCACGAGAAGGTTCGCCAGCTGGTGATTCCCCAGACTAACGTGCCCACTGTCCTGCAGGCATACCATGACGGTGCCGGGCACTTTGGGGGGAAGAAGCTAGAGATGCTGCTGAGGGAGCGGTTTTACTGGAGTGGGATGCGGGAGTCTGTGGAGGCCTGGTGCCGAGAATGTGGTCCCTGTGCACTGAGCGTTGGAAGAGCGGAACCTGTGGCCAGAAAAGCTACCTGACTTGGTCGATATGTACATCAACATCCCCTCCAGTTCCACGAAGTGCACACCGGCGTACCTGATGAGAGCTCGGCCCGGTCGGCTGCTGGTGGACCTGGAAATGGGTCTGGAAGCCCCAGAAGCCCTCCCTTCGACTGCTAGATGGGACACTCAGCGAAGGGCGCAGTACCGACAGGATCAAGAATACGTAGAGAAGAACTTGTGCTGGAGTCGAGAGCAGCAGGAGCAGTGCTTCAACAGGAAGGCCCCTGCAGGCCCCTTCCAGCCTGGGGATGTAGTGCTGAACAGGAAGAGAAGAACTCATAAACTGGATGATCAATGGGAGAAGACCCCGTATGTTATCCAACCCACCGAGTGGGAGAATGGGAAGGCCTACCAGATCAGTCGTGACCAGGGGAAGACCTTGGCCACGGTTTCCAGGGACCACCTGAAGAGGTGCCCGCCACCATTGAGGGTAGCAACTGAAGCTCCGGTCCCCAGACCGGCTGAAGAGAAAGGAAAAGGGGTAATCCACACCATGATGGGCGTTTTCCCGCCAGATTGGCCTGCGCAGAACGGCGCAGTGATTCTTCCAGTAATACTGTTCCCACAACCCGTGGATGAGAAAGTGTTGGAAGTGGCCGACAATGAGCCAGTGCCCAGGGATGCACCTGTACCCAGCTCCCCTATGCCTCTGCCTGCCCCACACGATAGATGGGAAGAGGAACCAGTCGTTCCCTCTGTCCCACTGCCTGTCACCACTGACATGGGGCCCCGTAGGTCCACACGTTCCAACCTAGGTAGGCCCCCGCTTAGGTACAGGGAAACCAACATTTAGGGGTTCAGTCCACTGATTGTATAAATGAGTAGATAATGAAAGTAATCAGCCGAGATGTTACCTGATTGTCAACCGTGATTGATCCGGCCGTTGCTGGCAAGTTGTCCCAGTAGGGACCCTTTGCACCGTGTGTAAGGAACTACTTACGGACACGCCCGAGAACTTGCAGGGCAACCACAAACTAGTGGAAATGTAAATATTTGGCATAAATCCGTTACCGCCTCCGGAGAGGCAGATTGGAGGAAGGGCCCGCAGCAGAGTAGGCTGGGGCCCGGTCACCACCTGGACCGGTGGCCATCCTCCGGGGGTCAGGGGTTCCCCATGGACGTGGGTCCCCTGAAAAGACCGTAGGGTGCGAAACACCGTACCCGTACCCGCTCGGGCAGCCTTGATATGGACTGGGGTCAAGGGGTGCTGCCCACTTTTTAGGGGCAGCATCAGGGCCAGATTGTTTGGGCGGGAGAGAGCGGAAGCCGTATGTTTTAATAAAAATGACTACCGTTAGTAACATTTAAGTACCGTGCCTCCTGTTAAGGGAAGATACATCAAAATGCTTTGTTTAAATGTTTTCTACCTTTTTCTATAGTTTTACAAAAATGAAATCGGTGATGGACGGGCAGCCCTCGGACGGTGTGCATTTAACCAAGGGGGAATGTGGTGCCCTGGACAAGCCAGGTTGTCACAGGTACTGCAACAACACACCCCACACCCCGAGATAGGCACACCAGTCACACACAAATCTTTGTTGCCTCCCTCCAGGGGCTGATGTCCACACCAGGTGGGGTGGAGCCAGGCAGTTGGCTCCACCCACCGAGGAGTTCACAGTCCTGGAGGCGGGAAAGGAAGTCAGAACGGAGAACAGTTAGGGAGAGTGAAGGAGAGAGAGTGAAGTAGCAGTTGAGAAGCAATCTGACCGTGTCCAGGTACGTGGCCCGGGCACCGAGAGCAAGGTTGGCAGACGGTGGTGGCCGTCTGCAGGAGAGGCCGATTGACGTGGAACCGTAGGACCGGGGACGGGCGGTGGCCCGCCGGTACCGAACCGGGGAGCGAAGAGAAGCCAGCACAAACCGGCAGGGCCTATGGACGCTGGCCAGGCTTGGAGTCGCTGTTAAACTGGTCAAATCCGTTAGCAACCGGAACCTCCGGGGTTTCCTAGCAACAAAGACCCGACTGAAGGCAACCGTCCAAACCGAGAAAGGGAAACACAACTACCGCCACAGTTAGAATTCCCAGGGCCAGAGCCTGCGGGCAAAAGGGGCTCCTCCGGCCCATATCCAAGCTGGGGAGCGGGTTACCGGTGGAAAGCCATCGGGACCGAAGATACACAACAGGTGCAGAGAAAGGCAGCCACCACCAACCTATCGGGAGTAACCACAGCAGTCGGCTGCGGGACCCGTCCATCCAGCCGTTTGTTTTACCAAAGACTCTGTATCCATCATTGGCTGAGTGAGTACCACCGTGCCGTCCGGCACCGCGCTGCCCCCGCGACCCTGCAGCTCACCAACCCTGCCTCCCCCGTCACCTCACCGGGCCCCGGGACCACCAAATCCCCCTACCCATGGAGGGGAAAGAAACATCTCGGCTGCTCCCTGTCATCGCTCCCGGGATCCCCGTCCAGAGCAGCAGTGGTGCCCCAACCTCACCACAAACCGTGGGTGGCGTCACGGACCAACTCCCCAAACCCAAAAATCACCCCTTTTCACTCACGGGCGAGGAGCGCCGCTCGAGTCCCTGGATCCGGCCCACCGCTCAAGCCACCAAGCAGCAGCAGCGCTGGACCCGAGCGTTAGCGAGAGCGTAGCGGTGGCGGCCTCCTCCCCGCCCGCGACATTAACATATTTAAATTCAAGGAAGATAAGTCACAGAAAAGTCAAACTGGGCAAAAAAAGGGCCTGTCTTGTGTTAAGACATTCCGCGGCGCATACATACAACAGGTTTTTGTGGTTGGTAAAGACTATCACCTTCTGTTTAGACCCCTCTAACCAATATCTCCACTCCTCAAATTCTAGAAGCTCTTGGTCCTCCATAGTTAGACTTAGATTGTGAGAACCTATGTGAAATAAACCCACAAGTGGTGTTCGGGCTCACAATGCCAGTGCTCATTTGGGGTTGTGCAATCACGCAAGCCCTGTGTCCAATGCTTCCGTATCCCCACCTTTGCACCAAACGAGTTAATCAACAGGGAGTGAGCGCAGAGGCTTCTTATTGGTAGCTCGTTTGGTCTTAAGGTGGGGAGAAGAAGGATGGTGCTGAGTGGTCTCGAGGCTCATGTGACATCACAACCCTTGTGAGCTCAGACACTGCTGGAAGGGTGCTGATACAGGAGGTAAGTATAGGCTTTATTATTTTTCCAGTGAAATAAGAAGAGTTGACCTAGTAGTGGACAACCCTTTTCATTTCCCAAGACTCCCAAGTGATTGAAGAATTGTGTTTAACCAACCTGGCCATGCCTAACACCAGTTTAGCAAGTGAAGAAGAAAGGACCATGAGTGAATGGATTCTATGTGTAACTCTCCCACCTCATGCACACATTCTCAACCTTAGAAGTAACATGACTTTGATCAAGTGGAGAATTATCAATTGCTGACACCTGAATAGGATACCTGAGAGTAGAAACACTGTACCCACATTCAATAGCGAAATTACTGTCAATGAGATCTTAGATAGAGCCTGAATCTACAAATGCAGAGTTGACAATAAACTCAGATGTACTCAAAGATACTTGTAGGAAAAACCTAGTTGCATAGATGAGGGATAATTTCAGACTCTTAGGACCTGTGTCATTACACCTTAAAATCCCTTTTGTTTTTTTTCTTTTAAAAATTATAACATGACCTGTATGACCATACTACAAGCAAAAACGAGTTGTGGTTCCCAGTTCAGTTCCCTCCTTTGACTCTCGACAGGCTTCAGTTTGCATAGATTCAGCCTACTCTACTGAATGAGAGGTAGAAGTCACTGACATACCCTCACATGTGTCTGTATCCATAAGACACCTGTGGAACTCCTGAGGCTTCAGTCGCCACAGTGTACTGCACCTTACCAGAGGTGCAATATTCATCCGGGTACGGAGGAGGTCATTGCCTGTAAACCACCATAATTCACCAAAACAAACAGTTAGTTGCCCTTCCACTGGGACTGGGTTAGGGTAGGGTCATTTGGATGGTCACCACAAGGAATGGAACCTCCCACCCACTAGTTCAGCAACCCGGGAGAGTGGAGCTACACAATGTTGGCGACACACACACACACACACACACAGTTAGTCAGCAACAGGGAACAAGTGAGGAGAGGAGATAACACGGTCGCTGGCGATAGAGCTGTGCCATAGCTCCCTCAGGATCGAGCACACAGAACAGGATGCGGAGCCCTAGGCTGGTGGGCACTGCATGTCCCGCCAGCAGAATCCGCCGGGCAGAGGATTTCAAGTCTTGTGGCCCACACAAAGACACAGAGCAGCTTATAGAGCCAGGAGCCGTGACAAAAGAGCGGCACCAGTAACGGACTCGCGCTGCCTGCTATACGGGACAGGAACGGAGCCAATCCAAGGACTTGGGTCCCAGCGTAGCTTCAAGCTGCAAGGACTCACACAACACAGCGCAAGTAGGAAGGACTCACAGAAAGAAACACTGGATCTGGCCTCCGAACTATCTGGGATTGGCTGGAGCCCATGACAGCGGAGTCCAGCAGTCCAAAGGGCTGACATCTCAGTGAGTAAAGAACTTTGATTGCAACCGCTGTGTCGCTGTCTTTCTTCACCGCCTCCAACCCTGAAAGATTACTACTACTCCAAACCTCCCTGTGGGCCTGTACAAACCTAGTTGCACTACCATTTGCCCCCAGAGGAACCCTCTTGCAGTGGCGGCTCCTAGCTTAGCGGCACACCACAGGTGGCATCACGAATAACTACTATCCCCATAATCATGCCCCATTTCTTGACACCGCCGGGGTCACGGAACGTAGCCTAGCTGCTGTGACATCCCACCCCCTACACCGGCCTGGTGATGGGTAACCCTTCGTCCCCGTGGGCGTGTCAACTTGGCTTCACGAACAGGATATCGTGCCCACAACCGCGGGTACTGTGCTCCTATAGACTGTATGTTGTAACTATAGCACACTGATGGCTATTAAAGAAAAACAGGCGCCATGTGTAATCCAGTGGTCTGGATGCATCCACCCTTCGTGGGCTGGGTGGCAGTTTGCACCAAGAGCTCCACCCACCCCCTGCAGCAAGTGACCAAAAACGACACTTAACCAAGAGCCCAGAGGTTCCACCTCCCAAAAAAGCAGAAAAGGATGGGATAATTAGTCAGTCGAGAGCAGACAACCGGAGGATGTGCAGCAACCAGACACCACGGAGCGCAGGGAGGAGGAGATCGAGTCCCTTGGCTGTCCTGGAAGTGCATCGGTGCCACAGACGGTGAGGATCTAGACTACCTGAAGGGAGAAGTGGAATGGCTGACCAGGAGGCTGGCAAAAATGCAAATGGACGCCATCCAATGCTGGCAGGAGTCCATGATGGGAGCAGTGACGGAGATGCGCGCCTACCAGGAAAAGGCGACGCCGACCCTGAAGGAGAACAAGACCGGTACCAAGGTAATAATAGATCCTGTTACCCTGCTTGTCGATGACACCTTTGGAGAGGTCCTTACGCGTCCCCTTGCTTCCGACTATGGCGTACAGCACCGTCCATGAAGAGTGCGAGCAAATGATTGTGAAGCTGGTGGCATAGGAGAAAGAGCACCGTGTCCAGTGGGAGATAATGGAGGTCCGGAACGTGGCTGCAAAACAGAGGCTCCGGAAGGCCCGCTAATCTGTCCAGAGACCGCTGAGGCAGGGGACAGTCATCCAATTTGATCTGGAAAAGGGATGGGGCTTCTTCTTTGAACCGGGAGTTGCAAAGGACATCATTGTTTCTCGGAGGGATGTTGAGGCCCATCTAGAAAAGGGACACACGGGCCGCGACCTCTACCCTGGAGGTTGTGTATACCCGGCACAAAGGTGAGACAGGCTGGTATGCTCTGGGTGTGAAGCTGTGTCGTCCGGAGGCGGCTGCTCCAGAGCAGAAACCCATCACAGTGCCCCACCAAGACCAAGAGCTTACCCCAGCCCGTATATTGAGAGTCATGGACAAGTATACCCAGACCTATGAAGAGAGCTTTGGGAAGCCCACCTTCCCGGAGTATCCCTACCCACAGAAAAAAGTACAGAAGAGCAATGTAAATAGTTACCATAAGGACTGCTGTTTGCCCTAGGCTGTTTGATGGACACCTGCATCACTGAACTATGGGTGGTCAGAACTTTCCTTGTAAATAATTAGCACCTGTTATGCACCCTACCAGAATTAATATGACCCCAGGATCCCAAAGCCTGTTGTGCGTGCACAAGCAATGAAGAGTGGTCTGGAATGCTCTGAAACATGTTCAGAGCCTACATTCGGGGTTTGAGGCAGGTCCCTAATATTGTTGTCTTCTTCTAAAATTGTTGCACTTGATTGGAGCAATGCAAGGTATGAAAAGCCAAAGTTTTATTGTATTTTATGGTACTAAGGGGTACTTTGCACGCTGCGACATCGCTAGCCGATGATAGCGATGCCGAACGCGATAGTACCCGCCCCGTTGCACATGCGATATCTTGTGATAGCTGCCGTAGCGAACATTATCGCTACGGCAACTTCACACGCACTTACCTGCCCTGCGACGTCGCTCTGGCCGGCGACCCGCCTCCTTCCTAAGGGGGTGGGTCGTGCGGCGTCACAGCGACGTCACACGGCAGGCGGCCAATAGAAGCGGAGGGGCGGAGATGAGCGGGACGTAAACATCCCGCCCACCTCCTTCCTTCCGCATTGGCGGTGGAGGCAGGTAAGGAGATGTTCCTCCCTCCTGCGGCTTCACACACAACGATGTGGAAAAGAGGAACAACATCGTATCTCCTATTGGTGTGACATTATGAAAATGTCCGACACTACACAGATCACCGATTTACAACGCTTTTGCGATCATTTACCGGCGCATCTAGGCTTTACACGTTGCGACATCGTTACCGGCGCCGGATGTGCGTCACTTTCGATTTGACCCCGACGATATCGCAGTAGCGATGTCGCAACGTGCAAACTACCCCTAAGAGTTTTATCTGTCTTAATGTAGAAAATGTAAGAGTTTGTAACGTTTAAGAAACCATGCCTCCCATAAAGGGAAGAAAAGTTAATGTTTTACGGAATTACAAAATTTTGCAGTCATAACCATTGTATTGTTTTCTTTCCAGCCCGCGGACATGCTTGGATTCGCTGTGGGGGAGTGTGGTGCCCCTGAGGCTTCAGTCATCAATGTGAGAAGGGCACCACCCATTGGGATCTCCTGGTATACAAATTGGAAACGTTTAGAAAAAAGAGAAGAGATATACCTTGAAGGGATCACCAAACAAATTGAAAAAGTGGAAAAGGTTTATTGAAAAAACAATGTAGACAAGTCCTGGCTCAAGGAGCAGCAGGAGCACACAGACGGAAAACTTAAAACCAATTAAAAAGCCAGAATGGCATAAATCCCCGACACACCGACCTCCAAGGTGGCGGCACGAATAACTACTATCCCCATCATCATCCCCCATTTCTTGACACCGCCGGGGTCATGGAACCGGGCCTAGCTGCTGTGATATCCCACACCCTACACTGGCCCAGTGACGGGTAACACTTCGGAACCCGTGGGCGCGTCACACCCGTCTAAACAAACAGCTAGTGACATGACAGCAATGAAGATGTCCGGGGTCTGGTAAGTTCCACTCTCCTGGGAGGTGTCTGCCTTCTTCTGACACTTTGCAGTGTTTCCCCAAAAATAATATCTAACCCAAAAGTAAACCCTAGCGATTTTTTTTGAGTGTGGCGCCCTGGACAAGCCAGGGGCCACAGAGAACAACACCCACACACCCCACACTCCCGGTCAGGCACATCAGAGTCAGACAAAAACCCTTGTTGCCTTCCTCCAGGGGCTGATGTTCACACCAGGGGGTGGGCCAGGCGGTTGGCCCCGCCCACCGAGGAGTTCACAGTCCTGGAGGCGGGAAAAGCAGACAGATTAGTTTTGGAGGTGAAAGTGGAAGGAAGGAAAGTGGTAGTGGAGCAACTAACTGACAGCGTCCGGGTGTGTGGCCCGGGCGGTACAGCAAGGTTGGCAGACAATGGTGACCGTCTGCAGGAGTGGCCTATCGGAGTCTACCATAAGGACCATGGACGGGCGGTGGCCCGGCGGTACCGGACTGGTACACAAAGAGAAGTCAGCACCATCTGGCAGGGGCTTACGGACCCCGGCAAGGCTAGGAGTCGCCGTGAATTTGCCAAATTCATTAGCGAAGGGAACCTCCTGGGTTTCCCAGCAGCCAAGACCCGACAGAAGGCAACAGTCCAACCGAGAGAGGGAAACACAGCCACCGCCAAGGCTACCATTCCCAGGGCCAGAGCCTGCGGTCAAAAGGGGCTCCTCCGGCCCATATCCAAGCTGGGGAGCAGGTTACCGGTGGGAACCCATTGGAACCATCTACCATACATAGGTGCAGGGAAAGGCAGTCACATCAACCTGCCGGGAGAAACAACACCGCAGCCGCCTGTGGGACCCGTCCATCCAGCCGTGTGTTTTACCGACAACTGTGTCCTCATCATTGGCTGAGTGAGTACCACCGTGCCGTGCGGCACAGTGCTGCCCCCGCGACCCTGCACCTCACCAGGCCCCGTAACCCGCCTGCCATCCACTGATACCCCATCACCGGGCCCCGGGACAACCAACCCCCTACCCACGGAGGGGAGGACTAACAACAAAGCTGCTCCCTGTCACCGCTCCCGCCGGGATCCCCGTCCAGAGCAGCGGTGGCGTCACCAATATCACCACAACCGTGGGTGGCATCACGGACAATACTCAAATCTCCCACAATTAAATCCCCACCCTTTTCACTCACGGGCGAGGAGCGCCGCTCGAGTCCCCAGGATCCGGCCCACTGCTCGAGCCACCACAGAGCAGCGGCAGCAGCAGCCGGACCCGAGCAGTGGGAGAGTGCAGCGTCCCCTCCTCCGCCCGCGACATAAGCAAAAAGTTGGGTCTGAGAAGTGAAAGTGAGAGGTCAGGAGCAGGGCTCCTGGGAAGCAATCTAGGTGGCAGACGGTGGTCTGGGCCTAGAGGAGCTGGACCCCCGGTCGCATGGGGATCGTGGCAAGGGGCACATATCTGTCGAGGAGGACAGCCGGCGGCCTTGCACCATCACCGGGCTGGGACCAAGGCACGACAGACAGGGTACGTGGACCCTAGGTCGGGGAGTAGCTTCAGGCAACCCGATAAGTTACCCGAGGAGAAAGGAGTCTTCAAGAGCCATTCCCACCTGCTCCAAAATCGGGGCATTAGCGCAACGAGGAGGATAGGACTTTACGATTCAAAACGGTCCAGAAAATCCCAAGCGTGAGCCCTGAGAGCAAGCTCCCATACTTAGCCATAGTGGAGAGTGGGACCCGGCAAGTTTCATACTACCGAGACCACCAAAGAAGTAAACTTAGTGCCAGGAGGCAGGTCATGGATCACCAGGCAGCACCATTGGGGACAGGACCTGAACTCAGCGGCAGCGGCGTCCAGAGACTTGTTTGACCAGTTGTCGGTGTCAGCTTGAAGGGAACCTGTCAGCAGAAATTTTGCACTAAACCTAAAAGATTCCCCTTCTGCAGCTCCTGGGCTGCATTCTAGCAATGTTCCTATTGTTATTGTGCCCCGTTTTAGACCAAAATAAATACTTTATAAAGTGGTACCTTTCCTATGCAAATCTTGTTAATCGTACATGGGGGCGGGATGTCCGGTGTCCGTTATCCTACCTCCTGCTGTTTTACGCCATCCGCCATCGCTCAATTTCATACTTCAGGACGACGCCCAGTGCTCCCGAGGTCTCGCGCATGCGCCGTGCCACTCTAGCGGGACTGTGTGACCGCTGGTGACGTGTTGCGCAGGCGTGAGATTATGGGCGGCGCTGTGATTTTTATCAGCAAGTACCCGCCCATAATCTCGTGCCCACGCTTTCCCCTCTGCCTCCACCGTTCTGTGCAAGCGCTGGCTTGATGAGCGGCCGGCTTTTTCAAAATAGTAAAAGCCGCCTGAGTTTTTTTAACAGCTGTGCAGCGCCGCGCCGGTGATCGGAGAACGGTGAGTATGAGAGGGGGGGGGGACTGACCGACATGGACAGAGAGAGAGGGACAGACAAGACAGAGAGACCGACCGACGGACTGAGGGAGATTGACCAACATACACAGAAAAAGAAAGAATGACCGACTTCGCTAGAAAAAAGCACAAAACGTACACGGACGGACATGCAGCCGTGTTTGCTAACGTGTGCGCACATACCCATAGACTTTCATTGGGTCCGTGTGTGCGTGCTCTGTACAGAAAACGGACATGCTTCCGTGCAAAATGGAAACACATACGGATAACGGACACACGGACATTATTGAATAACGCACGTGTGACCTCAAACATAGATTAACATTGGTGCACGTTTGTCCGTGTCTCCGGTATATACGGAAACGGAAGAAGCACGCACGTGTTTAACGGATGTGTGTTGGAGGCGTTATAAAGTATTTATTTTGGTATAAAAGGGGGCACAATAACAATAGCAACCTTGCTAGAATGCAGCCCACGAGGGGAATCTTTTAGGTTTAGTGCAAAATTTCTGCTGACAGGTTCCCTTTAATGGACAGAGTGAGTACAACAGGGACCCCCTTTGCATCCAACGGCCCTCCCCCTACCATCACCGTGCCCCGGGGTATCCCCCCTACCTGTGGAGGGTCACAACACCTGGCTTTCCCATTCCATCATCCCCGGGTACTCCCAACTGCAGAGGTGGTACTCCTAATTACCACATACCACGGGTGGCGTCACGAACGCTATAATATCCCTTGTAAATACCCGACCTTCATTTGAGTGGCCGCACGGCCCCCGGGTCCGGAGACCCTCGAGCCACTGCGGATCCGGATCCGAGCAGCTCGGCTGCTGGCACGAGGGAGGCACACCTCAAATTATTGGCGTCATGAACAGGATACGAGCAGGACCCATTTACCTGGGTGAGGTGCACCTTAGAAGTCGAAACCGCAAGTCAAAATTTCCGTTTCCTGCCATTTTTGCCATCCTCCGCCATCTTTTGGCGCCAAAAGGCCGTCTTCTCCACGAAAGCGTGCAAAGTAGAAGCCACACCGTTCGCGCGAAGAGTCAGCCCGGAAATGGAAGTTCCCAGAGGGCCACAGCACTAAAGTGAGTGGTGGGCGAAAACCGAGGGGGCGTGACGTCATGTAGCAGTGGAAGAGAAGCAGGGACGCCAGGACTCTGCCGTAATGTTCCAGGACCCCGCAGAGGAAAGATGGCGGCTGAGAGGAGCTGGTCACCAGAACGTGCTGTTCCCGGGACCGCGACCTGGATTGAGGAAGAGACGGAGCAGCTTTGCAGAAGGATGCGGACGCAGTTTCTGTTCATACTGGACCACTGGAGGGAAGAGATGAGGAGCCTGGAGGTGGCGGTGCGAGACCGTCAAATCGAAATTCCACGTGAAGAGAGGGTAAGTGGTTACCCAGTCCCTGTTGATTACCCTAATCCGGCAGATGCGGCTATGGGATCCGGACCGCCCCTGATCCCGGCAAGCACTCCGCCTCCACCAACCCCGTCCTCGGCGGACGCCGAGCTGCCTGCTTCCATCATGGCAGCGGAACCTTCAGTCCCCGTTCGGAAAGAATTAGCTGCAGAGCCCCCGGTTCCGTCACTTGACCAGGTCACGACATTGGTCACCCCAACACCGGCCCGAGCAGACCCGGCCGCTACACCGGGCCCGTCCTTAGAGGTGGAGCATCAGGACTCTGCAACCCCGGCTGCGGAGCAGTCGGTTTCTTTGCCTACAATGGTGGAGGTGGAGCTTGAAGAGCTGTCGGTTCCGCCACCGCGCGGCATCCCAATGGCTGTTGGAGCCGCAAGAGTACAGCTAAAGCCTATGCCAGCTAGGGAGCTGAGGCCGGATGCTGACGCCCCCTACTGGGAATGACACCAACAAGAGCTGCAGATGGAGATGATAGCACGAGACCGGCGACGACGGGAACTTGACGCCCACAACCGAGAAGAGAAGGAGCAGGTGAGGAGCGCTGCTTCCTGAGTCTGAGGGCCATGGTGCCGTGGTCTGGTGGATCATTTTGACCCCGTTCAGGGATGGGGGTTCATGCGGGAGGCAGGCCTCACAGATGGGGTGTTTGGGTCCCGACGGGATGTGGCACAGCACCTCCCCAAGTGACACCCCGAGCGAAATCTGGAACCAGAGGATATAGTCACCTATACTCGGCATTGTGGAGAGCAGGGCTGGTATGCCATGGATGTGATCAAACAGGTGATGATGGAGGAAGAGTTTAAGAGTTTGTACCGGCGTCGGTGGTGCGTAGTCGCAAGGAAACATGGCTACAGAACCCGGTCGTTTAATGTGAAAGTATAAACTGTTAGGTATCTGTGTATTCTTTTATTGTTTTACAAAGTTTGTTATTTTCCATATACAGTAATGTTATGAAACAACGAGTTTTAATCAATCAGGTTTAAATCAATAGAGAAATTCACCTGATTATGAAAAAGTTGATATAGTACGTGCACCAGGTGCATGGACTTCGTTATATTTATGCACCAATGTTTAGTAGTAAAAATGGACCATGGTCATGGGACTGGTTGTGACCAACACACACTTGTGAATTGTAAATAGTTGCACCTCCTGTGCCCACCAGAGTCGTCTTTTGCAACACCCGGGACCTTAATCTGGTCACGGACCCACGATAGGTATGCAGCAGGTCAGGTTGTTTGGGTGGCGGGTTAATGGGATCCGGGATGTTGGGACTGGACTGTCGCAGGAAGAGGCTGCAACGGAACAGGTTGAGCCTCCGCTACTAACGTAACCGGTAGCGTTCCATTGTTGATATGATGAACTCAAAAATACCATAACGTTTAAGTGCAAAGCCTCCCTAATGTGGGATGAAACCTGTAAATAAAAATGTTCTTCTTTTCTATTTTGCAGTTTTGAAAAAAAAATAAGCCACTGATGTCCTGTAGCTTTAGGACGAGCTACGTTTAACCAAGGTGGAATGTGACGCCCCTGGACTATCGGGTCATCACAGGTTATTGCACAATCTGCCCTCCCATGCAGTACCACCTCCTTCTTGGTTGAGTGTCCCTAACTACATGGTGTTGCCTACATCAGTTAATCAAATCCTAGATAAACCCTGCACCACACCCACCAAACACACCAGTGGACGGCTTGAGTGGAATAGAGTCGCCCAAAGAAGTAAACTTAGTGCCAGGAGGCAGGGCATGGATCACCATGCAGCACCATTGGGGACGGGACCTGAACTAAGCTCCCCTCAGCAGCAGCGGCGTCCAGAGACTTGTTTGAGCAGTTGTCGGTGTCAGCTTAATGGACTGAGTGAGTACAACAAGGATCCCCTTTGCATCCAACGGCACTCCTCCACCATCACCGAGCCCTGGGGCATTCCCCCCTACCCATGGAGGGTCACAACCTGGCTCCCCATTCCATCATTCCCAGGTACTCCCAACTGCAGCAGTGGTACTCGTAATTACAACATACCACGGGTGGCGTCACGAACTCTATAATATCCCTTTTAAATACCCCCCTTCATTTGAGTGGCCACACGACCCCCGGGTCCGGAGACCCTCGAGCCACTGCGGATCCGGATCCGAGCAGCTCGGCTGCTGGCACGGGGGCGGCACACAAGGAGGAAGGGACTCACCGAGCACCTCACCGGACTGACCTCTGAAAGGATTCGGGTTCGACGGAGCCCATCGCAACAGGTGACCAGTATTACCTGGGCGAGTGGCACTAAAGATAGAGTAAACTACCTTGAACCGCAGCAACTGGTTTGGACTTTTTTTTACCAGAGCCTCCGCTCCGCGCCTCGGAACCAAATGCTATTACTACTCCTCTCATCGTCCTCTTCCCGGGCCCGCTCCACCTGCGTCACGACATTCATCCTACTACTTCTCCCATTATCCTCCCTCTTTATTAGTGTAGACCTCGGGGCAGGAAGCCGGGCAATCCACCGTGACATCCCAGATCATCTCACCAGCCCGGTGATGAGTAACTCAGGTACGGGACACCCTCGTGCTTGAATCCCTCTGCACCCTGGGTGCTACAGTTCGTCTTCATCAGCATCCTGCCAGCATTATATGTGCTGGGATTTTCTTTTCCACTTTTTTCCAGTATGCTTTGCACCTATCATCCACCGACTTGCCTTCCCTGAACTGAAAGTCTGTGCCTCTCTCTTATGCTTATATGTAGTTTAATAGCAGAGTGACAAAGACCCGCCATTACTTCCCTGTGATCTGTCTCAGTGTGTCTGCTGCTAGAGATGGATTACACTTGACAACAGGCAGGAGATAACAAGTTACACAGAAGTGAGACACCTAGTGGCCAGCGTTTAAAATAATTTGTCAGGCTGAAATTTAATTTTAAGCAATGTACTCTGCAATTTTGTTCGTCATCAGACAAGCCAATGTCTATTGAAACTATAGTGGCATTTAAATAAATGATGCATTTTTTTGTAAAAATTGCAATGTTGTCATACTAATCTCTATTGACTCCACTATACACTATTCTAAACAACAACTGCACTACATACTAATGCATAGTATACATACTGCTCTATTCTCCTTTCATTAGGTCTTTGCGAACCCTCAGCTTCTCAGAGGTAAAGATCCACCTTAAATGGTAACCCTATTAAGCAATCTTCTTAATTTTCTGTTATTGTACCCCACTACTCCTTAATTGCCATACACCCCTGGCACTGGAAAGAATATTAACATCTGAATTTAAGAGGATTATGACGCCATCGAGCATCTGTTGAAGAAACTGGTCTCCTTCTCCCACATGTGTGAGAATAATTGAACTTCATCCTACCAGCTATAAATAGCCTAGAGAAGATCTGCTGCTGCTGCCGCTGTTGTTGTTTTACTACTCCACTTAAAACCACCTTTTCCATATTATCTTGAGCGGGTTTTACAGTATCACTGTGGAAAAAAACCTCTGCTAATGTGCATTTCAGAGTTGGAAATATGAGAACTCCGCTAAATGCTCAGAACATTTATACAAAAAAAAATCAAGCTAATTCTAAACAAAGGCATATCATGGGTTGTGATGGGATAACCAGGGACTGGGGGTCCTAGACTGGCCCTCAGACTAGGGTGGCCCTAGCTGTCCTGATCCCAGAGATACATCTAATGGTGACAATGTCTGGGCCACCTTCCTCACCCTGCTCCTGAAAAGCCCTGATCTAATACCTTTCACTCTCCCTAACCCCTGGGGAGGGCTGGAACAGGAGTGGTAGAAGCCACAGATAAGGACAAACAGGGGAACCAAAACTAGATCACAGAGCACGGTCACACAGAGGAATTAGATAACAATTGATAAAGAGGAAAATAAAAGCAGGGAGGAAACAATGAGACAACCAGAGAACTCCACAACAACACCATGCATAAAGCAATACAATCACCAACATGATTGGGATAGAACAGCACACGGACAGGTGTGTCGCCCAGTTACCTTCAGGTCACCTCAGGGCCTTCCGGGACTTCACGTGTTGGGAATCTTCTGGCCACAGGTTAGTCAGGTTAACTTCAATAGGATTCGTGATGCCACTCTTGGTTTTGCGGTCAGGGGGTGACCGCCACTGAGTTTAACGAGCGTCTGGGCTGATGGTAAATGCAGTCTGTTGTTGTGGCCTCGCGAGAGTGAGGCGGGCCCCAGGGGCTCAAGTGTAAGTGCGTAGTACCACAGGTCGCAGAAGAACTCACACACAAGCAGCAATGTCTTTCAGGGTTTTTACTCACTTTCAGTTGGTAGGGGTGAGTCAACCCGGGAGATGCTATGATGAACCAGGTGGAACCAGGTATTCCTCAGGCTGATCCAGGGGTGACTGCTGACTTGCCTTCCTACCCTTCTTGTTTTGAGGTGACCCTGACTTGGAGTGCTCTGGGATCACCCATGGAAGTCGCAACTGCCGTTCTCCCTTTACTGGCCCGTTTGCTGGCAGCATGGACCAAGTAGAGATGGCTTCTTGCCCTGTCTCACTTATGGGCCCCCTCATTGCTGCTGATGCTGCGGACTCTGTGTAGGTTGGTGAGGCACATTCAGCACCCTCACCAGCAGGTTTGGCAGGCCGAGTAGATGGGGTCCTGCTTTGGGGACCTGTTTCCTCGTGCGGGCCTGGTCTACCAGTAGCCTCCTTACTCAGCCACCTCTTCACTAGGTGGATTTCAGGCAGCACTACTGGGTAGCCGCTCTCCCCCGCCAGCAGCCACTACAGGTGCAGGGTCTGACGGTGTCCTGCTCCTCTGCACTACACCTCAGATGCGGCTGCTCACCTCCTTCTCCTCTGACTGCCACTGCACAACTCTCTCGCTTCTAGTCCCACTACCCACCACTAGCTGGGATGCGAGGGCTATGCCTCTGTGGCGCCCTGGCCTAGCCAGGTCGTCACAGATAACACACAAACACCCCACCCCCACTAGACAGGGACACCAGCCAAACACAAAACCCTTGTTGCCTCCCACCAGTGTCTGATGTCCACACCAGGTGGGGCTGAGCAAAGCGGTTGGTTCCACCCACCAAGGAGTTCACAGGCCTGGAGGCGGGAAAAGTGACAGAACAGTTGAGGAGGTTGAAGTGAGAGGAGTGAACACTTGGGTGTCTGGGTTTGTGGCCCAGGCACTGACAGCAAGGTTGGCAGACGGTGGTGGGCGTCTGCAGGAGTGGTGGAGCAACGCGGAACCATAGGACCGGGGACGGGCGACAGCCCGCCGGTACCGACCGGGGAGCGAAGTGAAGCCAGCACACACAGGCAGGGCCATCGGACCCCGACCAGGCTTGGAGCCGCTGACAATAGTCAGATCCGAATGTGACTGGAACCCCAGGGGTTTCACAACAGCAAAAGTCCCGATTGAAGACAACCGCCCACACCGTGAGGGTATACAGCTACCGCCTAAGGCTAGAGACCCAAGGGCCAGCGCCTGCGGGCAAACGGGCTCCTCCGGTACCCATACACCGGGGAGCGGACTACCGTTGGGAATCCATAGTAGTCAGAAGAAAAACATCAAGGTGCAGGGAAAGACAGCCGCCATCACCTATCCGGGGAGAGACACTGCAGCCGGCTGCGGGACCCGTCCATCCAGCTGTTTGGTTTACCGAGGACATTGTACCTTGCTGAGTGAGTACACCCATGCCATCCGGCACCGCGCCGCGCTGTCCCTGCAACCCTGCACCTCACCGACCCTGCCTCCCCGTCACATCACCGGGCCCCGGGACCACCGACCCCTACCCACGGAGGGGGAAAACAACAAACCCAGCTGCTCCCTACCATCACACCCGGGACCCCCGTCACCAGCAGCGGTGGTGCCCATCTTCACCACGACCCGTGGGTGGCGTCACGGACTAAATCCACCAAACCAACCACCCCTTTCACTCACGGGCGAGGAGCGCCGCTCGAGTCCCCGGATCCAGCCCACCGCTCGAGCCACCGAGCAGCAGCCGCAGCAGCGCCGGACCCGAGCGTTAGCGAGAGCGCAGCAGCGACGGCGTCCTCCTCGCCCGCGACACCTCCTCCCTGGGTCTGCCCAGGGGTCCCCTCTAAGCTGTGTATGTGTCCTGGTTACTAAGTGTCTGTGTTTGTCCACACCCTGGTCAGCCTTTGGAATTACCTGTTTTGTACTCAATCAGCCTGAGTGCAGTACTCAGTGGCGCCTGACCAGGTCAGGGGCGCCACACAGGTGTAGCTAAAGCTATAGTCGGCATGGGAAGAAAGGCTCCTCTATCTTAAAAAGGCAAGGAGTGAATGCAAAAATTAACTTCTGCAGGCCCGATCACTAATTAGAACACAGATGGTCGACGCCCAAGCCTGTCTGTGTAACTCAGAAGCACCAAAGGAGACATAGTGAGGAGTGTCAGACTACAGTGTGAACATCGTTAGATACCTCAATGACACATAGGGGTACTTTGCACGTTGCGATAGGGGTCAAATCGAAAGTGACGTACATCCGGCGCCGGTAACGATGTCGCAATGTGTAAAGCCTAGGAGAGAAGATGTACGAGCGTGAAACAGTCAAAAATCGGTGATCTGTGTCATGTCGTTCATTTTCATAATGTCAGTGCGTCTGCAGGTACGATGTTGTTTGTCGTTCCTGCAGCTCCACACATCGCTGTGTGTGAAGCCGCAGGACCGACAAACATCTCCTTACCTGCGCCCGCCGTCCACCGGCAATGCGGAAGGGAGAAGGTGGGCGAGATGTTTACATCCCGCTCATCTCCGCCCCTCCGCTTCTATTGGCCGGCCGATTAGTGACGTCGCGGTGACGTCGCTGTGACGCCGAACGCACCGCCTCATTGAAGAAGGGATTGTTCGGCAGTCACAGCGACGTCGCCGACCAGGTAAGTGCGTGTGAAGCTGTCGTAGCGATAATGTTCACTACGGCAGCTATCACAAGATATCGCATGTGCGACGGGGGCGGGTACTATCGCGCTCGGCATCGCTATCATCGGCTAGCGATGTCGCAGCATGCAAAGTACCTCTTAGAGCCAAACACCATGCGACAGACATAAGAAACATGATAAAGTAAATGGAGAATAAAAGGATCAGGAAGAAGTGGCAAAATGTTAAGCGCTCACCTGGTGGGGCAGGTGCAGCCAAGAATAAGAGTGTCACTAGTGTGTCACAGTTGACAGACAACCCTGTGGTGTCCAGCTGGAAAAGGTCGCCGCGTTTGGATGCCTAAAAAGCTCCTTGATAGTTCATTCTTTCTTCTCTGGTGTGAATTGAGTTCCATGTATCTTATCTACCAGGGTTAACTCTTTCCCCTTTACGACTTTAAGCTGCTAATTCTTATCTCCCGGTACCTCAGATCCTCACAAGACCTCCTTCTCTTCTCCCCTCTTATCTCCTCTTCCCACAATCGCATACAAGAGTTCTCCCATACATCCCCCATACTCTGGAATGCTCTACCCCAGCATATCAGACTCTCACCTATCGTGGAAACCTTCAAGAGGAACCTCAAGACCCACCTCTTCCAACAAGCCTACAACCCAAAATAACTCTCAGACTAGTACACCACTGCGCAACCAGCTCTGTCCTCACCTACTGTACCCTCACCCATCTCCTGTAGACTGTGAGCCCTGGCGGACAGGATCCTCTCTCCTCCTATACCAGTCTGTTTTTGTAATCATGATTGTTGTACTTGTTTTTATGTGTACCTTTTTCACTTGTAAAGCGCATAGAATAAATGGCGCTTTAATATTAAATAATAATAATAATCTCCACCTCTTATGTCCATATATAAACATCTCCTCTTGGTTTGTTGCTGGCGATAGAGTTACTCCTATGCTGTGCAGATTGCAAGCAGTTGGTTTGGTTTGTTGCTGTACTTCTCCCAAAGTCATCCTGGAGATAACTTCTCAATTTTTATTCCCCTGTGAGTTCTTTAACACTTAATGGGGTCACTTCCTAGGTTCCATTTCATGGTCAGCTAGGGTCTATGTATCCTGCTCGGCACATAGGTGCGTAACCTATCTAGGGACATCAGGGGAGCAAGCACAGGGGGAGAATGATGGAGCAATGAGCGCCGCTCTATGCTTCATCATTACTGTACGCGATGACGGGGGAGGGGGCTCGGCGCCGCCGCCGATCACATCGGCCATGGGGGCCCAGTGCCGACGCCGATGACACCGGGCAGGGGGGCCCAGTGTCAGCGGCAGCACCGGTACATATAGCGGCTGCGTGGTCTGCATAGCGGGCCCCTAAGCTGCTGGGCCCGGTCGCAATGGCAACCTCTGCGACCACCATAGTTACGCCCCTGTTCAGGGGCGCCACACGCACACGAGCGTTGAAATCTCACATTGCACTCTGACCAATGTTCGTCAATGAGGGAGAGTAGTTGGTTAGCTTTTGGTCAGAATCTGGATGCGAGAAAAGTAGCAGCAGGGTGCAATTTTCTGCTACAGCCGTATCACTTGCACCCATTCAAGTGAATGGATGCGAGAGATACATTGGACTGCACTCAGATGTTATCCAAATGCAGTGCGATATATGCACAGGCTGACAATGGAGGAGATGGGGGATTAACCCCTTCCTCTGCTCCGCAGCGCCTGCCCTCTGCTTCACAGCTGTGACCCAATCTCAGGATCAGGTCATAGTCGCATGACACTCGGCTCACGCTCGCAGCAGAGCCTGAGCCGGGGGTCATTAGCATATCGCATCCGATGCTCTCGCATCGGATGTCATACGCTCGTGTGAGTCCAGCCTTATACTCACCTTATCCTGGCCTTCCACAGGCTCTGTGTCTTCTCCTGACTTGTATACACATAGGTGCGGTGCAATGCATTGATGTGATTACGCATTCTGCGCCGGTATACTAATGTCTGACTCCCTACAAGATGGATGGTGGTAAGACAGGCAGCTTCAAGGTTCCTTGTTTTAACACGGAATGAAACTGTCTTGTTGACATGTCAACGCTAAAGTGCAACAAACATGTAACAAATATCTAGGAGAATGCATTAAAAATGCAGCAAACACGTAATAATCAGAGGAGATTGCTACTGCTTTGCATGGTGCGGACACCTACAGAAAAAATGCAGCTTTTACGTAATGTGTTACATTTAAATTACATTTTTTATGGGTTTATTAGAGAAAAATAATCACGCCATGTTTTACACCATCCACCAATCCTCATAAAAAATTGTTGTGTTGTGTGGGTCATTACGATTACAGGGACACCAGATATATCCACGTTATTTGTTGATTTGTAATGTGTATCATTTTTTTAAAAAAGTGCATTCAAAATTACATTGTTCTTATTTTTTTATTACTTTTAGTAATTTTATTGGAAAAAAATATCTTTTATACACCCTCTAGAATACAGGATATAGAGATATACTGCTCTGTACAATGGAGCTCTATGTCCACCTTCCTGTTGCTTCAAGTACACTAAATTCTCCCTGTAACATCACCATAGTCTGTGACTCAAAACCTAACGCTCCAGCTAAAATGAGAGGGATGAAATAAAAAAATGACATTTTTTTAATTATTTCTCAATATGTTATAGTAGTTTTATAGGAACAAAAAATCAGACTTTTTCTTCACCTATAGGGACATAGAGAAATATGTATATACAATTGAAACCAGAAGTTTCCATACACTATCTAAAAAGACACATCTGAATGTTTTTCTCACTATATGACATGAAATCAGAATAAATCTTTTTCCATTTTAAGTCAATTAGTAAACAAAATTATTTATATTTGCCAAAGGCCAGAATAATGCGATATAAAGAATGTTTTAAGTCATTCTTATTACTTTCTACAAAGTCAACAGTTTACATGCACTAAAGGCCCCGTTACAAGCAACAACATCGCTAACGAGATGTCGCTGGGGTCACGGAATTCATGACGCACATCAGGCCTCGTTAGCGACGTTGTTGCGTGTGACACTTATGAGCGACCGCTAATGATCCCAAATACCAAATCGTTGATTGTTGACACGTCATTCATTTTCAAAATTTCGTTGCTCGTTTGGGACTCAGGTTGTTCGTCGTTCCTGAAGCAGCACACATCGCTACATGTGACACCCCGGGAACGACGTACAACAGCGTTCCTGCGTCCTCCGGCAACGAGGTGGGAGTGATGTTCATGTGGCTGCTCTCAGCCCCTCCGCTTCTATTGGTGGCTGTGACAGCGCACGAACTGCCCCCTTAAAAAAGAGGTTGTTCGAAGGCAACAATGACATCGTTAGTAAGGTAAGTTCATGTGACGCGTACTTGCGATATTGTTCACCACGGGCAGTGATTTGCCCGTGATGCACAAACGACGGGGGCGGGTGCGATCGCTAGCGACAGCGCTACCGATGTCGCAGCGTGTAAAGTGTTCTTAAGAGTACTATGCCTTTAAACAATATGGGACAGCCCAAATGATGATGTCACATCTTTGAAAGCTTCTGATAGGTTTATTGGCAACATCTTAGTTAATTAGAGACACACCTGTGGATGTATTTTAATGCACACCTGAAACACACTGCTTCTTTGTGTAGCATCATGGGAAAGTAAAAAAAGTCAACCAAGATCTCAAGAAAAGAATTGTGGACTTGCACAAGTCTGGTTCATTCTTGAGTGTAATTTTCAGATACATGAAGGTGTCTTGTTCATCTGTACAAACAATTATATTCAAGTAAAAACAAGATGGGAATGTCCAGCCATCATACCGCTCAGGAAGGAGATGGGTTCTCTGTACCAGAAATGAACATGCTCTGGTCAAGCATATCAAACAAAAAATAAATGCAAAAGACCTTGTGAAGATAGTGGCGGAAGCTGGTAAGATTGTGTCATTATATACAGTGAAATGAGTACTCTATTAACATGGGCTGAAAGCCACTATACCAGGATGAAGCCATTACTCCAAAAGAAACAAAGAAAAGACAGATTAATGTTTGCAAATACACACAGGAACAAAGACCTTCAATTTTGGAGACATGTCCTGTGGTCAGACGAAATTAAAGATGAACGGTTTGGCCAAAATGACCATCATTACATTTGGAGGAAAAAGGGAGAAGCTTTAAAGCCTAATAACACCATCCCAACTGTGAAACATGGGGGTGGCAGCATCATGTTGTGGGGTTGTTTTGCTGCAGGAGGGACTGGTGCACTTCACAAAATAGATGGCATCATGAGGAAAGAATATTATGTGGCAATACTGAAGGAACATCTCAAGACATTAGCCAGGAACTTAAAGCTTGAGTGGAATTGGGTCTTCCAAATGGACAATGACCCAAAGCATACTGTCAAACTGGTTACAAAGTGGCTTAACCCCTTCAGCCCCGGGGCACTTTCCGTTTTTGCGTTTTTGTTTTTTGCTCCCCTTCTTCCGAGAGCCGTAACTTTTTTATTTTTCCGTCAATCTTGCCATATGAGGGCTTGTTTTTTGCGGGACAAGTTGTACTTTTAAATGAAACCATATTTTTTACCATATGGTGTACTGGAAAGCAGCAAAAAAATTCCAAGTGTGGAAAAATTGCAAAAAAAGTGTGATGGCACAATAGTTTTTGGGATGTTTTATTCACGGTGTTCACTATATGGTAAAACTGATGTGTGGGTATGATGTCGGTGCGAGTTTGTAGACACCAAACATGTATAGATTTACTTGTATCTAAGGGGTTAAAAAAAATTCACAAGTTTGTCCAATAAAAGTGGCGCACGTTTTGCGCCATTTTCCGAAACACGTAGCGTTCTTATTTTTTGGGATCTATGGCTCAGTGATGGCTTATTTTTTGCATCTCGAGCTGATGTTTCTAATGGTAGCATTTTTGCGAAGATGCTACGTTTTGATCGCCTGTTATTGCATTTTGCGTAAAACTTGCGGCGACCAAAAAACGTAATTTTGGCGTTTGGAATTTTTTTGCCACTACGCCGTTTACCAATCAGATTAATTGATTTTATATTTTGATAGATCGGGCATTTCTGAACGCGGCGATACCAAATATGTGTATATTTATTTATTTTTTAACCCTTTAATTTTCAATGGGGGGAAAGGGGGGTGATTTGAACTTTTAGGTTTTTTTGTTTTTTTTTAATTTTTTAAAACTTTTTTTTTACTTTTTTTATTTTATTTTACTAGTCCCCCTAGGGGGCTATAGCGATCAGCAATCCGATTGCTGATCGCTATCTGCTGATCACAGCTATACCGCTGTAAACAGCAGAAATAGTCACTTTCTTTTTTCCTCTGCTCCGTGCCGAGGAAGAATGAAAGTGAAACTTCATAGCAGCAGGCGTCATCACATGACCCTGTGCTACGATGGCAACCACCGAACGTCACGTGATCACTCACGTGACGTCCAGAGGGGGCGGCGGTAAGTAAAAAACATGGCCGCGCGCATATAGATCTCGCTGCCAGACTTTGGCAGCAAGATCTAAGGGGTTAATGTTCCGGGTGGAATGCGATTCCACTCGGAACATGTAGGCACACATGTCAGCTGTTGAAAACAGCTGATATGTGTGCCGATCCACGCCGCCTGCCCGCGGCAGGGGGCGAGGCTTACCGGGACACAATCCATGACGGAAAGATCCGTCCATGGTCGTGAAGGGGTTAAGGATAACAAAGTCAATGTTTTGAAGGGGCCATTACAAAACGCTGATCTCAATCCTATTGAAAATGTATGGGCAAAGCTGAAAAGGCAGGTGTGAGCAAAGCAACC
The DNA here is from genome assembly GCF_048569485.1 of Anomaloglossus baeobatrachus. NCBI lineage: Eukaryota > Metazoa > Chordata > Amphibia > Anura > Aromobatidae > Anomaloglossus > Anomaloglossus baeobatrachus. The sequence continues at coordinate 80,070,751 of NC_134360.1, forward strand.
TACAAACATGGCTCAATCCCTTCGTCCTCCTCCACCCAAGGGGTGAGCTGGGACTGTGGACACAAACCCAACAACTAAACACGGACAGGGGAAAAACAAAAACTTGTACACGCAGAAATCAAACACAAAGGAGCAACAATACGTGCACAGGGGAAAATAACATAAAAAGGGAGGAAGTAAACAGACACACCATACAATAAGCACACCACGGATCACCACAAAAGACCAGAATCGCTGCACAAGCTGGAGCTATTATCGACACTGAGCACCAGGATCTAGTACCTTACAGGCCCCCTTCACACGTCAGTGAAAAACACTGACGTTCTTCACTGTAAAACACGCACATGTCCCTCCGTGTTCCGTGATTCACGGCACACGTGGGTTGTCCATGTGCAATCCGTGATCCATGATTGCAAATGGACATTACTCACCTGCCTTCGCTCCTGTTGTCCATGGTGCTGAACTCCTCGGCTCTGCAGCGTCCGCCCATTGCTCTCTGCAGCTACTTCCGGGTTGGCTGTTCCTGCTTTCATGAATATTCATGAGCTGGGCAGGAGCTGCAGAGAGCAGAGGCTGCACAGCGAATCACTGGAAAGGTGAGTTGAAAATGTTTATTATTTTATATGTCAGTGTTTTTCTGGTACGTGTTTCACAGATCACACACGGATCACATCATAGTGTGGTCCGTGGGTCATCAGTGATGCCAGAAAAAAACTGACTTGTCTCCATGCAGAATCACGGCCACGCATGTATGCTGCACGGAGACACGTTCAATGAAAAATCACTGATGTGTGAGCAGACATATTGATAATAATGTGTCTGCGTATGTCAGTGATTCTGGTACGTATAAAAAAAAAGCACATACGTACCAGAATCACTGACATGTGAAGGGGGCCATATAGGAAGGAGATGGCAGAGAATGGTAATTAGCGACCTGAGCTCCTAGCAGAGTTCCCTAGGTCAGCAGGAATTAACTCTTGCAGGAATTGCAGAACTGAGGAATAGTAGACATGAAACAGCCAACGCCCAGCTCTGGCTGAACAACTAGGAGACATTAGGTTGCTTGTCAGACTCTGCAGTGTGAACAGAGCCTGATGCTGCTGTGATACCTAATGAGTTTGGAACCGAACATTGCATGGCAACACATGGATGTAATATCCATCTCCTGACTGTTATGACACATGGACATCATAGCCATCTCCTATTAGAAGACATGAATGTCATAGGCATCTCCTGTCTATTAGAGCACAAGGACATAGTAGGCATCTTCTATCTATTAGGACACTTGGAGGTCATTATGTCATACTGTAGACATCTCCAGTCTATTAGGCATATCACAGGTTTGGATCCCAGTGATGACCTCTTCTATTAGTCAAGGTGGAGAGTGGATGGAAGGTATTGAACTGACATGGGTGTAGCGAGCAGATCATGAGAGGTTTAAGCTGCCTGACATGTAGCAATCAGCTGATGAAAGGTTGTCCAGTTATGAACTTTGTATAATTAGTTTACACATCTTACAAATATAAAGTGTCACTGACTTTTGTAAATCATCAACTACTGTCTCCTGTTTCAATAGATAGATAATAGATAGGTAGATATAGATAGATAAAGGATAGGATATAGAAAGAGGATAGAAGATAGAGGATAGGAGACAGATAGAGGATAGAAGATAGATAGAGGATAGGAGATAGCTAAAGGATAGGAGATAGATAGCTAGATAGGTGATAGGGAGATATAGATAGATAGAGGATAGGAGATAGATAAAGGATAGAAGATAGGTAGAGGATAGGAGATAGCTAGAGGATAGGAGACAAAGGATAGACGATAGATAGATAGATAGATAGATAGATAGATAGATAGATAGATAGATAGATAGATATTTAGACAGAGGCTAGGAATAGATAGAGGATAGGAGAGTACAAAATCAAATATGTAACTGCACAAACAAGTTTGTTATGAATGAGTTTACATAGATTATGAAAATCTTATTTTAGACAGTTACCATAGATACACTAAAACAGTGAAATGAATTTGAAATCTACCAAACATTTTTTCAGGGGATATTTATAGATAGCTATACAATGTGTTTATATGGTGTTATTAAAAAAGACAGAGGTAACAGATAGATTCACAAAAAAATAAGCACAAATAGCACTCATGAGGTATATTGGCAATGAAACCATCTCATACGAGCTGACACTCCCTAACCCATATAGAAAGATGTCTATCGTATATATGTTCATCCACCATGCAAAAGATATGTATATTATATATACAGTACAGACCAAAAGTTTGGACACACCTTCTCATCTCTAGAACAACTGTTAAGAGGAGACTTTGTGCAGCGGGCCTTCATGGTAAAATAGCTGCTAGGAAACCACAGCTAAGGACAGGCAACAAGCAGAAGAGACTTGTTTGGGCTAAAGAACACAAGGAATGGACATTAGACCAGTAGAAATCTGTGCTTTGGTCTGATGAGTCCAAATTTGAGATCTTTGGCTCCAACCACCGTGTCTTTGTAGAAAAGGTGAACGCATGGACTCTACATGCCTTGTTCCCACCGTGAAGCATGGAGGACGAGGTGTGATGGTGTGGAGGTGCTTTGCTGGTGACACTGTTGGGGATTTATTCAAAATTGAAGGCATACTGAACCAGCATGGCTACCACAGCATCTTGCAGTGGCATGCTATTCCATCCGGTTTGCGTTTAGTTGGACCATAATTTATTTTTGAACAGGACAATGACCCCAAACACAACTCCAGGCTGTGTAAGGGCTATTTGACTAAGAAGGAGAGTGATGGGGTGCTACACCAGATGACCTGGCCTCCAATCACCAGACCTGAACCCAATCGAGATGGTTTGGGGTGAGCTGGACCGTAGAGTGATGGCAAAAGGGCCAACAAGTGCTAAGCATTTCTGGGAACTCCTTCTAGACTGTTGGAAAACCATTTCCGGAGACTATCTCTTGAAGGTCATCAAGAGAATGCCAAGAGTGTGCAAAGCAGTAATCAAAGCAAAAGGTGGCTACTTTGAAGAACCTAGAATATAAGACATATGTCACGCTCCCGGTGTCCCAGCAGCGCTCCTTACCTACTAAGCCGGTCTCACCATCCAGGCACCGCTCCGTAACCACTGAGCCAGTCACACCTGTGTCACGCCACCGCTCTGTACCCACTGATCCAGCCTCGCCAGCGTACCACCGCTCCTTCCTCACTGGTCCAGTCCATGCGTCCACCGGTCATGCCTGCCATTCCTGCTCATGCTCCCCAGAGTCCTGTTCCTGGTCTCAGGAGTCTGATTCTGACTAATGTTCTGTATAGGACCGGGCCGCGCCCACTCACCTGGTCTTATAGGCCCAGCACTGCTGCAACAGGAAATGACCTGAGGCTGTGCTGAGTATATAAGACTGGCCTCTCCATGTGGGCGGGGCCTGATCATCGCTTGTGTTTCTATGCCTTGTCTTGTGAGCTAGGTGCTCAGGTCTTTGTTCCTGTATTACTGCCTTAAAGGCCGCTGTGACCTTAGTGACCTGGTCCTGTCTTTGCTTCCTGATACCTGCACCCGTTCCTGCCACGTTAGTGCTCCAGCTACCGTGTACCCTGCCCTCCAGGTGGGGTGCTCGGTCCAGTGGATCCACCTCCTGGGCCTACCAGTCCTCCCCGGCCCTCACAACATATTTTCAGTTGTTTCACACTTTTTTAAGTATTTCATTCCACATGTTTTAATTCATAGTTTTGATGCCTTCAATGTGAATCTACAATTTTCAGAGTCCTGAAAATCAAGAAAACCCTTTGAATGAGAAGGTGTGTCTAAACTTTTGGTCTGTACTGTATATCTATATATACTATATATATATATATATATATATATATATATATATATATATATATAGTGTATATATATATATATATATATATATATGTATTTGTGCCGCCCCAGCAGCGGATCGAACCGCTCGAATCCGTGGGCAATGTACGTTCGTGGCTCGAGGGTCTCCGAACCCGGGGGCTTGGGGCCACACTCTAAAGTGAAAGGGGATATTTACAGGTGGATGATAGTTTGTGACGCCACCCGTGGTGTGCGGTAATTGGGAGTACCGCCGTTGCCGTTGTTGGGAGTTTCCGAGGTAATGGATTGGGGCAGCAAGGTGTTATTACCCTCCACAGGTAGGGGTAGGCCCTGGGGCTCTGGAATGTTATACTGGGTGCCGTGACAGGGAGATCACTCATGTACTCACTCAGCCAGTAAGCAGACGCTGACAACCGGGTAAACCAAGTCTCTAGGTGCCGCTGCCTCTCTCGCGGAGCTCGTCCGGGTCCCGTCACCTACAGTGCTGCCTGGTGTTCTGTGACCTGCCTTTTGGCACAAAGTTGAGATTTACTGAAGTGGCCCAGTAGTTTGGAACTTGCCGGGCCCCACTCCCCACTGTGGCTAAGTGTGGGAGCTTGCTCTCAGGGCTCATGCTTGGGATCTTGTGGGCTGCGTATGTGGAAGGCCCTATCCCACTCGTTGCGCTAGTGCCCCGATTCTGGAGCTAGTGGGAGCAGTCCATAAAGACGGTGCTCTCCTCAGGTTAATTGCCGGGTTGTCTCAAGCTTCTCCCCAACCTAGGGTTTGTGTACCCCACCGTACCTTCGGTCCCGGACCGGAGATAGGACCAGGCTGCTCACCATCCTCTTAACAGGTCCTAGGCACCTCGCATCAATCCCCTGCGACCGGGGCATCCGACTCCTCTAGGTCCAGATACCGGCTGCAACCTAGACAGCTACTCTCGGGAGCCACCGCTCCCTCCTTCCTCCACTTCACTCCTCTTCCCTTCACTTCACTTCACTGACACTCTCCTGACCCTCCCTCCCTGACCCCTAGGTGGCCGCTCAAGCTGCCCACTGGTGGGTGTGGTGCAGAGTGTATCTAGGATTTGATTTGCTGTTGGAGGCAGCACTGTAAGATAGGAACCCAGACCCATGAGGTATTTGAATACTGCACTAAGAAAAAAAGAGCGTGCAGTACCATGTGATGACCTGATACTCCAGGGGCGTCACATTTGCACAAAGTATATAAATATATATTTACATATTGTATATATAGGTATAGATGTCTTTTGTATATATGTGTATTTGTACCGCCCCGCTCTTGGCAGCCGAGCTGCTTTGATCCAGTCCTTCTGTGGGTGGCTCGAGGGTCTCCGGACCCGGGGGTCTCACGGTCACTTCAAATGAAAAGGGGAGTGATGGGATGGTGGGTGTAGGACATATATGTACGGGCTGAGCCGTACGGAGTTCGTGATGCCATCCACGGTATGTGGTGATATTGGACACCACCGCTGCAGTTACAGGGAACCCGGGGGAGATGTTGCGCAGCAAGTTGTTAACCCCTCTGTGGGCAGGGATGGTAGCCCCGGGACCCGTTGGGGACTGGTGGTGCAGGGAGATGGGCAACCGCAGGGTGCTGATGTACTCACTGTTAGAAACACACACGAGTCTCTGGTAAACCAAGGTGATGGTGGTCGGTGCCCTCAGCCAGCTGCGTTCGGGTTCCCCCACCCGGCTGGTGGTCTCTGTCTTTCTCCTGCACCTGTTTTGGAATGATGGACTACCTGCGCTTGCAACTTCAGGAGTCCGCTCCCGGCTGGATGTGGCCTAAGGAGCCCTTGCCACCCGACACTGGCCTGTGGGATCTCTGAGCCTTGGCGGTGGCCTGTTATCCCCCTCAGTGGGCTGTTGCCTTCAGTCGGGACTTTGGGTGGGACAGGACCACTAGTCCTAGCCACAATCAGTTAATTAACTAGTTCCAGTCGCTTCTGGCCCTAGCTTCAGGGTCTGAGTACGCCCCTGTGTGCTCTGGTTTCCGAGTCGGTTCCCCGGGTCGGTACCGGAGGGCCACTACCCTGTCCCAGTCCACCTCGGTTCCACCGAGCCGTCTTCCCGGCTCCTGCAGACGGAGACCGCCGTCTGACTCCTAGCCAAAGGCACCAGGGCTCCTACCCTGGTACCTGTCAGTCTTCCTTCAGACCTGACACACAGGCCTGACCTCCACTCTCACTGAACTCTGAAACTGAACTGACTTTTCCCCGCCTCGGGCTATCTAAAACTCTTAGGTGGGCGTCTTCCAACGGCCTGGTTCCGCCCCCCTGGTGTGTCTATCAAGCCCTTTGGGGGTGACTAGGGTTTTAAGGTTGGCTGTGTGTTACGTGTGAGGGAAGGGTGTAATGCGGAGCCCTATTTGTGACTACCTGGCCTGGCCAGGGCATCACATATTCACTATTTTGTCACAATGCTAGCTAGCGCTTTACCTTTTTGCTTTGTGCATTAGCTTCTACATCTGTTGTGCTGACCGAGCAGTGATTGCTGACACATGGAGATGTGACGCCCCTGGACTATCAGGTCGTCACAGGGTACTGCATAAGCTGCCCTTCCGTGCAGTATCCACCTCCCTCTTGGTTCGGGGTCCCTAACTAAATGGTGTTGCCTCCAACAGCAAATCAAATCCTAGATACACCCTGCACCACACCCACCAGACACACCAGTGGACGGCTTGAGTGGAATAAAGTCGCCCACCTGGGGGGGGTCAGGGAGGGGAGGTGAGGAGTGTAGAGAGTCAGGTTTGAGAGTTAAAGAAGAGTGGTTGGGAAGTAGCCCTTATAGTAAATATACATATATTTAGACGAGGTATATAAATATAGATGTATATATTATTTATATGTGTATATATATATACATTTATGTGTATGTATATACCTATATATATATATATATATATATATATATATATATACTAGAAGGTTGCCCGATTCTAAAGCATCGGGTATTCTAGAATTTATTGTGTAGTTAATGTATAATTTTTGTTATATATATTAGATGTTGTTGCGTGTAGTTGCTAAGTGTTTGTGTAGGGGCTGTACATGTTCTGGGTGTTGTCTGGGTGTGGCGGGGGGTGAGAGCGGTGTTGTATGTGTGTTGCGTGTGTTGCGTTGTTTGTGGAGCGCTGTGTGTCTGTAGTGTTGTGTGTGTGTTGCACGGTTTGTGTGTGTGTGTGGTGTGTTTTGGGGGGAGGTATGTTTTGTGCAATGTGTGTGTTGTGCGGTATGTGCGTATATTTATGTATGCCGCGGTGTTTGTGTGTTGAGTGTTGTGTGTGTGCGGCGTTGTCTGTGTGTGTGGGTGTCTGTGTAGGGCGGTGTTTGTGGTTCTGTGGTTCCCAGTGTGTGTGTGTGTGGTGTGTTGTGCAGTGCGCGTGTGTGTGTGTGTGTTGGGGGGAGGTGTGCACCTCCCATCGTGCCCCATCCCCCATGCTGCGCACCTCCCATCGTGCTCCATCCCCCATGCTGCGCACCCCCCATCGTGCTCCATCCCCCATGCTGCACACTCCCCATCGTGCTCCATCCCCTATGCTGCGCATTCCCCATCGTGCTCCATCTCCCATGCTGCGCATTCCCCATCGTGCTCCATCCCCTATGCTGCGCATTCCCCATCGTGCTGCATCCCCCATGATGCGCACTCCCAAACGTGCTCCATCTGCAATGCTGCGCACTCCCAAACGTGCTCCATCCGCCATGCTGCGCACTCCCAAACGTGCTCCATCCGCCATGCTGCGCACTCCCAAATGTGCTCCATCAGCCATACTGCGCACTCCCAAACGTGCTCCATCCGCCATGCTGCGCACTCCAAAACGTGCTCCATTCGCCATGCTGCGCACTCCCAAACGTGCTCCATCCGCCATGCTGCGCACTCCCAAACATGCTCCATCCGCCATGCTGCGCACTCCCAAACGTGCTCCATCCGCCATGCTGCGTACTCCCAAACGTGGTCCATCCACTATGCTGCGCACTCCCAAACGTGCTCCATCCGCCATGCTGCGCACTCCGAAACGTGGTCCATCCGCCATGCTGCGCACTCCCAAACGTGGTCCATCCGCCATGCTGCGCACTCCCAAACGTACTCCATCCGCCATGCTGCGCACTCCCAAACGTGGTTCATCCGCCATGCTGCGCACTCCCAAACGTGCTCCATCCGCCATGCTGCGCACTCCCAAACATGCTCCATCCGCCATGCTGCGCACTCCCAAACGTGCTCCATCCGCCATGCTGCGTACTCCCAAACGTGGTCCATCCACTATGCTGCGCACTCCCAAACGTGCTCCATCCGCCATGCTGCGCACTCCGAAACGTGGTCCATCCGCCATGCTGCGCACTCCCAAACGTGGTCCATCCGCCATGCTGCGCACTCCCAAACGTACTCCATCCGCCATGCTGCGCACTCCCAAACGTGGTTCATCCGCCATGCTGCGCACTCCCAAACATGCTCCATCCGCCATGCTGCGCACTCCCAAACGTGCTCCATCCGCCATGCTGCGTACTCCCAAACGTGCTCCATCCGCGATGCTGCGCACTCCCAAACGTGGTCCATCCGCCATGCTGCGCACTCCCAAACGTACTCCATCCGCCATGCTGCGCACTCCCAAACGTGGTTCATCCGCCATGCTGCGCACTCCCAAATGTGCTCCATCCCCCATGCTGCGCACTCCCAAACGTGGTCCATCCGCCATGCTGCGCACTCCCAAATGTGCTCCATGCCCCATGCTGCGCACTCCCAAACGTGGTCCATCCCCCATGCTGCACACTCCCCATCGTGCTCCATCCCCCATGCTGCGCACCCACCATCGTGCTCCATCCCCCATGCTGCGCACCCCCCATCGTGCTCCATCCCCCATGCTGCGCACCCCCCATCGTGCTCCATCCCCCATGCTGCACCAGCATCAGACTCTCTGCCCACAGCATCAGCCTCTCTGCCCGCAGCATCAGCCTCTCTCCTTCCAGCCTACCCGAGCCTCAGCCTCCCACAGCCTCTCTTCTCTCAGCCTCCCCCCTCCCCCTCCCAGCCTTCCCCAGGATCAGCCTCTCTCCTCCCAGCATCAGCCTTTTCTGTCCCCAGCATCAGCCTCTCTCCTTCCAGCCTACCCCAGCCTCAGCCTCCCCCAGCCTCTCTTCTCTCATCCTCCCCCCTCCCAGCCTCCCCCTCCCAGCCTTCCCCAGGATCAGCCTAGCCTACCCCAGCCTCAGCCTCCCCCAGCATCAGCCTCTCTTCTCCATCTCTGCAAAGTACATGTTAATGGCTATACAGCAGAGGCTTTGTTGGACTCAGGAAGTTTAGTGACTCTTGTACATGCCTCCTTGGTCTCCGGGGAAAACCCTACGGGACATAAAGTAGGGGTACTTTGTATTCATGGAGACCTACGTGAATACCCTATGGAAAGGGTCACCATTGCTACCTCGTGTGGAGAGGTTCAACATGAAGTGGGGGTGATGAAAAGACTTCCATATGCTGTTATTTTGGGAAGAGACTTGCCCCTGTTCTGGACATTATGTGGGAGGCGACCTAGCCCTCCGAGGTGTATGATTGAACCAGGCCCTGAGCCGACGATCCCGACTCAGGGATACCTGCGGTAGGGGTCACCAGTATAGGGACAGAGTGTAACCCTGCCAGGTTCCCCCTAGAGGTAATGGTAGGAGAGGTTGAGCCACCCGAGGCAATCCCGGAGTTGAACGTGTCTCCAGATAATTTCGGAACAGCACAGCTCCGGGACCCCACATTGGCTCCTGGACGTGGAAATGTACAGGTAATTGATGGGGTACCCCAGCGGCCTGGTGCCAGGCTGGAAACTCCCTACATGGCTCTAAAGCGAGAGTTGCTCTATCGGGTTGATACAATCCGGGGGGGAATTAGTGGAACAGTTGGTGGTCCCTCAGCCGTACCGCCGTCAGACCTTGGAATTGGCTCATAACCACCTAATGAGTGGGCACCTAGGTGAAGAGAAAACGCGGGAACGCATGTTTCAGCGGTTTTACTGGCCAGGGGTCGGCGCAGAAATTAAGAGGTTCTGTGAGTCCTGCCCAGTTTGTCAGTTGACCGCACCAACGCACCGTTTCCGTAGTCCTCTGATACCTTTACCCATTATAGAGGTGCCTTTTGAGCGGATTGCTATGGATCTGATCGGACCCATTGTAAAATCAGCCCGTGGTCACCAGCACATCCTGGTAGTGATGGATTACGCGACACGTTATCCGGAGGCCATTCCACTACGTCACACCTCGGCAAGGCTTATTGCTCGGGAGTTGTTTGCTATGTTCTGTCGCGTGGGGTTACCCAAAGAAATCCTGACCGATCAGGGCACTCCCTTTATGTCTAAAATTACAAAGGAACTGTGCAAACTCCTCCAGATCAAGCAGCTACGCATGTCAGTGTACCATCCCCAGACTGATGGTCTAGTGGAACGTTTTAATAAAACTCTAAAGGCTATGTTGAAAAAGGTGGTCTCCAAAGAGGGGAAAGATTGGGACATGTTATTGCCCTATTTAATGTTCGCTATCCGCGAGGTCCCACAATCTTCCACCGGGTTTTCGTCATTTGAGTTACTGTATGGCAGGCATCCGCGGGGACTGCTGGATATGGTTAAGGAAACTTGGGAACAGGAGCCCACCCCTCACAAAAGCACAGTGGAATACGTTATGGGTATGCAGGATCGTATCACGGCAATAATGCCCATTGTTAAAGAGCACTTGCTGGATGCTCAGGCAGCCCAAAGTACTCAGTATAATAGAAAGGCCTCCATCAGGTCTTTTAAACCGGGAGATCGTGTCTTAGTCCTAATACCTACTGCAGAAAGTAAGTTCTTAGCCAAATGGCAAGGTCCCTATGAGATCCGGGAGAAAGTGGGGGAAGTAAACTATAAGGTGTATCAGCCAGGTAGAAGAAAACCAGAGCAAATCTACCATGTAAACCTGCTGAAGGCGTGGAAAGACAGGGAATGTATGGTGGCTGACGTAACGTTGGACCTAACCTTTTCAGGTGCCTTGACAACAACAAAGGAGGAGTCCCCTGATGATGAATTGGGAGTGAGGATAGGGGATTCTCTCTCAAAACAGCAGAGACGGGAGTCTCGGAGATTAGTGCAGCGGAATACGGATGTGTTCTCAAGCCTACCCGGCCGAACAACCGTAATCCACCATGATATTGTCACCGAGCCTCAAGTAAGGGTACGCCTGAGGCCATACCGGGTACCAGAGGCTCATAGGCAAGCCATTGCGGAGGAGGTAAAAAAGATGCTCCAACTAGGGGTTATTGAAAAATCCACGAGCGAATGGGCCAGTCCCATTGTGCTGATCCCGAAACCAGACGGTTCTTTAAGATTCTGTAATGACTTCCGAAAGTTAAATGAGGTATCGAAGTTTGATATGTATCCCATGCCCAGGGTCGATGAGCTGATAGAGAGACTGGGACGGGCCCAGTACTTCACGACTCTCGATCTCACTAAAGGTTACTGGCAGGTGCCGCTGACAGAGGCGGCAAAAGAAAAGACCGCTTTTGTCACGCCAGGGGGGGCCCTATCACTATGTCGTCTTGCCATTTGGTTTACATGGGGCTCCGGCCACGTTTCAGAGATTAATGGACATAGTGTTAGAACCCCATCAACCATATGCCTCCGCATATTTGGATGACATCATCATCTATAGCAGTGACTGGAGCACCCACTTATCTCAGGTACAAGCGGTAGTGGGTTCGCTCAGAGCTGCTGGTCTGATGGCGAATCCAAGCAAATGTGCTATGGGTCTCAAAGAAGCCCGTTACTTGGGGTATGTGATAGGCCAAGGGGTTATCAAGCCACAAGTAAACAAAATCGAAGCCATTCAAAACTGGCCTCGTCCCCTTACCACAAAACAGGTAAGAGCCTTTCTGGGTATAATGGGGCATTACCGACGATTCATACCCAATTTTGCTGGACGGTCGGCGCCTTTGTCCGATCTTTTAAAAGGGAAGAAGTCGGTCATGGTCCACTGGAATACACGAGCAGAGGAAGCCTTTCAGGTGCTAAAGGTAGTCCTATGTGGTCAGCCTGTCCTTGTCAACCCTGACTTTCAAAAAGAGTTTATAGTACAGGCAGATGCCTCTGAGGTGGGTCTGGGTGCACTTCTGTCCCAGGAGGTAGATGGAGAAGAGCACCCGGTCACCTATTTGAGTAGAAAACTCACCCCGGCAGAGAAGAACTATAGCATAGTGGAGAAGGAGTGCCTGGCCATAAAATGGGCTCTGGAATCCCTACGCTACTGCCTGCTGGGGCGACACTTTCGCCTGGTGACAGACCACTCCCCTTTGGTCTGGATGAGGAATGCTAAGGAGAGAAATGCTAGAGTCACCAGGTGGTTTCTCTCCTTGCAGAACTTTCACTTTTCTGTGGAACACCGGGCTGGTAGGTTGCAGGGCAATGCGGATGCCCTGTCCAGAGGTCCCTGTATGTTGGCAAAAGTTCAACCCCGCCCGTTTGAACTGAGGGGGGGGATATGTGAGGCAGTGACAGGGGTAATATTTGAAGACCGCTATGTGTCCCCCAGAATGTGTCTGGAAACCCTCTGAGTTTGCTATAGCTATTACTGGGAGTATAGCACAAAGGGTAACAGGGAGACAGATCCCTCCTCCCAGTCCAGGTTTTGTAGCAATCCTCATGTCCGGCATTTTCATTTAAAATCATGCAGAGCACAGCAGGGTGTGTCTCAGTTGAGAGCCAGGCTTGGTGAAGCTAACACATGCCGTGTGAGCTGGGCTGGCTCTGTGTGGAGTGAACACAGGCCAAGAGTGTGAGCCTAGGAGAACCTTACACAGATCCCTGCGGTTAACGGGGTCCTAAGGTAACAAGACTTTTTGATGCAAAGAATTTGTCTATATTCACTGGCTGTGATCCGGAAGAGACTTTGACAGTGGGAAATTGGATCTATTTATGCTGCAACAATAAATAGACTGTTGGTGTGAACACGCTGCTGCCTCACTGCCTCACGTTTTTGCCCAAGCAACGCTGCTACCTCACAATATATATATATATATATATATATATATATAGTGTATGTAGATGTCTTTTGTATATTTGTGTATTCACTATTTTGTCGCCATGCTAGCTGGCGCTTTAGCTTTTTACTTTGTGCATAAGCCTCTAGATCTGTTGTGCTGACCCAGCAGTGGTTGCTGGCACATGGCGGCATTGGTTCATTTATGTATATGTCAATACTCAGTTAGTGTTCCTCAAATGCAAGTGTCCCTCTGCTTTCTGGCCATTTGTAACCCCTCATGCCTCTCTCCATCTGAAGTGCAAGGAAGGGACTGCCAGCATTGATGGAAAATTAATAGCGTCAGCATATTGATTCCATCCATGTAACTGTGTTGATATAGCCCCAAGACAAGAGAGAGGCATCAAGAGGCAAAGTGACAAGGGAAACAGATTGATGCTGGATATTGTAGAAATAATGGAAGAACTGCATAAAGAATCAGTAATACAGCTAAAGAAAACACCAGTATCTGTCATGGACCACAAGTATAAAGATAGGAATTGGAATAAGATCCATATTTAGGATCAGAGCCTGGAGACAAGGCTATATATTCATTGTACAGGGATGATGTGAACGTGTCTATATTACTAAGCCATTAAGGCTTTAAATGAAGGGAGATTACAATAGGGTGAGATATGAATATTATCATCTACAAGCCATTGGTTGACTGTCCGATTGTAAGCCCAGCAAATAAAATGTTGTTTAGTTTGCTGCAAACATTCGCTGTATTATTCCTCTCTTGTACTCATTAATTATCATTTCTTCACTTTCCAGCTTTAGTTCCCATGATACATAATTGCTGCTATCTTGTATGATATCACAATCTTCTCTGGTTTATCATCTAGTCCTTCTTATTTTTTACCCCTAAAGCTGGTGTCACACATAACGACGACGACAACGACGTCGCTGCTACGTCACCATTTTCTGTGACGTTGCAGCGACGTCCCGTCGCTGTCGCTGTGTGTGACATCCAGCAACGACCTGGCCCCTGCTGTGAGGTCGCCGGTCGTTGCTGAATGTCCAGCTTCATTTTTTGGTCGTCACTCTCCCGCTGTGACACACACATCGCTGTGTGTGACAGCGAGAGAGCGACGAAATGAAGCGATCAGGAGCCGGCACTGGCAGCTGCGGTAAGCTGTAACCAGCGTAAACATCGGGTAACCAAGGGAAGACCTTTCCCTGGTTACCCGATGTTTACGCTGGTTACCAGCCTCCGCTCTTGCTGCCAGTGCCGGCTCCTGCACTGTGACATGTGGCTGCAGTACGCATCGGGTAATTAACCCGATGTATACTGTAGCAAGGAGAGCAAGGAGCCAGCGCTAAGCAGTGCGCGCGGCTCCCTGCTCTCTGCACTGTGACATGTAGCTGCAGCACACATCGGGTTAATTAACCCGATGTGTGCTGCAGGAGAGCAAGGAGCCAGCGCTAAGCGCGGCTCCCTGCTCTCTGAACTGTGACATGTAGCTGCAGCACACATCGGGTTAATTAACCCGATGTGTGCTGCAGGAGAGCAAGGAGCCAGCGCTAAGCGCGGCTCCCTGCTCTCTGAACTGTGACATGTAGCTGCAGCACACATCGGGTTAATTAACCCGATGTGTGCTGCAGGAGAGCAAGGAGCCAGCGCTAAGCGCGGCTCCCTGCTCTCTGAACTGTGACATGTAGCTGCAGCACACATCGGGTTAATTAACCCGATGTGTGCTGCAGGAGAGCAAGGAGCCAGCGCTAAGCGCGGCTCCCTGCTCTCTGAACTGTGACATGTAGCTGCAGCACACATCGGGTTAATTAACCCGATGTGTGCTGCAGGAGAGCAAGGAGCCAGCGCTAAGCGCGGCTCCCTGCTCTCTGAACATGTAGCACAGCGACCTTATGATCGCTGCTTCTGCTGTGTTTGACAGCTAAGCAGCGATCATAACAGCGACTTACAAGGTCGCTGTTACGTCACCGAAAATGGTGACGTAACAGCGACGTCGTTGTCGCTGTCGTTTAGTGTGACACCAGCTTTAGATATCTGAAGGGATTCCCTAATGGATTTGTCAATAATCCTCTGGGAAGTGTTATACTGCAGTCTGTCTGATAGTAAGAACGTGATGTCTGTGGCAATGTAAGACACACGTCACCGCAGTCCATCGGATAATTGCCTATTTAGATTGGCGGATTGTCGAGAACGAGCATTCGTATGCTGAGTATTGTCTTGTCTGTATGGGTCATTGGTCCGTACTCAGAACTCTCGTGTTGCTGGCTTAGCTATTCAACAAAGAAGTCAATTGCCTCCTTCAAACACTACTCTGGTCACACGCTGACAAAGTGCCACAATTAGATGGCTTGGGACTAGAGATGGGCAGGCACCAAAATGCTCGGGGGCTCCGTACTTGAATCAAGCAAGCAGGTCAGATGTTCTGAAAGTGCTCAACTTCAGTAACGAGTATAATGGAGAGTTCGGCTCTCTGTCTCCGCCACGTATAGCTAGCCATATACAGTCATATACGGAGCATTTCCTGCGAAGGGAGGGCAGGTTAATTTTTTTCTTTTGACACAGTACATCCGAAAAAGTTTTAATCCCCCTGAGAGCCATTCAGAGACAACGAATAGCTCTTCCTGGGCTGCCTGCTCACATCATACAGTGAAGCAAGCCTGTGCGTTGTGGTCATTGTTTCATGGCTGACACGTCTGAGCCCCCACGATACTCGGCCGAGCACCCAGAGTACCCGAGCACCCAGAGTACCCGAGCACCCCAATGCTCGATTTAGTACCAAGCGCAGTGTCGAGCATTAGTTGGGATCCTATGTGGAACAGCCAGCAGCAGATACAGGTAGTGGAACCATAGTAGTAATAAAAGTGGAAAAAAAACAATAATAAAGGGAATCGTCTTTTCAGAACTGTGTAATATTTAGTTTTCCCATTGGTGACACTGGAGGGAAATGTAACGAATGCCCTAATTTCCCCACATTTAAGAGTTGATCATTGGGGGTCACAGCAGGGTAATACCTCATGATCTGGTTATTGTCAAATGGACCCATCTTACAAATAAGAAAGCAGAGACCTCCTTTAATAAACCTGATAATATATGAATCTTAAATATATAAAGTTTGTAATATTGATATAATATATGATTATAATAAACATTCATACCACACATGCTAAAATGATGTCTTCTTTTCGTTGTTTCACCATCGTGAGCACCAATATTGCAATAGTTTAATGAGAAACGCTACATCGCTTGAAAATTCTTTTTCCTTTCTTCTTAGTAATATATAATGTATCTAAAGATAAGAATAATTAGAGATGAGCGAACCTGAACTGTAAAAGTTGGGGTTCATTCCAAACACTGAGTGTCCAGGGCTTGAACCCGAACACGGTGTTTTTTTTTTTTTAAAAAAAAAACGGTATTCTAGTTCGGGTGCTGTTCATATGTAGGGATGATCGAATACCTCAAATATTAGGCTACGCCCACATTCGCCGAATAGGTCGCATGGGCAATGTAAGTCTATGTGAAGCCCGAATAGTTGCTATTCGGAAACTATTCGGGCTTCCCATAGACTTACATTGTGCATTGAATATTCGCATAGCGGTGACCTATTCGTCGAATATTCGCAAAGCCGAATATTGCCGAATATTTGTGATATTCCATCATCCCTATTCGTATTCTAATCACTCGATCGAGCATCAGGGTGCAAAGCCCAGGGAGAGCCACTTGCAGTATCTGAATGGCTCTTACTGGAGGTAAAAGCTTTTTCGGAAGAAGAAAAACTGCCCTCCCCCTGGAAATGCTTTGTTTATGACTGACTGTATGTGGGCGGAGAGACAAACTGCCCAATCAATGATTTCCATAATACTCGTTACTCAAGTCAATCTCAAAAGTTCGGGTCCTCATTAACTTATATGGAGTTTGGGGTCCCGGATCAAGTTCAGGTCAAGTGTCGGTTCCGAAAAGAACTTTTAACTAATGTCTGGTCGAATCCGGCGAACCCGAACATACACGGGTCCACTTATCCCTAATAATAATAATCAGTATAATAATTGTAATTTTTTTGTAGAGTTGCCCTTTGGCTAGTTATTTTTCTTATTTATAAGCAGCCAGGATATGAATCATTGGTCACAAAAGTAATGTTACAAAACTGCCATCATGTCTTTCATTGTGGCGACAACTGAGACACCTAGCCCGATTGAAAATATGCAACATAACTAACAAAAGAGCAAGTCTCATTATTATACTTAGATTCATTATGTATTGTTATGAAGAATAGAAAACAAAGGGCCATGAAAGTACTGGATCTGTGTCCAAAAGAAGAAGTGAGCAGTGTTTTGTATTCATTTTTCCTTGGCAGCTGTTTTTGTTTTTTTTTTTTTAAATCTAAGTTGCCTAACTTCTTAAGGCGGTAGTCACACTTAGCGGCAGTCTATTTACTGCTCCCCCTATGCAAATACTTATTCTTGCAAGAAAACAGCTCTTTCACCTCTAAATCTGCATGTTCTTTACAATAAGTGTGGTCTTGCGGGTGAAAAAATTGTTTCCCAACAGAATCAGGATTGTATCGGGAGCAGTAAAAACACCACAGCGGCACAGTGAACTCAGCCTAAATCACTTGATAATTATTTACATACTGAGCGCATGTACAATATATCTTTGTACCATATTAGACAGTAGATAGAATTTTTTTATATATATGTGAAACCTCTGCGCTTGGTACTTTTTAATGGATAACTGAAAAGATGGTAATAAATAGCGATCTTTCGAGACTACTCAGGTCTCTTCATCAGGATCAGTAGTAGTGCTGAGCCTGATGAAGAGACCTAAGAAGTCTGGAAAGCTTGCTATTTATTACCATATCTTCCGTTAGGCATTAAAAGGTATCAACCACTGAGGACTCTCAAATTAAAAAAAAATATTGAGTCAGCAAGCCACTCTGCCAGGGCTAATATACTGTACACAGATTCAAGGTTTCGAGAGAGAATTTAACCTTTGCCCCATGGCTTAGCTGTGCAAATCCAATTGTTTTTGTTAGCCGCATGAGTAATTTATTTCAATTGTCTAATGGAGTAAAAAAGGATGGTCATGGGGCATGGGGACAACTACAATAGGTGCATGGGTTGCAATTGCACCAAGGTCTAAGGGGGTCAAAAAGTCCCTTTGGCCTATAAGAAAAAGACCAATACTATTAACGACTTGCAATAATTGGGTGCCCCGTTGGTGCTTTTTCATTGGGGCCCATGAGCTTCAAGTTCCTTGAGGTTATAGAATTATGGGGTCATTGAACTCTACAGTTGTGGAGCATCATTTCATAAAAGTTTGCTGTTTCCTGATCATGTCTCTATGTCTCTGGAAATGGATGAATAAATTGACATCTGGGTGTGACGCCCTGGGCAAGCCAGAGGTCACAGGTCATAACACCACCACACCCTACACCCCAGTTAGGAACACCAAGGCTAACCTAAAATCCTTGTTGCCTTCCTCCAGGGGCTGATGTCCACACCAGGGGGTGGGCCAGGCGGTTGGCTCCGCCCACCGAGGAGTTCACAGCCCTGGAAGCGGGAGAACCAGGCAGATAGAGTTTGGAGGAGGAAGTAGAAGGAAGTGGTAAAGGAGGACAGTAAGAGTAGAGACAGTGGAAAGGAACAGTTTGTAAAGCCTAAAGCTGGTCCGGGTGTGTGCCCCGGACTGAGACAGCAAGGTCAGCAGACGGCGGTGACTGTCTGCAGGGGTGACTGCTTGGAGGTTGCTGGAAGGACCGCGGACGGGTGGTGGCCCGGCGGTACCGGAGCGGTATACGAAAAGCAGTCAGCACCAGTGGCAGGGACCTTTCGGATCCCGGCAAGGCTAGGAGTCGCCGTGAATTTGCCAAATCCGTTAGTGAAGGGGACCTCTGGGTCTCCCAACAAGCAAGTCCCGATTGAAGGCAACAGTCCAACCGTTACAGAGAAACACCGCCACCGCCAGGGCACCAGTTTCTCAGTGCCAGCGCCTGCGGGCAAAGAAGGGCTCCTCCGGCCCATATCCAAGCCGGGGAGCGGGTTACCGGTGGGAACCCATCTAAACCATCATCATCTTAGGTGCAGGAAAAAGGGACCGTCAGCGTCACCTACTGGGGAAAGCGAGTGCAGCCGTCCGTGGGAACCGTCTTTCCAGCCGTGTGTTTTACCGAGAACTGTGTCATCGTCTCAGGCTGAGTGAGTACCACAGTGCCGCAAGGCACAGTGCTGCCCCCCGCGTCCCTGCACCCCACCAAGCCCTGCACCACCCACCTCATCACTGGGCCCCGGGACAACTACCCCCTACCCACGGAGGGGAGGAATAACATCTAGCTGCTCCATACCATCACCCCCGGGGTCCCCATACAGAGCAGCGGTGGTGTCAACAAATCACCACAACTGTGGGTGGCGTCATGGACAATAAACTATCCCAAAAACCAATCCCCTTTCACTCACGGGCGAGGAGCGCCGCTCGAGTCCCCGGGATCCGGCCCATCGCTCGAGCCACCGAGCAGCAGCAGGCCGCAGCAGCCGCAGCGGCAGCCGGACCCGAGCAGTGGGAGAGCGCGGCGTCCCCTCCTCCGCCCGCGACATGGGTATTACTAATCTCCTTATCAATGAGTTAGTGTACTTACACAATCTGAAACTAACATGCCAATATAGCTTAAAATGTAAGATTCGACTTATTTCTTCTTCAGATATGCGCTGCTCCCCAGACACCTAATTTCCTTGTTGCTGGGGGACTGGCACTCCTCCTTGAGTGACATTTCTGATTAAAGAAGTGTGGCGCCCTGGACAAGCCAGGGGCCACAGAGAACAACACCCACAACCCCCACAACTCCCAGCAGGCACACCGAAGTCAGAACACAAAACCCTTGTTGCCTTCCTTCAGGGGCTGATGTCCACACTAGGGGGTGGGCCAGGTGGTTGGTCCCGCCCACCGAGGAGTTCACAGTCCTGGAGGCAGGAAACTGTAGTCAGTTTAGCTCAGGCAGAGCTTGAGTGCAGAGCAGAGATTAGTTTTGGAGGTGAAAGTGGAAGGAGGGAAAGTAGTGAGAGAGGAGAAAAGTGACAGCTAAGCAGCCTGAAGTTGGTCCGGGTGTGTGGCCCAGACAGATCAGCAAGGTTGGCAGACGGTGGTGACCGTCTGCAGGAGTGGCCGATTGGAGTCTACCGTAAGGACCGTGGACGGGCGGTGGCCCGGCGGTACCGGACCGGTACGCAAAGAGAAGCCAGCACCATCTGGCAGGGGCTTACGGACCCCGGCAAGGCTAGGAGTTGCCGTGAATTTGCCGAATTCGTTAGTGAAGGGAACCTCCTGGGTTTCCAAACAGCCAAGTCCCGACAGAAGGCAACAGTCCAACCAAGTGAGAGAGACACCGCCACCGCCAAGGCAACCGTTTCTCAGGGCCAGCGCCTGCGGGCAAAAGGGGCTCCTCTGGCCCATATCCAAGCCGGGGAGCGGGTCACCGGTGGGAACCCATTGGAACCATCTACCGTATCTAGGTGCAGGGAAAGGCAGTCACCACCAACCTGCCGGGAGCAAACAACACCGCAGCCGTCTGTGGGACCCGTCCATCCAGCCATGTGTTTTACCGAGAACTGTGTCCTCATCATTGGCTGAGTGAGTACCACCGTGCCGTGCGGCACAGCGCTGCCCCCGCGACCCTGCACCTCACCAGGCCCCGTAACCCGCCTGCCATCCATCCCTACCCCATCACCGGGCCCCGGGACAACCAACCCCCTACCCACGGAGGGGAGAAATAACAACCAAGCTGCTCCCTGTCACCGCTCCCGGGATCCCCGTCTAGAGCAGCGGTGGTGTCACCAATATCACCACAACCGTGGGTGGCGTCACGGACAATAACCCAAAACCCCCACAATCAAAATCCCCTTTTCACTCACGGGCGAGGAGCGCCGCTCGAGTCCCCGGGATCCGTCCCACCGCTCGAGCCACCACCGAGCAGCAGCAGCCGCAGCAGCAGCGGCAGCCGGACCCGAGCAATGGGAGAGCGCAGTGTCCCCTCCTCCGCCCGCGACAGAAGCATAACTGTTAACATTTTTCCCTAGACCTATGTAAATGTTAGTGTAGAATTAGTATGTTAATATACTCTCCTACCACCATCTTCTCCGGTAACCAGGTCCTCTTCTGAGTCACCTGACAACAACTCTGAATCTATGGATCACTCTGTGCGCTGTGTGACCTGAAAGTGGCATCTATAATGTTAGTCTATGGAGCTTCAGTATTGTCGCTGAACTGAATGTGCTACTGTGACTGTCATTGGGCTTATTCTAAAGGTCCTCAAACATTCGATTAACATCTTGCTGATAGGCTAGCCCAGTCTTATGTTTATGAGGACCTCCCAACCTTACCCCGACTGATGATGTCAGGGGAAATAAGGATCCGGCATATCTAATATTGGACTGACAATTCTTTTGTCCTTGGTGAGATAATCCATTGGCACGGTAGTCTGGCAGTGGGGCTTTTATAGAGGACATAGAAACACTCGGCTGAAAGAGTACTCCTGTCTATGGAGGAGCTGAAAGAAATAGCGGCCGGCCAAGCAATGGGATGAAGAACCATCATTTACCTGATAAATATACATTGTATTTGGGGCCCCTAAAGTCTGCAGTGTTTTCTGTACATTTACATCTACCTCATGTGGAAAGGGAGCAGTGATTAACTTCTCCAACAGCTATTGTGTGGGGGCCACAGTCTTATCATTTTGCAGGACTGATAACAGTAGCACCCATTCAGAGCTGACAGGAAGTGGGAGGCAAGCAGCATTGTCACACTGATGTGTAATTCGATTATGCAAAGATACGCTTTTAGGTTAGGACTACAACATCACGGGGCCAAAAGATTGCTTTACGTCGCTGTTATAATGAAATGAAGGGAATCGCATTGTGACCTATAAGCAAGAAAGTCTAAAAAAATCAACAAGTTTTTTTTTTGCTGGAGTTTGGAGGCTACAATGCGACCCAATTCACTTGCATTAGGTAAAATATACAACGATCGTTCTCTGGGTGACCTCTGTGGCTATCTGTGTGTCCCCAGCTTATATACTCAATATGGGCTCTTTCACACAAATTCGGTCCAATGTTGGATCACAATGCACAGACTGGATGTGACTCTCCCGAGCCAAGCACAACAGCTCCATTTGTATGATGCTGTCACGCTTGGGTCAGGAGACGGGCAGCCAGTCTGTGCATGGCGATCTGACATTGGACTGAAATGCACAGTTGTGTGAAAGAGCCCTAAATGTTAGCAAAGACATACGGGAGGGTGTATGACTGCAGAACCAAACTACACGGGGCTTGCTTGTAGTCAGTAATCATGAGAAGACAAATGTGCATGGTGGACACCATAAAGTGGGACATTTTTATTTTACACCTATTGCCAAGTTGCTTTTAAATAAAATGGTTGCAATCTCTGACTAATAATTAACTAACTTTAATTAGTATTTTCTCCTACAAGGCAATAAAAGCTATAACCTCCTCACGCTAAAAGTAATTTTTTTGTAATTTTTTAGTTAACTTTGTTTTCTTTATGATGTTTCACTTTTCTTATGAACATCTATATTTGCTTAAAAATAGATATTATTTATTTAATATGAAACAATGAATTGTTTTTTAAAAATGATCTAAATTGAAGCTTTCCATTTCATTACCTCTCGTCATTTAGATTAATTGCCTTGAAGAAATTGGACATCTATGATACTGTATGTTATTGTTTTCATTGTTCATAATATTGTAGAAGGTAGAAAATGTATATCCATATGATTAAGAGAAATAAGCAAATGATCATGTCTCTCTGCCTGTAGCTAATAGATGGTAACACGTGGAACAGCTACCCCTCAGCATTGTCTATCACTACCCACTTATAGGAAATCAATAGACCAATTTATAGTGAATGGTATAGTACTATGACCATGAGAGCCCCTCATGTTGACCTCTGTTGCCTTCAGTAAAGTGCTACTTAAAATAGATGATGTCTATATTTTCTTTCATAATGCAAATACAGTAGTATCCATTCTTCTAAAAGGATTATCAAAACGTCTTACTTTCCGTATCTCTAGTAAACCACAGCCCACTGGAATAAATGCTATACGAACTTAGCACGATGAAGCTCCCCTATATATCAGTCATCCATCCTTGTACTTTTATTTGATCATTTACTAATCAAAATGCTACCACCTGAAATACATACGGATAGAGGGGAAAGTAGCTGGACTAGGGTCACACCTAGACTTATATCGCTTACATTGCTGTTATATTTATAGGAAAGTACTAAAGAGCTGAAAGATCTCTGCAAAATTGCTTGAGTCAAAAGATTTGTTAGTACAG
Organism: Anomaloglossus baeobatrachus; assembly: GCF_048569485.1. NCBI lineage: Eukaryota > Metazoa > Chordata > Amphibia > Anura > Aromobatidae > Anomaloglossus > Anomaloglossus baeobatrachus. Next base: position 80,093,936 of record NC_134360.1, read on the forward strand.
ATATGTGGATCAGGAACAATTTGAATTGGCTAGTTCACTCGGAATTTCCTGGAGAAATTATTCTCTGAAAATTTAATGTCACATATGCTCTGAAGCAGGGGTCGGGAACCTATGGCTCACGAGCCAGATGTGGCTCTTTTGATGGCTGCATCTAGCTCACAGACAAATCTTTAATAAAAAAAACGCATTTTTCCATTTGTAAGACACACTTTTCCCCCCCAAAACTGGGGGAAAATAGGGGTGTGTCTTCCAAACCGCATATGGCTTCCCGGGGCGGCAGTGGTTCCGCAGGGTCGGCAATACTGCGAGCTTGTGGGGTGTTGCGGCGACGAGCCCACAGTAGCTGGCAGACTGTGGGCTGCTTTGACTCTCAGTTGACGGGATCAACTTCAAGAAAACGGTGGTGGAGGCGGTGCATGCGCAGAGAGGACTCCGCAGCCATTTTCTTGAAGTCCATTACGTCAATCTGTGAACGTGCCACGGCCATTTTCTTGAAGTCGATCTCGTCAACTGCAGGAGATTCAAAGCAGCCCACAGGCAGATCAATGGCACCCGCCCCCATGATACCCTACGAACTCACAGCAGTATCGCCGACCCTCTGCCCACTGACCCTCTTGAGCCATGACACCCCCTCCTCTGAGCCCAAAGCATCGCTACCCTACCTCCTAGGACCTTCTGAGCCACTTCACCCCTGGTAAGTATGGCTCTCACAAAATTACATTTTAAAATATGTGGCGTTCATGGCTCTCTCAGACAAAAAGGTTCCCGACCCTGCTCTGGGGTCTAGCCACACCACAGAGCATAATAAACATAAGTTGTAAAAATAAAAAAAATAAAAAACCTTATGCTCACTTTACTGGTCATCTCTCTGGTCCCTCCGATCCTCACAACATCTTCTTATCGCAGGTGCCTCATGTGCATTAACCTTGTGCACACATGTGTAGAACCCTCCCAGTCCTCACCAAAGCTGGAAGTTCCAGCCTAGCTTTGGAGTCCTGGAGACCTAAGTGGGAGCAAGGGTAATCATAAGATGTGGCATGGATAGGACAGTCGATCTAAAGACCTCGTCAAACACAACGAGATCGCTAACGAGATCGTTGCTGAGTCACAGTTTCTGTGACGCAGTAACAATCCCGTTAGCGATCTCGTTATGTGTGACACCTACCAGCAATTAGGCCCCTGCTGTGAGATCGCTAGTCGTTGCCGAATGGTCAGGACCATATTCTTCAAAGGCGATGTCCTGCTGGGCACGACACATCGCTCTGTGTGACAGGGTCCCAGTGACTGCCGAGATCGTTATACAGGTCGCTACTGCGACCTATATCATTACTGAGTCGTTGGTAAGGTCTGCCTGTTTGACATCTCATCAGCGACCTCCCAGCGACTTACCAGCGATCCTTATCAGATGGAATCATTGTCGGGATCGCTGGTAAGTCGTTGTGTGTGACTGGACCTTAAGGAGTGCAAGGGACGGAGAGGTGTTTGGTAAGGTAAAGATATGTTTTTTACATTTTGATGAGCCTTTATAGGTTAGAAAAATACCAGCTGATGACTGCTATATTGCTGAGTTTGCAAGCAAGCGAATTACAAAAAAAATCTGCATGCAGATGTACACTTCAAATAGAATTCAATGCCACTCAAATATACTGCTCAAAAAAATAAAGGGAACACTAAAATACCATTTTGTTAAGTGTTCCCTTTATTTTTTTTTTGAGCAGTATATATTCACTTATGTCCATTTGCTAGTGATTTTGAGAGGTTAATCACCACAAGCTGAGATTTCAAAGCTACTATAAGTTATAACCATTTTAAAAAAATTTGCATTTCTATAGATAGTGATAGTGATATCAGAGATTATAGTACTAGTAAAAAAAAAAAGTGCAGGATTGTAAAGCTACGTTCTTTTGGTGAGGTATCCATATTGCATAATTTCTGCAGTATTTCTGTACCTATGATGTGAATTAGGTTACGGTTACTGTTGCGATTTTTATCTCTTGTTGGTATGTCATGTTTTAAATGAATCTGTTTTGTTTTAAATAGTTCCTGGTATTTGGCTTTTGCAAAACGTTTTTGATATATTTGTGTGGATTACTGTCATTTTTTATGCGCTTCCGCAGCGTAAAAACACATTTTGCGTTGTTTACCTACAGATTGTCCACATCTAATGCAAGTCTATGAGAACAATCCACATATATACTGCTCACTAAAAGTTTTCCTTTGTGTTGAAATTTTAGGATGCTCCTAATATACCCTCTGTTTCAGGTGAACTTAATGTGACCTTCTCTAAACTCTTGGATGCACATGTTCAACTGTTCAATCTTTCTGTACTTTTTGCACAACTTGCTGTTTTTAGACAAGGAGTTTAATGGCAAAATTCCCAACAGGTGTTTGATCCATGAATCGCCCAATAAATTTCGGGGTTCAATTAAAATTGGTATTAAACAGTCCTCTTCATCATGCTCAAAAACAAACATTTAAGGATTAGCTCACCCCATCCAGAAAACTACCTCCAGCACGGATCCTGGTGAGCAACCGGGGGGTACACTGGGAGTAGAGAGAAAAAATTCCAGCAAGAGAATCTTCTAAAATCCAAGACTTTAAAATCCAAGACTTTAATTAATCCATAAAAAAAAATTCCATTACAATACGTGCATAAAACCAAAAAAGGGAAATATTCCGACGCCACATCATAGAGGTCCAGATACAGACATGTTTCAGATTAACTTCATTTTTCAATGTGTGAGATTGAAAAAGGAGGTTGATCCGAAACATGCCTGTGTCTGGACCTCTATGATATGGTGTCGGAATATTTCTTTTTTTGGTTTTATGCACGTATTGAAATGTAAAAAAAATTTATGGATTAATTAAAGTCTTGGATTTTAGAAGATTCTCTCACAGGAATTTTTTCGCTCTACCTCATCATGCTGTTCACAATTTGACATCATGAAACCAAGATGACACCTAACAATTGATCAGCAGTACTACGCATTGCGAGTGATGTGATGCTCATAACTCTAAACCCCAGACCCTCAATGACCTAAGGTCTACCCTTCAAGAAGAGTGGGATGCCATGCCTCAGCCGGCAATTACTGCACTTGTGAACAGTAGGAGACATCGATTTCAAGCTTTATTCATGCTCAAGGCCACATTCATTGAGACACTGACTTTTGTTTGGGGGGGGTATACCCACCACTGTTGTTGGCCCTTGCTTAAGTAAATTGTCTGAGATTATAAAATCACTCATGCATGATTTTATTAAAATGTCGCAATTTCATGATAAAATATCACTGTAGCCTGAACTTTTTATGTTTTCCATAAATGTTACCTGAAAGCCAATTATCCATAATAGAGATGAGCGGACCTGTGGAACTACGGGTTCAGCCGGACTTTAGATAAAGTTCTATTCTGGACGCAAACTGGACCTGAACCCCATTGGAAGCCACTGACTAGGCAGTTTGGGTATCCGCCCACATACAGCCAGCCATAAAAAGAGCACTTCTGGGGGAAGGAGGGCAGGGTTTTTTTTGTGTACACTACAACTGATTATGCTGATGTTATCCCCAGTGAGAGCTGTTCAAACACTGCAAGCGGCTCACACTGGCCTGAGCAACAAGTATACCCAAGTACAGCGATGTTTGCTCAAGTGGTTTGCATACGTAAAGCACCCAAAGTCGAAACCCAAACGCTGATTCAGTATGAACACCGAACTTTAAAGTTTGGGTCCACTCATCTCTAATCCCTAACTTTTGTGAGCAGTGTGAATAGACTCAGCATACCGGCAGGAGGAATTGACATTTTGTGGATCTGAAACAGGTACCGCAGGTCAGTTTACACTGAGTTAAAAAAAAAAGCACAGTGCAGAAGAGATTTCTATATAACCCATCCACTTTGCTGAAACTCTAAGGCCACATGCACACGTTAAGTATTTTGTGAGGTTTTTTGTCAGTATTTGTAGCCAGAACCAGAAGTGGAATAGTTAGAGGAAAAGTATCATAGAACTGTCGCAGGCGGGGAGGACGCCGTCACTGCTGCGCTCTCGCTAACGCTCGGTACTCCTCGTCCGTGATTGAAAGGGGTGGTTGGTTTGGGGGATTTAGTTCGTGACGCCACCCACGGGTCGTGGTGAAGATAGGCACCACCGCTGCTGATGACGGGCATCCCGGGAGCGATGGTAAGGAGCAGCTGGGATGTTGTTTTCCCCCTCCGTGGGTAGGGGTCGGTGGTCCCAGGGCCCGGTGATGTTGTGACGGGGAGGCAGGGTTGGCGAGGTGCAGGGTTGCAGGGACAGCACGGCGCGGTGCCGGATGGCACGGGTGTACTCACTCAGCAAGAAAGGTACAAAGTCCTCGGTAAACCAAACGGCTGGATGGACGGGTCCCGCAGCCAGCTGCAGTGTTCCTCCCCGGATAGGTGATGGCGGCTGTCTTTCCCTGCACCTTGATGTTCTTCCGCTGACTACTATGGATTCCCAACGGTAGTCCGCTCCCCGTTGTATGGGTACCGGAGGAGCCCGTTTGCCCGCAGGCGCTGGCCCTTGGGTCTCTAGCCTTAGGCGGTAGCTGTATACCCTCACGGTGTGGGCTGTTGCCTTCAATCGGGACTTTTGCTGTTGTGAAACCCCTGGGGTTCCAGTCACATTCGGATCTGACTATTGACGGCGGCTCCAAGCCTGGTCGGGGTCCGATGGCCCTGCCTGTGTGTGCTGGCTTCACTTCGCTGTCCGGTCGGTACCGGCGGGCCGTCGCCCGTCTCCGGTCCTACGGTTCCGCATTGCTCCACCACTCCTGCAGACGGCCACCCCCGTCTGCCAACATTGCTGTTAGTGCCTGGGCCACAAACTACTGTCACTTTTCCTGCCTCCAGGCCTGTGAACTCCTCGGTGGGTGGAGCCAACCGCTTAGCTCCGCCCCACCTGGTGTGGACATCAGACACTGGAGGGAGGCAACAAGGGTTTTTGTTTGGCTGGTGTCCCTGTCTAGTGGGGGTGGGGGGTGTTTGTATGTTATCTGTGACGACCTGGCTAGACCAGGGCGCCACAGAACCACAGGCACCACTTCTGTATTTTTTACCCTCTCCTGATTTTGGTTTACAAATTCTGAGGTAAAAAAACTCACTAAATACTTAATGTATGAACATGGCCTAAGACGCTGCATTTTTGACAAGACAAAAATAGGTAGCGTCAAACACTGACCAAAAACTCATCGTGGGCACACAACCAGAAGAGGATGAAGCCCAACACTGTGTGCATTACTGCTCAATTAAATAAAGTACATGACAATATAAGAGGAGCATAAAAGAGGTTAGAAAATGGTTAAAAATCATTAGGCATAAATTGTAAGGTTAGGTTTCTGCAATGATGGCATACTTTCCAACACAGGTAAAAGGTGAAATATTTTTTATCTCAATGCATCCGCACCTGCACCCTATTGGTGCCTCTACAGACTGGTAACCCTAGCTGCACAGCTCCTAATGGCTCCTATACAGGCTGGAATATCTCTATCCACACAGCTAGAACCACACAACCTGGACCTGTCTGCCTGAAACACAGTTGAGTTGTTTCTCATACCTTTTGAGGAACCGGGGGCTTACTAATGTTACAAATCAGATACGGTAAGCGTTCAGAGATAGACAAGGACCCAACATGTGGAAGCATAAAACACATAACTGTACACAAGAGGACAAAGGAGAAATAGAAAATGCAAGTAAGGGTAAAAGCCTAACAACCTAACAGAAGACAAAATATAAGCGTAGGAAAGGCAATATTGAATTCACAAAGAAAATAACACTTGTCTCTGCATAACTCCCTTAGCTGAAGAGTTGGAATTCCTTAGCAGTAATCCACAGAGAAATATAAATAACCCCACTTAGGATGTGACAGGACAGAGAAAATGAGCAAGTGAGAACACCTGTTAACAGAAAAACAAAAGGCTAGAAGAAAAGGTAAAAGCCCATCAGCATTTGGACGGGGACTGACAAGGCTGTGGCTCGGCAGGGAAGGAAACTAACCACGCAGCACAAATTCACCACATCAAGTCTCGAACCTGAGGCATGACATAAATAGGGTTTGACACTATGTTCAGTAGCTCCATTGGGGTTAAGTCCGAACCCCACAAAACAGGATACAGCTGTGTGCACTAATAAGGCCATAGATTATAATGATGCAGAAGGAGTCAAAGTGTGCTTTGTTGTGCACCGACAAAGCCATTGAACATAGTGGTAAATGCTATGTGATCCCAGCCTTCATGAAAAGTAAAGACCACATCATTGTACTTATCATGAAGTTCTTTAATGGGTTGAATTCATGTTATCTTTGGAGGGAACTTTTCTTCCTTCCATTATTCGCAGCAAAAATGGTAAGAGATACTCCTAACAGCTCATATCTAAAGTTTGTAATACAGCTAACCTATCAGATGGATATCTTATAATTCCATTTCGGTAGAATTTTCTAGTCCTTGGCTTAAAAAATGGAACAATTCACAGATCCCTTAGACAGTAATGTAATTGCTGATTGAGTGGTCGGTATAGGGATCTCCCTGACCCCTTGTTAGAGTGCTGCAGCCAATCACTGGGTTCTGCAGCTTGTGCCATCTTCATTGCTGAACCAAGTGATTGGCTGCAGTGCTGTTGATGGAAAGTCACTACTGCCGCAGGTAAACAATCACTGGAGCAGTGGGGGAGGAGACGCAATGCTGAATCTGAGGAGTAGGGTACAAATGGTGGGTTGTATTTTTGACACAGGGATGTAGATATGGAGCTGGGAGTATTATAGGCAAATTGGCACTGTCTATGCAGCCAAATGGTTCCACTCACATATGCAATGAATCAAGATTTGGGACTTTTTACATCGGTGAGAAATAAACCTGTGTATAAAGTGTGTCACATAAAGGTAAGGGACTATAGTGGTCTATGGGAGCCATAATACTTATATGGGCATTAAGTCTGACTTTTTACAGCCCCATGTCCTCAGTGGGACCTCTAGTGACATAACTCGGAGATATAGAAATCTTCAAATTTAGTAATGTCTATTTAACTTTGTAAATAAAAAAGAAATATTTCAACATCCATTCATGTCATGATTCTATTTTATAAGTTAGCACAAAAATGGTATGAAAAAAAGAAAACAAATACCAACAATTCCCTCGACAGTCCTGCTCCTCTCTTAAGGCCCCGTCACACTAAGCAACATCGCTAGCAACATCGCTGCTAACGAACAACTTTTGTGACGTTGCTAGCGATGTTGCTGTGTGTGACATCCAGCAACAACCTGGCCCCTGCTGTGAGGTCGTTGGTTGTTGCTGAATGTCCTGGGCCATTTTTTAGTTGTTGCTCTCCCGCTGTGAAGCACAGATCGCTGTGTGTGACAGCGAGACAGCAACAACTAAATGTGCAGGCAGCAGGAGCCGGCTTCTGCGGAGGCTGGTAACCACAGTAAACATCGGGTAACCAAGAAGCCCTGTCCTTGGTTACCCGATATTTACCTTCGATACCAGCCTCTCTCACTGCCTGTGCTGCCGGCTCCTGCTCTGTGCACATGTAGCTAGCTGCAGGACACATCGGGTTAATTAACCTGATGTGTGCTGTAAGTAGGAGAGCAGGGAGCCAGCGATAAGCATTGTGCGCTGCTCCCTGCTCTGTGCACATGTAGCTGCGGCACACATCAGGTAATTAACCCCATGTGTGCTGTAAGTAGGAGAGCAGGGAGCCAGCGCTCAGTGTGCGCTGCTCCCTGCTCTGTGCACATTTAGCTGCAGCACACATCAGGTAATTAACCCCATGTGTGCTGTAGCTAGGAGAGCAAGGAGCCAGCGCTCAGTGTGCGCTGCTCCCTGCTCTGTGCACGTGTAGCTGGTCACTGGTTGCTGGTGAGCTCACCAGCAACTCGTGTAGTGACGCTCCAGCGATCCCTGCCAGGTCAGGTTGCTGGTGGGATCGCTGGAGCGTCGCAGTGTGACATCTCACCAGCAACCTCCTAGCAACTTACCAGCGATCCCTATCGTTGTTGGGATCGCTGGTAAGTTGCTTAGTGTGACGGTACCTTAACTCCAGTTATCTGATTTCTCACTGATCTCAGAGCTTTTTTTCTTTAAAAACAAAATATCGCCTGACAATCCCTTTAATAATAACATTAAATTTTGCTTGTGGTAAATGTTAAAATACTTTCTTTTTAAGAAGTGCTGACAGTTTAATTTGGTGTTTGTCGAGAAGTATAAGACAACACAAACAAGCACGCTCAGTTACTTATAGCAACTTGTCCTTTCTAATTCTCTTTTTTCTGTCTTTTAAGGAGAATTTCCACAATACCAAGTACTTAAACTATAAAGCCCACACAAATGTTATAGTTTCGACATACCAATAAAATGTACCATTTCCTATGGCCACAATAAATTTACAGGAATAGTCCAACCTGAGACACCTATGGTATATCGAGAGAACATGGCATAAATATCTGATAGGATGGGATTTTACTTTCTGGGACACTTATCGATCTGGAGAATGGGGGTTCCCTGCTACTCTGATTGAACTTGATAAAGGAGGAGATGAGTTAGATGTTCTTTATCTTAGTCCATATGAGTTAGGGAAGCAGATGAGCACTTTGAAACTTTCAAGAAACTACCACTGAGAGAGCCACAAGCAAACATGGACACTTCTTTCCCTTGCCTCCTCCTCTCTGGGGCCCTGTACCTATGACACATTTATGGGATATCTAACATCTCAGATAAGAATACCCCTCTGGAGATGAGCGAACCCGAGGTTTGGTGTTCATATCAAACACAGACTTTTCCCAAAAAAACCCCCAGAATTTGGCTTCAGAGTTTGGATGCTTTATGTATGCAAACTACTCATGCGAGCATCGCTGTGCTTGGGTACACTCGGTGCTCAGCCCAGTGTGAGCCTCTTAAAGTGTTTGGTCGGCTCATACTTGTGGTAACAACAGCATTATCGGATGTAGTGTGCACCAAGCAAAGTGAAAATCCCACCCACCTGACCCCGAAAGTGATCTGTTTATGGCTGGCTGTGGGCGGAGATCCAAACTACCCAATCAGTGACTTCCATTGGGGTTGAGGTCAAGTCTGGGTCCCAAACCGAACTTTATCTAAAGTCCGGCTGAACCTGCCAAACTTAACTTGCACATGTCATTTCTATACCCTTCTAAAAAAAATCCCTGATGCAGTAGTGCCTGACATATGTATTTAGCACCAAAAAATATCCAAAATATACAAGTCATGGTGAGCTCTCCATCAATGGAAATCTTCAAGCACAAACTGAATAAACATATAGCTGGGATGATTTAGGAAAGCCTGCACTCGCAGGGAGTTGGACCTGATGGCCTTTGAGGTCTCTTCCAACTCTACCATTCTATGATTCTATGAAAAACACAGAAAGCATGTTTGCCTGGAATACTGTTTCAATAGTGCAGGACTCAGACAGAAAAGGGCCCTGTGCAAAAACAGTATATGGGCCCTTCCCAGTCCAAGAATTCATGAAAATGTACAAATCCACCTGCTTTGGAGGTGGTAATGGGCCCCCTTAGCTCTTGGGTCCCTGTGCAGCTACACATGTTGCACCAATGATATGTCTGCCCCTGGTGCAAGTGTAGCGCCTCTGAACACACCAGGGTGCTACAAGGTTCTGCATCCCCTCAAGGATACAGGGCCTACCCCCTTAGGGACCCAGAACCCTAGTGTCGGGTACACCAAAAACCCAGGTAATCCCAGTTTTCACCCACAATCCCCCATACAATAGTACTTAGCTAGGGTGGGACCATGGGTGGCCGCCTAGAGGTGGAGCCACTCCAGTCCACTAGTTGACCAGATGGGGGGGGGGAACTGTGGAGAGTAGTCAGGGGAGTTGAGTAGTAACGGTGGAAGTTTGAAGGTGGAGGCGAAGTGACACCCTGACTCGGGTTGACGGTGACCTGGTACCCAGGAGAGGTATTTGCCGGTGGAGTACTCCCAGAACTACGCACCAACGGCGTACAGGACCCTAGGACAGGAAAGAGCTTCAAGCTGACCTGTTAACACCTGCAAAGCAACGGGGACAATCAAGGACCTCACTGACCCTAACAATCCGAAGACTCAGTAGCAAGGAGAAAACCGGGGACAGGACCAAAGACTCCATCCCCACAGGGTTCACGCTACCATCAGGCGGACAGAGGTGGACAAACCACAGACTGGGCACCCCCAGTGTTCCATAGCACGGGACCCCAAGTCTCAGAGACAGGTGCAGGGGAAGAAGGTACCAGAGAACCAGACTGGCACTGGGACGAAGGAGACCTGGGGGCGAAACCAGCCGGCCTCGGGCAACCAGTTAACACCCGAAAAGTGAGTAAACCAGTTGGACTGAATACCTGCCTGGACTCCTTCTTTCGACGTCCACCCGGCTGCAATGAGGATGGAAGGAAGGAGGTGAGCGGGATGTTTACGTCCCGCTCATCTCCGCACCCCTGCTTCTATTGGCCGCCTGCCGTGTGACGTCCCTGTGACACTGCACAACCCGCCCCCTTAGGAAGGAGGCTGGTCGCCGGCCATAGCGTCGTTGCAGGGCAGGTAAGTGCATGTGAAGCTGCCGTAGCGATAATTTTCGCTACGGCAGCTATCACAAGATATCGCAGCTGCGACGGGGGCGGGGACTATCGCGCTCGGCATCGCTAGCATCGGCTTGCGATGTTGTAGTGTGCAAAGTACCCTTTCATGTATCTGCTTGGAAAAATTCACTATTTGGCCAAACTAGTTTAACCTTTGGCCCTAAAAATGTCTGTTACCCATGTGGTAACTGTATGGGTTGGGAAAATATTATACATCAGGTGATGGTGAGAAGAACCATGTCATTTGAGAATATACCTCATGCAGCCCACTTATGCTGTATACTACGCAACATGCAAGAGCCCTAAAAAGTTAGTATGACTACGAGGGAACTTCATGTACATACAAGAGAACATGTATGGGATATTGTGGTGGAAAAGGATGCCAAAGATGCATATCGGTGTTAAAGACTATCCTGAGATTTTTCAGGTACGTTCATAGCTGTGACCCTAGGGGTTTCAAAGTGCAAAGCGTTGATAAAATACACTATGGGGTCGGAGGGTGTTTGCCCAAATGGAATGTAGATGATAGTGGCGTAAATGGTGCTCATTGGCCTCAATGAAAAACTTAGCTTTGCCCCTTTCCTTGAGGTTTTTTATTTTGTCATGCAACCAGTATGATATTATTAGCATTTGTTCTGTTTTAATGATTATTTTATTGTTATATAGATTAATATCCTGATTACTCACATCATCTGTACTTAGTCTTGATACTTAGCCCTTGGAACACTGTGATGCTGAATTTGAAGAATGACTTTTTTATGGAATGTGTTGTATGTTATTTTTTAAAATCAGGATAATATTATGTCATCGTATGTTTAAGGACATATTTTTAGTATATGTATGTCTTTATAATCATGACCTATTATACATAATCTTCTTGTTATCAGTCAGCATTTTAGAATCATATGAACATATATTGTATTGTTTGTATTTCATCTTTACAATCATTTACACAGTGCATGACCCGAGTATCTATGGTTAACATGCTGCAGCTGGTGCACATGCCCGTGGTGTCGTGATGTGCCAGGCTGTGGAGCACGTGCAGCTCGGGCTGACAGACGAAAGTGGGCAGCATTACGTGATGACTTCACAATGGGCACTAATTTATTTGGTTGTACACAAATAAGGGATTTGAGAAAGTGGACACACATTATGCACCATAAGATACACTCTTGATTTACACATCATGGGTAAGAACTATTAGCCCGATTTATTAAGACTGGAGTTTCATACGTCAGACTTAATGATAGGCATAAAGGGGGTAAGATGTGCCTAGTTCATTAAGTAGGGTGCACCTTTGTGTGTCTTGCCAGATATGTCACTCCAATCAGGAACTGGAGTACATTTCTGAAATGTTTGTCACACGGAAGTTTTTACAAACATCACTGACTATCATGACGACATCGGGATCTGTTCATACTACAGTAGAGATTCCGATATTCCGTCTGATAACTTCACTGATGCCTCTGATTAGCGCAGACAGACTTGGGCATTGACCCACAGATTGGTAGTTCATAGGCAGGCTAGTAAAAGTTAATCTCTGTGGGCTGCTTATGAGTCTTCTTTGATCACATGTTGTGGGGTAGCCAGTCACATGTGCTCCCCTCCTGTATATGCTGGCAAGATCCTTCCTTCTATGCCAGCTATAGTTTATCTAAGCTGATCTGATGAGGTGTTGTGATCTAGACTACCTGGTGGTTGTAGTACTTGTTGCTGTGTGCGATTGTGGAATTGACCCTTGTTGTATCTTTGTTGCTAGCTTCTTGCTCTTGCTTTTCTCCTAAATCTTTCATTGTTTTTTCCTGTTAGTTTGCTGTTTGTCAAAGTTTTGGTTTTTCCCTGTCTGTCTTTAGCTGTGTTTCCACTCACTCCTGCTCCTTCTTTCCCTGGTGGGAGGGAGGAATCAGATTAGCTCTGGTCAGGAGCATAGCCAGGCACGTGACTCAGGCATCTCCACCATTATGGGTGGTTAGGGATAGCCTAGGGCATAAGAGCTCCTGTCCCTTGCTTTCCTACAGTCACATTGTGACAAAGTTATGCCATAAAAGTGGCATACCTTCTGAAGAATTAGTTGGGTGGATTTCATCGAGCCCCCCTCCCTCCCATGCTTTGCACACTTGAGACAGGCTTGAAAACGGCAAAAGTGTCAAAATTTGCTTCATGAGAAATCTAGAAAAAATGCTTTGATTTATCTGAGCCTTTTACTTTAGTGCAGAACCTGTAGTCTATTATATACTGTGTGAGCCATTACATAACAATAATGATGCACCGGTAGTTTTAGTCTTAGCCTTATGTCACATGAAAATATATTTTTATTACATTATTTACTCATACTATCCTCATGCTGTGAGTGTGAAAATCCTCTTAAAGACCTCTACATAACTTTGTGAATTGTTGCTTTTAATATTGTTATTTTTGTCATTATTGTAGTGTTTCTTTTTGGCAGTGTGGTATAAATGTAGGATTTTCTGGTGAGCAAAGGACACAACGTGGAAACATGAAACCATATTTAGCTATTAGGTGAACCAGAGGTGGGATTCAGCCGGTTCTGTCTGGTTCGGGAGAACCGGTTGTTAAAATAGCAGCCGGTTCCCCGAATCGGCAAGAAACAGCTCTGGCGATCCGGCTCCCTGTATTCATCTGTGTTAGTGTCTTTAAGACTCTAACACAAATGAATCCCCGTACCTCCGCGCCACACTTCTGGGTGCAGTGGAGCCTGTCTGCTCCCTGACCCGGTGTGCAGCGATGCGCTGACGCTGCAGAGAGGTCACAGCAGTGTGAGGAGGTAGCTCCTCCTACTGCCGTCTGTCAGCGTCAATGTGCACAGACGAGCTGCGGAGGAGGACGGAAGACAGAGGAGAGGCCGCCGGTGCTGGGAGCAGGTAAGCGCTCAGTGAGCCGAAAATGCAGGGAGAGGGGAAGGATAAGATGGGAGCTATATGGGGAGAGGGGCCGCATAAAGATGGCAGCTATATGGGGAGAGGGGCCACATAAGATAGGAGCTATATGGGGAGAGGGGACCACATAAGATGGGAGCTATATGGGGAGAGGGGCCACATAAGATGGGAGCTATATGGGGAGAGGGGCCACATAAGATGGGAGCTATATGGGGAGAGGAGACCACATAAGATGAGAGCCATATGGGGAGAGGAGACCACATAAGATGGGAGCTATATGGGGAGAGGGACCACATAAGATGGGAGCTATATGGGGAAAGGAGCCGCATAAGATGGGATCTACATGGGGAGAGGGGCCACATAAGATGGGAGCTATATGGGGAGAGGGCCCACATAAGATGGGAGCTATATGGGGAAACGAGACCACATAAGATGGGAGCTATATGGGGAGAGGGGCCACATAAGATGGGAGCTATATGGGGAAATGAGGCCACATTAAGATGGCAGCTATATGGGGAAAGGAGACCACATAAGATGGGAGCTATATGGGAAAAGGAGTCATATGGGACAGGATCTGCAGGGGAAAAGGAGCACATGGGATGAGATCTGCTGGGGAAAGAGGCCATAATGAGATGGGATCTGCAGGGGAAAAGAGGTCATAATGGGATGTGATCTGCAGGGGAAAGAGGCCATAATGGGATGGGATCTGCAGGGGGGAGAGACCACATGGGATGGGATCTGCAGGGGGAAAGAGGCCATAATGGGATGGGATCTGCAGGGGGAAAGAGGCCATAATGGGATGGGATCTGCAGGGGGAAAGAGGCCATAATGGGATGGGATCTGGAGGGGGGGAGAGACCACATGGGATGGGATCTGTAGGGGAAAGCAGCCACATGGGATGAGATCTGTATCGGGAAGGTCGTCCGTTCCAATTTTAGCAGGGCTCCTTTAGTAATAATATTTAAAAATTGTAGAAAAACCGTTTAATACAAAATGACTGACAGTGACTGGAACAACTGGTGCTGGACAGGAGAGTGACGGTAGAGGAGGGGAAGAAGGGAAAAGAGATTATACTTTAAATTACTTGCATTTTTTGGTTTAGGAAAGTGCATGAAAATGGGTGTGGCTAACAAAATGGGTGTGGTTACTGAATAGGTGTGGTTTTCAAATGGGTGGGGTTTACAGAGAACCTGTTGTTAAAAATTTGAATCCCACCCCTGAGGTGAACTAAAGATTATGACCGATTGCCTAGCAGTGATTTTACTAAACTGTAGATGGTATGGATATAAGATATCAAATATTGTCTTGTAGGATATAGCATAATCCAGATATTCTACAGTCTGAATATAGTATAAATCAGACATTATCTAGTGTTTCTATTTATTTGAAGAAAGTTATACACACAGATAATAAAGTTGATACTAGGATTTGCATTCATAATTGTTGCATTGCGAGAAACAAAAATTGAAAAATGTAAAGGGGGCATTTCTAATTCTCTGCCTGTTGCAGGGTTAGCACCAATATTAATTATTATCACTAATAAGCTAGCTTGTTAATAATGTAACATGGGCTAACTACTGATATTAATTGTTATCATATTTGAATAATAATTAATATATGACGTAACATACAATTGAAAAATGTGAAGGGGACATTTCTAATTAATGAAAATTATGGAATTTTAGTACCATCTAAAATTGTCTTACACAACCTAATATGTAACATTATGTATTATTGGATATGTTAAATTATTGTTTTAAAAAATATTTTTGTCGAAGAAATAATAAGTGAAAAATCAACCTAATGGAAGATACAGTAAGCAAAAACTTCTTTCAAAAGGTGATTAAAAAAATGGACTGAATCGATAGATCTAAAAATACACAGAATCTAATGCAGGGTCAGAGATCAAACCGGGTGTGGGGCTTTACAGTAGACAAGAAAGGCTGAGTTAAGTGGCTCTTAGCAGACGTCAGATACTGTGTTTCTATGGAAATATCTCAGAAAAGGTTTCAAATATGGCTGCTAGATAACGTGTTTGACTTGGAGTTTATTATAAATACATCCAGCGTTTGTATAAACCTAATTGGTGTATCTGTCTGCGTTATCACTTTCACTCTTCAGTAACTTCATGCTGACAAGTAAAAACAAGAAATTGTTCCAAGTATTTTCCATTCTGATTAATTATTTTCTGATCACGTTCACACATCTACTACATACATAATACCATGTACATCATAAGCGTTAAAGATAAAAACAGTTCTTATCACTAAATGTATGGACATATGGAGAACTTTTACATGTTGAACAATCTCAAATACATATGAGAACAAGATTTATTCAAATGGCCACTTACAATTTTTAAATATATAAAGACATAATGTAGTTTTATCTAGAATTCCATATTAATGGATAGAATTTGCTCATCCCATATCAAGATACAGAAAAGACAAAAAAACATGGCAAATAACTATTATGGATATTAAAATCTATCCAATATAAATCTAATAACTAACTAACAATCATTTTAATACTTTATCATTGGCTCATCATTATATTGCTGAATGAAAAAGGGTAAAGAAAAACTCACAGATAATTGTGACCATAATACAGAAAAGAAATATGTAAATTACAAATTCAGCTTCTCAATTAGATATATAATGAGATAAATAGTTGGAAAAAGAATAACACAAGCGTATAAAAACACATATATCATTGTTTTTCTGCATCTGTTTATCCAATTATCTCACTGAATACAATAATATGTAATTGGGTTGCAAAATTACTGAATCGTTAACACATTCTGGAAATGCCAAAGTATTAAACCTTGCCATGCAAGTTGCATTAAGCTATTACGTGGTGACATAAACTAACACCTAACCAGATCACTTCAGACAGCTGATGTGCAGGCAGTTGACAACTTGAGTGGGCTCTCTGGATACAATTAACAACTTACATTAGTGTATATTTTCTGCAAAAATACCTAAATACCCATGCCATGATGACATAATTACTACCTGGTCATCCAGCTGTCATTCTTTACTGCAATGTATGTGTATATATACTGTATAATCTTAGTATACAGTATATAACTTTAGTATATATATATATATATATATATATATATATTTATATATATATATATATATATATATATAAGTACCCATGCCATGATGACATAATTACTACCTGGTCATCCAGCTGTCATTCTTTACTGCAATGTATGTGTATATATACTGTATAATCTTAGTATACAGTATATAACTTTAGTATATATATATATATATATATATATATATATATTTATATATATATATATATATATATATATAAGTACCCATGCCATGATGACATAATTACTACCTGGTCATCCAGCTGTCATTCTTTACTGCAATGTATGTGTATGTATACTGTATAATCTTAGTATACAGTATATAACTTTAGTATATATATATATATATATATATATATATATATAATATATTATGTATAAATTAATATATATTTTATCTCTTTGTTATTATTTTTATATATATATAAATACACACATACATACGTATATATATAATGTATATATATATATATATATATAAAATAAATATATATAAAAGTACCCATGCCATAATGTCATATTTACTACCTGATCATCCAGTTGGCATTCTTTACTGCAATGCCTGTGTGTGTGTGTGTGTGTGTGTGTGTGTGTGTATACACACACATATATCTCAAAATATTTATATATTATATAAAGATATATATATGTGTATATATATATATATATATATATATATATATATATATATATATATATATATATATATAGTTAGTATATTTTTCAAATTTATATATATACACCGTATATATATATATATACTGTGTGTGTGTGTATATATATATATGCATCTATGTATATATATATATATGTATATATATATACAGTAAATATAATATATTATGTATAAAGTATGTATATATTAATATAGATATTTAGAGAGAGAACGATATAGATTATATATACATGTACATATCAGTTCCATCCTAGTCATATTCTAGTTGTGTTCACATATCCACAGGTCACTCCACCATACAGTCATACAGTATGAGTGTCCTTATCATAGCATCAATCACTGGTCAGTGGCTTTGTAAGAGTTCAGATTAAATTGAAAGCCCTTCACCCCCTATTCCATATATTAAGTTCCCATTAATATCATAAAACTATGGTCATTATAAAGTAGCCCCAGTAGAAATACAGAAAGAGTTGTTACCTTATCAGGGTGTATGATGGATATGAGTCCAAGCAATGTTCACGTTTCGGCA
Source organism: Anomaloglossus baeobatrachus (assembly GCF_048569485.1). Classification (NCBI taxonomy): domain Eukaryota; kingdom Metazoa; phylum Chordata; class Amphibia; order Anura; family Aromobatidae; genus Anomaloglossus; species Anomaloglossus baeobatrachus. The sequence continues at coordinate 80,111,732 of NC_134360.1, forward strand.
GGTGCTGTAGCTTCCTCAGGCTCTATCCTGTTACTTTCTTTCCTACTAACTTACTTCCTTAGTTTATACATCTGCTTTCTGAGTTCTTTTACAATGTATGTCCCTTGTTTCCTCATATTTGGGCTTTTGCCCATTCTCTGATCTCTTCCCAATGCCATCCTAGCTTCTGCACATACTACAAGCCCTCTATTACCACCTAGCTACTTTGCACTTTATAAAGTCTTTACCTGAGCCCTTTAAATCCTGCGCTGCTACTTAGTTGTCGTCAGTTGTGCCTGTGCCTGTGTCTCTGCTGACTGTCTCTGATGCCTCCTCGCTGTGTCTCTTCCCCCTCTCCTTCCTCTGTTCCTATGAGCAGTAGTTAGTGGTTGTGCACAGGAATCTGACAGCGCTGGGCTGGATGATCTCTTCTCTCCATGTGATCACAGCCTGGATTCACACTGCAGCCTCAGGACCATGCACTGAAGCATATTGTGTCCTCTCTGTGGACTTCACATCCCTGGTGAACTGAATTCAATTACAAGGACTTGGATACAGGAGTTCACAAACAGATTTCATCATTTTTTTAATTTTCATTTCAGCTTAGAAAATTGGTTTATTTTTAAATGTTATTTTTAATTTTATAAATGTAATCTAAAAAGTTCCTGTCCACAGTGGGGTTCACAATTTAATTTTTTTATCATTGTCTTTTTAAATTAATAGACACGTCCAAAAATTAACAGAAGAAATCAAATATGAAATACTGTGACTCTAAAACAACATAATGATACAGCTGCGGTGTCATCCACATGATAATAATATAATAATATCTTTATTTCTATAGCGCCAACATATTCCGCAGCGCTTTACAATTCAGAGGTTCATATACAGACAATCATAAGTAACAGTTATAGAAGATACAATAATTAAAGCAAAAATAAACACAACCCTGCTCATAAGAGCTTACAATCTACAATGTAGTGAGGTGGGGGGGACACAAGGTACAAGTGCTTATTTACAATGACGGTCCAGCCATCTCAAAGAAATGGGGGATAGATAAAGGCTGCATGAGCCAGTCACAAGCCAATCTTTGTAACGTTTTGGGTGCGGTGGAGTGAAATGGAGAATTAATGCTCTGAAAATAGTGGAGGGGATATATATAAATTAACTTTCATTAGGGAGGGTGATAGGCCGTCCTAACAAGGTGTGTTTATAGGCATGGTCTGAAGCTGTGTAAGTTGTGGATCATCTTAGTTTCTTGGGGTAGAGCATTCCAGAGGACTGGTGCAGTTCAGGAGAAGTCTTGGAGCCAGGAGTGGGAGATTCAGATTAGTGTGGATGTTAGTTGAAAGTCGTTTGCGGAGTGTAGAGAACGGGTAGGGTGATAGATGGAGATGACGGGGGGTTCCACACATGATCGTAATACTCCAGTGTAATACATTTTTTGTTTTTTAACATTTAGTCATTCAAGGGTTTACCTAAAATGGTTCTCCAAGATCATAAAAAATGTTGCCAAAGGCATGTGACAAAATGAGAAAATAACCCATAGTCACTCATTATATCCAGTGTCACTCCAGTGCTTCTATCCATCTTTGCTTTCTACACACGTGACCACTGCAGCCAATCCCTGGTCTCAGTATTCTTGTGCTATACTTAGCTGAGCCCAATAATCGCTGCAGCCAAGTAAACATAAATACATCAGGAAGCACTAGGGCCACAGTGGTGGAAATATTTCTGGTTAGTATAGGTTCTTTTGTTATATTATCCTTTTGCCTATCTTTGGCCAAATTTTTTTATGATCTCCGAAACCCCTTAAAAAGCAAGATGCGATCATGGTTACAGAGACCAAAATAAATACCCCACATTTGTATAAGATAGCTGTCAGTCAAATGATTGCTGGCTAACAGCTATCTCACTTTTCGTGCACTCCTGTGTCCTCCAACAAGGGTAAACTCCACAACCATACACAGCAATAGGTATCACACCAGATAATCTGGATCACCACACCTCCCCATGAAGGACCGGTCGGGGGCTCAGTCGAGATCTCTTGGTGTAGTCGCGTCCCCTACCGGCACACTTAATGAAACAGTGGTTGTAAATATGGTGGAGATGGGGGGGATGTATTCTCCAAGGGGCTTTGGCTTCTTTACCTCTGTGGTAGGCTTTAGTCCCATTAAATGAGAGTCAGACACCGTATTTTCTTCCAACACAACAACTTTATTGTAGATAAATGTTTAATAAAAATTTTCTTCCCTGTAAGAGAGACCCCAATTCTTCAGGGGACAGGACACACATTTCCACATCATTTTCTTTAACCTAGCTATTATAGAGTCCCAACGGTATCCAGCTGCACCGACATTTCCTGCTACGGATTTGGACATACTGGCCAGGCTGATCCCCACATTAGGAGTCCCTCAGCACTAGATACATGGTAGCGGTCCCTAGGACTTGGCCTCACGCTTCGCATCTGTGTCTTTCTTGCCAACACAGTAGCCACAGGGGCACCCTTTTCTGGCCCTAAATCCGTTCTTTTCTTCCACTCTGCCTGCACAGCGTCCTTCTTCACCACACTCCTCTCCCAATCTCCTTCTCCTCCTTTTTCTACCCCAGGAGGTCGGGCCTATCTTCTTCTCTTGGACCAAACTATGGGGGTACTGTACCATCTTGTGGTGAACTGCAGAACTACACCACAACCCACGGCATTCACATGACTGTTTCACATATTTAACTGTATTCTCACAATATCAGGACACAGGTCTTCGGGGAGGTTAGTAGGGCTCCTGCCACCCCCCTACATTCCCCCCTCGTTATCCATTGCAGTTCTCGGCTAGACGTGCAACACAAAGGCATAACTACACAGAAAAACAAAACTTTGCAAGTATGTGGGTGCAGTTCCTGGATACAACAAATGGAATAAAACATAAAAAAACTTTCAGCAGGTTCATAAGGCACAATACACAGGGCAGGGCAACGTCCATGGGAGGCAACAGAGCAAAGTCCATGGGAGCACTGATCATCGAACTCATCCGCCTTTGGGCCTTCCATCCAATTTCCGGGCCAGCGTGTCTCCCTGCATCCACTCTTTTACTACCGCCTCCTTCAAGGTCTGGAGGCTCCGGATCTCCTCCCATTTGCTTGGAGAGGGCCCCGCTCCTGCCACTTGCTCCCTTCAGAGCTCACTGCTGGGTGCCGAGTGCAAGGAGGTTTTCACTGGTCTAACCTGGGGTACCGGGCTTGCTGGCCTCAACGGTATACCCCTACCCCTCACGTATTGGGGAGCAGAAGCCGTCACCGTTGTGGCACCAGCCTGGAACCAGGGCACGACCAATCCTACCTCCTCACGGCCTGGTTCATCCTCCTTATCCTTCTCCGACTCCAGCTCCATCTCTTCCAGCATGGGCATGTTGATGTCATCCGGCGGGGCCTCCGGTTCTTTTTCCAGAGCTCTACCAGCCACAGGGGCTGTTGGCGCGACTTCTGGCTCCTCCGTAACCAGCCAGGTTCAGCACTGTACCTTCAACTCTGTACACGCCAGGCCCAGGGCGGAATGTGCGGTGGAGCCCCAGTTTATGTATACTGGCATCTCCGCTCCGGCACCCGGCGGCTGCTGGGGTATGTCACCCGCCGATCCAGGAGTAATCAGCTCAATCACCTCCAGCAGCTTACTGGGATCTCTGGCACTCTCCATGTCTTGCTCAATGCACGTCTTGTTCTCTCGCTGTCTCCCACAAAATGGCGCCGTCCAGAATGGTGAAATGTATTTCCTGCGGCCCAGGCCTGCCTTTTCCAGCACCAGCAGCCTGCCGCATCACCCACCTATCCACACCCACAGCCAAACTTCTGATACACACTGGGTCTTAATCACTGTTAGGCGTTTCTTCAACGGCCCTGCCCCTCTCGCAGGAACTCCTTCTCCTCAAGGATGGACCTCATTTTCAGCACCTCCTCTCTTTAAGGCAGCCACACCTGCAGACCGGGTAAGTATTCGTGCCACTAAGGGCCGTTACCTCCCACAATGGGTCGGGTCTCTCTCCCTCCGGTCACTCACCACCATCTATGGGCTTGTGCTGCCATCCACCATTTTGTCACAGTTCACTTGCGGTGAATCTTGCTACCGCTTTTCTTCGGACGCTCCACTTTCAACATCAAGGGTATTTTCTTCCCCGCCTCCATGCGAGGAACTGTCATCCTGCTGACTATGCCAAACTGAAGGACCGGTTGAGGGTTCAGCCGAGATCTGTTGGTGCAGTCGCGTCCCCGACCGACACACTTCATGAAGCAGGGATTGTAAATATGGTGGAGATGGGAGTTCTATTTCGCGTCCGTCTCTTTTTTGCCAGCCCACTAGCTGCAGGGGCGCCCGTTTCTGACCCAGGATCCGTTCTTTTCTCCCACTCTGCCTGCACAGCCTCCTTCTTCCTCTTCTTCACCACACTCCTCTCCTAATCTCCTCCTCTTTTTTCAACCCCAAGGGGTTGGGCCTATCTCCTTCTCTTGGACTGAACTATGGGGGTACTGTGTCATCTTGTGGTGAACTGTAGAACTACACCACAACCCATGGCATTGACATGACTGTTTCTATTACTGGTAACTTACACAAAGTTAACTGTATTCTCATCAATATCAGGACACAGGTCTTTGGGGAGGTAAGTAGGGCTCCTGCCACCTCCCTGACTCGCCCCAGGGCTATGGGGTACTCGGTCCCGGGCCGTATATTTACGGGGACAGTTCACTGGGTGGGCGTTGCCCGGTTCCGTGACCCTGGGGGTCGCTTAAAAGGGGTTATGTACAGGGAAGAAATAATAAAGTTTTTGTTGTGACGCCATTTGCGGGTTGTGGCTAGGTAGATGGAGCCGCCGCTGCACAGTCTCTCACCGCTGGCACTGATGTTAATGGCAGCCTGGATGTTGGGCCCACTGCAAGTAGGGTCGGGGCCCCACAGGGGGTAGGTGATGGAGTTAGGCGCAGAAAGAAGGTATGCCACACAAGTGATTTTAGTGTAACTGGGTTCTTTACTCACAGCGGTTTCATGGCTTGTACCTGGAGGAAGGCTGGTCCTTACCACTGGTTCCCTTAGTTCCACTGCCAGTTTGGTGACCTGGTGGCTTCTTTCCCCCACACCCTTCTCTAGTTGGTGGGTCCCCGTGGCTTGGAGCATATGGGAGTCCCCTTCTGGTAGTCTCTCAGTCTTTAGTCCATACGGCGGGCAGTTTGAACCCTGTAGGGTCGGTGTTCTGTTCTTGTCCCTGGTTCTCCCATCACTGCGCGTGCCCCCGGACTTTACAGTCAGTGAGGTCCTGGATGGTCCTCTCACTATGCAGATTTTATCAGTTCTACCTGGAGCATTTAAAAACCTATATAGCAATGAAAAACAACATAAAAACAACGTCCACTCAAAATATAATGTATGCAAAGTGTGCACAGTACAACATTCCAACCTGTACTATTGAAAAAAATGAGATTTTTGGCAAAAAAATTGCAATTTTTCGAGCTACCTCGCCACTTCACGGCAAATCTCCTGGGGCAGTCCTACACTAAAATATTTTTATTTAAAGTGTGCCATGCGGCCTCACAAATGCAAAAATAGGACTGCACAGCACATACCTGGTGCTTTTCAGATCCGTCTCATGACTGATTCATGGTTGTGGGCGGGACAGGCCCAAGCACATGCTGCTTGGAATATATAGCCTGTGGACAGGGCTAGATGGCAATGTGTGAACAGCCACCAATCGCCAAAAATCAGGACAGATGGAAAATCCTGCCACCCCCTGACTCGCCCCAGGGCTATGGGGTACTCGGTCCCGGGCCGTATGTTTATGGGGAAGGTTCACTGGGTGGGCGTTGCCTGGTTCCGTGACCCTGTGGGTCGCTTAAAAGGCGTTATGTACAGGGAAGAAATAATAAAGTTTTTGTTGTGACGCCACTTGAGGGTCGTGGCTAGGTAGATGGAGCCGCCGCTGCACAGTCTCTCACCGCTGGGACTGATGTTAATGGCAACCTGGATGTTGGGCCCTCTGCAAGTAGGGTTGGGGCCCCACGGGGGTAGGTGATGCAGTTAGGCGCAGAAAGAAGGTATGCCACACAAGGGATTTCAGTGTAACTGGGTTCTTTACTCACAGCGGTTTCATGGCTTGTACCTGGATGAAGGCTGGTCCTTACCACTGGTTCCCTTAGTCCCACTGCCGGTGTGGTGACCTGGTGGCTTCTTTCCCCCACACCCTTCTCTAGTTGGTGGGTCCCCGTGGCTTGGAGCGTCTGAGGGTCCCCTTCTGGTAGTCTCTCAGTCTTTAGTCCATACGGCGGGCAGTTTGAACCCTGTAGGGTCGGTGTTCTGTTCCGGTCCCTTGTTCTCCCATCACTGCGCGTACCCCCAGACTTTACAGTCAGTGAAGTCCTGGATGGTCCTCTCACTATGCAGATTTTATCAGGTCTACCTGGAGCATTTGCCTGACCTAGGGCTCTGTACCCCGTCGGTGCAATGGTTCCGAGAGTACTACACCATTCTCCTTCGGCAACCAAACGCCTGCGCCTGACAGGTCACTGTTACACACTCCCTTTAGTACAGGTACGTCCGTCTCCTCTCATTTCCACTTACTGACTGTCTGACCCTTCCTCCCTGGTTGTCGTCTAGGTGGCCATCCATTGAGTCCAACTCTAGTCTATCACCAGTCCTTGGGGAAGGGAAAAACAGGGATTATATATGTGTTTTGGTGTTACCAGCATTGGTCTTCCAGGTTCCTGGGGGTAGGCCCTGCATCTTTGACCGGATGCAGTTCCTTGTAGCTCCTGATGGCTTCAGGGGCGCTACACCCCTACACCCAGACCAACTAAGATAAACTATAGCTGGCACAAATCAAGTATCCAGCCATGTAGAAGGAAAGCAGATGTGATTGGCTCCCCCACAACATGTGATCAAAGATGAGTCACAAGTAGGGCTGACCGGACCTGGACTGTTATTGTCCGGATCTGCGCGGTTTCAAAGATGCCGGGTGTACAATCCGAAATCGGCACTGGGGAAATTAAAGGAAAAATAAATGAAAAAAGAATTAAGGAAACATTTCTTACTTACGGAGACTCAGTGTCATGGTGACAAACTGCTTCCGGGTCGCGCATTCACTTTCTTTACTGCGCAATAGGGTCATCATCGCATAACACAGATTTCCTTGCTTTCCCCGCCCACTGGCCGTCCTGTCGTCTGTGATTGCTTGCAGTCAGGTAACAAATTTCCTTGGAAACACCAAATCAGAAAGCTATAAAGATCTGGTGGAAAATCTTCTTCAGGCATATCATAATCTTGGCTGAAACATGTCATTAAAGATTCATCAATTGCATTCGTATTTAGACTTCTTTGCACCAAACTGCAGAGCAGTGAGTGATGAGCACTGTGAGCGATTTCACCAGGAAATTGCGACTATTGAAAAACGATATCACGGTAATTAGAACCCTTCAATGCTTGCAGACTACTGTTGGACTTTCACCAGAGATATAATCAAATGCTTGAATACAAAAGACAAGTAAAAAGGAGCCGAGTATCCAGTGACTAAGGACATATTTTGTACTGTGTAATAACGTATATTAATAGTTAAAATTATAATTGTTCAAAGTGCTTAGACATGTGAATTAATTAATTATATACAGCAATTTAAATACATTTTAGTTTCCTCTGAATACATCTAATAAAATTTGTTTGACAATACATGTGCAGTTTTATATTTGTAGAAGTAATAACTACATGCTATAATTATTTATTAATTTACGTAACAGTAAAATGCTAACTCTTCGATTTTATGGAAACTAGAGCCAAATAACAGTTTTCCTTGTCATATTTGAATTCAGTGCATCAAAATCATTAAGAATGGCTAATGTGATTTTTGAATCAGACCACTTTCGCAATTTTGTTGCCTAGCGTAATCAGTACCTGTAAATTATACCCTACTGATATACAGATTCTACGTTATGATGATACAATACAGCACCTAAACAATTAAAACGCTAGAAAGACAAAGCATACCTCCATCAGTTCCATACAATGCCACAAATCAGTACATAACAAGAACATATTTGGTATCCCTGTAATCATAACAAATTATACAATACAGTCAACATTATTTTTGGTGGAGTAAATAAGGTAAAAAATTATGTGATTTTTTTTTCCCCCATCCATTAAATAGTGATGAGAAGATAATTTGAATTTTGAATTTGTAGACTTTGCTGAAATTCCAGAAGAATTCAAAAATCAAATAATTGAAAAGCCTATAGTTGGCTTGAAAATATGAGTTGAACACTGTGAGATTCTCTTGAAGTCAATTGAACATGTTTTGAGCTTTATAATGCAAACAGGTATTTAATGTCCAAATGACTTCAAACTATCTGGCTGGGGAAAAACAGATGGTAACCAGAGGTAATTAACAATATACTTAACAACACACTACAATATAATCAATTTTGGGCTACCTAAATTCTTAAATTGTATAAACGGCCTAAAAATAATAAAAATTATTTGTTGGAATGCATGCAGTGGTACTGCTTATAGAAAGGTTTTGCAAACAGAAGAAGTTGAGCCATTTTCACACTGCAGGGCACTGCGGCTGATGCTGCTGCCCCTGACTGTGAAGCCCCTGCTCCTGCTACGGCACGTTCCCCTCTCCCTCCCCACGACGCGCAATGCCCACGCTGGCCCCCCTTCCCTGACCTTTATGTCACCTCCCAGGGGCATTCCGAAGGCCCTCCCCCGGGCTTTATAAGCAGCACCCGGAGTCCATCCTCCCTCTCACCATACTGCCCTCAGTTTGAGCATCGGCCGCCCCCCCCTCCCCTAGGAAGATTCGATACAAGATCTCAAGTCGCAGCTGGTGGAAGAGGGGTTTGGTGAGAGCCAACCTGCCACGGACGGCCGTAGGCATCGGGCCTCCTCCCTCAGGTTTAAGGCGGATTTGTGCCTGTGTGCAGAGCTGCGGCCAAAATAACAAGCAACCCCCTCTTTGAAATAATATGAGCAGTGTCACGTGGAAACCTTAAAGTACAAAAGAAAATATAATCCATGTGTGGTCTCACTCATTGCGTGGCGGGGGGGGGGAGAACCGGTGGGTGGGTCTCTGCAGTCAGCTGGCTGCAGCAATAATCCAGCTGTGCAATTTGCTACATGAAGATGCAATAGCTTTTCATTATGCTGTCCAAAAATTACACCTTTATTACGGAGACAAAACATGTGTATTGTACCTGTGGCGCCCTGGACAAGCCAGGTCGTCACAGAACTACACCAACACAGCCCACACCCCGGTTAAGCACACCGAAGCCAAACACAAAATCCTTGTTGCCTTCCTCCAGGGGCTGATGTCCACACCAGGGGGTGGGCCAGGCGATTGGTCCCGCCCGCCGAGGAGTTCACAGTCCTGGAGGCGGGAAAAGGAGGGAGTTGAGAGTTTGGAGTTGATAGTTTGAAGTTGAAGTGAGAGGAGTGAAGTGGTAGAGGAGCAGACTGAAGGCGGTCCGGGTGTGTGGCCCGGACGGTACAGCAAGGTTGGCAGACGGTGGTGACCGTCTGCAGGAGAGGCCGATTGGAGCGAACCGTAAGGACCGTGGACGGGCAGTGGCCCGGCGGTACCGGACCGGAGAGCAAAGAGAAGCCAGCACCATCCGGCAGGGCTTACGGACCCCGACCAGGCTAGGAGTCGCCGTTAAATTGGTCAAATCCGTTAGCGAAGGGAACCTCCGGGGTTTCCCAGCAGTCAAGACCCGATTGAAGGCGACAGCTCACACCGTAGAGGGAGACACAGTCACCGCCAAGGCTACAGTTCCCAGGGCCAGAGCCTGCGGGCAAAAGGGGCTCCCTCAGCATCCATCACAAGCTGGGGAGCGGGTTACCGGTGGAAGCCATTGGAACTATAAACACAACGTAGGTGCAGGGAAAGGCAGTCACCATCAACCTGCCGGGAAGAGAAACACCGCAGCCGTCTGTGGGACCCGTCCATCCAGCCGTTTGTTTGACCAGAGACTCCGTGTGAATTACTGGCTGAGTGAGTACCACCGTGCCGTGCGGCACAGCGCTGCCCCCCGCGACCCTGCACCCCACCAGGCCCCGTAACCCGCCTGCCATCCACACATCCCTACCCCTCACCGGGCCCCAGGACAACCAACCCCCCTACCCACGGAGGGGAGAACCAACATCCAACCTGCTCCCTGTCATCGCTTCCGGGATCCCCGTCCAGAGCAGCGGTGGTGTCACCAATCTCACCACAACCGTGGGTGGCGTCACGGACAATATCCCTAAACCCAAACCACCCCCTTTCACTCACGGGTGAGGAACGCCGCTTGAGTCTCCGGGATCTGGCCCACCGCTCGAGCCACCACCGAGCAGTAGCAGCAGCAGCCGGACCCGAGCAGTGGGTGAGCACAGCGTCCCCTCCTCCGCCCGCGACATACCGTTTATGAATATGAAAAAGTAATAGCCTGTCAGCTGGAAGTGAAAAAAAAAATCCCTTTTTTGGGGTCTGCAACTTGTTCACCAACAACAAAAACATTAGGCAATTGCAAAGGATTTTTATCAAGCTATCAAAAAATGATCCACTCTTTCTGGAAATAAAACAGTTGCAACGTTTTGAACTTGAAGAAGCTATGTCTTGTTGTGACCAAGTCTTTAACGCTATTTTGAGAGCTGTTTCTTGAAGATAAAAACATGAGGTTACGTTAACTAACATCAGTAGTACTATATTGTACTATAAGATACAGTGAGCGGCCATGAGATGTGTACCTGACATGCTTGATTAAGAAATAACGTCTGGAACACCAATTCTGAGTCTGAACTGGGTGCAAAAACCTAAAAAATCTACACTATATGGAGAGAAGGTATGCACACCAGTGACTATGTAAGGGGAATATATGAAAAGCAGAAACTGCTGTGTGAATACTGACATGAAAAATCCAATAGCTATATGTAATAATGAAAACTGACATGCTTGTACAGTAGCGGTGGCAGGAGCTGCATGGTAGGGCGTTAAGACAGGGCAGGCAAACTGGAGATGCGGGGAGAAGGTGGGGGATTTTATGCACATTTTCTGGACCTGTCTGGCTCTGGGGCGGTTCTGGGACAGAGTGGGCAAGGTGATCAGATATGTGACTGGTACTACCCAGGTTCTTGGCCCGGAGATATTCTTGTTACAGCTCTCGGAGACCCCAGTCTCTTCGTACAAAAAAATCGTTGTTGCGTTTCTTGGTGATGGCAGCTAGATCGTGCATCTCCCTGAAATGGAAGTCTGACGCTTCCCCCACGCTGGCCCTTTGGGACTCAAGGGTCAGTGACCTGCTGCAAATGGAGGACCTGACTTCCTTGATTTATGATAAGCATGAGCTCTTCTACAGGACCTGTTCCCCTGGCTGGAATTTAGGTTTTCCAGTGAGTATGACCGCTTAATGGCTGATTGATGTTTACTGCCTGGCCTGGGTGGGTTTCTTCCCCTGGAGGTACTGGCTCTTCCCTTTTCCTTATCCTTCCTGGCTTTCCCTCTGCCCCTGTTTCACCCCCTCCCCCTGCCTTCTTTGTCTACCTTTCCCTTCCACTCCCTTCTTTTTATTTTTCTTCCTCCTCCTATATTCTTCTCAGAGGGTCTCTTCCCCTAATGTCAGTGGGGCCCGGTTTTTAACCAGTGTCTCACAATCCTTCCAAATCCCTTTCTGTAAATTCTAAGATGTACAGACCCACATTCTGGCAGGGGTAGGCTATTTTGCTTTACTACACCGTGTGCAAAATTATTAGGCAAGTTGTATTTTAGAGGATTTTTTTCTTATTATTGATCAACAACTATGTTCTCAATCAACCCAAAAGACTCATAAATATCATAGCTTAACCCCTTCACGATCAGCCGAATTTTCGCTTTCCGTTTTTTTTTCGCCATTCTTTTTCTGAGACGTAACTTTTTTATTTTTCAGTCAATATGGTCATGTGAGGGCTCATTTTTTGTGGAACGAGCTGTACTTTTGAATTAAACCATAGGTTTTACCATATAGTGTACTGGAAAACGGCAAAAAAAATTCCAAATGCAGAAAAATTGCAAAAAAAGTGCAATAGCACTATTGTTTTTGAGATATTTTATTCACTGTGTTCACTGTATGGTAAAACTGATGTGTGGGTGTGATGCCTCAGGTCAGTGCGAGTTCTTAGACATCAAACATGTATAGGTTTACTTTTATATAAGTTAAAAAAAATTCAGAAGTTTGTCTGAAAAAAGTGGCGCACGTTTTAAGCCATATTCTGTGACCCGTAGCGTTCTCATTTTTCGGGATCTATGACTCAGTGATGGCTTATTGTTTGCGACTCGAGCTGACATTTTTAACGGTACCATATTTGTGCAGATGCTACGTTTTGATTGCCTGTTATTGCATTTTGCGCAAAAGTTGTGGCGACAAAAAAAGTCATTTTGACGTTTGGAATTTTTTTTGCCGCTACGCCGTTTACTGGTCAGATTAATTGATTTTATATTTTGATAGATCGGGCGTTTCTGAACGCGGCGATACCAAATGTGTGTATATTTTTTATTTTTTTAACCCTTTAATTTTCAATGGGGCGAAAGGGGGGTGATTTAAACTTTTAGGTTTTTTTGTTTTTTTTAATTTTTTAAAACTTTTTTTTTTACTTTTTTTTTTTATTTTACTAGTTCCCCTAGGGGGCTATAGCGATCAGCAATCCGATCGCTCTGCACTATCTGCTGATCACAGCTACACAGCTGTAAACAGCAGATATGTGCACTTCCTGCTTCCCTGGCTTCCGTACAAAGCAAAAGTGAAAGTGGTTCATGTCTAGCACAGGAGTCATCACATGACCCTGTGCTACCATGACAACCACTGGAAGTCACGTGATCATGTCACGTGACTTTTGGTATCGGGCGGTAAGTAAAACTTTACCGCGATCGCATTTATAATGGCGCTGTCACATATTGACAGCGCCATTACAGGGGTTAAACGGCACGAGCAGATAACGATTCTGCTCATGCCTGGCAGGCACACATCTCAGCTGTGAAAATCAGCTGAGATGTGCACCGATCGCGGCATGCTGCTGCCGGCAGACCGCGGGCAGTAACGTTATGACCGCTAGGACGTAATTTTACTGCCCGCGGTCGTTAAGGGGTTAAAATTTTTGGAAGTTGGAGTGGGGTTTTTTTAGATTTGGCTATCTTAGGAGAATATCTGTTTGTGCAGGTAACTATTACTGTGCAGAATTATTAGGCAGCTTAATAAAAATCAAATATATTCCCATCTCACTTGTTTATTTTCACCAGGTAAACCAATAAAACTGCACAACATTTCTGACATGCAAAAACAAAACCCCCAAAAAATGAGTGGACCAATATAGCCACCTTTCTTTATGATGACACTCAACAGCCTACCATCCATAGATTCTGTCAGTTGCTTGATCTGTTTATGATCAACATTGCGTGCAGCAGCCACCACAGCCTCCAGACACTGTTCCGAGAGGTGTACTGTTTTCCCTCCCTGTAGATATCACATTGTATGAGGGACCACAGGTTCTCTATGGGGTTTAGATCAGGTGAACAAGGGGGCCATGTCATTATTTTTTCATCTTTTAGACCTTTACTGGCCAGCCACGCTGTGGAGTGGTTGGATGCATGTGATGGAGCATTGTCCTGCATGAAAATCATGTTTTTCTTGAACAATACTGACTTCTTCCTGTACCACTGCTTGAAGAAGTTGTCTTCCAGAAACTGGCAGTAGGTCTGGGAGTTGAGCTTCACTCCCTCCTCAACCCGAAAAGGTCCCACAAGATCATCTTTGATGATACCAACCCATACCAGTACCCCACCTCCACCTTGCTGGTGTCTGAGTCAGAGTGGAGCTCTCTGCCCTTTACTGATCCAGCCTCTGGCCCATCAAGAGTCTCTCTCATTTCATCAGTCCACAAAACCTTTGAAAATTCATTCTTAAGATATTTCTTGGCCCAGTCTTGACGTTTTATCTTATGCTTCTTGTTCAAAGGTGGTCATTTTTCAGCCTTCCTTACCTTGGTGATGTCCCTGAGTATGGCACACCTTGTGCTTTTTGATACTCCAGTAATGTTACAGCTCTGAAATATGGCCAAACTGGTGGCAAATGGCATCTTGGCAGCTTCACGCTTGATTTTCCTCAATTCATGTGCAGTTATTTTGCGCCTTTTTTGCCTAACTTGCTTCTTGCGACCCTGTTGGCTATTTGCCATGAAACGCTTGATTATTCAGTGACCACGCTTCAAAGGTTTGGCAATTTCAAGACTGCTGCATCCCTCTGCAAGACATCGCACAATTTTGGACTTTTCAGAACCTGTCAAATCTCTCTTCTGACCCATTTTACCAAAGGAAAGGAAGTTGCCTGTGCGCACACTGCGTTTTTACTCGCGGTTTTACCCACGGTTTTGCTGCAGAAATTTCTTGAAAAATGTTTGTAACCTTTCTGCAGACATTTCCCACCAACACCTATGCGAAAAAAAAATAGCTGTGCGCACACTGCGTTTTTTTCTCAAGAAAATTCTTTCTGCAGAATTTCTTGAGCAAATTTCTTGAGAAAATGTGCATGTCACTTCTTTTCCGCAGGTACCTGCGGTATTTCACTCCATTCACTGTAATGTAATCGCGAAATACCGCGGGTATACCGCAGGTAGCAAATTATGTGCGGTATACCCTCGGTATAGCTGCGGTTTACCTGCCTGCGTTTTGCAGGGAAGTGATGTCATTATGACAGGAAGAGGAAGCGGAGCAGAGTAAACACACACACATGTGCCGCCCCCGTGCCAGCAGCCGGCGCTGCTCGGATCCGGGCCTGCTGGGGTAGTGGCTCGAGGGTCTCTGGACCCGGGGGTCTCACGGACACGCTGAATAAATGGGGGGACGTAGATGTACGGGCTAGGCCGTAGTAAGTTCGTGACGCCACCCACGGTGTGTGGTTGTATCGCCCTGGACAAGCCAGGGGCCACAAAGAACAACCTCACAACACCCCACACTCCCTGCAGGCACATCAAGGTCAGACACAAAACCCTTGTTGCCTTCCTCCAGGGGCAAATGTCCACACCAGGGGGTGGAGCCAGGCGGTTGGTCTCCACCCACCAAGGAGTTCACAGTCCTGGAGGAGGGAAAAGAGTGGGATTAGTTCAGGAGTTGGAGGAGTGAGGAAGTGAAGTGGTACTAGAGCAAACAAACAGTCTGAAGTTGGTCCGGGTGTGTGGCCCGGGCGAGACAGCAAGGTTGGCAGACGGTGGTGACCGTCTGCAGGAGTGGCCGATTGGAGTCTACCGTAAGGTCCGTGGATGGGTGGTGGCCCGGCGGTACCGGACCAGTACACAAAGAGAAGCCAGCACCAGTGGCAGGGGCCTTTCGGACCCCGGCAAGGCTAGGAGTCGCCGTGAAGTTGCCGAATCCGTTAGTAAAGGGGACCTCCGGGTTTCCAAACAGTCAAGTCCCGATAGAAGGCCACAGTCCAACCCAGAGAGAGAGACACCGCCACTGCCAAGGCAACCGTTTCTCAGGGCCAGCGCCTGCGGGCAAAAGGGGCTCCCCCGGCTCACATCCAAGTCGGGGAGCGGGTTACCGGTGGGAACCCATCGAAACTGTAAGACAGAGTAGGTGCAGGGAAAAGACAGTCACCGCTAACCTGCAGGGAACTACAACACCGCAGCCGTCCGAGGGACCCGTCCATCCAGCCGCTTGTTTTACCGTGAACTGTGTCATCATCATTGGGCTGAGTGAGTACCTCCGTGCCGTGCGGCACAGCGCTGCCCCTGTGACCCTGCACCTCCACAGGCCCTGCAACCCGCCTGTCATCAACCCTTACCCCATCACCGGGCCCCGGGACAACCAACCCCCTACCCACGGAGGGGAGGATTAACAACCAAAGCTGCTCCCTGTCACCGCTCCCGGGATCCCCATCCAGAGCAGCGGTGGTGTCTACACAATCACCACAACCGTGGGTGGCGTCACGGACAATATCCCCAAAGCCAAACCACCCCTTTTCACTCACGGGCGATGAGCGCCGCTCGAGTCCCCGGGATCCGGCCCATCGCTCGAGCCACCGAGCAGCAGCAGCCGCAGCAGCAGCGGCAGCCGGACCCGAGCAGTGGGAGAGCGCGGCGTCCCCTCCTCCGCCCGTGACAACTTGGCGTCACGAACAGGATCTTACTGCTCTGCCGTTGGGTAGAGGTGCGCCTTGTTACCGCCGGAGGTGTCCGGTCGGAAAATTTGAAAAGCCGCCATCTTGGGCGCGAAGAGTTCCCGCTCGAGCGTCTCCTCGAGTAGTGGAGGCGCGAAGGCCAAGACCCCGCCCCGATAGAGGAGGGGCCGGAAAGAAACTAAGGGGGACGAAATGGCGACTGGTCGCATGTAGCCGCGGCTATGAAAGCAGGGACGCCAGGACTCTGGGGCGATCTTGTTCCTGGGAGAGGCCGCCAGCAGGATGTACATGCCGTCCCGAAGCACCGTAGCCCCCGCGCCTGGAACCGCGGCGTGGGTGGAGATCCGGACCGCGCAGCTCCAACAACGGCTGCAGGTTAAGATGCAGCTCCTCCTGGAGGAGTGGGAGACCGACATGGCGGAGGTCATAGTGGCCGTGCGGAGACGCTAGGAGGAAGTGGTGGAAGAGAGGGTGAGTGACCCACGCCCCGATACCCCTAGTGGGTCGGTCATCACGGCTGCGGGACCTGGTCTGAACCCCCTCGCCCTACTGCCTCCCTCGCCACCCGTCCTGGCTGCAGTGGTCCCGCCACTAGGCCCGCTACCCCCGCAACTGGTAGCGATACCCAGCATGTCCGCCCAGGCGGACCGACCTGTAGCCGGAGCCCGGAGCCGACCGGAGGTGCTCCCATGGAAAGCCCCGAAGCCTGAACCGGAGGCACCCCCTGAGAGATTCCCCGAGCCGGAGCCGGGCGCCCGCTCCGTGCCGAAGGCCCAGCAGAGGAAAGCCCCTGTGCCCATCCCCCACACCTCGGCTGACGTTGCGCCGGGTTGCCGCTGCAAGGCGGCGTCCAAAGCCAAGTCACCGCGGGACCTTCCGCCCAGATCACCAGCAGTGGGCAGTGTCCAAAAGGTCTCGCGGGGCCCGACCCGTGCGTCGGAGCTCGCAGCAGGGCCACATTGGGATGGGGAGCCAGTACCGTTGGGCCCGGAAATCGAAGAGAGGGAAAGGAAGAAGGCAGAGATGGTGGCCCGTACAATCCGGGAGAAGGAGAGCCTGAGACAAGCGACCTTCCGTGTCCGGGGCCCGCTGTATGAGGGGCAGGTGAGACGGTTTGATGTCCGCCGGGGCTATGGATTCATTTATGAACCGGGCCTGGAGGCCGAAGTATTCATAGCCCGGCGGGATGTTAATGCTCACCTGCCAGAAGAGCACCCAGGCCGCAACCTGATGCCGGGCGACTTGGTGCAGTATACCCGGCACTGTGGGGAGAGGGGGTGGTTTGCGCTGGATGCCAAGCTGAGGGGCAGCCAGGAGGCCCGGGTGTCCGCCGCACCCTCTCCCCCAGCAGACACCGAAGAGTCGGAGTAAGGGCAGCGGAGTACCGTTGCACCATCCCCGTTGGGACCGTGAACATTGTGTGTTGAAAGCACTGTTTAAAAGTTTAAAAGTTGAAAATTGTTGAAAATGATAAATGAATGAAACCGTGGAAAGTCACCTGATTGCAACCGTGATTTGGAACCGGTCGTAGCCGGCAACTGGTCCCAGTTGGGACTCCCTTTACAAGTTCACATAGGAACTCCTATGAACATGCCTGAGAACTTGCAAGGCAACCACAAACTAGTGGCTTGTAAATAAAAATGTTATGTTGCAGCTTCCACCGTTGCCGCCTCCAGAGAGGCAGATTGGAGGGAGGGCCCGCAGTGGAGCAGGCTGGGGCACAGCCACCACCGGAACCGGTGGCTACCCTCTGGAGGTTCCAGGGGTTCCCCATGGACGTGGGTCCCCTGGAAAGGACAGAACCCGCTCGGGCAGCTTGTGCAGGACTGGGGTCAAGGGGTGCTGCCCATTTGCTTAGGGGCAGCATCAGGGCCAGGTTGCTTGGGTGGGTGAGAGCGGAAGCCGTAACCGTTTACCGTAACGTTAAAGTAAGAGTACCTCCCGATGTGGGAAGATGTTATTATACTTGTATTGTTTTCTTATCTTTTTCAGTTCGTGAAAAATAAAACCAGTGTTGGATGGGCAGCCCGAGGACGGTCTGCAATAAACTAAGGGGGAATGTGTCGCCCTGGACAAGCCAGGGGCCACAAAGAACAACCTCACAACACCCCACACTCCCTGCAGGCACATCAAGGTCAGACACAAAACCCTTGTTGCCTTCCTCCAGGGGCTGATGTCCACACCAGGGGGTGGAGCCAGGCGGTTGGTCTCCACCCACCAAGGAGTTCACAGTCCTGGAGGAGGGAAAAGAGTGGGATTAGTTCAGGAGTTGGAGGAGTGAGGAAGTGAAGTGGTACTAGAGCAAACAAACAGTCTGAAGTTGGTCCGGGTGTGTGGCCCGGGCGAGACAGCAAGGTTGGCAGACGGTGGTGACCGTCTGCAGGAGTGACCGATTGGAGTCTACCGTAAGGACCGTGGACGGGTGGTGGCCCGGTGGTACCGGACAGGTACACAAAGAGAAGCCAGCACCAGTGGCAGGGGCCTTTCGGACCCCGGCAAGGCTAGGAGTCGCCGTGAAGTTGCCGAATCCGTTAGTAAAGGGGACCTCCGGGTTTCCAAACAGTCAAGTCCCGATAGAAGGCAACAGTCCAACCCAGAGAGAGAGACACCGCCACTGCCAAGGCAACCGTTTCTCAGGGCCAGCGACATCCAAGTCGGGGAGCGGGTTACCGGTGGGAACCCATCGAAACCGTAAGACAGAGTAGGTGCAGGGAAAAGACAGTCACCGCTAACCTGCAGGGAACTACAACACCGCAGCCGTCCGAGGGACCCGTCCATCCAGCCGCTTGTTTTACCGTGAACTGTGTCATCATCATTGGGCTGAGTGAGTACCTCCGTGCCGTGCGGCACAGCGCTGCCCCTGCGACCCTGCACCTCCACAGGCCCTGCAACCCGCCTGTCATCAACCCTTACCCCATCACCGGGCCCCGGGACAACCAACCCCCTACCCACGGAGGGGAGGATTAACAACCAAAGCTGCTCCCTGTCACCGCTCCCGGGATCCCCGTCCAGAGCAGCGGTGGTGTCCACACAATCACAACCGTGGGTGGCGTCACGGACAATATCCCCAAAACCAAACCACCCCTTTTCACTCACGGGCAAGGAGCGCCGCTCGAGTCCCCGGGATCCGGCCCATCGCTCGAGCCACCGAGCAGCAGCAGCCGCAGCAGCAGCGGCAGCCGGACCCGAGCAGTGGGAGAGCGCGGCGTCCCCTCCTCCGGCCGCGACATGGTGAGTTGGGACACCACCGCTGCTGTGATGGGGCAACCGGGGGAGATGTAACGGCAGCTGGATGTTAACCCCTCCGTGGGTAGGGATAGTTGCCCCGGGGCCCAGTGTCTGGTGCAGGGTATAGCGACGGCAACGGGGAGGTTTGATTACTCACAGACAATAAATCACATAAGTCTTTAGTAAACCAAGGTGCTTGTGGCCGCCGGTGCTGCGGCCGGTTGCATTCGGGTCCCCCACCCAGGCTGGTGGTCTCTATCCTTTTCCTTTGCACTGTTTTGTGTAAGATGGACTTACTAGTCTGGAACTCAGGAGTCCGCTCCCGGCTGGATGTGGCCTAAGGAGCCGTGCCCGCAGACGCTGGCCCGTGGGATCTATGGGCCCTGGCGGTGAACTCTTATCCCTATCGGTGGGCTGTTGTCTTCTATGAGGGACTTTGGGTGGGACAGAACCTCTAGTCCTGTTAACCTCTAATCAGTTAATTAACCAGGCCGCTTGTTTCCAGTCATGGCTTCAGGGTCCGAGTACCCCTCCTTTGTGCTCCGGTTTCTGGGTCGGTTCCCTGTGTCGGTACCGGCGGGCTACAACCCTGTCCCGGTCCACCTCTGTTCTGCCGAGCCGTCTTCCCGTCTCCTGTTGATGGAGACCACCGTCTGCCTCCTAGCCAGTGGCACCAGGACTCCTACCCTGGTACTGTTCAACTTGAACTTTTCCTGTTGGAGCTACACTTAGCTCCAGCCCACACTCCTCTCCAAACTGAACTACCCAGCTGCACTGACTAGAACTGCTTGTTTTCCCACCCTGAGCTGTCTAGACCCCTGGGTGGGCGTATCCAACTGCCTGGTCACGCCCACTGGTGTGTCTATCTTTCCCTAAGGGGGGTGACTAGGGTTTTCAGGTTGGTTGTGTGTTTCCTGAGTGGCGGATGGTGTTATGCGGGGGCCTAACTGTGACTACCTGGTTTTGCCAGGGTGTCACACACACATCACAGACACAAACATAGAACACACACACATCACACTCACACACAGACAGAGACATATAGAATACACATAGAAATCAAACATACATATTACAAAAAAAAAGCGTGTGCTCAGCCGTATTTATACGGTCCAGCCAAGGTAAACACACAGCGGCGGCCCGGTATTCTCAGGCTGGGGAGGGTGAGGGCCATGGTTAATGGCCCCACCTCTCCCGCAGCCGAGAATATCAGCCCGCTGCTGCCCCGGGACTGTCGCATCCATTATGCGACAGTCCCGGAGTGTCCCCAGCTCTTCCCGATTGCCGTGATGCGGTGGCAATTCGGGGTAATAACGAGTTAATGGCACCGCATCGCCGCCACTAAGTCCAAGCTTAATCATGGCGGAGTCTATGAGACAGCTTTCATGATTAACCCATAAGTAAAGTGAATAAACACACACCGAAAAATACTTTATTTTAAATAAAACCCAAACAAAAACCTCTTTCCCCCCTTTATTAACCCCCCAGAACACACAGCTCCGGCATAATCCATGCAAGTCCCACGACGCTTGCATCCAGCCGCGACTGACACTGTACTGAATGCAGCCTCGTAACGAGACTACAGAGAGGTTATTACAAGTCATTTCTCACGGCCGGTAATGTGAACACACTACCGCTCGGGAGAACTGCAGCGTGTCGATTATTGATTGATCTGTCCTCTATCTATCTATCCCTCTATCTATTTATCTATTCTTCTGTCTATTTATCTATCTATCAATTCATCTATCTATCTACTATCTATCTCAGAAGGAAATTACTTTTTTTTTTTTTCCCTCCAATGTGCTTTATTGCATTGAATGCATTAAAACACATGTACCAACCTGCAGCCAACCCGCGGTTTTTGCTGCGTGTGCGGTATTCTGCCACAGGGTGCGGATTTTTTTTAAGAAAAATCCATTTTCTAGTGCGCACATAGCCTAATAATTAAGCACACCTTATATAGGGTGTTGATGTCATTACACCACATCCCTCCTCTTTATAGAGATGCCCATCACCTGATTTACTTAATTGGTAGTTGGTTCTCAAGCCTATACAGCTTGGAGTAGGACAACATGTATAAAAAGTATCATGTGATCAAAATACTCATTTGCCTAATAATTCTGCACACAGTGCATGTGCTCACAATCAGCCACAAATCTCTTCACAGTACGATGATCACGCTAGTCTTACTGGATAGATGGGCCAGAGGCTGAATCAGTAAAGGGCAGAGCGCTCCACTCCGACTCAGACGCCAGCAAGGTGGAGTTGGGGTACTGGCAGTGGCGTAACTACCACGGTCGCAGCGGTCGCGATCGCGACCGGGCCCGGGAGGTCAGGGGCCCGGCGGCTGCCAGGCAGATCAGCAGCCAGCTCCTGTCAGTGTGAGAGGAGCCGCGCTGATCTGTCACAGACCACGAGGCCTCTATTTGACCCGCTGCCACCGCTGACACCGGGCCCACCTGCCTGGTGTCAGCGGTGGCACCGGGGCCCCCTACCTGGTGTCAGCGGCTGCGGCGTCTCCCCCGTCACCGCACACAGTAATGATGAAGCATAGCGCGGCACCGGCGCTGAACTTTGCACCGGGGCCCATCAAACTCTAGTTACGCCACTGGGTACTGGTATGGGCTGGTATCAAAGATGAACTTGTGGGACCTTTTCAGGTTGAGGATGGAGTGAAGCTCAACTCCCAGACCTACTGCCAGTTTCTGGAAGACAACTTCTTCAAGCAGTGGTGCAGGAAAAAGTCGGTATAGTTCAAGAAAAACATGATTTTCATGCAGGACAATGCTCCATCACATGTATCCAACCACTCCACAGAGTGGCTGGCCAGAAAAGGTCTAAAAGATGAAAAAATAGTGACATGGCCCCCTTGTTCACCTGATCTGAACCCCATAGAGAACCTGTGGTCCCTCATAAAATGTGAGATCTATAGGGAGGGAAAATAGTACACCTCTCGGAACAGTGTCTGGAGGCTGTGGTGGCTGCTGTACGCAATATTGATCATAAACAGATCAAGCAACTGACAGAATCTATGGATGGTAGGCTGTTGAGTGTCATCAGAAAGATTGTGGCTATATTAGTCACTCATTTTTTGGGTTTTGTTTTTACATGTCAGAAATGTTTATTTCTAAATTTTGTGCAGTTATATTGGTTTACCCGGTGAAAATAAACAAGTGAGATGGGAATATATTTGGTTTTTATTAAGTCGCCTAATAATTCTGCACAGTAATAGTTACCTGCAAAAACAGATATCCTCCTAAGATAGCCAAATCTAAAAAAAACCACTCCAACTTCCAAAAATACAATGCAATAACACAATTTTGTCAACATTTGAAAAGGTCTTTTTCCCTTTAATAGGAGGGATTGCATCATATATATATATATTGGTTTTGAATGATGTCCCCTATAGATGATGTATATATCAACTCTGTCAACTAGGAAATAGCCTTATTTCACCCACATAGTTATAGATTTGGTCGCAATATGGAATGCAAATTGCAGGTTTAAGATCTAAAATATTTTGAGCCCCTTTTTTGGCACTTTAACACAGTAGTGGGCAATCACTGGATGTGCCCGTGCCCATTTATACCCAGGAACTCATATGTGTGCATGATGCATGAATTTTTTGATATTATGTCCTGTTCCACAATGCACCAGTTGTTTTCATTGGTTGTTTTTATGGGGTAGGGTTTTTTAACTCTGTGTATACCAGCAATTAATAAAGTAATATAATGTTATACTTCAATTATGATGGAATAAAATTTGATATTTTTTCTAAAAACATGATGGTTATTGGATGAAATTTTTGTGTGCAGAAACACCCTTTTTGGTTCCAAAAATATTAAGCTTTGATATTTATGAGTCTTTTCAGTTGATTGAGAACATAGTTGTTGATCAATAAAAAAAATTCTCTAAAATACAACTTGCCTAATAATTCTGCACACGGTGTATGTGTTTGTGTCGATAAAAGCAGAATGAGGAAGGTTTCTGCTAGGCAAGTCCATTGGATTAAGAGAGCAGCTGCTAAAAAGCCATTACAAACCAGCAAAAAGATATTTGAAGCTGCTGGTGCCTCTGGAGTCCCTCCAACCTGAAGTGTAGGATTCTTCAAAGGCTTGCTGTGGTGCATAAACCTACTATTTGGCCACCCCTAACCAGTGCTCTCCAGCAGAAACGGTTGCAGTGGGCCCAGACATACATGAAGACTAATTTTCAACAGTCTTGTCTACTAATGAGCTTCGATCAACCCTGGATGGTCCAGATGTATGGAGTAGTGGATAGTTGGTGGGTGGCTTCCATGTCCCAACAAGGCTGCGACGTCAGCAAGGAGGTGGAGGAGTTATGTTTTGGGACGGAATCATGGAGAGATACCTGGTGGGCCCCTTTAGGATTCCTGAAGGTGTGAAAATGACCTCTGCAATGTAAATAGAGTTTCTGACTGACAACTTTCTTCCATGGTATAAAAAGCAGAAACGTGCCTTCAGGAGCAAAATTATCTTCATGCATGACAATGCACCATCTCATGCTGCAAAGAATACCTCTGTGTCATTGGCTGCTATGGGCATAAAAGGAGATAAACACATGGTGTGGCCACCATCTTCCCCTGTCCTCTACCCTATAGAGAACCTTTGGAGTATCATCAAGCAAAAGATCTATGAGGTTGGGAAGCAGTTCACATCAAAACAGCAGCTCTGGGAGGCTATTTTGACATCATGCAAAGAAATTCAAGCAGAAACTCTCTAAAAACTCACAAGTACAATGGATGCAAGAATTGTGACGGTGATATCAAAGAAGGGTTCTTATGTTAACATGTAACTTGGCCTGTTAGGATGTTTTGGATTTAAATAGCATTTTATTTCAGTAATTGTGACCTCCTAATGCTGCAAATTCCACAAATGAGCATTTTCAGTTCTTTAAAACATATAAAATGTTTAGAAACTCTACTGTGCCTAATAATTTGGAACAGTGCATTTTGAGGTTTTTTAATTATGAAGATTATACTGTTATCATTGCAAGGTTTCTTCAATAAAATTCGATGCATACTTTAATGGATAATGCAATGACTTTTATTAGACTGACTGTCATTTGCACCGACCATTTATTATTGATCAACAACTATGTTCTCAATCAACCCAAAAGACTTATAAATATCAAAGCTTAATATTTTTGGAAGTTGGAGTGGGTTTTTGTTTTTTTTAAATTAGTGACCAATATAGCCACCTTTCTTTCTGATGACACTCAACAGCCTACCATCCATAGATTCTGTCAGTTGCTTGATCTGTTTACGATCAACATTGCGTGCAGCAGCCACCACAGCCTCCCAGACACTGTTCCGAGAGGTGTACTGTTGTCCCTCCCTGTAGATCTTACATTTTATGACAGACCACAGGTTCTCTATGGGGTTCATATCAGGTGAACAAGGGGGCCATGTCATTATTTTTTCATCTTTTAGACCTTTACTGGCCAGCCACGCTGTGGAATAGTTGGATACATGTGATGGAGCATTGTCCTGCATGAAAATCATGTTTTTCTTGAACGATACCGACTTTTTCCTGTACCACTGCTTGAAGAAGTTGTCTTCCAGAAACTGGCAGTAGGTCTGGGAGTTGAGCTTCACTCCATCCTCAACCTGAAAAGGTCCCACAAATTCATCTTTGATGATACCAGCCTATACCAATACCCCACCTCCACCTTGCTGTCATCTGAGTTGGAATGGAGCTCTCTGGCCTCTACTGATCAGCCTCTGGCCCATCCATCTGGTCCATCAAGAGTCCCTCTCATTTCATCAGTCCATAAAACCTTTCAAAAATCATTCTTAAGATATTTCTTGGCCCAGTCTTGACATTTTATCTTAAGCTTCTTGTTCAAATGTGGTTGTTTTTCAACCTTCCTTTCCTTGGCCATGTCCCTGAGTATGGCACACCTTGTGCTTTTTGATACTCCAGTAACATTGCAGCTCTGAAATATGGCCAAACAGGTGGCAAATGGCATCTAGGCAGCTTCACGCTTGATTTTCCTCAATTCATGGACAGGTATTTTGCGCCTTTTTTGCCCAACACCTGTTGGCTACTTGCCATGAAACGCTTGATTGTTCGGTGATCACGCTTCAAAAGTTTGGCAATTTCAAGACTGCTGCGTCCCTCTGCAAGACATCGCACATTTTTGGACTTTTCAGAGCTCATCAAATCTCTCTTCTGACCCATTTTGCCAAAGGAAAGGAAGTTGCCTAATAAGTATGCACCCCTTATATAGGGTGTTGATATCATTACACCACACCCCTCCTCATTACAGAGATGCACTTCACATGATTTACTTAATTGGTAATTGGCTCTCAGCCTATACAGCTTAGAGTAGGACAACATGTATAAAAAGTATCAAAATACTTATTTGCCTAATAAGTCTGCACACAGTGTATATATATTAGTTGATGCTGCTGACTGGGTTATTTGTAAAATTGTTAAGCTTGTGAAGGAAAGTTGTACTTGTTTAATTCAAATATTTTGAATATGAAAATATTAAAAATTTGACATGTTCTGCATTGGGGCAGAACACTCGGGGAAGTTGTGACTATTCAGGGAGCAAATAGTGGTCAGCTGTCATACATGTGGTCCGCAACCTTCCTATGTGCAAACATTTCACTGGTTAGGGAACACAAATTTTTCTTCTAATATGCTGTAGCGTCCCTGAAGCTATCAGGAGCTACAAGAAACTGCATCCTGTCAAAGATGCAGGACCTACCTCAAGGGACCCGGAAAACCAGTGCCGGTAACACCAAAACACATGTATAATCCCTGTTTTTCCCTTCCCAAGGACTGGTGACAGACTAGAGTTGGGCCCAATGGATGGCCACCTAGCGGTGGAGCCGATCCAGTCCACTAAACAACAACCAGGGAGGAGGGGTCAGACAGTCAGTAAGTGGAAGTGAAAGGAGACGGACGTAATCGTACTGACGGATGTGTGTAACAGTGACCTGTCAGGAGCAGGCGTGTGGTTGCCGAAGGAGTACGGTGGAGTACTCTCGGAACCATAGCATCGACGGGTACAGAGCCTTAGGTCAGGCAAACGCTCCAGGCAGACCTGATAAAATCTGCACAGTTATGGGACCATCCAGGACCTCACTGACCCTAAAGTCCAGGGGCACCAGCAGTAACCGTAGAACCAGAGACTGGAATGGAACACTGACCCCACAGGGTTCGAACTGCCCGCCGTACGAACTAAAGACAGAGACTACCAGGAGGGGACCCCGAGACACTCCAAGCCATACGGACCCACCAACTAGAGAAAGGTGGAGGGGAAAGAAGCCACCAGGTCACCAAACCGGCACTGGGACTAAGCGGACCAGCGGTCAGGACCAGCCGTCTTCGGGTCGCAAGCCATAACAACACTGTGAGTAAAGAAACCAGTTACACTGCAATCCCTTGTGTGGCCTACCTTCTTTCCGCACCTAATTCCATCACCTACCCCCTGGGGCCCGTCCCTACTTGCGAAGGGCCCAACATCCAGGCTGCCATTAATATAAGCCCCAGCGGTGAGAGACTGTGCAGCGGCGGCTCCATCAACTTGGCCGCAACCCGCAAGTGGCATCACGATGAAACCTTTATTACTATTCCCCTGTATATAACCCCTTTTAAGCAACCCCCAGGGTCACGGAACTGGGCAACGGCAAACCTGTGAACTGTTCCCGTAAATATACGGCCCATGACCAAGTACCCCATAGCCCTGGGGCGAGTCAATGCCAATTCAATTACCCAAAAAAAATCTAAAACATTTTGGAAAAGTTTATAATTTTGGCAAAGAAGATAGCAATCATGGAAGTAAAAGAATTTTAGTTTTAAAATTTTCACCAATTTTTCCATTTCAGACAATTGTTCTCTTTCTAATCTGTCTTCCTCAATGCCGGAACGCACATGGATGTGTTGACTTTGCAGGAAAGGGAAGAGTTCTTCTGATCAAGCGGATGATAAGCAATGTTCTCTGTGCAAAAACTTTACCGATTAGGGAACACAGATTTTACAACTAATATGTCAAATTCAGTTGCCAAACAAATTATGTGGACAATTTGGAAAAAAATGATAAGTTAAGAAAAAAATTCACTTATGATATTCGTGGAATTTTGGTTGGATCATTTTCATAAATTTTGCTCTTTCTAACAATCCTGATCATCCCAAATGCAGTCACACCATATTATATTATACCCAAAATAATGTGATTCAATAATTATTTAAAAATTTTGTGCCCACACCAGTGCCAGGGATGGCTTTTGGTACAAAAATTAATGGTAGCTAGTTAGTATCTTCCACTGAGCCTGTATGCAAGCAATTATTTCGCAACAGACTATACAATCCAATTATGGCAAAATTGTACATAAAGGAGTACAATTTCCATATAATTAGATAACCAAACGCGTTTCTTGGGCACACAAAAGGAGAAATGACAATGCAATGGAGGTAAGGGAGGAAGTGTATGAAAAGCAGTAGTGATGAGGCACTACCTGTGGGTTCAGGCTGGATACCAGAAAGACAATCAGGAGTAGAGGAAGGAGGATATCTTAAAGGGAATCTGTCAGCAGATTTGGGGCCTATAAGCTGCGGCCACCGCCAGTGGGCACTTATATACAGCATTCTAACATGCTGTGTATAAGAGCCCAAAAAAAAAAATGTCACACGGATCATCTGTATGCCATCCGATTTTTGCAGTCACATCACCATTCTATAGTATATAACACTATAAATGGTCCTGTAAATGATTGTTAATCAATAGCTGCTGAGAGAAAAACCTAATTGTATATAGATGGCATACATGTGCATGGCGAGAAAAAAAATCCGGGCCGTTGCAGGTCGGGGCAAGCGATGTCACGGGTGGCCTTGCCCGGTTCCGCTTGCCCGAGGCATACAGCAAATGAAGGGAAAGTGGGGTGGTTTTCCCTTGTCTGTCTTCATCTGTGTTTAATATCACACTCCTGCCCCATCCTTCCCAGGTGGCAGGGGGAAGGGGAAAATCAGACCAGGTCTGGTCAGGGACAGGGCCAGGAACTGGCTCAGATGTCTCCACCATTCGGAGTATCGCTGAGAATAGAGATAGCAGGGCCCTTTAGCGTGACAGACTCTATACCTCATTACTCAACAAGTCAAATTGTGGCATGACTATTGCGTCGGCCAAGAAAACAGTTGCTCATTTCTTGGTGTCCTCAATGCTAAAAATACAGGTAAATCATCCAGCATGCAATATCATTAGGGAGATGTCTGATTGACTAAACGTTATTCCAACCAAGACAACAACCCCAAACATACAGCCAATGTCACTATTAAGTCATTATAAAGAACTAGTCTGCGTAAAGAAAAACAAGGAATCTTGAAAGTGATAATATGGCACAGAACCCTGATCTCAGCATCACGATTTTGTCTGGGATTATATGAAGAATTTGCACCAGCCTACACCCCCTGAACATTGGTGGTTAGTTTTCCTAGATGTTTGAAGCAACCTCCCTGTAAAGTTCCTTCCAAGATTGTGTACAGTCTATCTTGTCCCACAAAGTATTGATATGATTTAGATTTCTCTTTTGTTCATTCACTTTGCATTTTGTTATTTGATACAAACTATTAACATTTCAATTAAAAAAAAAAAATTCTTACGTTACAGCATTTTTCCCATACCTGCTTATATTTTTTTACTCCACAAACTGGCATGTGTATACATTGGTGTGACATGGTGGAGACACCTCGTCCACAAGTGTCCTCCACTGTATGTGTCTAGCCCTGACTGGCAATGTCTTTTAGTGTTACTAACTTTGACTACAGGTAAAGTATATCTTTGTACCGTGTTAGCCAGTAGATAGAAAAAAAATTGTGTAAAAGAACTGTGAGTCCTCATTGGTTGATAACTTTTAATGGCTAACTGAAAAGATGGTAATAAATAACGAGCTTTCGAGACTACTCAGGTCTCTTCATCAGGCCATGCGTAGTCTCGAAAGCTCGCTATCTATTATCATATTTTCAGTTAGCCATTAAAAAGTATCACCCACTGAAGACTTAGGGGTACTTTGCACACTACGACATCGCAGGCCGATTGCTGCGATGCCAAGCGCGATAGTCCCCGCCCCGTCGCAGCTGCGATATCTTGTGATAGCTACCGTAGCGAACATTATCGCTACGGCAGCTTCACATGCACTTACCTGCCCTGTGACGTCGCTCTGGCTGGCGACCCGCCTCCTTCCTAAGGGGGCGGATCGTGCGGCGTCACAGCGACGTCACACGGCAGGTGGCCAATAGAAGCGGAGGGGCGGAGATGAGCGGGACGTAAACATCCCGCCCACCTCCGTCCTTCCGGATAGCCGGCGTGGGCCGCGGTGACGCAGGTAAGCAGATGTTCCTCGCTTCTCACACAGCGATGTGTGCTGCCGCAGGAACGAGGAACAACATCGTACCGTCGCTGCAGCGAAATTATGAAAATGACCGACACTACACCGATGATACGATTATGACGCTTTTGCGCTCGTTAATCGTATAAAAAGGATTCACATACTCCGATGTCGACAGCGACGCCGGATGTGCGTCACTTTCGATTTGACCCCACCGACATCGTAGCTGCGATGTCGTAGTGTGCAAAGTACCCCTAAGTTCTTTTAAACAATTTTCTTTTTTTTACTTTGACTAGTGATTCCGCCAATGTTTTTGGGGCTTCTTTTCTGGTCTCCGTGTACAAATGAATACAGTGCTCATATACAGTAATACTGCCAGCCAAAACTCAAATAATAGCAGTCAGTAGCAGACAGCTGATAACTCTTACACATTTTGCTTCATGTCATGCTGTTTCCTCTGACATAAATTCATATAGCAGGTTGACCACCCCCTCTACCGTGCAAGGGATGTTAATGGCACTTAACTGCTGGCTGTCAGATGATATAAACATTCAGCAATTTCTTGAACATTGAAAGTGCAGAATAAGGCAATCTTATGGTTCACACACACTAGTAAATAAAATTGATAAGTGAAATGCGAGAAAAAATTTGCATTGCACTAGGACCAATGTTATTCAATGAGGCAGAGCAGATGTGGAATTTTTTTCTCACCTGTTGTCAGCCCGAGGTAAAAATCGCAACATACTGTGTATGGTCATGTAAAACTATCAAAACTCACCAATGCAAGTCAATGGGTGCGAGAAAAAACGTCACACGGATAATCTGTATGCCATTCGATTTTTATAGGCACATCACCATTCTATAGTATATAACACTATAAATGGTCCTGTAAATGATTGTTAATCAATAGCTGCAGAGAGAAAGACCTAATTGTATATGGATGGCATATGCATGCAAGGCGAGAAAAAAAATCCGGGCCGTTGCGGGTCGGGTCAGGTGATGTCACGGGTGGCCTTGCCCAGTTCCGTTGCCCCGAGGCGTACAGCAAATGAAGGGAAAGTGGGGTGGTTGGGAAAGTTTGTCATGACACCACCTGTGGGATTAGCCACTGCTCCAGGGTTCCTTGCTGGGGCTGGTGGTAGTGCAGATCAGTTGTGATCACTCCCCACAGATGGAGCGGGCCCCAGGAGGATGGCGGGGATTGTAGTGGTGCAATGGGGTGCAGGGCTGGGACACTGACAGTAACTGGATGACACAAGTTGGTAGATTCCTCTTTATCTTTACTGGTCAGGTGTTATGGTCCAGGTTTACAGTGGTCCGGTCAGCCCAGAAGCAGCGTGGATATCTCCTTGCCTGGTGTGATGTCCTGGACTATCAGGTCGTCACAAGGGTGCCGTGCAATCTACCCTTCTGCATGGTACCCACTCCTCCTTGGTTACAGGTCCTGTCACTTTGGTGTTGCTACCAACAGGTGTACACAAATCCTGAGGAACACTCTGCACCACACCCACCAAACACCCATTGGGCAGCCTGAGGGGAATAGGGCCACCCAGATGGAGGGCTGGTAGAAGGAGGGCAGAAGTGTCAGTGCAGTCGTAGAGTTTGAGAGTTGGAGAGTGGAGGTGGAAGGAGAGACAGTGATGACAGTCCAGGCCACGCTGTGGAGCTGGGCTCCTGTACCCGTCCCAAGTGCCAGATGTTGGCCTGGCCAGAAGGAGCTGGAACCCTGGTCGCAGGGGGTAGTGGCAGGGAGCACAGTGCTGCTACAGAGAGAAGGCCGGCTGCCTTGTGCTACAACCGGGCAAGGACCAGGGCACAATGGGGTACGCAGACCCTAGGCTGGGAAGTAGCTTCACGCAGCCCAGTAATTCACCCGACGGGAACGGAATTTTCAGGAACCGTTCCCCACCCGCTCCAGAATTGGGGTACTAGCGCAACGAGGGGGATAGGACTTCCCACAACCGTCCAGAAAATCCCAAGCGTGAACCCTGAGAGCAAGCTCACCCTGCTAGCCACGCAGGTGAGCGGGACCCGAAACGCTTCAAGTGTATGGGATCCACACGTAGGACACACAGTGCCAAGGGACATGGCTTCAGGTCAACAGGCAACACCAAGAGGACACGGACCCAGCGTGCCCTCCCAAGGACCACAGTGTGCTCAAGAGTTTGGTTTACACAAACAATTCCCCCCTTTATTTCCGAGGCTGCCGCATGACGACGCCTCGGATCCGGAGACCCTCGAGCCACTGCGGATCCGGGTCCTAGCAGCCCGTCGGCTGTCGTGGGGGAGGCACACCTTATAGGAAAACTTGGTGTCACGAACAGGATGCGAGAAGGACCCACTAACCTGGGTGACGTGCGCCTTGAAAAGTGAAAGTCGTAATCCAAAATCCCTTTTTCCGCGACGTCCGCCATTTTTCCGCTATTTTCGTGCCAAAAACGCCATCTTCTTAGAAAAGGGTGCGAAGCCAAAGCCCTGCCCTTCGTCTTCAGCCTGAGATAGGAACCGGAAGTTTCCAGAGGGCCACAGCGTGTGAAAGAGTGCTGGGAGAAAAACGAGGGGGCGTGCCCAAATGTAGAAAAAGCGGAAGAGAAGCAGGGACATCAGGACTCTGCCATACTGTTCCTGGACAACGCAGAGGCAAGATGGCGGAGCGGAGCTGGTCACCGGAACGTGCTGTTCCCGGGACCGCGACCTGGATCGAAGAAGAGACGAGCAGGTGTGCAGGAGAATGCGAACACAGTTCCTGTTCATACTAAACCACTGGAGGGAAAAGATGAGGAGTCTGGCAGTGGCGGTGCGAGCCCGTGAGATCGAAATCCCACGTGAAAAACGGGTAAGCGGTTACCCAGTCCCTATTGATTACCCTAATCCGGCCATGGCGGCGGAGGGATCAGGTCCGCCCCCGCTTGTGGCAACCACTCCACAGTCACCTGCCCCGTCCTCGGCGGACGCCGAGCTGCCACTATCCATCCCGGCAGCGGAACCTGCAGTTTGTTTTTGTGAAGCTCCAGCAGCAGTCCCAAGGTCCGTCTCCATCCTGGTCGCGGCAGCGGTCATCCAGAGCCCAGCCAAACCAGACCCGGCCTCATCACCGGGCCCGTCCCTAGAGGTGGAGCACCCGGGCCCTGCAACCCCGGCTGCAGAGCAGTCGGGCCCACCACTTCCATTGGCGGGAGTGGAGTTTTCCGGTTCAGCGGCTCCACTACCGCGCGGCATCCCAATGACTGTTGGAGCCGCACGAGTCCAGTTCAAGCCAGAGCCGGCTAGGGAGCTGAGGCTGGACACCGACGCCCCCTACTGGGAGTGGCACAGCCAGGAATTGCAGCAGGAGATTGCTACCAGGAAACAGCGGCAGCAGGAGCTGGCCGCTCGTAACAGAGCAGAGAAGGAGCAGGTGAGGAGCGCTGCTTCACGTGTTAAAGAGCCACGGTGCTGCGGTGTGGTGGATCGCTTTGACCCCGAGCAGTGATGGAGTTTCATTCGTGAAGCAGACCTCACAGCAGGGGTATTTATGTCCCGGAGGGACGTATCCCCACACCTTCCTTGGAAGCATCCTGGCCGCAACCTAGAGCCAGAATAAATGGTTTCTTACACCCGCCACTGCGGGGAGAGGGGCTGGTATGCCCTGGAAGTGACCAAGCATGTCATGTTTGAAGAAGGGTACATGTCCGCAGAGGTAGCACGCAGGTGAAAGGAGGCGTGGCTACGGGACCCGACCATATATTATTAGCAGAAAAATATCGTACCGTAAAAATGTTAGGTATCTGTGTTTTCCGTTTGTTATTTTCCACAGTTTGTTACTTTTCCATATAGAAAATGTTAGAAAATGAGAGAACCAATGAAACACTAATTGCATGGGAAAGTAACCTGATTTTCTCTAAATTTGCAACAGTTGTACTACGGTACAGGACTTTTAGGTGTGGTTTTTATAGAGACTTCTACATTTTATAGTTGATTAAAAATGGACCACGGTCACAGGACTGGTGTGACCAACACAAACTTGTGTCTTGTAAAAAGACTGCACCCGTTGTGCCACCTGAGTCATCTGGCACACCCCGGGACCTTAACCCGGCCCAAGGACCCATCTAGGTTTCCATGGGAACCAGGCTGTTTGGGTGGGGGGTTATTGGGATCCGGGACGTTGGGACTGGACTGTCGCAGGGAGGGACTGCAATGTGGAAGGTTAGGTCCCCGCTGCCATCAAAACCGATGGTGTCCTTGTGGCAGACAAACTCTAGTTTAAAGATGTTTGAAACGGTTTAAGAATGCACCTCCCCTGTGTGGGATAAACCAGTTTAAAAAATAAAAATGTTGTTAACCCTTTTTCCTCCTTTAAAAAAAAAAAAAAAATAATAAATGCTTGGTGCTCTGTGTCTCGCGGACGAGCTACGTTTAACCAAGGGGGAATGTGATACCCTGGCCTGTAAGGTCGTCACAAGGGTGCCGTGCAATCTGCCCTTCTGCATGGTACCCGCTCCTCCTTGGTTACGGGTCCTGTCACTTTTGTGTTGCTACCAACAGGTGTACACAAATCCTGAGGAACACTCTGCACCACACCCACCAAACACCCATTGGGCAGCCTGAGGGGAATAGGGCCACCCAGATGGAGGGCTATTAGAAGGAGGGCAGAAGTGTCAGTGTAGTCGTAGAGTTTGAGAGTTGGAGAGTGGAGGTGGAAGGAGAGACAGCGGTGACAGTCCAGATCACGCTGTGGAGCTGGGCTCCTGTACCTGTCCCAGGTGCCAGACGTTGGCCTGGTTAGAAGGAGCTGGAACCCCGATCACAGGGGGTAGTGGCTGGCAGCACGGTGCTGCTACAGAGAGCAGGCCGGCTGCCTTGTGCTACAACCGGGCAGGGACCAGGTCACAACAGGGTACGCGGACCCTAGACTGGGAAGTAGCTTCACGCAGCCCAGTAATTCACCCGACAGGAACGGAATCTTCAGGAACCGTTCCCCACCCGCTCCAGAATCGGGGTACTAGCGCAACGAGAGGGATAGGACTTCCCACAACCGTTCAGAAAATCCCAAGCGTGAACCCTGAGAGCAAGCTCACCCTGCTAGCCACGCAGGTGAGTGGGACCCGAAACGCTTCAAGTGTAAGGGATCCACACGTAGGATACACAGTGCCAAGGGACAAGGCTTCAGGTCAACAGGCAACACTAAGAGGACATGGACCCAGCGTGCCCACCCAAGGACCACAGAGTGCTCAAGAGTTTAGTTTACCTGGTGTCAGCGTCAGTGACTTTGGACTGTGTGAGTACACGTATCCCCCTTGCACCCGACGGATTCCCCACGCCATCCATTCCCGGACACCGGGACACCACTCCCCTGCTCTCGGAGGGGTTAACAACTTAAGCTGCCACACACCAGCGTCCCCGGGCTCCTCAAAACCGGCAGCGGTGGTCCCTCACATTACCACACACCGTGGAACCGTCACGAACATTATCCCAAAACCACAAACAATTCCCCCCTTTATTTACGAGGGTGCCGCGCGACGCCGCCTCGGATCCGGAGACCCCTCGAGCCACTGCGGATCCGGGTCCGAGCAGCCCGTCGGCTGTCGCGGGGGCGGAACACCTGGCGGGTTGGAGGCCTACCTTAATGTGCTCTTGGTGGGAGCCGTTGCGGCCTGGAGCAGCACAGTGTCCCCTTCTCTCTCTTTACTTGAAGATGTCTGTCCCCTGTGACGGGCAATGTGAACTGGTCATGGGACCCGCTTGTATTACTGCGATCCCGGCTTCTATATTGCTGCTGCGTCTTGAAACTATGGTGGGCCAGGAATGTAGAATTTTTTGCCCTCTGGGTTTTGCTACTGGGCCATTAGCACCCAGTAACCGAGGACCCCAGTGTCCCATCCTACCGTTCGGTCCTGGAAAGCTCACACAGCAGCTCTCAAACAGCGACCGCTCATTCTCCTCACCAACACTGTTCTGCCTCACTTCATGCTTGTTCACTCTAACCCTTCCCCCCCAGGTCAGCATGTACAGAGAGACTACCTTCAATACAGGTTATGAGTTCCCCCTGCTGGCCTGGAGTAGGAGATGTTGCATGTAATGTCCCTGACAAGGAGAGGTCCCCACGCTGCCTCCAAGCATAGCATTGATCCCGGTGAGGAGAACAACGCCACTGTGGCTATCGTGACCACTGGGGTGCCACACATGACACTTGTCCAACTTTTCTGGATGAGATTGGGACCAATTTTATTTATATAGTTATGTGAGTGAACCTTTAGGCTGTGTGCACACAGTGTGTTTTTATTGCGTTTATTAGCGCAGTTTTGTCACAAAATTGCAAGCAAATCTGTATGCCAGCAGAATTAATGAGAAACCTGAATTGTAGTGTACATGTAGAGTTTTTCCTAATAGATTTGGTGCAGAAAATAATATGCAGCATGTCAATTCTTTCAGCATGCGCATCAAAAACAGAGCAAAAAGGCGCATTTTTGCGCGGCAGTTTTCCTGCCAAGAGATGCAGAAATTTCTGCAACTAAATACTCACGGATTCCGTGACGCATCGTTAGCGACGTTGTTGCGTGTGACACCTACGTGCGACTCCGAATGATCGCAAATAGGTTGAAAATCGTTAATCGTTGACACGTCGTTCACTTTCAAAATATTGTTCATCGTTTGGAACGCAGCAGATTTATTGGTACGTTTGACACCCTGCAAACAACAAACAACATCCACACGACCGCCTTGGGCAAACAATATATCACTGAACTATTTTGCGTCGCTTGTGAGATCATTACGTGTGACTGCTAATAAACGACCTATGTGCGATCTCGACAAATCATAACTACATACTGGGCGTGTCACATCGCTAATGAGATTGTCAGATAAATAGTAGCGTATAAAGCGGCCTTTAGAGTAACAAATAATTACATCTGTTAAAAAAACCACTTCACTTCTTACAGTCGCTGGTCTGGTTCTTGTCAAATCTTCTTATCACCAGAGCAAGCACTGAAATCCCCCAGTCACTCTAGGCCGGGATTTATGGCACTAATGAGGACCGGAATAGTTCTGCGCATGCGCGCACAAGATCAAGGCGCATGTCATGAACTCATGATGTTGTAACTTTATGTGCACCTGCGCAGAATACTCCCCAGGATTGAACACTCACTGCTGTGATGGGGAGATGAGACAAGGACCAGACATATGATGGTAAAAGTGGAGGGGCCGGAAAGGTGAGAGTTGAGGTGTGTATAAATATTTTTCATTTTTTCAATTTTATGTTTATAATGTACTAGGGTTTGGAGAATAACATCTGCAAATTGAATTTCCTAGGAAAATCCACGTGAATAGA
This sequence comes from Anomaloglossus baeobatrachus, assembly GCF_048569485.1. Classification (NCBI taxonomy): domain Eukaryota; kingdom Metazoa; phylum Chordata; class Amphibia; order Anura; family Aromobatidae; genus Anomaloglossus; species Anomaloglossus baeobatrachus. The sequence goes on from NC_134360.1 coordinate 80,148,748, forward strand.
CAAATTAAAATTGTGCCTGATCTGCTCGTCTGTAGTTATAAACGTCATCAGTAAAGTTGTGTGAGAACATACAATTAAATACTGAAAAAAACAAAATCTAGTCAATAAAATGTAAAGATTTGTAGGATCTCCAAACAGACAATTGCAGTTTGTCATGCTATCGTACGGTAACTGTCAGGCAGCATAAATTAGGGACCTGCTCTTAAATTGCAGATATCTATGTTTTTCTCTAGAACACTGCTGCATTTCACACAAAAAATGATTTAATGAGGATATGAGAACAGGAAGTCCCTGCCTGACTTGATTGACAGGTCTCTGTCTATTCACAAATAGGATAATACTCTCAATCTAGCTGAGTTGGATGACAAGGAGACCTGTCTGATGACAGTGAAGATAGCGGGGCGCACCCAGCACAGAGGCGTAGCTAGTGGTTCAGCTCAGGGAGGGAGAAACATCTGAATGGGCCCCTAACCGGGAAACTATGGTAGCACTCCTTAATAATGGGTATACAGGAACCTCAGAATCCTCATATCCTCTTTAACACACAACCCTAAACAGGTATTCAATACTTTCAACTCCCTCCTTCAACCACCACTGCCCCCTCCAACCTCCCTCATTTCTGCAGAAGACTTTGCTACTTATTTCAAAGAAAAAATCAACCAAATAAGGCAAGTCTTCTCTGCTCAGTCACCACAACCCCTTCACATAACAGACCACTGCCCCTCCCCCATAAACGTCCTCCCCACCATCACCGAAGAAGAGCTTGCATGTCTTCTCTCAAAAGTGCACCTCACCACCTGTGCACTTGACCCCATCCCATCCCACCTCTTCCCCAATCTCGCCACTATCCTTATTCCAGCCTTAACCCATCTTTTCAACCTATCTTTAATGACTGGTACCTTCCCTTCTGCCTTTATACATGCAAAAGTCACACCTATCCTAAAGAAACCTTCCCTCGACCCAACCTCTACTAACAGCTACTGCCCCATATCACTACTCCCGTTCACCTCAAAACTCCTGGAACAGCACGTCGATACTGAACTTTCCTCCCACCTCTCATCTAACGCTCTCTCTTTGACAACCTACAGTCCGGCTTTCATCCTCATCATTCTAGCAAAACTGCCCTGACTAAAATCATGAATGACTTACTTACTGCCAAAGCTAACAAGCACTTCTCCATACTCCTACTTCTAGACCTGTCCTCAGCCTTCGATACTGTCGACCACTCCCTTCTATTACAGATCCTCTCTTCCCTTGGTGTCAGAGATCTCGCCCTCTCTTGCATCTCTTCATACCTTTCCAACCGCACTTTTAGTGTCTCCCACTCCCACTCAACCTCTTCATCCCGCCATCTCTCTGTTGGCGTCCCTCAAGGCTCTGTCCTGGGACCCTTACTTTTTTCTATCTACACATTTGGCCTGGAACAACTCATAAAGTCCCATGGCTTCCAGTACCACCTATATGCCAATGATACTCAGATCTACCTCTCTAGCCCAGATGTCACATCTCTGCTGTCCAGAATCCCGAAGTGTCTATCTGCTATATCCTCCTTTTTCCCCTCTCGCTTCCTAAAGCTCAATGTGGCCAAAACTGAACTAATCATCTTTCCTCCATCTCACCTACACTCTCCACCTGATCTATCTATTACAATAAATAACACCAGCCTCTCGCTAGTACCCAAAGTTCGCTGCCTCGCAGTGACCTTTGACTCTGCCTTGTCCTTCATACCACACATCCAATCCCTCACTACCTCCTGCTGTCTTCAACTCAAAAATTCAAAAATATTTCTAGAATCCGTCCTTTCCTCAACTCGCAATCTACAAAAATGCTAGTGCATGCCCTCATAATCTACTGCCTCGATTACTGTAACATCCTCCTCTGTGGCCTCCCTGCTAGCACCCTCGCCCCTCTCCAGTCCATCCTTAATTCTGCTGCCCGACTGATCCACCTCTCTCCTCAATACCACCCCTCTTCTCCTCTCTGCAAGTCCCTCCACTGGCTCCAAATCTTCCTCCGTATCCAATTCAAAGTAAAGCCTGCTTTACACGTTGCAATTTCGCATACAATATCGTATGCGATTTGCAACGCCCCATCGTATGTGCGGCACGTTCAATTTGTTGAATATGCCGCACATACGAGTAACCCCCCGTCACACGTACTTACCTGTCCATACGACCTCGACGTGGGCGTCGAACGTCCACTTCCTGGAGTGGGAGGGACGTTCGGCGTCACAGCGACGTCATGCGGCAGCCGGCCAATAGAAGCAGAGGGGCGGAGCTGAGCGGGACGTAAACATCCCGCCCACCTCCTTCCATTACCGTCCGGAAGCCGCAGGACGCAGGTAAGATCTGTTCATCGTTCCCGGGGTGTCACACACTGCGATATGTGCTACCCCGGGTACGATAAACAATCTGACGTTCAATTCATGAGAAATGAATGACGTGCGTGCGATGAACGTTTTAGCGTTCAATCGCAATTGCACGTAGCTGTTACACACTGCAATGTACCTTACGATGCTGGATGTGCGTCACTTACGACGTGACCCCGCCGACACATTGTAAGATACATTGCAGCGTGTAAAGTGGGCTTAACACTGACCTACAAATCTGTACATAATCTGTCTCCTCCGTATATCTCTGAACTAATCTCCCACTACACTCTAACACGTCACTTCCGGTCCTCCCAAGATCTGCGTCTCTCCTCCTCTCTCATTCGCTCCTCACGCAACCAACTCCAAGACTTCTCCCGAGCATCCTCAGTCTTCTGGAACTCGCTGCCTCAACACGTCAGGCTATCTGCTACCCTTGCAAGCTTCAAACGGAACCTGAAAACCCATCTGTTCAGAAATGCCTACGATGACCTCACTGCTTCACTACCGTGCGGAGCTGCCGCCCGACCATCGTGCGGAGCTGCCGCCCGACCACCGTGCGGAGCTGCCGCCCGACCACCGTGCGGAGCTGCCGCCCGACCACCGTGCGGAGCTGCCAACCAATCTACACTCCACCTACTGTCTCCTCCCCAAAATCCTATAGTTACTAGTCTGTCTACTGTAACTTGTGTATGTATTCTGTATGTAACCCCCTCTCATGCAGTACAGCACCATGGAATTAATGGTGCTCTATAAATAAATAATAATAATAATAATAATAACCTCAGCAGATGACCGCGCTTGTTACTGAAAATATATCTACACAAAGGCCAACACTAATATTGCCGCCATATGGTGACCATATACCGTATTTTTCGGACTAAAAGAAGCACCGGACCATAAGACGCACCCTGGTTTTAGAGGAGGAAAATAGGAAAATAAAATTTTAAGCAAAAAATGTGGTCATGACAGACTGTTATGGGGCGAGTATCTGCTGCTGACACTGTTATGGGGGTAATGTCCCCAAATTCTCTACTAAGGTACTCCTTCCTGGTAATGATCCTCCTGCCTTGTATATGATCCCCATCCTTGTATATATGTCCCTCATCCTGGTATAGCCCCCATCCTGATAAATACCCCCATCCTAGTATAGCCTCCATCCTGTTATATACCTCCATCCTGATATATACCCCTATCCTGTTATATACCCCCATCCTGCTATATACCCCCATCCTGCTATATACCCCCCATCCTGCTATATACCCCCATCCTGCAATATACCCCCATCCTGATAAATACCCCTATCCTGCTATATAGCCCCATCCTGCTATATAGCCCCATCCTGCTCATAATATACCCCCATCCTACTATATACCCCCATCCTGCTCATAATATACCACCATCCTGTTATATATCCCATCCTGCTATATGGCCGGTATCCTATGGCATAGAAAAAAATAAACGTTTATACTCACCTTTCCTCAATCCCTGCAGCATCGCTCGTCTTCCTCTCTGTGTCAGCAGCAGCACCGCTGCCCTGTGTGGAGCCGGTCCCCTGCAGCATCGCAATGTCCTCCTGTCTCCCTGCCCGCTGATGTGTGTGGAGACTAGCGGTGCACACAGGGATGACGTCATCGCTGTGCTCACCGCTCTCTACACAGATCAGCTGGCCGGCAGACAGGAGGACATCGCGATGCTGCAGAGAAACTGTAAGTATACCGTACTTATTCACTGCCCCCCGTGCTGATGATGATGCGCGGGGAGCAGTGAATACAGCCGCACATGATCACTCCAGGCTGTAGTTGCCAGGGGTGATCTCGCGGGCCGGCTGTTTACTATGCGTGCACGGACCCCCCCATCACTTCGGCGCTGAGAGATGATGGGCGGGAGGATGGGCGTGCATATGAAATGAGCGGGCCCATGTGGTCACAGCAGGCGCTGCTACAGCCTGCTCGTGCCGCCGATGACCTGCTCCACCGCAGCACCCTCATTCCCTGCAGCCCTACATTCAGACTATAAGACGCAACCCCCAGTTTCCCCCAATATTTGGGGGGGGGGGAAAGTGCGTCTTATAGTCTGAAAAATATGGTAGTGGTCGATATCAGTCCTGCAGTACATGTGAGAGGTTATAGTACAGTTATAGTTGGGGACATACATCTAATGTTCTTTCTGATGAACTCTTTCACTTTTCTCGTCTTTTCTTTCTGGCCCAGCCCGACATGATGACTTCTCCAGCCAGGACTCATCTGCAGAGATTACAACAAAGACCCATGTGACGTCTCATATTTCCAGCCCCGATCCCATCTATTCCCGATCTGCACAAACCCTCAGCCACCTGATACCCCAATACTGAGCCACCGCTGCCATATGTGCCCTATTACTGCATGCATCTGCTGTGTGGTACAATAATAGTGCTCCTCTTACTTCCCCAAATACTTATGCCACTGCTGTACCCCCACATGATGATAATGCCTCATTTGTGCCCTCTAGATGGTAAAATTGCCCCTTCAAAAATATTATTAACCTTGGAAAGTGCCCTAGAAAAGTGTCCACATATTGCCCCTAGAATGTAATAATGCCCCCTGTGTGCCTGTGATGGTCACAATACCCTGAGTGCCCCTATAATAATAATGCTTTGTAAGTGTCCACATAACATTTAACAATGTCTCCTGAGTCTCCCAGGTATAGCTCTCTATACACAATTAATGGTCCCCATAGCTTTCTATACAGAGTATGATGTCCCCACATTTCTCTAGACAGAGTATGATGAGTACACAGCTCCCTATAAACAGAGTAATGAGACAACAGCTCCCTATACAGTGTAATGGGCCCACAACTCCCTTATACACAGTATAATGGGCTCACAACTCCTCTATATACAGTATGATGGGCCCACAGCTCCTCTATGCACAGTCTGATGGGTCCACACCTCCCTGCTCCACTTCCGCTGCTACATGCCGTCATGCCCCCTCGGTTTTCGCCAGCCACTCACTTTCGCGCTGGGACACTCTCGGAACTTCCGGTTCTGGCCACACTCTCAGGACGAAGGGTGAGGCTTCAGCTTCACGCGCTTTTGGCCTGGAAGATGGCGTTTTGGTGCCAAAGATGGCAGAAAATGGTGGGAATGGGATTTTTGACATGCAGCTTGGATTCTAAGGCGCACGTCACCCAAGTTACTGGGTTCTGTCCGGATCCTGTTCGTGACGCCAAGAATTTGAGGTGTGTCGCCCCTGCAGCGGTTGAACCGCTCGGATCCAGGGGTGATGATTACTCGCCGCTCGAGGGTCTCCGGACCCGGGGGCTAGGGGCCACACTCAAATGAAGAGGGGGGGTATTTACAGGGGAGATATAGTTCGTGACGTCACCCGTGATGTACGGTAATTGGGAGTACCGCCACTGTCGTTGGGAGTACCCGAGGTGATGGAGTGGGGGCAGCTAGATGTCGTCACCCTCCACAGGTAGGGAAAGGCCCCGGGACTCTGGATGGTGGGGACAGTGCAGGGGGAGCGCAGGCTCGCTGGTTGCAGGGGTTAATTAGGTACTCACTCAGCAATAAAACAGACGCTGACAACAGGGTAATCTAAGTCTCTGGGAGCCGCTGCCCTCCTGGGGGAACTCGTCTGGGTCCTGTCCCCTGCAGCACTGCCTGGTGGTCCGCGACCTGCCTCCTGGCACATTAGTTTTAAAGTATCCTTTGTGGCCTGTCAGCTGGGAGCTTTCCGGGCCTCGCTCCCCACTGTGGCTAAGTAGAAGAGTTTGCACTCAGGAGCTCACGCTTGGGATTTGAGTGGGCTGCTTGTTTGGAAAGCCCTATTCCCCTAGTTGCGCTAGTGCCCCCGATCTCTGAGCTTCGTAGGAACAGTTCATAGAGGTCCTGTCCTCCGCAGGTTAATTGCCGGGTCGCCTGAAGCTTCTCCGCGACCTAGGGTCCGTGTACCCCATCGTGCCTTCGGTCCCAGACCGGTGATTAGGCCCAGGCTACTGACCGTCCTCCAAGACAGGTCCCAGGCATCTAGCCTCAATCCCCTGCGATTGGGGGTCCGACTCCTCTAGGTCCAGACCAGCGTCTGCGACCTAGTCTGCTGCACCCATGGGAGCTACAACTCCCAGCTTCCTCTGAGCTCCTCACAGCTCGAGGGCTACCACTGAACTGACTTGACACCTCCCACCTCCCTGCCTGACCCCTAGGTGGGCAGCAATATTCCAGCTTAAGCAGCTTACTGATGTGCCTGACAGGGTGTGGTGCAAGCTGTATCTAGGATTTGTGAATGCTGGTGGAGGCAGTACTGCAGTTTAGGTTCCCGGAACCATGGGGGGTTGAATCTTGCACTGGAGAGAAAGAACGTGCAGTATCCTGTGATGACTTGAGTAGTTCAGGGGCAAAGAGACTGGAGATGTTTTTGACAAGCCCAGGTCTGGCAGACCCCGCAAGAGAACTGCTCAGGAGGAATGTTTGTTGGTTAGAAAATCCAAAGCCAGCCAGTCTTTCACTGCAGCAGAGCTCCAACAGGCCTGGTCACCTCAAGTCCCTGTGTCAACTAGAACAGTTTGTAGGATTCTGTTATAAAATGGCCTCCATGGTCGAATCACTGTCCAGAAGCCAGCACTAAACAAAATGCAATTAAAAAATTGTGTGGCATTTGCCAAGTCCCACAGTCTGCTAAACAGATGGACACTGGAAAAGTGGCAGAAGGTGGATTTCTCTGATGAATCTTCAGTTGAATTTCACCACAGCCGCTGCAAATACTGCAGGAGACCTACTGTAGCCCGTACGGATCCAAAATACACCCAGAAAACAGTTAGGGGTACTTTACACGCTGTGACATCGCTAGCATCGGCTAGCGATGTCCAGCGCGATTGTACCCGCCCTCGTCGCACATGCGATATGTGTTGATTGCTGCCGTAGCGAACATTATCGCTACGGCAGTTTTACACGCACATACGTGGTCGTCTATGTCGCTGTGACTGCCGAACAATCCCTCCTTCAAGGGGGAGGTGCATTCGGCGTCACAGCGACGTCACCAATCTGTCAGCCAATAGAAGCAGAGGGGCGGAGATAAGCGGGACATAACATCCCGCCCACCTTCTCCCTTCCACATTGCCGTCGGGACGCAGGTAAGGAGATGTTTGTCGCTCCTGCGGGTTTACATACAGCGATGTGTGCTGCTGCAGGAGCGACAAACAACATCGTACCTGAGGTCGACCCGACATTATGGAAATGAACGAGTTTACACAGATCAGCGAGATTGTACGCTTCTGTACTCGTTCATTGTTCCATCTAGGATTTACAAGTTGCGATGTCGCTACCGGCACCGGATGTGCGTCACTAACGACGTGACCCTGACGATATAGTGGTAGCGATGTCGCATTGTGTAAAGTACCCCTTAGGTTTGGTGGTGGAAAGATCATGGTCTGGAATTACATTAAGTATGGGGGTGTGCAAAACATTTGTAAGGTGGAAGGCAATATCAATAGCCTAAAACACCAAGAAGTATTAGCTACCTCTTACATTCCCAATCATAAAAGGGGTCAAATTCTGCAGCAGGATGGTGCTCCATCTCATACATCCATCTCTACAATAAAGTTTCTCCTGGCAAAGAAGATCAAGGTGCTCAAGGACTGGCCAGCCCAGTCACCAGACATGAACATCATTGAGCATGTTTGGGGTAGGATGAAAGAGGAAGCTCGGAAGACAAAACCAAAGAATCTTGATGAACTCTGGGAAGCATGTGAGGCCTCTGCCACACTCACGTGAAAATCATGCATGTGCCGCGAGACACGTATTTTCCTTACGTGTTGCGTTAGGTAAGTACTTGTCTCCGGTTCGTGCGGGCCCTCTGTGTGTCCTCCGAATGCTATCCGCGATAACACACGGAAAACTGGTAATTTATATACTCACGTGGTCCTTGCTGCTGTCCAGGGTACTGATCTTCGGCTCCAGCCCCGCCCACTCCCCGCTGATGTTGCTTCCGGCCGAGCGGAGGGGCGGAGATCAGCACCCGTGACATCACGCCCACCTCCTTAACACGCTCATAATGAGCGCCGGCCAGCAGCAATTGTTTACAGCGGAAGATTCTGCAGGGCATAAGGAGGTGAGTATGTGTTTTTTTTATTTTAAAATAATGACACGTGTTTCTCCGACGCGTGTCACACGGGACCGCATCCACACTAAATCCGTGTGGTATGGGTGCGGGCCGTGTGACACCCGTGATGCCGGAGAAAAACTGACATGTCGGCGTGAGAATCTCACGGACACATGTAAGTACGGAACGGACACACGTTCCGTTCCAAAATACTTACGTGTGTCCAATACATTAGGAATACATTGGTCCACGTGTGTACGTGTCTCCGGTACGTGAAAAAACTGCCAAACGCGTACCGGAGGCACTAACGTGTGACAGAGGCCTAAGGGGGGCTTTACACATTGCGACATCGCTACCGACATATCGTCGGGGTCACGTCATTAGTGACGCACATCTGGCGCCGGTAGCGACATCGCAACGTGTAAATCCTAAGTACGATAATGAACGAGCACAGAAGCGTAAAAAATCGCTGATCTGTGTAATGTCGTTCATTTCCATAATGTCGCTACATCAGGAGATACGATGTTGTTTGTCGCTCCTGCGGCGTCACACATCGCTGTGTGTGAAGCCGCAGGAACGACAAACATCTCCTTACCTGCGTCCACCAGCAATGCGGAAGGAAGGAGGTAGGCGGGATGTTACGTCCCGTTCATCTCCGCCCCTCTGCTTCTATTGGGCGGCCGCTTAGTGACGTCGCGGTGACGTCGCTGTGACGCCGAACGCACCTGCCCCTTGAAGGAGGGATTGTTCGGCGGTCACAGCAACGTCGCCAACCAGGTATGTGCGTGTGACGCTGCCGTAGCGATTATGTTCGCTACGGCAGCAATCACAAGATATCGCATGTACGATGGGGGCGGGTGCTATCGCGCTGGACATGGCTAGCAAATGCTAGCGATGTCGCAACGTGTAAAGTACCCCTAAGAAACAAGGGAAAGAGAGGCTAAAGGATCGAGACATGATAGGAACTGTCAAGTTCTAAGGAGGAAGCCTAATGATATGAGGGTGTTTCAAAGCCAAAGGCATTGGATACTTGACCAGGATCGATTCTGGTCTCAATGCTGAGCTGTATGTGAGTATCCTACAAGACGAGGTACTTCATACACTTGAGTACTATGGGTATGAGAAGGACGACATAGTGTTCCAGCAGAACAACAACCTAAAGCATATGTCGAGATGGGTGAAGAAATGGTTCAATGTCAATGAAGTAGTGGTGCTGGATTGGCCACCACAATCACGAAACCTAAACCCAATTGAAAACTTGTGAGTAGAGTTGAAGAAAAAGCTGTATACATACCCAAGTGAGTTGATCATTACGTGTAGAAGAGACCAGGGATTAGATTTTGGTTGAAACATACTTGAATCTGATCGAGAGCATGTCCAGAAGGATTCTGCAGCGTTGAAAGACAAAATTTGATTTACAAAATAGTAACAAAATTAAAAAATAAATAAATTAGATTTTAAGAAGCAAAACAGCAAAACAAATTCAGTGACATGGCAAGAATCTGTATAACTAAGGCTGCTTTCACACTTCCGTTGTTTTCCTCAGTCACAATCAGTTTTGTGGCTGATGTGACTGAAGCATTGCAGATTGTGGTACAACTGATGGGACAGATCCGTTAAAAAAACAAATCCATTACCTGGCAAAGGGGAGAGAGAGAGAGAACCCCCATCATCCCCACACACACCGGTCCTATCGTCCCCATCATCACCACACACACACACACTGGCACTACCGCCCCCCTCATCACCACACACACCGGTACTACCACCCCCATCATCACCGCACACACACTGGCACTACCGCTCCCCTCATCACCACACACACACCGGTACTACCACCCCCCTCATCACCGCACAAACACAGGCACTACCGTCCCCATCATCACCACACACACCGGCACTACTGCCCCCTTCATCACCGTACACACAGGCACTACCGCCCCCATCATCACCGCACACACACCGGCACTACCACCCCCCTCATCACCGCACAAACACAGGTACTACCGTCCCCATCATCACCACACACACCGGCACTACCACCCCCCTCATCACCGCACAAACACAGGCACTACCGTCCCCATCATCACCACACACACTGGTAATACCAACCGCCCCCATCATCACCGCACACACACCGGCACTACTGCCCCCCTCATCACCACACTCACCGGTACTACCACCCCCATCATCACCGCACACACCGGCACTACTGCCCCCTTCATCACCGTACACACAGGTACTACCGCCCCCATCATCACCGCACACACACCGGCACTACCGCCTCTCTCGTCACCACACACACACAGGCACTACCGCCACCATCATGACAGCACACACAGGCACTACCACCCCCATCATCACCACACACACACACCGGTACTACTGCTATTAAGGCGGTCATAAATTTACAGTGATGCAATCTAATTGTGCATCTACCTTAACCCTGTCTGCATCCAAATTGTGAGTCATTTCTTAGTAGCATGCATACTTTTATCCCATACAGGCCAGAGATATGACACCGATCTGCATAGGAAATATGACTAGTTTAATACGGAAGTGGACAAACATTTAAATGGAACTTCTTGGCTAGGAGCCAAGAATACGTAACACGTCTCCTATTGGATAAAATAGCTTATTCTGTGATATACAGTAAACTGTAATGTATAATGCATTTCCTCATTTATATTCAGCTATGTCCGCATGATTCACTTGTCACATGAAAGTCCAGACTGTCTGAGTCTTATGTCTGAATGCAGATATACTGTAGGTGTGGTACACAGTTCAAACACCATCTTAAATCCTGGTTTTTGGATATCTTCATAGAACTCTTATAGACTCCTAATAGTTCATAATCTTGGCCATAACACTGCCCCCAACATCACCGCACACACACCGGAACTACCGCCCCCCTCATCACCGCGCACACACAGGCACTATTACCCCCATCATCACCGCACACACACAGGCACTACCACCCCCATTATGACAGCACACACACCGGCACTACCACCCCCATCATCACCGCACAAACACAGGCACTACCGCCCCCATTATGACAGCATACATACTGGCACTACCGCCCCCATCATGATAGCACACACACCGGCACTACCGCCCCCATCATGACAGCTACAAAAATTGTTACATTCTGCGTTGCTTCCTCCCAATGGTCAGTCATTTTATGACTGATCAGTCGCATAGCGGATGCAACGCAAGGCCGTCAGTCGCAATCCGTCGGTAATACAAGTCTATGGGGAAAAAACTTGCAGGATTCAGTTGTTTCTCAAAGCGACGGATTGGGACTGATACAAACAGACTGAAGTGTGAAAGTAGCCTAATCATATGCTAAGTAGTTGCAAGTCAAATTTATGTATGAGATACCCAAGATAATTGCCTATAAAATGAAGGTAGTCTCATGCTCAAAGCTGTGGTGGATGGTGTGATATGGAGCATGAAAGCCAAAAGTTCAAAACATTGCTACCTTTTTGCCTGTCACTGTATATTTAAGAATACATTTGATATATCAGGTGTAGGAACTTGAACACAATCTTACATTCCCACAGACCTCACACAATGTGATGTCCCCAGAGAACCCACATAGTATGACGTCCCTACAGACCTCACATACTATGATGTCCCCACAGACCCCACATAGTATGATGTATTCAGAGGCCCCACATAGTATGATGTTCCCAGAGACCCCACATAGTATAATGTATCCGCACTCCCCCACACACAGCTAAAATAAAGTCCGGTCAGAACTAGTCTTGCTTTCCTAATTTCTATTACATCTTTGGTAAATGGCAGGCTCACACTGCAAATCTAAAATACTACCCACTATTATATGTAAATTAGAAAATAGCACAGTGGCTTACTTAATATGTTTGCCTCAAACAACAATTGTTATTATGCTTACACCAGTAAATATTGATATTTGCTCCTTTATGTTAGCTAAAATCTATTTGTGTGAGGTATCAGGGTCATGCCAGCATAAAGTTTATATATACTGCTATGATTTCCTTATATACTGCCATGGAGAGGTAATGATTTGTGCCTGAAGGCTAGCTCTTGGGGCAATAATAACTAATTGGGTTTGGAACATGTATAGAAAGTAAAAACATGTTTATTTGGAGGTAGTCCGTTTAGAGTATGGTGTCAAATGATGCAGAATATTGGATTTCAACTATCATACAGTCCTTATGAAGCTCATGTATGTTTTCTTTAGCCTCAGGGATACATAAAGACTATCCTTATATGCTTTCATCTGAAGGTATGATTACTGTATATGTTGACTTTATATATGACAGCTGAGAGGTGATACTGACTTAAGCTGGTGTCACACTAAACGACAGCGACAACGACGTCGCTGTTACGTCACCATTTTCGGTGACGTAACAGCGACCTTGTAAGTCGCTGTTATGATCGCTGCTTAGCTGTCAAACACAGCAGAAGCAGCGATCATAAGGTCGCTGTGCTACATGTTCAGAGAGCAGGGAGCCGCGCTTAGCGCTGGCTCCTTGCTCTCCTGCAGCACACATCGGGTTAATTAACCCGATGTGTGCTGCAGCTACATGTCACAGTTCAGAGAGCAGGGAGCCGCGCTTAGCGCTGGCTCCTTGCTCTCCTGCAGCACACATCGGGTTAATTAACCCGATGTGTGCTGCAGCTACATGTCACAGTGCAGAGAGCAGGGAGCCGCGCGCACTGCTTAGCGCTGGCTCCTTGCTCTCCTTGCTACAGTATACATCGGGTTAATTACCCGATGCATACTGCAGCCACATGTCACAGTGCAGGAGCCGGCGCTGGCAGCAAGAGCGGAGGCTGGTAACCAGCGTAAACATCGGGTAACCAGGGAAAGGTCTTCCCTTGGTTACCCGATGTTTACGCTGGTTACAGCTTACCGCAGCTGCCAGTGCCGGCTCCTGATCGCTTCATTTCGTCGCTCTCTCGCTGTCACACACAGCGATGTGTGTGTCACAGCGGGAGAGTGACGACCAAAAAATGAAGCTGGACATTCAGCAACGACCGGCGACCTCACAGCAGGGGCCAGGTCGTTGCTGGATGTCACACACAGCGACAGCGACGGGACGTCGCTGCAACGTCACAGAAAATGGTGACGTAGCAGCGACGTCGTTGTCGTCGTCGTTATGTGTGACACCAGCTTTAGGAATAATGCAAAGCGGTATCAGTGACTCTTTTAGATTTCCAAATTGGGTGCTCTGGATCTGCACCATGATGTGTGATGGACTATAGGTGAAGTGTTGAGGAGAGCCATAAGATGAAATACTTAATTAACCTCTGGACATAGAGCACTGTGAGAAATGTGTTCAATGAAATGAATTCTCTATACATAAGCCAGTCAGTTTTCAGAGGAACCCATAATGGCCCCCGATGACATCACAGACCAAACCATCAGCATGGATCCACCAGATGATGTCCCTCCCATAACCATCACCATGGATTCATCCACTGAATTCAGACCCGTCCATCAACAGCAACACAGATCTCCCCATTGGCTAGCCCATGAACTGTCCCACTAAATGGGCATATCTGAACTTGTGTACGCCCCTAGCCTATATAAAGAGGATGCATCCTCTGTACTCTCTCTGTTCGGTGCCATCTTTACTGTGATCAAGAAGAGATTTCACATCCGACTGTGTCTGGTGTGAATTCTTTACGCATGCACTTGGTCTACACCAATTAGGCCAGGCAGTAGTCAACTAGTGATCTCTGGTTAAGAGTTCACCGTAATAGAAGGTTATACTATACATGTACCGCCCCTGCAGCAGTTGGACTGCTCAGATCCGGGGTTGCCGTGGCTCGAAGGTCTCCAGACCCGGGGGCTGAGGGTTACCCGAAAATGAAAGGGGGCTATTTACAGGGGAATAATGTTCGTGACGCCACCCGTGGTTTGCAGTAAGGGGAGTACCGCCGCTGCCGATGGGAGTACCTGGGGGAGATGGAGCAGGGCAGCCAGATGATGTTCCCTCCACGGGTAGGGGAGGCCCTGGGACTCTGGATGGTGGAGTGTAGGGGAATGTAGTGCTGGTTGGACGCAGGGGAAGGCAGCGTACTCACTTAGGCCGTGTTGGTGTTAATGCAACCATAAAGCAGACTCTGACGCAGTAGTAAACCAAGTCTCTGGGTGCTGCTGCCACTTCAGGGGAGCTTGTCCAGGAGTCTGCTCCCGTTGGCATTGCTGATGGTCTGTAACCTGCCTCCATGCGCTAGAATTTAGATGTTCTGAGCAACCCCTTGGCCTGAAGCTATCGGGGTCCCGCTCCCTATAGTTAAATAGAGGAGCTGTGCTCTCGATGGCTGACACTTGGGATCTCAGTGGGCCGCATAAGCTGGAAAGCCCTATCCCCCTCATTGTGTTGATGGCTTTGATCTCTGAGCTCTTGGGGAAAGTTCATATAGAGACTATCCTTCACAGGTTAATTATGAGGTTGCGTGAAGCTACTCCCTGATCTAGGTTCCAGGATCCCGCCGTGCTCGGTACCGGTTCGGCTACTAGATTTTTCGGTGCCGACCGTTCTCCCAAACTAAGTCTAGCACTCCTTTCTAATACCCTGCGACCGGGTCTCCGACTCCACCGGTCCCAGACCACCGTCTGCGACCTAGCCAACGTCTCCCAGGGAGCGCCAACTCCCTCCAGCTCCTCATTCTCTGAGGGCTACCACTCAACTCTAGGGAGCTGCTATTCCCAGCTCCTCACTCTCTGGGAGCTCTCACTGTTCTGACTCAGCCCCTCCCACTAGCCTGCCTGACCCCTAGGCGGCTGGCCCTGTTCCAGCTAGACCACCCACTGGTGTGCCAGACAGGGTGTGGTGTGAGGTGTGGTTAGGATTTGAATGCAGCAATACCAAAGGTTAGGATCCCAGAACCATGGGGGGTTGAGCTCTGCACCAAAAGAGATAGGAGTGCAGTACTCTGTGACACCCTGACTAGTTCAGGGGCGTCATATTCCCCCTTGGTATGTAGCTTGTCCCCAAGCTACAGGACACCCAGAGGATTTATTTTGTTTCAACTGAAAGAGAAAAAGTAACAAATTATGCACATTTATTCATCCCTCACAGGGGAGGCAATACACTTAAATATTGCGTCAAACTCCCAGAGTTAAATTACTTGACTAACAACGGGGAACGCTACCGGTTGTAGCGGTAGTCGGTGGCTCAGCCTACTCTACTAGAGCCCCTTCCTGCAACAGTCCATTCCCATTGTCCCACTCCCTTCAACCCGCCACCCAAACAACCTGGATCCCCCGGTTCCTTGTGACGGCCTTGAAGTCCTGGAGGTGTAAAAGACGACTCTGGTAACAGTCCTGAGTAACCTTGTAGCCGTTACCCTTTGTGCCAACTTCCACCAAGGGCCCCTGGTGCCGTCTACCAGTGCCGCACCGTCCAAGACCCTGATGGCATTTTTACCTTTAACAGAGCATGGAAAAAGGTTCAACAAGGATGACGCAGTCTGTCTGGAGCGTCAACCCTCCTCTAATCCTCCACCGAGGACCCTGTAGTCAGTCCCCGACGGCCTTCTCCACACAAACATGAAACCGGAGAACGTTCAACAAGGGTTACAGGTCCGCACTGTCACTTTTCAACTGTTAAACAAACTGGCAGGTAGCCATCCTGGTTCAGCTACCGCTGCTGCTTCTGAGTACCAGTTCCTTAGTGTCAGAGATCCCCTGGGAACACTCTAGCAAAGTGCCCTGGCAGGCCGCAGCGGCGACATATGGGCACAACAACTTCCATAGTATCAGCCGGGGTCTCATCATCTGAGGTGGATTCTTCCTCCACTTCCATCACTAATATCTTAGGCACTGACCGTGCTGACAGGGAGCCTCAGTAGCCGTTTCCTCCAAATCAGAGAACCCAGGCGGCTTCCAGGGTGCTGGAGCCCGAGTCCATCTCCTCCTCCGCATTTTCTGGATCTGAAGCCACAGCAACCGGGACAACTTGATCGGCGTTCATGGCCTGGTCGTCCTCCGTGGGGGCTGAGGGTTCCACTGCCGCTGTTGCGGGCAGGGTCTCAGCTGCAGCTGTTGTCGCGGACGAGGAAGTGGTATGACGGTGACGGTGGCCGGGGGCAGACCGAGTTCCGCGGCCGGGAAGCCGGGTCATCCGTAACTGGGCTTCTGCTTACTCGCTCCACATGCAGGGCCTCCCTCTCGTGGGCCCGCACCGCCGCTGCTGTGCTCCTCATCTCGATCCAGGCAGCCGTCCCGGGAGCAGCACCTTCTGTCGACCAGTCGCGTTGCTCCGACATCTTGTTGCTGTGATGTCCAGGAACTTTATGAGCAGAGTCCTGGCGTCCCTGCTCCAATTCCGCTGCTACATCCAGTCACACCCCCTTGGTTTTCGGCAGCCAGCTCTCCAGCTTCCGGCTGCGCTCTCTGGGCGAGGGGCAGAGCTTCAACTTCGCGCTCTTTTGGTCGGGAAGATGGCGTTTAGGCGCCAAAAATGGCAAAAAAACACCCACTGATGTGCCTGACAGGGTGTGGTATGAGGTGTGGTTAGGATTTGAATGCTGATTGAGCAATACCAAAGGTTATAATCCCAGAACCATGGGCGGGTTGAGCTCTGCACCAAAAGAGATGAGTGCAGTACCCTGTGACACCCTGACTAGTTCAGGGGTGTCACATACATAGTGGTGTGGGTGGCTTTGCCAGCAGGTAATTTGTGGTCCTAAACCATGGACTCTTAGTATTATTTTAATTATTATTATTATTTATTATTATAGCGCCATCAATTCCATGGCGCTTTACATGTGAAAGGGGTGTACATAATAGGGACAAGTACAATAATCATAAACAATACAAGACACAAACAGGTACAGGAGGAGAGAGGTCCCTGCCCGCGAGGGCTCACAGTCTACAAGGGATAGGTGAGGATACAGTAGGTGAGGGTAGAGCTGATAGTGCGGCGCTGTATCAGACTGAGGGTTATGGCAGGTTGTAGGCTTGTCGGAAGAGGTGGGTCTTGCGGTTCCTTTTGAAGCTTGCAAAGGTAGGCGAGAGTCTGATATGTTGTGCAGAGCATTCCAGAGTATGGGGGAGGCACGGGAGAAATCTTGGATGCGATGGTGGGAAGAGGAGATGAGAGGGGAGTAGAGAAGGAGATGTTGTGAGGATCGAAGGTTACGTGCAGGTAAGTACCGGGAGACTAGGTCACAGATGTAGGGAGGAGACAGGTTGTGAATGGCTTTATATGTCATGGTTAGTGTTTTGAACTGGAGTCGTTGGGCAATGGGAAGCCAGTGAAGGGATTGGCAGAGAGGAGAGGTCGGGGAGTAGCGGGGGGACAGGTGGATTAGCCGGGCACCATAGTTTAGAATAGATTGTAGGGATGCGAGACTGTTAGAAGGGAGGCCACAGAGCAGGAGGTTGCAATAATCCAGACGGGAGATAATAAGGGCATGTACTAGGGTTTTTGCAGCTTCTTGGGAAAGGAATGTACAGATCCGGGAAATATTACTATAGTACTCTCTTCCGTAAATCCAGTATTGAACCCTTCATCCCCAAGCACATGTATTACATCTTAAGAAAACATGTCGCGGGCGGGGAAGACGCCGCCGCTGCGCTCGCCAACGCTCAGGTCCGGCGCTGCTGCGGCTGCTGCTGCTCGGTGGCTCGAGCGGTGGGCCGGATCCAGGGACTCAAGCGGCGCTCCTCGCCCGTGAGTGAAAGGGGTGGTTGGTTTGGGGGATTTAGTCCGTGACGCCACCCACGGGTTGTGGTGAAGGTAGGCACCACCGCTGCTGGTGACGGGGATCCCGGGAGCGATGGTAGGAAGCAGCTGGGATGTTGTTTTCTCCCTCCGTGGGTAGGGGTTGGTGGTCCCGGGGCCCGGTGGTGTGACGGGGAGGCAGGGTCGGTGAGGTGCAGGGTTGCAGGGACAGCGCGGCGCGGTGCCGGATGGCACGGGTGTACTCACTCAGCAAAAGAGGCACAAAGTCTCCGGTAAACCAAACGGCTGGATGGACGGGTCCCGCAGCCGGCTGCAGTGTCTCTCCCCGGACAGGTGATGGTGGCTGTCTTACCCTGCACCTTTGTGTACTTGTTTGACTACGGTGGATCCCCAACGGTAGTCCGCTCCCCGGTGTATGGATGCCGGAGGAGCCCGTTTGCCCGCAGGCACTGGTCCTTGGGTCTCTAGCCTTAGGCGGTAGCTGTATACCCTCACGGTGTGGGCGGTTGCCTTCTATCGGGTCTTTGGCTGTTAGGAAACCCCTGGGGTTCCTGTCACACTCGGATTTGACTGTTGACGGCGACTCCAAGCCTAGTCGGGGTCCGATGGCCCTGCCTGTGTGTGCTGGCTTCACTTCGCTCCCCGGTCGGTACCGGCGGGCCAACGCCCGACGCCGGTCCTACGGTTCCGCGTCGATTCACCACTCCTGCAGACGGCCACCACCGTCTGCCAACCTTGTTGTCAGTGCCTGGGCCACAAACCCAGACACCCTCCACTTGACTCCTCTCACTTTCACGGTGAGCTAGTTGTGCCACCTCCATATGCTCCCATACAAGTGGCAGAACCATCTCCATTCTTTCTTGCGTCTTGGCGACATGTTCTATCATACACTTATGTCAAGTGGGCTGGTGCTCCCATTTCTCTTTAGCTAAATCTAGCAACCCCTGGGGATGTCTGCAATACAATAAGTCGAGGGGCGAGAAACCTGTGGATGTCTGGGGCACCTCTCGCATGGTGAACAATAACTAGGGCAGCCGGAGATCCCAGTCATTCCCATCCTTGAATATAGCCTTTTTTAGCATATTTTGTAATGTTTTGTTGAACCTTTCAACCAGGCCATCTGTTTGAGGATGATAGACTGATGTGTGCAAATGTTTGACATTTAACAACCTTCTGAGTTCCTTTACCTGGTTACCTGACACACTTGACAGGAATCGCAATACCGTTTTACTTCTTTCATAAATGCCAGGCCAATAAAAGAGCTGCAAAATTTGGTCTAGGGTTTTCTTATGGCCCAAATGTCTGCCAAGTATATGTGGATGGGCCAGGTCCATTACCAACCTGCGATAAGCCTTTGGCATCAACAATTGTTCTATCATCTTACCCCATATTTTGAGAACTCCATACACTAGGTAATGGGTCACCTCAAAGAGTGGAAACCTGGTATCCACCCTATTGTTGATGGGTTTCCTCATCAACATTTAGCAGATTTTCCCTAGCCTGGGGTAAAGTAGGATTTCGGAGTTGTGCTGTACCAAAATCGTCACCTGAGACATTTAAGTCTGACAATTCGGATCCCGGTGGCAACTTCTGTATATCCCCAGCCATTATTTCCATGGCAGTTGTCTCCCTCACCAGATTGGAGATTACCCCTACAGCCGGCATGTCCTCCTAGGGACCACAAGGCACCCATTCTTTAGAACATTCTATGGCCTTCACTGTTACTGACCCATGATCCCCAAGTGGCATTACTGTTGGCCATAGGGCTGTGAACAGTGGAAACTCCCTCCCAACTATCAGTTCAAAGTGAAAATTTGCAACCACTCCCACCTCATGGCATCATCTCCCAGCAGGTGTATTTATTATCACTAGAGCAGTGAGATAGTCTTTTAAGTCCTCATGAATGTACAATAAACCAAATTTTTGGCTGGTGAACTTGGTGGGTTGCACCAGGTTATATAGCACGAATGTCACAAGTCCAGTAGGGCCCTGCACCTCAACACAACACAGATGTCCCTCACTGAGTTCCTCTGAGGTGCCAGTTACACAAACCCTTTTAGCATGCAGGTACTGATGCTACATAAAGTTTGTGTCCATGGGCTCAGCCAATTGGGGGCAGTTGGCTTTAACATATACCGGCTCCTGGCATCGCCAGCAGACTATGTGGACCTCTTCCTTCAGTTAAGTCTTGAGCCACCGTAATGGACATTGCTTGATAGAGTGGGGACTGAAGGGGCTTTCCTGTCACCCTGTCCCTTCTTGGAGTTCCTTGGTAGCCCCATATCGCTCTATATGGTCCACCATCGGGAGCACATTATTAGGAGATGACTGTCCCACCCAGTGTTGGAGGGGGAAAGGTAAGGCCCTCTAGAATTTATCAGCCACTATGCGGTGCACCATGGCCGTTGGAGACAGTAACTCAGGCTGCAATCACTTCTGTATCAGTTGCAAAAATTCATAACCTTGGGACCTGGCCGATGTGGAAGGGTCAAACTCCCATTGATGCACCCGAAAGCCCAAACTAATACATTTACACCAAATCGTGCCAGGATCTCACCCTTGACGACTGCGCAGTCCACTGCTTGGTTGCCCAGCAGTTCCAGATAGGCCTTTTGGGGTCCTGATGCCAGAAACGAAACGATGACTTCCGACAATTGGTCCCGAGGCAGACCCTTCCTATCGGCCGCTCTCTCTCAAATATATCCAAATAGAATTAAATATCTTTGGTGGCCTCCATTTTGGGGATCGCTGTACGAACCGGTTTCCTGGCATTGCGAACCACCGGTGGAGTTCCCACTTCGATTGACTGCACGAAACGGCTGCCGTAATCCACTTCTTACTCCGCATCCCCCTCTCTTTCCACCAATTCATTTTTACTGGATGAAGTAAAGGAAAAGATTTTAAGCAGACGGGTGAGTGCCAACCTTTCTTTCATACAATTATGAGATCTCTCCATCTTCTCCACACTGTGTTCCAATTCTCATATTTGAGAGAATCGGATCACAGTGAAGAACGCTCGGCTCATGTTTGCATCAGAGTTTGAGCCGAGTGTAATTTGCATATCCCATCCAATGTTTTCACATGGGAAAATCATCAGATGCTATTTGCCAGTTAAATCCCGTCCTTCCCCAGTGACTCTGGAGATGGAAAATTACTCTATCGAACAAACTGTGCCCCGCTGGAAACCACTAATCTGTGACCTCCCAGGTATTGCCCACCCCTGACCAAGGTGTATGATTTGCTAAATGTAATACCCGCAGGGTATTGTGGTGAGGTACGCGTAGCTACGCGAAATAATATTAGCCCGCTCTCTAATGCTTTAACAGTGTGTGAATTGGTGCTGTGAAGTTTGGGTGGGTTTTATGAACTGTAAAAACCCATGTGAAATTCCAAATTTAAACTGGAACTCATGGCTCCGCAGAACGATCCACTCACTTCTACTGTGCACATGTCCTGTCTTTTCTAATTTCCATCCAAACGCTAAATATATATTGATAGGCTAACTGACTTGCTATGAAATTGGCCCTTGTGTTTCTGTCTGAGTTCGGTAATTAGACTGTGAGCCCTTTTGTGGATCAGACTCCTGAATGTGTTGGCAGAGAAGTACATTTCATTAAAAGAGTTTCACAGATTTGAAAAGACAGGCAGAATTTGCTTACAAATTTAATGAGGAACAAGACATTATTCTTGTCATGTTGAATATGAGAATTTCTTCTACGGATAGCGACAGTTTGTTATCTTTGTTATCCAACATTATATTGTGGCATTACAGCTTAGCTTGGCTTACAGATCTTTTGTAGACAAGTAAGCTATTCAACTTTTTCATGTAAATGTTCTTCCTTGAAACAGGTGCCAGATGAAGATAGACATTGGCCAAATATTACTCCTCCAAATAAACATATTGGCTAAAAATGTGTTACATTGTAAGTATGATGGGGCACAAGGAACCATAAGGGTTAATCCTCTCCCCATGAAGATCAGCATGACGAAGACCCAACCGAGTACAGTACCTATATAAGAACCCAAATCAGCGATCAGATGTTGCTAGGAGACTTTCCAAAAATAGTTTAGGTAAATGTCTCAGGCTCCTGTTTGCTTTCCAACTGAGAGAAGAACATATTCAAATTGCTTTCTTTTAGTTCTCTAATGTACAGGTTAAAGATCTGGGTTAGGGCTCTCTCACAGTGGCGTACACATCGGACCAGTCCTAGCTGATGTTTTATCAGATAGCACTCGCTGCAATGTTATAATGCTGATGAGTTGGGGTTTTTTTAACATGCCAATTCAGAATGAGAAAAAAAGTGTTGCATGCTGCGAGTGGCAGGCTATCTCGGATGGTGCGCATCCATTCAAGTCAATGGGTGCATCCAAAATTTCTGGTATAGTCCCAGTGGCGTAACTAGAGTTTGATGGACCCCGATGCAAAATTTGGACCTGGGCCCCCATACACCAACTGTCGAAGTACAGGATAATTACACCGATACTTGACGTATGGGATAATAACACCAACACTCAGGGTACAGGATAATGATGCCAACACTTGGTTCTTTTTATCATCACCTAGCTTTTCCATGCTCTAAAATCTCTCTATCAGTATCTAGCTTTCTTATGTTCTGATTTCCATCTTGTCCTCAGCACCTAGCTTAATATACATCTTTCCCTCAGCACCCAACTTCCCCAAGCTACATTGTACATCTTTCCCACAGCACGGAGCTCTCCCATGCTCTGCTATACATCCTTGCCTTAGCACCCAGCTTTCCCATGCTCTGCTATACATCTTTACCTCAGCTCCCAGCTTTTCCTTGATATCTGAGCATGGAATATTTGGATGCTGAGGGTAAGATGTTTAGCAGAGCATGGAAAAGCTGGATGCTGAGGGAATGATGTATAGCAGAGCATGGAAAGGCTGTGTGCTGAGGGAAAGAGCCTTCTTCACCCAGCTCTCCTATCCCATGCTTGAATCTTTGTCCCCTATTCTTGTATATATGTCCTCATCCTGGTACATATGATCCCCATCACACCGCACACTTTAAAAAAAAAATGTAACAGTTATACTCACCTTCCCTCTGCTGCCCTGGTGCGTAGTGTTCTCTTCTGATTGCATGTGGAAAAACTTTCATATATCCCTAAAGAGAAACAGACGCTGCATACTGTACATACACTATTACAGGCATAGCATACTGTGCACAATATTACATTTACTGTATATCATATACACACTTATATACAATACAAACTATTATATACTGTGAGGTAGCAGCGTTGCTTGGGCAAAAACGTGAGGCAGTGAGGCAGCAGCGTGTTCACACCAACAGTCTATTTATTGTTGCAGCATAAATAGATCCAATTTCCCACTGTCAAAGTCTCTTCCGGATCACAGCCGGTGCATATAGACAAATTCTTTGCATCAAAAAGTCTTGTTACCTTAGGACCCCGTTAACCGCAGGGATCTGTGTCAGGTTCTCCTAGGCTCACACTCTTGGCCTGTGTTCACTCCACACAGAGCCAGCCCAGCTCACACGGCATGTCTTAGCTTCACCAAGCCTGGCTCTCAACTTAGACACACCCTGCTGTGCTCTGCATGATTTTAAATGAAAATGCCGGACATGAGGATTGCTACAAAACCTGGACTGGGAGGAGGGATCTGTCCCCCTGTTACCCTTTGTGCTATACTCCCAGTAATAGCTATAGCAAACTCAGAGGGTTTCCAGACACATTCTGGGGGACACATAGCGGTCTTCAAATATTACCCCTGTCACTGCCTCACATATCCCCCCCCTCAGTTCAAACGGGCGGGGTTGAACTTTTGCCAACATACAGGGACCTCTGGACAGGGCATCCGCATTGCCCTGCAACCTACCAGCCCGGTGTTCCACAGAAAAGTGAAAGTTCTGCAAGGAGAGAAACCACCTGGTGACTCTAGCATTTCTCTCCTTAGCATTCCTCATCCAGACCAAAGGGGAGTGGTCTGTCACCAGGCGAAAGTGTCGCCCCAGCAGGTAGTAGCGTAGGGATTCCAGAGCCCATTTTATGGCCAGGCACTCCTTCTCCACTATGCTATAGTTCTTCTCTGCCGGGGTGAGTTTTCTACTCAAATAGGTGACCGGGTGCTCTTCTCCATCTACCTCCTGGGACAGAACCGCACCCAGACCCACCTCAGAGGCATCTGCCTGTACTATAAACTCCTTTTGAAAGTCAGGGTTGACAAGGACAGGCTGACCACATAGGACTACCTTTAGCACCTGAAAGGCTTCCTCTGCTTGTGTATTCCAGTGGACCATGACCGACTTCTTCCCTTTTAAAAGATCGGACAAAGGCGCAGACCGTCCAGCAAAATTGGGTATGAATCGTCGGTAATACCCCATTATACCCAGAAAGGCTCTTACCTGTTTTGTGGTAAGGGGACGAGGCCAGTTTTGAATGGCTTCGATTTTGTTTACTTGTGGCTTGAAAACCCCTTGGCCTATCACATACCCCAAGTAACGGGCTTCTTTGAGACCCATAGCACATTTGCTTGGATTCGCCGTCAGACCAACCGCTCTGAGCGAATCCACTACCGCTTGTACCTGAGATAAGTGGGTGCTCCAGTCACTGCTATAGATGATGATGTCATCCAAATATGCGGAGGCATATGGTTGATGGGGTTCTAACACTATGTCCATTAATCTCTGAAACGTGGCCGGAGCCCCATGTAAACCAAATGGCAAGACGACATAGTGATAGAGCCCCCCTGGCATGACAAAAGCGGTCTTTTCTTTTGCCGCCTCTGTCAGCGGCACCTGCCAGTAACCTTTAGTGAGATCGAGAGTCGTGAAGTACTGGGCCCGTCCCAGTCTCTCTATCAGCTCGTCGACCCTGGGCATGGGATACATATCAAACTTCGATACCTCATTTAACTTTCGGAAGTCATTACAGAATCTTAAAGAACCGTCTGGTTTCGGGATCAGCACAATGGGACTGGCCCATTCGCTCGTGGATTTTTCAATAACCCCTAGTTGGAGCATCTTTTTTATCTCCTCCGCAATGGCTTGCCTACGAGCCTCTGGTACCCGGTATGGCCTCAGGCGTACCCTTACTTGAGGCTCGGTGACAATATCATGGTGGATTACGGTTGTACGGCCGGGTAGGCTTGAGAACACATCCGTATTCCGCTGCACTAATCTCCGAGACTCCCGTCTCTGCTGTTTTGAGAGAGAATCCCCTATCCTTACTCCCAATTCATCATCAGGGGACTCCTCCTTTGTTGTTGTCAAGGCACCTGAAAAGGTTAGGTCCAACGTTACGTCAGCCACCATACATTCCCTGTCTTTCCACGCCTTCAGCAGGTTTACATGGTAGATTTGCTCTGGTTTTCTTCTACCTGGCTGATACACTTTATAGTTTACTTCCCCCACTTTCTCCCGGATCTCATAGGGACCTTGCCATTTGGCTAAGAACTTACTTTCTGCAGTAGGTATTAGGACTAAGACACGATCTCCCGGTTTAAAAGACCTAATGGAGGCCTTTCTATTATACTGAGTACTTTGCCTGAGCATCCAGCAAATGCTCTTTAACAATGGGCATTATTGCCGTGATACGATCCTGCATACCCATAATGTATTCCACTGTGCTTTTGTGAGGGGTGGGCTCCTGTTCCCAAGTTTCCTTAACTATATCCAGCAGTCCCCGCGGATGTCTGCCATACAGTAACTCAAATGGCGAGAACCCGGTGAAAGATTGTGGGACCTCGCGGATAGCGAACATTAAATAGGGCAATAACATATACCAATCTTTCCCCTCTTTGGAGACCACCTTTTCAACATAGCCTTTAGAGTTTTATTAAAACGTTCCACTAGACCATCAGTCTGGGGATGGTACACCGACGTGCGTAGCTGCTTGATCTGGAGAAGTTTGCACAGTTCCTTTGTAATTTTAGACATAAAGGGAGTGCCCTGATCGGTCAGGATTTCTTTGGGTAACCCCACGCGACAGAACATAGCAAACAACTCCCGAGCAATAAGCCTCGTCGAGGTGTGACGTAGTGGAATGGCCTCCGGATAACGTGTCGCGTAATCCATCACTACCAGGATGTGCTGGTGACCACGGGCTGATTTTACAATGGGTCCGATCAGATCCATAGCAATCCGCTCAAAAGGCACCTCTATAATGGGTAAAGGTATCAGAGGACTACGGAAACGGTGCGTTGGTGCGGTCAACTGACAAACTGGGCAGGACTCACAGAACCTCTTAATTTCTGCGCCGACCTCTGGCCAGTAAAACCGCTGAAACATGCGTTCCCGCGTTTTCTCTTCACCTAGGTGCCCACTCATTAGGTGGTTATGAGCCAATTCCAAGGTCTGACGGCGGTACGGCTGAGGGACCACCAACTGTTCCACTATTTCCCCCCGGATTGTATCAACCCGATAGAGCAACTCTCGCTTTAGAGCCATGTAGGGAGTTTCCAGCCTGGCACCAGGCCGCTGGGGAACCCCATCAATTACCTGTACATTTCCACGTCCAGGAGCCAATGTGGGGTCCCGGAGCTGTGCTGTTCCGAAATTATCTGGAGACACGTTCAACTCCGGGATTGCCTCGGGTGGCTCAACCTCTCCTGCCATTACCTCTAGGGGGAACCTGGCAGGGTTACACTCTGTCCCTATACTGGTGACCCCTACGGCAGGTATCCCTGAGTCGGGATCGTCCGGCTCAGGGCCTGGTTCAATCATACACCTCGGAGGGCTAGGTCGCCTCCCACATAATGTCCAGAACAGGGGCAAGTCTCTTCCCAAAATAACAGCATATGGAAGTCTTTTCATCACCCCCACTTCATGTTGTACCTCTCCACACGAGGTAGCAATGGTGACCCTTTCCATAGGGTATTCACGTAGGTCTCCATGAATACAAAGTACCCCTACTTTATGTCCCGTAGGGTTTTCCCCGGAGACCAAGGAGGCATGTACAAGAGTCACTAAACTTCCTGAGTCCAACAAAGCCTCTGCTGTATAGCCATTAACACATACTTTGCAGAGATGGGGCTCCTCCCCCATAGTAACAGTGCTTACGGTACAAACAGTATGGGCATACATTGATACCCGGCGAGCGTACCGGCAGTCCATGGGTTCTGATGTGAGTGGGCACTGTGCCATCACATGCCCGAGCTGATGGCACCGCCAGCACATAACAGCAGAGGTGTCCCTGTTTCGGGTGTCTGACTTTGGGGAACCGGGACTCCTGCTGACCTTAGTCTGGGGTTTACTCTCTGCCAGGGCTGAAGACGGGGCAGCACCCGAGGAGGGACGGGAGTCTTTTACCAACTGTGAAGGGGGCGTATCCCTACGGAGTGCCCGCCGTGAAGCAGAGTCCCGGACCAACTTCTGGGTAGCTGTGTAGCGTTCCACCAAATTCACTAGCTGGTCTAGGGTACCGGGGTCCCCCTGTCCCACCCACCGTTGAATGGGGGCTGGCAAAGTCCGCACAAACCGTTCAATCACCACCCACTCAATCATCTGTCCGGGGTTCAAGGTCTCCGGCTGCAGCCATTTTTTTACAAGGTCCAGTAAGACATGAGCCTGTGAGCGTGCAGGTTTTCCCTCCTCAAAGGACCACTGATTCACTCGTTGGGCCCGGAGATAAGTGTTAACCCCCATTCGTGCAAGGATCTCACCTTTCAGTGTGCCATAGTCCTTGGCATCCTCCGTGCTGAGATCCAGGTAGGCTTTTTGGGGTTCACCTACCAAGAACGGGGCCACGACATCAGTCCAACGGTCGATAGACAATTTCTCTCGCTCAGCGGTCCTCTCAAACACGGAGAGAAAGGCTTCTGGGTCATCCTCTGCACTCATCCTCGTAAGTGCTGCCCTTACTCTGTCCTGGGCCGCAGGAAGGACTGGATGACCTGGAGTTACCGCTGGGAGCGCTTCTCGCAGAGCAGAAAGCTGCTTAGCCAACAAGCTGTTTGTCTCCTGTTGCTGAATGAACGCCCGCTGGAGCTGGACATTGGTTTGTTGCTGCTGAGCATTTGCCTGGGCCAGCTGCTTTACAAGATCCTCCATGGTGGCTGCTGAGTTAAACTGTAACTTTGCAGGCTTGATCATAAACATGTGAAAACTGGGTTGTTGCCCCTAGCAACCAGGCTGCAACGCCTGTAAGCTTCGTGGACCCGCCGATCCACCGCAAACAGTCAGTAAAAAAAAACAATTCCTTTTTTTTTTTTTTTTTTTCTTCTCCCGGGTAAGTACCTCTTAGGCCATTGCCCTTAGCAACCAGGCTGCAGTGCCCGCATTCTCCACCATAATGTGAGGTAGCAGCGTTGCTTGGGCAAAAACGTGAGGCAGTGAGGCAGCAGCGTGTTCACACCAACAGTCTATTTATTGTTGCAGCATAAATAGATCCAATTTCCCACTGTCAAAGTCTCTTCCGGATCACAGCCGGTGCATATAGACAAATTCTTTGCATCAAAAAGTCTTGTTACCTTAGGACCCCGTTAACCACAGGGATCTGTGTAAGGTTCTCCTAGGCTCACACTCTTGGCCTGTGTTCACTCCACACAGAGCCAGCCCAGCTCACACGGCATGTCTTAGCTTCACCAAGCCTGGCTCTCAACTTAGACACACCCTGCTGTGCTCTGCATGATTTTAAATGAAAATGCCGGACATGAAGATTGCTACAAAACCTGGACTGGGAGGAGGGATCTGTCTCCCTGTTACCCTTTGTGCTATACTCCCAGTAATAGCTATAGCAAACTCAGAGGGTTTCCAGACACATTCTGGGGGACACATAGCGGTCTTCAAATATTACCCCTGTCACTGCCTCACAATACATTATATGTCAACTTCTATACATTATATACTACCTACATACATACTCATATACACTATATACTACCCACATACACACTCATACACACTATATACTACCCACATACACACTGATATACACTATCGCCAGTGTAAGCGAACCCTTAAGCGGGCTTTACACGCTACGATATCGTTAATGAATTATCGTCGGGGTCACGTTGTTTGTGACGCACATTCGGTGTCATTAACGATATCGCAATGTGTGACACTTATGTGCAACCTAAAACGATCGCAAAAGTGGCAAAAATTGTTTGCCGCGGAAAGGTCGTCCTAAAACAAAAAATCGATTTCTTCTAATTAGCGATGTTGGTAATCGTTCCTGCGGCAGCACACATTGCTGTGTGTGACACCGCAAGAGCGAGGAGCATCTCCTTACCTGTCTCCACCGGGTATGAGGAAGGAAGGAGGTGGGCGGGATGTTTACGTCCCGCTCATCTCCGCTCCTCCGCTTCTATTGTACGGCTGCCGTATGACGTCGCTGTGATGCCGCACGACCTGCCCCCTTAGAAAGGAGGCGGATCGCCGGCCAGAGCGACGTCGCAGGACAGGTAAGTGCGTGTGACGGGGGTAAGCGAGGTTGTGCGGCACGGGCATCAATTTGCCCGTGTCGCACAACCGACGGGGCGGGTACGATCGCTTGCTATCTCGCTAGCGAGATCGCAGCGTGTAAAGCCCGCTTTTGTTTGACAAGGGCCAAATTGTGATAGCTTGATGACTGGATTAGAGTATCTCCAAAGTGGCAGGTCTTGTGGGTTATAATGTACTGAAAAATGAGTGAATAGGTGAAGCAGTGTTAAATAAAACTATTTCACTTTACTTTTCTTTGTGTAATTTTTTTCTGTGTCCAATGCATGATAAAAAAATAATCTTGTTAAAATTATTCTGCAGTGAAAATATGGCTAAATAAAAAAAAATGTCCAAATAGGATTTTTTTGACACTATGAACTTTTTAATTTAATTGACAATGTTTTTGAGCACCATGCGCTATCACAGAGGCCATTTGCATGAAAGATTAGGGCTCAAAATCATAATGGTGCTGGTTTTGGAGGCTTGTGGGACCTAAAAGCCCCTAGAAATATTGTACTAACGAGAGCTGAACCCACCGATATTAGAAGGATTGACCAACAGTTTTATGTGTTTTATAGCCTTCCGATTCTCACAAATAAAAATTATATCAAAGGAGCTAAGGATCCAGCGTGTCAAGTTTTGGGTTGCTGAACCGTTTGTTCTCAACTAGATAGGCTGCTTCCAGGGGAGTCTTGTGGAGAACAAGCAAGTGCTTTTGTGTATGGAGGAGTCAGGAGAGGTAACCACCTGCCAAACTATTATTGGGCTGACAGTCATCTACTGTGTAGGGGGTTGTAGGGGGTCCCTAATAGGTTGACTATGGATAGAAATGTCATGATGCGACTGCAGGATAGCAAGGGACAGAGACTAGGCTATCCCTATCCCAGACCCTAGGCTATCCCTAACCTCTGTGTTACCCCTATTCGTGGAGAAACTGGATTCCTGTGCCTTACTATTCTCCAGACCAGAAAAAATCTGCCCCCCACAGGGATGGAAAGGGCAGGAGTGTGATGGCAACACAGATTAAGACAGACAATGGGAAGAAAACAAGACCAGGACGCAGTCCAAACTCACAGGAACAGACACTAAAGGGGGCTTTACACGGTAGCGATATCGCTAGCAATTTGTAGCACCTGCCCCCGTCGTGCATGCGAATGTTTGTGATCGCTGCCGTAGCGAACATTATCGCTACGGCAGCGTCACACGTACTTACCTGGTTGGCGGCGTCGCTGTGACTGCCGAACAATCCCTCCTTCAAGGGGGAGGGACGTTCGGCATCACAGCGACGTCACCGCAACGTCACACAGCGGCCGGCCAATCAAAGCGGAGGGGCGGAGATGAGCAGGATGTAAACATCCCGCCCACCTCTTCCTTCCGCATTGGGGCCGGCGGCAGGTAAGGAGACGTTCCTCACTCATGCGGTGTCACACATAGCGATGTGTGCTGCCGCATGAGCGATGAATCACAACGCTAAACAACCCTTACCGATTTTTGAGTTTGGGACGACCTCTCCATGGTGAATGATTTTCACCATTTTTGAGGTCGCCTAAGGTCGCTGGTAAGTATCACACGCTGCGATATTGTTAATGACGCCGGATGTGCGTCACTAACAATGTGACCCCGACGATCAAACATTAACGATATCGTAGCGTGTAAAGCCCCCTTTAGAGGCTAAGGGAAAAGCAAGAAAAGTAAGGTAACAACAAAAGGACAACAAGGGTTAACACCACAATTGCTCACAGCAACTAAGTACTACAACCACCAGTTAGTCTGAATCTCAACACCTCACCAAACCAGTACAGACTAGCTATAGCTGGCATTAAAGGAAGTGTCCAGCCAGCATATATGAGAGAGAAGCGAATTATCTGGCTCCCCCACAGCATGTGATCAAAAAAGACTAACAAGCAGACCAGCAGGGATTAACACTTGCTAACCTGCCTATGAACCACAAGTCTGTGGATCAACACCCAAGTCTGCCTGCGGTGATTACAGACATCAGAGAAGTCAGCAGGCAGAGTGCTAGAATCTGTAGTCTCCACAGATCCTGACGCCACCATGACAGCCAGGAATGTTTGTAAAAACCCCTTGTGTCAATAATTTTGAGGTTCGGTAGATATTTGGGGTATTTTCATCAACACGTCATCGGCAGTCAACAATCATTTCACGTGGCTCACTGCAAGGAAAAACATAATTTGATCCGCTTTACTATACAGTTAACAAAAGTGTGCCTTCACTTTTTTGGTCTCAGTCATGCACCTCATAGCCACTTCATAATGCCATTAATAAATTTCCTTTCTCAATCACTAGTCCATATCATCTATGAGGGGCTGCTGATAGGTTTTTGGCTTTACCCAAAAAGGAATGATATAGGATGGTGAAACTTTACATTTATTCCACATACTCTCCACTGATGTTAACACACTTCTTACATCGTTATTCCAAGTTCTGTAAGCCTAGCAAAAAGAAGGATTTTGGTTGTGCCTCAAACCAGGCATCCGTAGCAGCCATGGCATCAGAATGATGTGAAATTTGGTACCCTTGAGGTGTTTCTTCAGGTTTGGAAACAGATCATAGTCGGAGGGAGCTAGATCTGGTGAATAAGGTCAAGCAGCTTGAAGCCCAGCTCTGCCAGTTTTGCCGTGGTCACTTGTGCAGTGCGGTGCAGGCGATGACTTGTAGGAACAAGATTCCTTTGGACAGCTTGCCGTGCTTTTTGGCCTTCAGAGCTTCCTTCAATTGGTCCAAAAGTTCAATGTAATACTTTGCATTGATGGTGGAACCCTTTTGAAGGCAGTCCACTAGCAGCACGCCCTCCTTATCCCAGAACACAGACGCCATCACCTTAGTGGCTGATTTTTGCACCCTGAACTTCTTTGTTGCTGCACTCTTTTTACTGCTCCTTGTTTTCAGGGTCATACAAATAAATCTAGGTCTCATACATAGTGACCAGTCGATCCAGGAAGTTCTTATCAGCCCGGAAACGCTGATAAATGGACCGGAAAGTTTTCACTCGCATGCTTCTCTGATCTTCTCTGATCTGTTGACAAACATTTGGGGACCCACTTTGCAGACAGCTTCCTCATGTCGAAATGTTCATGGATAATGACACAAACATGTTCACGGAAATCCCCATGATGTCTGCTATTGCTTTGGCTGAAATTCATTGATTCTCCAGCATGAGGTTGTGCACAGCATCGGCTATCTCATGAACAACAACCACTCTCAGTTGTCCAGGACGTTCCTCATCATTGGGGCTGAAGTGGCCAGTTTTAAATTTAGCAACCCAGTTCTTAACTGTGGAATATGAAGGGCATTGATCCCACAATGTTTGTGACATATCACCATGAACATCCTTCACAGACTTTCCTTGCAGAAACAAGAATTTTATCCCTCCTCTGCTCTCAATTGCTGTGAATATCGCATTAGACTCCGCCATGTTGTATTTCCGCGTGTGTAGAACACTGTTGCCATAAGCAACAAACACAAAATTTTTAAAACATATATTAGACACATAAGGCTTTCATGTGATGTAACATTCATTACCATAAAAACAAAAAAAGATCACAAAGCCAAAAACCTATCAGCAGCCCCTCGTATCTTATTAAATTGAATAAAGACTACAGCTATTTTTGTCTATTTTACAGACATTTACATTATCCCTCCAATTTCATTGACACTCCATTGCTTCACACGCAAAAATCTAACTATTCTTTTGTGAATTTACTGCAAGACTTAAAAAATTGTCCAAATATGTCACATTATCTAGGGAACAATGTCTTTGGTCATGAGTCCATGGAGTATTATTGAAGTGGTCCCTTTATTTATGGAATCCTTATGATGGAATCTGCTTCAAACTAGGCACCGTCCAATCAAAAGGCTGATCAAAAAGCTGAGATGCTTCAGACAAAACCCTTAAAAAATGCATAAAAAAATCTTCAAAACAGCTTCGAGAAACAAATAGCTCCTACAAAATGTCTCCAAAGAAGGAGCATCTCCTCAATTTGTTTCCACTAGAAAACTTGTAATTTGGCGCAAAACACTTAGGGCTTGTTCACACGTAGTATTTTTTCATGCAGAAAAAAACAGTGTTAATAACAACAAAATTAATCACATTTATAAAATCTCATTCAGATAGTGCATTTACATAAGCTTCTATGGTGAGCGTTAAAAATACATTTTAAATAGCGTAATTACGTTATCAAGAGCAGAGTCTGAGATTTTCTCTACTAAAAACGCTACTTCAAATTTGTACCAAAAGCGCATCAAATAAAGGGTAAAACATATATAAAAAGCAGCAAAAACACAATAAAAATTGAAAATTATGTAGCGCCCCTGAAGCCATCAGGGAGCTACAAGGTACTGCATCCCCACCGGGATGCAGGACCTACCCCCAAGGTCCCCGGAAGACCAGTGTCGGTCACACACAAACACTTCACAAAATCCCAGTTTTTCCCCAACAATCCCCCATAGAATGGTACAAGGCTCGAGTCGGACCAATGGATGGCTGCCTAGAGGTGGAGCTAGGACAGCTCAGATCCGGGGTTGCTGTGGCTCGGGGGTCTCCGGACCCAGGAGCTTACAGCCACTCAAAAATAAAAGAGGGGGATATTTACAGGGGGTTTAGTGTTCGTGATGCCACCCGTGTTTCGCGGTAAGGGGAGTACCGCCGCTGCCGATGGGAGTACCCGGGGAAGATGGAGCAGGGCAGCCAGATGACGTTCCCTCCACGGGTAGGGTAGGCCCCGGAACTCTGGATGGTGGAAGTGTAGGGGAGCGTGGTGCAGGCCAGGCGGGGAGATTCAGGGGAATGCAGCGTACTCACTCAGGTTGTGTGGGTGTTGGTGCGACCATTAAGCAGACTCACACATAGGAGTAAACAAAATCTCTGGGTGCCACTGACACTCAGGGGAGTTCGTCCGGGAATCCATACCCGTTGGTATTGCTGATGGTTCGGGACCTGCCTCCATGCACTATGTTTAGACTTTTCTAAGTGACCCCTCAGCCTGGAGCTTTCGGGGTCCCGCTCCCTACAAGCTCCCTACAAGCTCCCTCCCTATTTGCACAATACTCCTTTTGTCCTCCTGTTTTTGCAATGTTTTGAGTGTGCTATGCAGGTGCCATGTTTTGGTTCTCCTGCTTTTTTACCTTTTGGGTAATTTTTGTTCTAATTAGTTAGAGGAGCTTTGCTCTCGATGGATGACACTTGGGATCTCAGTGGGCCGAATAAGCTGGAAAGCCCTATTCCCTTCGTTGTGTTGGTGCCTTCGATCTCTGAGCTCTTGGGGAAAATTCATAGAGACTATCCTCCACAGGTTAATTATCAGATTGCGTGAAGCTACTCCCTGATCTAGGGTCCAGTACCCTTCCGTGCTCGGTACCAGTCCGGTTACTAGATTTTCCGGTGCCGACCATTTTCCAAAACTAAGTCTGGGCACCCTTCTCCAATACTCTGCGACCGGGTCTCCGACTCCTCCGGTCCCAGACCACCGTCTGCAACCCAACCAACCTCTCCCAGAGAGCTCCAACTCCCTCAGCTCCTCACTCTCTGAGGGCTACCACTCAACTGACTATGTCCCTCCTACCAGTCTATCTGACCCCTAAGCGGGTGGCCCTTTTCTTGCTAGATCACCCACTGGTGTGCCTGACAGGTGTGGTTAGCATTTGAATGCTGATGGAGCAATACCAAAGGTTAGTATCCCAGAACCATGGGGGTTGAGCTCTGCACCAAAAGGGAAAGGAGTGCAGTTCCCTGTGACACCCTGATTAGTTCAGGGGCGTCACAGAGCTACTCCAGTCCACTAGACAACCAGGTAGGAGGGGCAGACAGTGGAGTCAGTAAGAGTTTGACAGTGAAAAAGGGCAGACGGACTGACCGGAGTGAACAGTGACCTGAGGGCCAGGCGGTTAGTTGCCGGTGGAGTACGGTGGAGTACTCCTGGAACTACGCACCAATAGGGTACAGGACCATAGGTTAGGCGAAGCTCCAGGCAGGCCTGATAACACCTGCACAGCGAGGGGAAAATCAAGGACCTCACTGACCTTAAAAATCCATGGCTCAGTTGCAAAGGGAGAACCGGGGACAGGACCAGAGACTCCAACCCCACAGGGTTCACGCTATCGTCATATGGACAGCAGTGGAAAAACCACCAGACGGGGACCCCCAGTTGCTCTACGCCACGGGGACCCACTAAACAGAGACAGGTGCAGGGAAAGAAGCCACCAGATTACTACACTGGCACTGGGACAAAGGGGACCTGAAGGTGAAATCAGCCGGCCTCGGGTGACCAGTTACCACCAGAAAGTGAGTAAAGAACCAGTTGCACTGAACCCCTTGTGTGGACTACCTTCTTCCGACACCCTTCATTATGTGACGCCCTGGACTAGCCAGGTAGTCACATACATAACAACATACACACACCCCCACCCTAGACAGTTACAACAGTCAGACAAAAACACTTGTTGCCTCCCTCCAGGGTCTGATGTCAACACCAGGTGGGGCGGAGCCAGGTGGTTGGCCCCACCCACCGAGGAGTTCACAGGCCTGGAGGCGTGAAAAGAGACAGATTAGTTTTGGAGGTGAAAGTGAAACGAGTAAAACGTCTGCGTGTGCCTGGTTAGAAGCCCAGGCACTGACAGCAAGGTTGGCAGACGGTGGTGGCCGTCTGCAGGAGTTAGTGGAACTCTGCAGAGCCGTAGGACCAGGGTTGGGCGGTGGCCCACCGGTACCGAACCGGGGAGCGGAGTGAAGCTAAGCACACAGGCAGGGCCATCGGACCCCGACCAGGCTTGGAGCCGCCGACAATAGTCAAATCCGAGTGTGACAGGAACCCCAGGGGTTTCCCAACAACCAAGACCCGACAGAAGGCAACAGTCCACACCGTGAGGATATACAGCCACCGCCACAGGCTAGAGATCCAAGGGCCAGCGCCTGCGGCCAAAACGGGCTCCTACGGCACCTATACGCCGGGGAGCGGACTACCGGTGGGCAACCACAGGAGCCAGAACATTCTAACAGGTGCAGGGAAAGACAGCCACTATCAGCCGTCCGGGGAGAGCACAACAACACTGCAGCCGGCTGCGGGACCCGTCCATCCGGCCGTTTTGGTTTACCAGAGACTCTGTCATTGATTGAGTGAGTACAGCAGTGCCGTCCGGCACCGCGCCGCGCTGTTCTGCAACCCTGCACCCCAGCCATCCAGTCTCCCCGTTACACCACCGGGCCCCGGAATCACCAACCCCCTACCCACGGAGGGGACAACATCCTAGCTTCTCCCTACCATCTCTCCCGGGTTCCCCGTCACCAGCAGCGGTGGTGCCATCATCACCACGTCCCGTGGGTGGCGTCACAAACTCTCTCCCCAAACAAACCATCCCTTTTCACTCACGGGTGAGGAGCGCTGCTCGAGTCCCTGGATCCGGCCCACCGCTCGAGCCATCGAGCAGCAGCAGCAGAAGCCCCGGACCCGAGCGTGGCGAGCGTGTCCCCTCCGCCTGTGACAATTACACCTACGCTCTGGGGCCCGGCCCTGCTTGCAGAGGGTCTAACATCCAGACTGCCATTAACACCAGCCCAGTAGTGGACATTGTGCAGCAGGGGCTCCATCCACATAGCCACAACACCGCAAGTGGCGTCACGTGTGAACACTATTCTAATCCCCTGTAAATATTCCCCTTTTCAAAAAGGGCCCAGGGCACGGAACCAGGCAACGGCCACCAAAAGTAGATTTTGGGTACTCACCATAAAATCTCTTTCTTGGAGCCTTCATTGGGGGACACAGAGACCATGGGTTGTATGCTGCTGCCACTAGGAGGCGACACTAAGCAAAAAAAAGGTAAACTCCTCCTATGCAGTATACTCCCACCAACTGGCAATCATTCCTCAGTTAGTGAGAAAGCAATAGGAGACAACAAGAAAGAACGAACAATCTTACAGAAGTGAACATTAAAATCAACATTCAACAGTAACATATATCCAACACAAGGGCAGGTGCTGTGTCCCACAATGAAGGCTCCAAGAAAGAGATTTTATGGTGAGTACCCAAAATCTACTTTTCTTTATCGCTTCATTGGGGGACACAGAGACCATGGGACGTCCTAAAGCAGTCCCACGGGTGGGTCTAATGTTACTCTCAGGGCTGACCTCGGTCCACTGCAGCCTGTAGAACGCGTCTACCGAGGCTCGCATCAGAGGATGCGAAAGTGTGAACCCTGTAGAACTTCGTGAAAGTGTGGAGCGAAGACCAGGTCGCAGCTTTGCAAAGCTGCAACGCTGGAGCGTGGTGACGGACCGCCCAAGAGACTCCCACCGCCCTGGTGGAATGGGCCGTAATCCTGAATGGGCGCGTTCTGCCCCTTACCCGGTAGGCTTCTAGTATGGCAGAACGGATCCATCGCGCAATGGAGGACTTGGAAGCGGGGAGGCCTCTGCGCGGACCGGATGGAAGCACAAATAGAGAATCCGACCGTCTGAAATGAGACGTCCTGGAAATGTACAGGCGGAGGGCTCTGACCAAGTCCAGCTTGTGGAGAAGAATCTCACGAGGGTGAGACGGGTTCGGGCAAAAGGAGGGAAGAACAATGTCCTCGTTAAGATGGAAAGAAGAGACCACCTTGGGAAGAAAGGACGGTACCGGCCGAAGGACTACCTTATCCTGGTGGAAGACGAGATAGGGAGAGCGGCAGTAAAGCGCCGCTAGTTCAGATACCCGCCTGATTGACGTGATGGCAACTAAGAAGGCGACCTTCCAAGAAAGGAACGTTAGAGACACCTCCTGAATAGGTTCGAAGGGGGGATGCTGAAGAACGGACAGAACTAAGTTGAGGTCCCAGGGCTCCACTGGAGGCTGGACGGGGGGAACAGAATGAGCGGCCCCTTGGATGAATGTGCGAACCTGTGAGCGAGAGGCAATCCTCTTCTGGAAGAGAATGGGAAGAGCAGACACTTGCCCTTTAAGAGAGATGAGTGCCAACCCCGCATCCAGACCAGACTGCAGGAAAGACAACAGAACTGGTAAGGAGAAGGTCATGGCTGCGACCTGGTTAGTTTCACACCAGCGGAAGTAGGCCTTCCATGTACGGTGGTAGATGCGGGAGGAGGAAGGTTTCCGTGCTCTAATCATTGTCTGGACGACCCTTTCTGAGAATCCCGAGGAAGTTAGTACTGCGGCTTCAACAGCCATGCCGTTAAATTGAGCGACTGAATTCTGGTGGAGGAATGGTCCCTGAGTGAGAAGGTCCGGGACGTCTGGTAGTCTCCACGGGACGTCGGCGAGAAGGTGCACGAGCTCTGCATACCCTGGACGACGGGGCCAATCCGGGGCCACGAGAATCACCGGGACTCCTTCTGATTTGATCTTCTTGACTAATTTGGGGATGAGCAGAAGCGGAGGAAAGAGGTACGGCAGAGAGAACTGCGACCAGGGGATCGCTAGGGCGTCCGTTGCGAGCGCCAGTGGATCTCTTGCTCTGGACACGAACTGGGGCACCTTGTGGTTCCACCTGGAGGCCAGGAGATCTACGTCGGGGGTCCCCCACATGGAACAGATCTGCTGGAAGATGCTGGGATTGAGGGACCACTCTCCCGCGTCGAGTCCTTCTCAGGCTGAGGAAGTCGGCGGCCCAATTGTCCACTCCCGGAATGTGGACCTTTGAGATCGCTGGAATGTTCTATTCGGCCCAGTCGAGGATCTGAGACACCTCCTTCATTGCCGCTCGGCTGCGTGTTCCGCCTTGGTGGTTTATGTAGGCCACAGTTGTCGCATTGTCGGACTGTACCCGAATTGGGTGTCCTAGGAGCAGGGTCTCCCAGTGTACGAGAGCCAAGCGAACTGACCTGAGCTCCAAAATGTTTATGGGAAGGTTCGTTTCTGGCTCGGTCCTGCGACCCTGAACTGTAAGGTCTTGGAATGTGGCTCCCCAGCCTAGTAGACTGGCGTCTGTCGTGATGACCTTCCATCGAAGGGGAAGAAATTATCTCCCTTGGAGGATGAGGGGAGAGCGTTTCCACCATTCCAGGGACTCTCTGACTTGTGGAGGGAGCGCGACTGGGCGGTCCAGGGAGTGAAGGGACTTGTCCCATCTTCATAGAAGGAGACCCTGAAGAGGACGTGTATGGAATTGACTGTAGGGCACCGCTTCCATTGACGCCACCATCTTCCCAAGAATGCTCATGCAGTACCGAAGAGAGCAACGGGGAGAGCGTTGGAGCTTTCCAAATCCCCCTGAAGATAGCCGAGAGCTTGTCCTCGGGCAGGAGAACCTTTGCCTGTGCGGTGTCGAAGATCATGCCAAGGAATGAGATGCGTTGTGCCGGGATCAGAGATGAGTTTGGTCTGTTGATCAACCAGCCGAGACGGGCTAGAGTATCCAGAGTGATGCTGAGGCTTTCGCGGCCGAGGGAGCCTTGATTAAAATGTCGTCCAGGTACGGGATGGCTAGAATTCCGAAGAATAGTCATGACGGTTGCCATCACCTTGGTGAAGACTCTGGGAGCCATTGAGAGCCCGAATGGGAGAGCTGTGAACTGAAAGTGTTGATCCTGAACCACGAAACGTAAGAATCTCTGATGAGCTGGGGAGATCGGGATGTGAAGATAGGCGTCCTGGATGTCCACCGAACAAAGGAACTCCCCGGGTTCCATGGATGCAATCAATGAGCGCAGAGACTCCATGCGGAAGTGACGGAGACGGACCCGCTTGTTGAGCCGCTTCAGGTCCAGAATGGGGCGGACGGTGCCATTCTTCTTTGGAACAACGAAAAGGTTTGAATAAAAACCCCGAAATCGGTCTTGAGGGGGGACGGGGGTGATGACCCCAGAATCTCGCATGGACTGGATGGCCGCGAAGAAACCCTTGGTGAGGGAGGGATCCTTGGGGGGTTTGGACTTGTCGAAGCGTGAATGTGGGAGAGAAGAAAACTCTATCTTGTAGCCGTGAGAGACGACGTCTCGGACCCAGGCGTCATCTATCACGGAAAGCCACGCGCTTCTGAACAGCCGGAGGCGACCGCCGACCCTGGATGAGGATCCGGGAATGGGAGCCCAGTCATGCGGAGGAGAATCTGTTGGATCTGGAGCTGGAGGTCTTGGACTGCTGGCCACGGGAACGCCAGGAACGCCAGTGGGGTGTTGCCTTAAAGGAGGGCTTCCGTCTCTCTTGACGTGCTGGCGACCGCTCCCGACGGGTGTTGCTGTTGGCAGTAAATTGATGAAAAGGACGAAAGGGAAAAACCCGTCGTTTGGGAGGGGCACGGGGAACCCTTCGTTGGGGAAGGAAGGTACTTTTGCCCCCCGTTGCCTCAGAGATGATCTTGTCCAGCTTTTCTCCGAAGAGTCTGGCACTGAAAAAGGGGAGAATGGTGAGAGACTTTTTGGATGCTGAGTCCGCGTTCCATGCCTTAAGCCACTGCGGATTGCGGCAATGTTGCCGGCTGCTAGGGCTGCAGAAGCAGCGGAGTCGAGGGACGCAGCAACTAGATACTTTCCGGCATGGGCGATCTGATCTGCCAGATCTGCCAGCTTGGGACCGGGAGCTTCAGCCAGGATACCGCGCCGAAGAAGCTTTGCCCAGGAGACCCAGGTGGATGCAAAGGCTGGAGTGATGGCGGAACCGGAGGCTTCGAAGGCCGACTTGGCAAGGGATTCTATGGTCCTGTCCGAGGGGTCTTTAAGGGAGGCGCCATCAGAGAGCGGTAAGGTGATACTAGATGAGAGTCGGGAGATCGGAGGATCCACTGAAGGAGACGCTGACCACTTCTGAAGAAGTTCCGGTGCAAAGGGGTAAAGGACCTGTGCCCGCTTGCGCTTCTGGAAACGCTTGTCGGGATGTTCCCACTGTCTAGAGAAAATGTCCTCAAATTCCCTATGGTTGCCAAAGCTCCTTGGCAGTTTCTTGGCCCTTTTGAAAGGGACCGACTGACTGGTAGGAGTCGGATCTACATCCTTCACCTCTAGGGTCTGGTTGACGGCAATAACCAGACTGTCCATCATACTGGTCAGCTTGGAGATATGTTCAGAGTCCAGATCGGAATCCGAATCAGGGTCCTGATCCGAATCCGGGGCTGCCGCAGATGAGGTAGGAGAGGGAGAGCGTACCGCTCTGGAGGCCGTGGAGGGGTTAGGAGAGCTGGAGGACGATCCCGAGAAGGACCGCTTCCTAGACCTCTTGTGCGTCCGGCCCTGCCGGGCTAGTAGCGCTGCGGGCTCAGACTCGCTCTGGGTCACCGGGGGGGCTCCAGAGGTGGAAGCGGGCAGACGCTCTATGGCTCAAACCAAGGTTTGAGATACCTTAGTTAGGTTGTCCACGGACTGTGAGAGAGATGCAGCCCACTCAGGTGTGGGGGCCGAGTCCTCGTTACGGGCGGTGGGGGGCTCCGTAGTAGTCATGCTAGGGGTGCTGCAGGCTTGGCAGATGGGGGAGGACTGCCCTGAGGGAAACTTCTTTAAACAAGAGGTGCAGGCGAAGTGTAGGACTATGGCCTGTGGCTGAGAGCGGGACGCTCTTGTGCTGGACATGGAACAGAAGGGAGAGAGAGGAGAGAGAGAAAAGGAAACAGACCGGAGGATGCCAGGTGGATGAGGTACAGGGGAAAGAGCTGCCTACCAGTGGCAGTGCTTACCCAGGTTCTGGCGTCCTGTGTCTGCTGGCGCTGTGCCCTGTTTCAGACTGCAGGCAAAGAGAGCTCCGGGGAGCTGCAGGAGAATGAGGCACGTGGAACGCTGCCGCCGCACAGGGAAACCGCAGGGCTGTGATGGCGCTGCTGAGAGTGTCCGGGCCGGGGGAGGAGCAGGAAAAGAGCGCGCAAAACCGGCGCGCAGCAGAAGAAAACCTGCAGGGATTGGCTGGGAGAGAGAGAGCCCCTGAATGGCTGAAAAAGGGCGCGCAGAGGCCTGCTGTGACTGGCTGCTGGAACGGGCGGGCCTGCTGGGGAGCAAGGACTCGCACGATAGGCTGGCCGGGAGGGGGCGTGGCCGTATGGGAGCTAGGCCGGAGAGAAGCCGGGGGCTAAATTAGAGGTGAGGCCGCAGGGGGAGCCGGTGGACAGCGCCGAGGACGGGAGGGAGGACGAGCGCACTGCCTGCCTGGAGGGGAGCTGACCCGGGGTAAAGGGGCTAATCCTATGGATCCTCTTTTTTTTTTTTTCTTTTTTTTTTTTAAAACGGAGCCCCCCATGGCCCGGGGAACAGGAGGGTACCTGTCCCGACGGCTGATAGTCCTCCTTGGTCCTGGGAAAGATATAGGGAGACGGGTATCTTGTCATCCTGTATGATTTTTCATCTCCCCTCCCTGATCAGGCCGGCTGTGGAAGGCGAGCATGCAGGGGGAGGGGGGCAAGGACCATCCGCCTGTCCCTCTGTGCGGATGCCCCCCTAACAGTCTTGTGAGTGTTAGGGGGGTAGGGTCCTGCCAGACAGACACGGAGGACAACGAAAGTGGCGGACGGACCCCACTTCTGTGCGACCGGTCTCTAGGGGGGAGAGCAGGGTGAGCGATTACACCCTGTCGCCCGACGAGCTGTGTCTGAAAAGAAAAAGCAAAATATTAAAAATACAAACCTGGGGGGCTGAGAGCAGCCCCAAGTGTGTCCCCCTCCTATGGACACTAAGCTTAAACTGAGGAATGATTGCCAGTTGGTGGGTGTATACTGCATAGGAGGAGTTTACCTTCTTTTGCTTAGTGTCGCCTCCTAGTGGCAGCAGCATACAACCCATGGTCTCTGTGTCCCCCAATGAAGCGATAAAGAAAGTGACATTCCCCAGATATTCACTGCGCGGGACCGAGTACCCCATAACCCTGGGCGTCACAATTGTTATTGCGTATTTTGATGCAGAAAACATGAGGATAAAAAGCAGCGGAAAACAACACAGTAATTATTTAACATGTGAACACGATCTCAGTTTTTATTGCAGTATTTCGCCATTGAGATTGAAATGGCTGAGTACCAAAAATGCATTTTAAGCTATGTGTGCCCACGTTGCTGTTTTTTTCTGCACATAAAAAAACATGTTTTGGAAAGAAAAAAGCAGCAGAAAAAAAGCGCATTTTTTATTACATTTGCACACTTTTTTATATGCGTTTCCCTGCTTCTTTTTGCGCTTTTTTAGTTATGGCGATCGCGGGAGTTGAGGCTCTGTACCCCTGTAATCGCCACCGGGTCTTCGGCTGATGTTACAGCTGGGACCAAAAAGAGGAATAAAAACCTCCAAAAGTTAAGCAAAAACTCACAGACTAATGGCAGAAGATGTAAACTGTCCAGGCCAAAAAGACTAATGCACTGCCAGGATGCAGCAAGACCTCCATTAAATGGAGACATCACAGGTGCAAAGGGAGATGGTAGTAAAATTGCACACTTGTGGCTTGCATAGGTCACTGTTCACACACACAGGCACACAGTATCTGTTAATAGGCATTAGTTACGCCCATCACAATCGATGCAAGCGGGCTGCGCCAGT
Source organism: Anomaloglossus baeobatrachus (assembly GCF_048569485.1). Taxonomy (NCBI): domain Eukaryota; kingdom Metazoa; phylum Chordata; class Amphibia; order Anura; family Aromobatidae; genus Anomaloglossus; species Anomaloglossus baeobatrachus. The sequence goes on from NC_134360.1 coordinate 80,192,742, forward strand.
ACTATATATGTGCTCCATTCAGGGACAGTGAGTATAATATGCAAGGCTTAACATTAAGAGGCCTGGCTGCATCCTGTATAAAATATTCTGTGCAAAAGAATAAATAAATATATGAGGTATTGGTAGGTAATACATACCTCCCAACTTTTAAAGAAGGAAAAGAGGGGCACATTTTAGGCCACGCCCCCTAACCACACCCATTTCACAGTCACACCCATATCCACTCCCCATCCACACCCATTCAGCATGGACACGCAAGCAGCCGGCGGGCCTCCAGCATGGACACGAAGGCAGCCGGCAGGCAGCCGGCAGGCCCCAAGCACGGATACGCAGGCAGCCGGCGGGCTTCCAGCATGGAGACGCAGGCAGCCGGCGAGCCTCCAGCACGGAGACGCAGGCAGCCACAGTGAGGCGGCCGGTCGCCCGCACAGTGAGGCGGCCGGTCGCCTTCACAGACAGGCGGCCGGCCGCCCGCCTTCACAGACAGGCGGCGGGCCGCCCGCACAGACAGGCGGCAGGCCGCTGCACAGAGAGGCGGCCAGCCGCCCGCACAGAGAGGCGGCGGGCCGCCCGCACAGAGAGGCGGCCGTCCACCGCAGAGACAGGCGGCCATCCGCCCGCACAGAGAGGCGGCCGGCCGCCCGCACAATGAGGCGGTGGGCCGCCCGCATAGACAGGCAGCGGGGGGCGCCCGCACAGACAGGCGGCCGGTTGCCTTCACAGACAGGCGGCCGGCCGCCCGCCTTCACAGACAGGCGGCCGGCCGCCCGCCTTCACAGACAGGCGGCCGGCCGCCCGCCTTCACAGACAGGCGGCCGGGGGCGCCCGCACAGACAGGCGGCGGGGGGCGCCCGCACAGAGAGGCGGCCGGCCGCACGCACAGAGAGGCGGCCGGCCGCACAATGAGGCGGCCGGCCGCCCGCACAGTGAGATGGCGAGCCGCCCGCACAGAGAGGCGGCCGTCCGCCCGCAGAGACAGGCTATATGAAAAGATTGAAGCAGTCAAAAACGATACCTCGGATCACTTCCATGCGATATGGGATCCCTGGATACAACGCCACCTTCCTGGTACAACCCAAGAGATTATTTCGATCACTATGTGAGTTGCAATAACCCTAACTGCGTCTGATAACCTAGTACAAATATAATGCTATTGAATCATTTCTCCTTGTAACCTGCCTGATAATGTAATTTGAACTATACCCCTACAGTAGTCATTTTATTTACCTGTTAATGTTGATACTGTTAAATGGTAAGTAAGTAACCTAGTTATTTCTTATTACTCTAGATCAGGGGTCTCAAACACGCGGCCCCTCAGGCTAGTTCGTGCGGCCACCTGGCCCGTGCCCCTGGTCACTATTGCGGCAGGTGCAGGGGCCGCAGCCACTGTCTGCGCTTTATGTCAGATGAATGTGTTGCTGGTGCTGCGCTCTCGCGCCGGCAATACAATCATCTCACATAAATCACTGACAGTGACACTGCAGCTGCCGCGATAGTGACAGGGGCACGGGCCTGGGGGCCACACGAAGCAGAGATGAGGCAGCGGAGGGAGCGCGGGACAGGTGAGAAGAATGCTGTGTGTGTGTGTATGTGTGTGTGTGTGTTGGACGTTAACCCCTTAGCGACCTATGACATACTGGGTACGTTATGGCTCCCTGGTACTTAAGGACCCATGACGTACTCAGTGCGTCATGGCGAAATCGCGGCCCCGGTGGCTACGATCGCTGCAAATACCTTAGATTCGGGGAGGAGGGGACCTCAGGAGGGGTGGTTTCTCCTCCCCGAACCTACGGAGGCTGTGATTGGCTGACGAACTCCGCTCAGCCAATCACAGCCACTAATGTTTCAGCCATTGAAAATCGCTGAAACATTGAAATCCAGCCAAGATCAGTGCAGCTGTAGCCCTGATCATTGGCTGGAGCTGGGTGACCTGTGTTTCACCCGCCCCCAGCTCTGATTGGAGAGACCGGCCTTGTTTCATAGTTTCATAGTTTTAAGGTTGAAGGGAGACTCTAAGTCCATCTAGTTCAACCCGTAGCCTAACATGTTGATCCAGAGGAAGGCAAAAAAACCCCAATGTGTCAAACAGCTCCAATGGGGAAAAAAATTCCTTCCTGACTCCACATACGGCAATCAGACTAGTTCCCTGGATCAATACCCTGTCATAAAATCTAATATACATAACTGGTAATATTATATTTTTCAAGAAAGGCATCCAGGCTCTGCTTAAATGTTAGTAGTGAATCACTCATTACAACATCATGCGGCAGAGAGTTCCATAGTCTCACTGCTCGTACAGTAAAGAATCCTCGTCTGTGGTTATGATTAAACCTTCTTTCCTCGAGACGTAGCGGATGCTCCCATGTTCCAGTCGCAGGCCTAGGTGTAAAGAGATCTTTGGAAAGGTCTCTGTACTGTCCCCTCATATGTTTATACATTGTGATTAGATCCCCCCTAAGCCTTTGTTTTTCCAAACTAAATAACCCCAAGTTTAATAACCTGTCTTGGTGTTGCAGCCCACCCATTCCTCTAATAATCTAGGTCGCTCTTCTATCTACCTGTAAGATTTTGCTATTTATAACCTTCTATACTTTTGCTATCAAGAAAAGCATTCATTCCTCTCTTAAACTCATTCAGTGAGTTGGCCATCACCACTTCCTCAGGAAGAGAGTTCCAGAGCCTCACTGCTCTTACCGTGAAGAACCCTCTTCTATGCTGATGTAGGAATTTTCTTTCCTCCAATCGAAGAGAATGCCCCCTTGTTCTTGTCATAGTCCTTGGTACAAACAGATCATGGGAGAGATCTCTATATGGCCCTCTGATATATTTGTACATATTTATTAGGTCTCCCCTAAGTCTTCTCTTTTCTAGAGTAAATAGACCTAATTTTGATAGCCTTTCTGTGTATTGTAATGCACCCACTCCATTTATTATTTTAGTAGCCCGCCTCTGAACCCTTTCAAGTTCAGTAATGTCTTTCTTGAGCACCGGTGCCCAAAATTGCACACAATACTCCAAGTGTGGTCTGACGAGTGATTTGTACAGAGGGAGAATGATGTTTTCATCTCGTGCCCCCAGACCTCTTCTAATGCATTCCATCACCCTATTTGCTTTGGTGGCTGCTGCCTGACACTGGGCACTCCAATTTAGATTCTTATTGACTAAGGTGCCTAAGTCTTTTTCCATGTCTGATTTCCCCAGCGGTTTCCCATTTAGTAAGTAATTGTAGCATCTGTTTCTCCTTCCCACGTGCATAACCTTACGCTTATCTGTGTTAAACCTCATTTGCCATTTTTCAGCCCAATTCTCCAATTTACTCAAATTCATCTGTAGTTGCAAACTGTCCTCCTTTGTGTTAACTACCTTACATAGTTTTGTATCATCTGCAAATACTGATATTTTACTTTGTAAACCATCCACCAGATCATTAATAAATATATTAAATAGTAGGGGGCCCAATACAGACCCCTGTGGCACCCCACTAGTAACCCTGGCCCAATCTGAGTATGCGCCATTAATAACCACTCTTTGTTTTCTACCACTAAGCCAGCTACCTACCCATCTACACACATTTTCCCCGAGCCCAAGCTTTCTCATTTTACTTAGCAGTCTTGTGACCGATCTCTACAATCACTGTGGATCTGGGACCAGAGACCACTCCCCTCAGCCTCACTCCGGAGTCTGTGGAATGTGAGGCGAGCTGCTGAGCCATTACTACAGGATGGGGACAAAGTGCGCACATTACTATGGGATGGGGATAAGGCTGGGGACATTACTATAGGATTGGGACATTACAAGAATGGGCACAATACTATTGGATGGGGACATTATTACTATAGTATGGGGACATTACTATAGGATAGGGACTAGGATGGGCACATAACTATAGAATGGGGACAAGGCTGGGGACATTACTATAGGATGGGGACATTACTATAGGATGGGCACATGACTATAGAATGGGGACAAGGATGGGGACATTACTATAGGATGGGGACTAGGATGGGCACATTACTATAGGATAGGGACTAGGATGGGCACATGACTATAGAATGGGGACAAGGCTGGGGACATTACTATAGGATGGGGACAAGGTGGGCACAGTACTATAGGATGGGGACTATTACTATAGTATGGGGACATTACTATAGGATAGGGACTAGGATGGGCACATGACTATAGAATGGGGACAAGGCTGGGGACATTACTATAGGATGGGGACAAGGTGGGCACAGTACTATAGGATGGGGACTATTACTATAGTATGGGGACATTACTATAGGATAGGGACTAGGATGGGCACATGACAATGGAATGGGGACAAGGCTGGGGACATTATTATAGGATGGGGACTAGGTTGGGACATTACTATAGGATGGGGACAAGGTGGGCACAGTACTATAGGATGGGGACTAGGATGGGCACAGTACTATAGGATGGGGACATTACTACAGGATGGGGACAAGGTGGGCACATTACTGTAGGATAGGGACATTACTACAAGGGGACAAGGATGGGAAACATTACTATAGAATAGGGATAATGCTGGGCTCATTACTATAGGGTGAGGACAAGGTTGGAACATTACTAAAGGATGAGCTCATTACTATAGAATGGGGACAGTACTATAGGATGGGGACATTGCTACAAGGGGACAAGGATGGGGAACATTACTATAAGATGGGGACAAGGATGGACACATTACTATAGATCGGGGACATTACTATAGGATGGGGACAAGGATGAACACATTACTACCGTATAACATGGGGACAAAAATGAACACATTACTACAAAATGGGAACAAGGATGGGGAACATTACTTTAGGATGGGGACTTGGATAGGGTACAATACTACAAGGGGACAAGGATGGGGTACAATACTACAAGGGGACAAGGATGGGCACTTTACTGTGGGATAGGGCACAATACTACAAGGGGACAACGATGGGCACGTTACAACAATATGGGGAAGATTACTAAAAGATGTTGGTCAAAATTTCTATATAGTGCTAATTGTAAGACTATTAGTTACAAGAAAGGAATAAAATGTGAAAAAAAAGGTTTATATTTAAACAAAGAATGTGCACGTTTGCTATAATGAACAAGTGAAAATGTTCAAAATCAGTGATCCCAAGGTGTGTAAAAAAAAAAAAAAATATATGGTACCAATAAAAATGTCACTTTGTCCTACAAAGAATGCGGCCCCCCAAATTATTTTTTTTTCCTCTGTGCGGCCCATACACCCAGCCGAGTTTGAGACCCCCGCTCTAGATGAAAATGAGTTATTTTGAAATCAATTAGATTATCTGGTACAGTTGGAAACTGAACATGTTAAAAGAAATGCATATGTATGACATTGGAACGAGACGAGCGAATTTATGATTGGACTATTATGGATGTCAACTTGGTCTCTATTAATTTTGTACCTAGCAAACTCTAATAGAACTTGTGAAAGTAAAATAAGCAAGGAAAAACTCATAAAAAAGCCACATGTGCATATAGTCTAAAGTCACATAAAAACATGCAGTTTTTGGCCATAGTCTGTGTTTTTCATGTAGAAAAAAAATACATAAAAAATGCTACACATGAGCAAACCCTTACATTTCTAGGTCCCATAATACGAGCCTGTACAAAGCCTCCATTGTAGACTATAATTAGCCAGTATTGATATAACTGTATAATGTCTTATTTTGCATATACTTAGAGATGAACACAGAGGCCTGCCTCGCTATCATTAGGATGTAATTAAAGCTGTCATATTCATTACAGAATAAAATAAATCCACAGCAATGACAATGTTCCTTTCATCGTTACTCTACTGTATATAATTAGTACCTTCACTAGACTTGTATATTGCAGATAGATAATTAAAAAATTGTAACCAAGGTCACCACCATGTGCTTCCCCCATAAAATTTTATTATACCAGCCCATTCCATTTGACTGCATTCACATTACATATGTGTGTCGCCCAGGGTTATGGGTTACTCGGTCAGGCGGTGTATAACTGGGGAATGTCACTTTGGTGGCCGTTGCCCGGTCCCGTGCCCTGGGTCCTTTTTGAAAAGCGGAAAATTTACAGGGGATTGTTGAATAAAGTTTATACATGACGCCACTTGCGGTTTTGCGGCTATAGGGATGGAGCCGCCGCTGCACAATGTTCACTACTGGGGCTGGTGTTAGTGGCAGCCTGGATGTTAGACCCTCCACAAGCAGGGCCAGGCCCCAGAGGATAGGTGTTGTAGGTGGGTGTTGAAAGAAGGTAGGCCACAACGAGAGTTCAGTGTAACTGGTTCTTTTTACTCACTACAAGCTGGTAACTGGTCACTCGAGGCTGGCTGGTCTTAACCGCAGGTCCCCTTAGTCCCAGTGCCGATTTAGTGACCTGGTGGCTTCTTTCCTCTGCACCTGTCTTTGGTTGGTGGGTCCCCGTGGCGTAGAGCGGCTGGGGGTCCTCTCCTGGTTGTCTTCTTCAGCAGTCCGTATGACGGTAACGTGAACCCTGTGGGGTTGGAATCTCTGGTCCTGTCCCTGGTTCTCCCTTTGCTACTGAGTCCCGAACTTCAAGGTCAGTGAGGTCCTTGATGGTCCCCTCACTGTGCAGATTTTATCAGGTCTGCCTGTAGTTTTGCCTGACCTAGGATTCTGTACCCCGTTGGTGCGTAGTTCCGGGAGTACTCCACCGTACTCCACCGGCAACTAACCGCCTGGGCCCTCAGGTCACTGTTCACTCCTGTCAGGCCGTCTGCTCATTTTCACTTCCTCTGACACACTCTCCTTGACTACCACCATTACTGTGTCTCTCCTCCACTGTCTGACTCTCCACTGTCTGCCCCCCCACCTGGTTGTCTAGTGGACTGGAGTGACTCCACCTCTAGGCGGCCATCCATTGGTCCGACCCTAGACTTGTACCATTCTATGGGGAATAATTGGGGAAAACTGGGATTACCTGGAGTGTTTGTGTGTTACCGGCACTGGCTTTCCGGGTCCCTAGGGGGTAGGCCCTGTATCCTGGTGGGGATGCAGTACCTTGTAGCTACCTGATGGCCTCAGGGGTGCTACATATGCATGCCTCTTCTATAAATGTAATGAATACCTCCCTGCGGTCCCAGATCCAGCGGAACAGTTTAAAGTTTGCAGAGCTGTTCCCCGGGAGCTCTCAGGGTTATTTCAAAACTTCAACTGAATCTGTGTCCTTAGGACACAACAGAATTCAATATAGCGGTGGAACAGGAAGTTGTCATATCCACCATTCTGTCTATATGGAGACTAAGGGCCTTCAGATCACATGACTTTCTCAAACCACCTGACTGAGCAGCAGAGACCAGAAGGGATAAAGGAAAGTGAGGTAACCTGGAGGAATCATACTGTGTGTGGGTGCTATATGAGTATTATAGTGCGTGGGAGAGGAATTCTGTGAGGTCATTATAATCACAAACCACAAAAACCACATATTGCTACGTATTAGACAGCATCCTATATATCTAAAGAACACTAGTAACCCCCAAAAGGAAATCACTGAGATGCCATAACGTCAAATAAAATGACTCGCCCACCCCAGGGCCTTAGGTGACTCGGTGCGGGGCCCGATTCCGTGACCCTGGTGGGGTCAGTTAATGTGGCGGTATTGGAGTGATGATAGTGTTAAAGTTTATATAATCCCTGTAGACTGTGAGCCCTCGCGGGCAGGGTCCTCTCTCCTCCTATACCAGTCTGTCTTGTACTGTTAATGATTTGTTGTACGTATACCCTCTTTCACTTGTAAAGCGCCATGGAATAAATGGCGCTATAATAATAAATAATAATAATATAAGATTCGTGACGCCACCTTTTGTAATTTGCAGCTATGGAGCCGCAGCTGCTGGAAGGGACCTCCGGGGCTGATGTTAGGGCAGCTAAGGTGTTTCTTGCTCTCCACAGGTAGAGCGGGTTCCCCGGGGCAACCTTTGGTGCTTGGTAAAGTCTATGGTGTTTGTTGACGAGGTGCAGGATAAAGCAGACGACACAGGACTTGCAGTTAAGATCTTTACTCACAAGTTAGTTTCAATTCGGCAGCTGTCCGGTTGCCCACAGTATGCTGGGATCCACTGTCAGGTGCCTCCGCCGATCCCAGGTAGTTCAGAGGTCAATACCGGTGCACCCTTCCTGTGTCTCTTTCCTGACTGTCTTCCTAGCCTTGACCGTTGTAGCTGTGCTGGTCTTGGCCTCCACCACAGGGCCTGAACAATGAGAGCTAACCGCAGTTGTATCTTGCCCTCTTCACAGGGAATCTGTGGCAGGTTGTGACCCTGGGCGCTTGCAACCACCCCAGGCCTTCGGTGTTACATTTGAGGAATTGTCTTTCTTCCCTCTGTCTGGGGACCGTCCTCGAATGCAGCCAGATCCCTCCAGCCGATCTTCCAGTGGAACAGGCCACGAGCCAATATGCCCTTCCATGGCCCTGGAATCCTTTCTGTCTTTAGGTGTCACCTGGGCCTAACTAGACCCCAGTATCTCCACCAGGAACTTCCTTCTGTCACTTTCTCCTAAGGTAACTACCTCCCTCTCCTCCTCCCTCTCACAGACTTCACTCTTGACTGACTTGAACTTCCTGGTTCCCTCATCTACTTTCTCTTTCTGACCCCTCCCACACACACACTAACTAGGCCCCACCCACACTATTGGGACCAGAAATGGGACTTATGGCCCCATGAATACATCTATGGGGGTTGCTGCCATTATCCCTGACCCAGTGTATGCCTACCAATTGGTATGTGCAAGTTTAGTCTGTGGACCGGCATATGACCTCATTCTTACCCAGGATGGGACATCACACCTCTGGCTGAGGTGCAATATCTCTGTGGCGACGGAAGCCTCAGGGGCGCCACAAAAACAATCTTTATTAATATGTCAATAAAAACAAAATAATGACAATATTGCTTGGAAAAATAGGGCAATGAGTATTACAAACGTGTCGCTCCTTTATTATTATCATACTGTTCCTGTGGAGAGGAAAAGGCGTTGATGGTGGTGACACATGACAACCATCGGATGAATTGAACATATACCCTGACACATGAGGAGCCATAAAAATGAGGAAGATTTTTGTATTAAAATGAGGACTTTTTGACAAGTTGCACTTTGGATCACTGCTGACAGGCTATAGGGGGAGATTGTATATTACTTTACTGTCTTCACTCTATTTGATCCCATATTGTTGTTTGCATGATTACTATTAATCAGTGGTTATTCCTATGGATTATGGTTGATTTTAGGAAGCTATATTGGTTATATCTGTATGGAAGTGGATAATTGTGATTTTATTTTCGTATCCTATCTAATATGTAACATCTTACTTAATTCGGTGGGATATAATACTTCCTATACATCTACAGAGTTAATTAGCAATAAAGGGCATTGATTTTATTATTATGCATGCATCCCTCTAATGATGTAAATTACATAGTTCACCCATCTTTCCCTGGAGCAGGAAATAGATGGGAGGTGAAGTGGGGTCATATGGCCAGCGCTTGTGCAGAACGGTGGAGGCAGAGGGGAAAGCGCGGGCATGAGATTATGGGTGGGTACTTGCTGATGACAATCACAGCGCCGCCCATAATCTCACGCCTGCGCAACACGTCACCAGCAGTCACACTGTGCCAGTGCTCAGTCCCGTGAGACTGGCACTGGGCATGCGTGAGGCCCCTGGAGCACTGGGCGGCGTCATCAGCTATGGAAAGGAGCTATGGGGGACGGCGTACAGCGGCAGGAGGGAGAATAATGGACGCCAGAAAGCCCGCCCCCGTGACTATAAAAAAAGATTGCCATACAAAAAGGTAAGACTTTATAAAGTCTTTATTTAGGTCTCAGAGGGGGCACAATAACAACAGGAACCTTGCTAGAATGCAGCACAGGAGCTGCAGAGGGGGAATCTTTTAGGTTTTGTGCAAAATTTCTGCTGACAGGTTCCCTTTAATAAAGATTGTTTTATTTGACATTATGGCATCTCACTGATTTCCTTTTGGGGGTTACTAGTGTTCGAGGTCATTATAATGTAGAGGGCTCTAAACTGTGCGAAAAGGTTGCAAGCACTATGTGTTTGGGGTACAAAGATAGGTCATCAAACTGTGTGGGGGCTATATGAGGAAAATGCTGTGTGACGGGTGGGATGCTGTGAAGGCATTATACTGTTGGGGGGCTTTATACTGTGTGAGGAGGCATCATACTGTGTGTAGGGGCTATAAAAGCTATACTGTAATGGAACTTTAGTGGGATTCGCTAATAGAAATATTTTTGCATGGGCATATATAAAGGACTGGGCGAGATTAGGGAAGTGGCTAAAGGGGCTTTACACGCTGCGATATCGTTAATGAATTATCGTCGGGGTCATGGTGTTTGTGACGCACATCCGGCGTCATTAACAATATCGCAGTGTGTGACAAGTACGAGCGACCTTAAACGATCGCAAAAGTGGTCAAAATCGTTTGCCGCGGAGAGGTCGTCCTGAAACTAAAAATCGATCTCTGCTTATTAGCGATGTTGTTCCTCGTTCCTGCGGCACCACACATCGCTGTGTGTGACACCACAGGAGCGACGAACATCTCCTTACCTGCCTCCACCGCCAATGCGGAAGGAAGGAGGTGGGCGGGTTGTTACGTCCCGCTCATCTCCGCCCCTCCGCTTCTATTGGACGCCTGCTGTGTGACGTCGCTATGACGCCCCACGAACCGCCCCCTTAGAAAGGAGGCGGATCGCCAGCCAGAGCGACGTCGCAGGGCAGGTAAGTGCGTGTGACGAGGGTAAGCGAGGTTGTGCGGCACGGACAGCGATTTACCCGTGTCAACGGGGGCGGGTACGGTCGCTAGCGATATTGATACCGATATCGCAGCGTGTAAAGTACCCTTTAGTGTTAGAAAAAAATTGCATAACGCAAAACAGTATGTATCCCACGTTTGCACGCCAAACAGATTCACACATGTAGCGCCCCTGACCTGGTCAGCCACCACTGGGTACTGCACCCATGCTGGGGGCAGTACCTTCAGGTAATCCAAAGGCTGAATAGGATGTGTACGCACAGACACATAGCAACCAGGTCTCCCACACCTTAGAGGGGACCCTTGGGCAGACCCAAAAGGGGGCGTGCCTCCACACCTCAGCTAGGGGTGTAGGGGAGGGGCTGGAAGCTAAGGTGGCAGTGGCAGTCGGGAAAGGAGCAGGAGGAAGCCAGTCTGAAGTGGAGAGGCGCAGAAAGGAGAGGAGAGAGACGTGCGCAGACACGCTAGTCAGACCCTGCACGTGTAGTAGCCGTTGGCCGGGGAGAACAGTCACCAGAATTTGGACAGAAAGACGGTGAGGAAGTCAGCTGGTCATGTACGGAGACTTCTGGGGGCTAGGCACACATGAGGAACAGGTCCCTACAGTAGATGTCCATTTATTTGGTCTGCTAAACCTGCCGGTGGGGGGAACGACAAGTCCCACACCAACCAACTAGAGTCCGAGCATCAGCAGCAACGAGGGGGCCCATAAGGAGGATCGATCCTGGAGCCATCTTCCTTGGTCCACGCTGCCAGCAAACGGGCCAAAAAGGGGAGAAAAGGCAGTTGCGACTTCCCTGGATGAATCCCACGGTACTTCAAGTCAGGGGTTATCCGAAACAAAAAGTGCTAGGAAGGCGAGTTAATGGTTACCCTTAGACCAGCCTGAAGGATACCTGATTCCACCTGGTTTATCTCAGCATCGCCCAGGTTACCTCACAAAACCATCTGAAAGTGAGTAAACAAGTTGAAAGACACTTTGGACTGTGACTGAGTTTTTCTGGAATCTGTTGTTCTACGCACACACCCGAGCCCCTGGGGCCAGCCTCACTCTCGGGAGGCCACACCATCCGACTGCAGATTCCATCAGCCCCAGACGCTCGTTAAAACTGCAGTGGCGGTCACCCATAATCCTGACCGCAACCGAGAGTGGCGTCACGACTCAGATGCAAATAACATGACATACCTGTTGCCAGAAGATCTTAAAGAGAAGTCCCTGCGGCGTCCCTGGAGGTGGAGTGGCGTCCCTGGAGGCGGCCGCCGCAGCGGTGGGCGACTCAACAAACGAAAGCAATGATAATTCTCAATTCTTAAAAATAGAACTAGCACAACCGCTAATTTGCTGCTATTATGTTCCGTGTTGCAATACAAAATATACAAGTTAATCCCAAATCTTAAATCTAACCACAGGCTATGTGCCCAGAAAGTATTTGGGGGTAGACTCCGCCTTAAAAGCACAGAAAAAACTGGACATAATGCACTGCAAAAAGACATTATTTACACGTGCTCCAGCTTATTTCACATCTTTTAAAAGGAAATAGTTAACAGGTTTTTCTCATATTGAGTTCGATCCCCTCCAGTAAGCTCTTATACAGCATTTTAGAATACTGTATATATGAGTCCCCAAGCCAATCTGTCTAACATAAAAAAGAGCTTTTATTATTCGCATTGGTGGGTCGGTGGGCATCGCTGGTCTTGATCCGGTGTCATCGACATAGTGTTCTTCATTACGCTCCTGCGCACTACTCTCTGCCCTGCTGAGGGCACAGAAAACGACTGAAATACGCATACGCATGCGTGGGGAAAAGCCAAAGAGCACCGGTGCAAGTGTAGCACCCAGGGATATGGGGTACTCAGTCCCGGGCAGTGTCTCTCTTGGGAATGTCACGGTGGTGGCCGTTGCCCGGTTCCGTGCCCTGGGCCCTTTTTGTAATGGGGATATATACAGGGGATGGTTGAATAAAGTCGATATGTGATGCCACTTGCGGTGTTGCATCTACGTATAGGGAGCTGACGCTGCAGAATGTCTCTACTGGGGCTGGTGGTATTGGTAGCTAGTATGGTAGTTCCTCCGCAAGTAGGGTTTTGCCCCAGTGCAGTGAGCGTCGGAAGTAGGGAGTCCACACAGGTATTCAGTGCAACTGGTTAACTCACTTTTTTGAGAGGGTAACTGCAAACCCAAAGCTGATTGGTTTCGCCTCCAGGTTCCCTTTGTCCCAGTGCCAGTCTGGTTTCTCCGGTACCTTCTTCCCCTGTACCTGTCTCTGGTAAGTGTGTCCCCATGGTATAGAACACTGGGGGTCCCCGTTCTGTAGTTTGTTCACTTCTGTCCGCCTGACAGTAGCGTGAACCCTGTGGGGTTGGAGTCTCTGGTCCTGTCCCCGGTTCTCCCTTTGCTACTGAGTTTTCGGATTCTTTAGGGTCAGCAAGGTCCTTGATGGTCCCCTTGCTGTGCAGGTGTTAACAGGTCGGCTTGAAGCCCTTTCCTGTGCTAGGATCCTATACCCCGTCGGTGCGTAGTTCCGAGAGTACTCCACCATACTCCATCGGCAACCACCTCTCCTGGGTACCAGGTCACCGTTAACCTGAGTCAGGACGTCTCCTCTGTCAACTCTCCTCTCCACAGTCACTGCAGTTCCGACTTAGGGGTGCTTCACACACAGCGAGCTCACTGCCGATATCGCTGCTGAGTCACGCTTTTTGTGACGCAGCAGTGACCTCATTAGCGATCTCGCTGTGTGTGACAATGAGCAGCGATCTGGCCCCTGCTGCGAGATCGCTGCTCGTTACACACAGCCCTGGTTCGTTTTCTTCAAAGGCGCTCTCCCGCTGTGACACACAGATCGCTGTGTGTGACAGCGAGAGAGCGACAAATGAAGCGAGCAGGGAGCAGGAGCCGGCGTCTGACAGCTGAGGTAAGCTTGTAACCAAGATAAACATCGGGTAACCAAGGTGGTTACCCGATATTTACCTTAGTTACCAGCCTCTGCAGCTCTCACGCTGCCTGTGCTGCCGGCTCCGGCTCTCTGCACATGTAGCTGCTGTACACATCGGGTTAATTAACCCGATGTGTACTGTAGCTAGGAGAGCAAGGAGCCAGCGCTCAGTGTGCGCGGCTCCCTGCTCCCTGCACACACAGCTAAGCGGTGTGCGCTGGTAACTAATGTAAACATCGGGTAACCATACCCGATGTTTACCTTAGTTACCAGTCTCCGCAGCTTCCAGACGGTGGCTCCGTGCAAGCGCAGCGTCGCTTGCACGTCGCTGCTGGCTGGGGGCTGTTCACTGGTCGCTGGTGAGATCTGCCTGTTTGACAGCTCACCAGCGACCATGTAGCGATGCAGCAGCGATCCTGACCAGGTCAGATCGCTGGTCGGATCGCTGCTGCATCGCTAAGTGTGAAGGTACCCTTAGACTGACTACTCTCCACAGTCTGCCCCTCCCACCTGGCAACTAGTGGACTGGAGTGGCTCCGACTCTAGGCGGCCATGCATGGTCCCACCCTAGCTAGGTACCATTATATGGGGGATTGTTGGGGAAAACTGGGATTACCTGGGTTTTTGGTGTTACCGGCACTGGGGTTCTGAGTCCCTAAGGGGGTAGGCCCTGCATCCTGGTGGGGATGCAGAACCTTGTAGCAACCTGATGGCTTCAGGGGCGCTACACAAGCGCATTATAGTACTTTGCTCTGCCATCAGCAAGGCAGAGACGAGTGCTCGTGCACAGGAGCATGATGGATAAGGCTGTGTGAATGTCGTAGGATGCATCATAAGCAAGAAGAGAAGAGGTTCAGGATCAAAATCAGTGACGCCCATCAGACCAAACCACCCTGGAGTATAATAAAAAGTCTTTTCTATGTTATGCAGATCAGCTTTGGGATGCTTGTAGATGCTGTTTATAAGAGCTTACAGGTGTTGGCCGCAGTTTATAAAGGCCACTTTACATGCTGCGATATCGTGACCAATATCGCTAGCGTGCATACCCTCCCCCATCAGTTGTGCGACACGGGCAAATCGCTGCCCGTGGCGCACAACATCGCGCAACCCGTCACACTACTTACCTGCCTAGCGACGTCGCTGTGACCGGCGAACCGCCTCTTTTCTAAGGGGGCGGTCCGTTTGGCGTCACAGCAGCGTCACTGAACCGCCGCACAATAGAAGGGGAGGGGCAGAGATGAGCGGGACGTAACATCCCGCCCACCTGCTTCATTCTTCATTGCCGGCGGGTGCAGATAAAGTGAGGTTCCTCGTTCCTGCGGTGTCACACATAGCGATGTGTGCTGCCGCAGCAACGAGGAACTACATCACTAGCTGCAGCAGCAACGATAATCGAGAATAGGGGGGCATGTCACCGATGAGCGATTTTGAACATTTTTGCGACGATTCAAAATCGCTCATAGGTGTCACACGCAACGACATCGCTAAAGCGGCCGGATGTGCGTCACAAATTCTGTGACCCCAACGAGATCGCTTGAGCGATGTCGCAGCATGTAAAGCGGCCTTAAGAGAAAAGTCTGGTGCCCAACTCCTGCAGGATTCCAAAAGCTGTTTTTTATTTTCATATTTTCTGCATATGTGTTCTCCAAAATACACAATAACAGTCTTCTCTGATCTTTGAGTATTGCATTTTTGCTGCTTTTTTTAATGCATTTTCCCCTTTGCTTGACTTGTTTTTATTGATGATTTAAAGCGCACCAGTCACCAGGATTTTCCTATATAACCTAAAGTCAGTGCTCTACTGGCACTATCAGGCTGAGTCTACAACCCCTGGCAAAAATTATGGACTCACCGGGCTCTGAGGATGTTCATTCAGTTGTTTACTTTTGTTTAAAAGAAGCAGATCACAGACATGGCACAAAACTAAAGTCATTTCAAATGGCAACTTTCTGGATTTAAGAAGCATTAAAAAAAATTATGCTAGCCAGTAACAGTTACTTTTCAAGACCAAACATGGGGGAAAAATTATGAAATCACTCAATTATGAGGAAAAAATTATGGAATCACTCTGTAAATTTTCATTCCCAAAACTAACATCTGCATCAAATAAGATATGCTCATTAGTCTGCATCTAAAAAGGAGTGATCACACCGTGGAGAGCTGTTGCACCAAGTGGACTGACATGAATCATGGTATCCATCCACAGACGGCTGTTTCGGGGTATTGCTGTGTATGGATACCATCCTTGACTGGAGACTGCCGTTCCCGTGGTTATTCCTTCCCAGTGAAAGATCTGGCTAGTTTCCTGCCAGCGTTGAGAAACATGTGATGGTGTCTCCGCGGAATTCTTGTTTTGCATATTTTCCCAGGGAGCCTTGTTCTAGTGTCACTGCGTTGAGAAACACGTGATTGTGTCTCCTCGGTGTTGGATGTTGATCTCCCCGAGGTCAACCATCTTTACCTATGTAGTCTTCTACTAGGCATTGCTCCCACTAGCCAGTTTTCTACTCCACACTGATGAGGGGCAAATACACTGAAACAGCTGTCTGTGGATGAATATCATGTTTTGGTATATGCGGTTCCCTTGACTGGAGACTGCCTTTCCCGTGGTTGTTCCTACCCGGTGAAAGACCTGGCTAGTTTCCTGCCAGCGTTGAGAAACATGTGATGGTGTCTCCGCGGCATTCTTGTTTTGAGTATTAGGTATGCAGTCCGTTAAGGTTCTGGTTATTTTCTGGGTTTCCGAGTTATTGCTCTTTTTCTGATCCTCCTTGGTCACTGGATCACAACAGTAGCACCGGCCATGGCAATTACAGTCCACTAGAACGAGAACAACAAGGCTTGGATCTTGAACAGATCCCACAGGATTGCACAAAACTCCTCATATCACAAGATAGAGAAGGCCACCAAAAGGACCTACTCACCAAATCCCTGGTGCCAAAATCCCAGGATGACCAGCCAACACGGAACAATGAATTTCAGACATCACTTTACTCCTCCATTGGTAAGGAACATACTATTTCCCCACAGGACATCTTTCAGGTTTGTTCTCCTGAAATTCCTCAAGAGCAAGTCTCAAATCCGGTGAAATCGCGGAGAGAATCACTCCCTCATGCAGGATGGTAGCGTCCTTTCTAGGGTGGAATGGCAGGATTTTAGATGGCGTAATAAGCTATGTTTTTTCTGTGGATACGCCTCTCATACTATTTCTGTCTGCCCTAAGCACTAGAAACGATTTGCTCATTCGTTTACTTTGGGCAATGTACGTGTGACACCCTGGACTAGTCAGGTCGTCCCAGGTAGTCCCATCCACACACACACCCCCTCCCTAAAAAGGTGACAGCAGCCAAACTTAAAAACCTTGTCACCACCCTCCAGGTTTGATGTCCAGACCAGGGGGGCAGAGCCAGGCGGTTGGCTCTGCCCACCGAGGAGTTCACAGACCTGGAGGCCTGGAGGCGGGAAAAAGACACAACTTCGGAGTGTAGTAGTCTAGTCTTGACAGTGAAGGAGAGAGGTCGAGTTCAAGGGCAGACCTGTGACCAGGCCTGCCAATATTATTATTGGCCACACAGGTGGCTGGGTTGGAGCCCAGTCACCTCTGGCAAGGAGGCAGATAGTGGTGGCCGCCTGCAGGAGCTGGGATTACAGCTGGTGGAACCATAGGGACCGGGGTCGGGCGGTGGCCCGCCGGTACCGAACCGGGGAACCGATTGGAAACCGGAGCACCAGGAGGCGTACTCAGACCCAGTACTAAGCCCGGAATTGACAGGGCCGAGTCAAATCAACTGATTGAAGACTGGACTTAAGGACCTTTCCCACACAAGACCCGTTAGAAGACAACAGCCCAACCATACCGGGTAAAGCCACCGCCAAGGCATAGAGACCCAAGGGGCCAGCATCTGCGGGCAAACAGGGCTCTTCCAACACCCAGCAAGCCGGGGAGCGGACTACCGTTGCTTAGGCATAGGAGTCAAACATTCATACAAAGAGGTGCAGTAGAAAGGCGGAAACCACCAACCTGATAAGGGAGAAGCTGCAGCCGGCTGCGGGCCCCGTTCATCATCCCGTTTGGTTTACCAGAGACTCCAGTGTATTGTGTCATAGTGAGTACACCAGCGCCTTCGGGCCGCGCACCGTGCCGCACCGGCATCCAGCACGCACCTGTCCCCACGCCTCAGCACCTCCCTCGGACCCCCGGGACCATCA
Organism: Anomaloglossus baeobatrachus; assembly: GCF_048569485.1. Classification (NCBI taxonomy): domain Eukaryota; kingdom Metazoa; phylum Chordata; class Amphibia; order Anura; family Aromobatidae; genus Anomaloglossus; species Anomaloglossus baeobatrachus. Next base: position 80,210,682 of record NC_134360.1, read on the forward strand.
CTCCCCTACCCACGGAGGGATCAACACCAAGCTGCGCAACACCGTCCCCGGGAGGCCTAGTTAACTGCAGCGGTGGTGTCCATCCATTCACCACAACCCATGGGTGGCGTCATGAACTTACATCCCAAACCAAACCACCGCGTACCCCGGCCGTGGAACTCCCCACCGAAGTCCCTGCGTGTAGCGCCAACCCCCTTGAAGAGCGACGTGACCCCCGGGTCTGTGAGGAGCTCGAGCCACCCACCGTACGAGCACGGATCCGAGTGGCTCGGCGGTCACAGCCGAGCCCCCGGGGCGGTACATACAATCTAAGTTTCTTTTGTCAGTTTCTTTGATTTGTTCCCTGTCATCATTTTTGGCTATGGCTTTTATTGATTCAGGAGCGGCCCTGAACTTCATGGATTTTGGGTTTGCTGAGCGTTGTGGTTTCCCTATGGTACCTTTGGAAACTCCTATTCCTTTGAGGGGTATTGATGCCACTCCTTTAGCTGAAAATAAGCCCCAGTTTTGGACCCAGGTGATGAAGCGGGTGGCGCCTGACCATCAGTAGGTTTGTAAGTTTTTGGTGTTACATAATTTGCATAACATTTTGGTACTTGGATTCCCTTGGTTGCAAACCCATAATCCTGTTTTGGATTGGACATCTTTCTCTGTGACTAGTTGGGGCATAGTGATACTCCTGTTTTGTCTATTTCATCTCAGACACAGGAGGTCGCTGATTACTTGAGCGATTTCATGGATATATTTAATGAGACCGAGGCTGCGTCCTTGCCTCCACAAAGGGACTGTGATTGCGCTATTGACTTAGTGCCTGTGTGTCGCCCGTGGATAAGGGGTACTCAGATCCGGGCCACGAGGTCACTTCTGTGGGTATCATGGTGGCGTGACCCGGTCTGTGATCCCAGGCTCCACAGTAAAAAGGGGTTAGGTAAGGGAGATTGTCCGTGACGCCACCCACGGTTGTGGTGAGGTTGTGACACCACCGCTGCTCTGGACGGGGATCCCGGGAGCGATGACAGGGAGCAGCGTAGTTGGTATGTCCCCTCCGTGGGTAGGGGGTTGGTGGTCCCGGGGCCCGTGGAGGGTTTTGGAGCTGGCAGGCGGGTTACGGGGCCTGGAGAGGTGCAGGGTCGCGGGGGCAGCGCTGTGCCGCACGGCACGGTGGTACTCACTCAGCCAGTAATGATGACACAGTTCTCGGTAAAACACACGGCTGGATGGACGGGTCCCACAGGCGGCTGCGGTGTTTTTCCACTGACCCCAGGTTGGTAATGTAAGTCCTCTCTTTCACCTCTGAGCACACTCCTCCTGCAATCCGGTTTCCAGCTGGCTCCCCGATTCAGTACCAGTGGGCCACCGCCCAGCCCCGGCTACCTACGGTTCCACCAACTGTCTTCCCGGCTCTCGCAGACGGCCACTACCGTCTGCCTCACTCTCTGCACGGGGGCCTTAGGCTCCAACCTAGGCCCCTGTCTGCTTCTGTCTCCCTGCAGACCTTCTCTCTCCTCCTCTCCCTGGACTTGACTGGCCTTGTTTCCTGCCTCAGGCCAGCTAAACTCCTGGGTGGGCGTCTCCATCTCCTGACTCCGCCCACCTGGTGTGTCTGTCTGAGCCCAAGAAAGAAACCAAGTGTCACTGGGGAGGTCTGCTGTGAACTGCTGGTGGTGGGTGTGTGTGTGTGTTGTTACCTGTGGCCCCTGGCTTGTCTAGGGCGCCACACCTGGATGAAAATTTCCTAAGGGACGGCTTTTCAATTTATCAGTACCTGAATATGTTGCTATGTGGACTTATATTAAGGAGTCTTTGGAGAAGGGTCATATCAGGCCGTCATCTTCACCTTTGGGTGCTGTTTTTTTCTTTGTTGCCAAGAAGGATGGCTCATTGCGACCCTGTATTGACTATTATCTCCTTAGACAATAGTCAATACAGAAGGACAATACAGAAAGACAGAAGCTCCTAGCAAATGTTGGATATATGGAGGAAAAAGGTTAACAAAACAAATATGCTATAGACAGACTTGAACTCATGGTCCACAGTGATATGTAGTATGGAAGCATGACTAAGCAATGTGAGCTGTGAAGGAGATCAATAACAATAAGGCAAAAATAGTAGAGAATAATTATAATCTTAATAGTGGAATAGTGAGATGATGTGGCTATCAATATCTGTAGAAGAAATAATAAGTTGGCACTGATATAATAAAGTTGCGTTAAACTAATAAATACATATACTGTTAAGTACTTAATAGTCTGATGAATTAATTATTTTATAGTTTAATGAATTAGTTGTGATGAAATACTGAAATAGTAATATTGCAAAAGAATAAAGTATAAAAAAAGTTTTAAATGAAGTCAAATGTTCCATTGTTACAAAATATAGCATAGACAAATAGGGGAAAATATCATAATATAATTTCATCCTAGTGGATTAAATATTGTACCCCAATAAACGGACGTCATAGAATATACTCCAAAATTTGACTCAAAAAAATCGTGTAAAAAACACGTATAGGAGACTAATTCAGATTAAAATATCAAATTTTATTTAAATGGGGAGCCAGACAAAGGTGGTTCAGAGGTGGACAGGCAAATACCCTTCAACCCGGACGCGCGTGTCGCCAAAGCTTCATCAGCGGGGTGTCTGGCTCCCCATTCTCACACCATGGGTAAGTCCATATACGGTTGTTATTTGATGTGACTATTTGTTCACATGGTGTGTCTTTATCATTGCTGCACTGGCTGTCTATCTACGGTCTTGATACTATGATGGGTTGACCTTGGTGGTTTATTGATGGGTGGGTGAATATAGAATCCACTTACCTCATACTTGCATGTATGTATAATGAATTTACCCTATTGGTTATTTAAATAAAATTTAAATGTTCCATTGTTGCAGTCCGGATTAGAGATCGTGCCATGGCGTCACTGAGATCGAGAGAATAAGGCAGGCAAGTACATTGCAATAAGTGGAGCCCAGGGAGTGGATGTGTTGCATCGAGGGTAAAGGCCCTGTCACACACAGAGATAAAACTTTGGCAGATCTGTGGTTGCAGTGAAATTGTGGACAATCAGTGCCAGGTTTGTGGCTGTGTACAAATGGAACAATATGTCCATGGTTTCACTGCAACCACAGATCTGCCAAAGATTTATCTCTGTGTGTAAAGTGGCCTTTACTAGGAAGAGAAAGTGTGATCTGCACGTGTCGGCAGAGGTTACTCGCGTACAGACCATGGGAACTGCGTCAAGCGTGCAAGGATGCCACCGAGGAAATAGCAGCTGGTACACTCGCTCACGAAGAAGAAAGGAGGAAAAGAACAATGGAAACACTGGAAGCAGGTGAATTGGCCAATCCAACAAAGGAGGCAACCCGACAAGAGCACAACAAGAAAGAAACTACAGTTATAACACCTCGGAGACATCCGTGGGAACAAATTATCGGTTGGAGCTGGCATAACAAAATGCCAAGACACAAGAGAAACCGAAATAAATATATAAAAAGTTATTTTATAATATTAAGTACTTGATAGTTGAATGAGTTAGATACTTAATGGTATAGTAGATTGATTGTCACAAAGTTATGTTTGAAAAAATGAATATAAATATAATACAAAAAATCAACATATTCACAATATTCTCAAAGGTTTCTTCTGCAAGGCTTATCCAAACATTTCACCACAAGCCACAATACAAACCCCTGGAATTTAAAAATTAACCCCATCAACCAGATTCCCCACCATATTCATAATAGTATTGAAGCCCTTATTCGTAAATACTCTCGATGCAACACATCCACTTCCTGTGCTCCACTTATTGCAATGTACTTGCCTTCCTTATTCTCTGGATCTCATTGGCACAATCTCTAATCCGGATTGCAACAATGGAATACATGAATAATTTTAAAACTTTTTTATACTTTAATCTTTTGCAATTTTACTATGTCAGTGTTTCCAGTTCATTTCCTCTATGTCTTCACCATTTGCTATGGGCTTCTGTCTTTCCTTTTTGAGTTGAACAGAGACTTATTGTTCCAGCATAGCGAAGGAAGTGACAATGACTCCACCTTAGGCACTGATAGTAATGAAGTGGAAAGAAGCTACATTAAATACGAGCCAGGTAAAAAAGGCAAATCATCCCCCAGATGCCTGAGATGCAACAGGCGCAGAGGGGTGGATAAAGCTGCATCTTCTGAACGTGCAAGGAATGACGGTAGCTTGCTGAGTAAGTCACATTGCTAATCACAACCGCTGGTTTTAGGCCAGACAACGATGTGCTAGCAGAGAAATTGGAGCTAGAAAAACCACAATCTAACGACAGAAATTTTCAAAAAGTTATCACAGTAAAGGAACCAACTGAGGAAGCAGTGTAGGTCTCTGGTACGATTTCAGAGCATAAAGCAGATGATCTGTTAGTCGAAGGCGCTATAGGAGAAGGAATCCTGGAGAGCGCTGGTGGAGGAGAAATCCACAAAGGTCAAGGAGAGCAGTCCGGTGATCCACTCCACCCTTTGGTAGCTGACAGTGGAAACGGCACCAAAACCCTGGAAGGACAAGAGAACCATGCAGAGGTATACAGTACCATATCAGAAAAGGAGGGAAAATCTGAGAACATTGACGTCTTCAAAGAACCTGAGGCAGAAGGTGATGCTGCAGAGACCCAAGAGAAGGCAGAAGGTGATGCTGCAGAGATCCAAGATAAGGCAGAAGGTGAAGCTGCAGAGACCCAAGATAAGGCAGAAGGTGATGTAGCAGAGACAAAGATGAAGCTTCAGACCTGGGAAAAGTCACTGAACAAGTGAACCAGATTTCTTATCAGGACCTGAGTGCTCCACTGAACCTGCTGATATGAACAAGACTGAAGATATAAAGATTAACTCTGTGCAGGAGTCTGAGAAACCAAAGATCTTATTGAAAGATGAGAGCTCCTCCTGGAGTCTGAGAAATCAGAGGTCAACACTAACAATAAACCAAAGGGCTCTGAAGCTGCAACTAAACCAGAGAAAACTGCAACAAGGTAGAGTATTTGGGAGAAGAAGAGGAAGATGCTGAATCCAAGGATAAAAAGAGGAAGGACAAGAAAGAGCAGAATGCGACAGATGGTTAAAGATGGGTTTGAAAAACCCAAGGAACTGTCCAATGACAATGAAGGAAAAGAAATCCGTCCTGTTAGCCATTGCAGTTCCAACATGGAGGATCCAATGGAGGAGTGGCTCTGACAGAGTTTGCCATGAGAGGCTTGTCAAATTTTTCCAAAGAATTGAGAGAAGCCTGTGCCAGTGAGACGGTGCATGAAAATTTTAAGAAAGCTGTAGGAGTGTGTAGAGTGAACTTTACCTCAGAGACTAATCAACTGATTATACTGTCTGCAAATGAAGCCACAATGAAGCGGGTAAATATCCTGAGTGGCATGCAATTACGAAGTATTCACACAAAGCTGATGCTCATGTCAAGGAAGTAAGAAGCTGCCAGATGCTTAGAGCTTGCAAAGCAGCTGACCGCAGTGTATCAAGAAAAGGTTGTAGTTGGAAAAGATTCAATAGAGCTCGCAATATGTATACTCGGAAATAACGTTCAGCGAGCCAAGAAAATTCTGGGTGTCACAGATATCAAATTTAAAGAAAATAAGGGAACGTATAGAATTTAGTTGTGAGAGTAAAGCCTGCTTTATACCTTAGGATCCAGCATACGATATCGTATGTGATCGTAACCGCCCCCATCGTATGTGCGGCACGTTCAATTTGTTTCATGTGCCGCACAAACGATTAACCCCCGTCACACGTACTTACCCGTCCATACGACCTCGCTGTGGGCGGTGAACGTCCACTTCCTGGAGTGGGAGGGACGTTCGGTGTCACAGTGACGTCACGCGGCAGCCGGCCAATAGAAGCGGAAGGGCGGAGCTGAGCAGGACGTAAACATCCCGCCCACCTCCTTCCTTCCGCATTGCTGGCCGGGAGCCACAGGATGCAGGTGAGATCTGTTCATCGTTCCCGGGGTGTCACACACTGCGATGTGTGCTACCCCGGGTACGATTAACAATCTGACGTTCAGTTCTAGAGAGATGAACGATGTGCGTGCGATGAACATTTTACCGTTCAATCGCAATCGCACGTACCTGTCACACACTGCAATGTACCTTATGATGCCGGATGTGCGTCACTTACGACGTGACCCCGCCGACACATTGTAAGATACATTGCAGCGTGTAAAGCGGGCTTTAGAATTGAAAGTTGTAATTGTGGTGCCCCTGAGGCTTCCGTCGCCACAGGAACATTGCACCCCATCCAGCGGTGTGATGTACCATTCTGGGTAAGGAAAGGAGTGAACGCCGGTCCCCAAGCAAATCTACACAACACCCATTGTTAGGTACACACTGGGACCAGGGACAGTGGCAGCAACCCTCCCATGCTGCACGCTGGGAGGGGCCGTAAGACCCATCCCTGCTCCTATAGGGTACAGCTTGGCAACTGGGGAGGTGGGAGGAGCCACCAGAGAGCAGACAGGGAAAGGAAGGTCAAGTTTAGTGAGATAGAGAGAGAGGGAGGAAGGAGGAGGAGGTCTGCGGGAGGCAGACGAGAAGGAGAAGCAGAAAGAAAGCTCTAGTCAGACAGGAGCTAAGAGAAGAAAGTGACGCTTCCTGGTGAAGAACCTGGAACTTAGAGGGTCCAGGTGACACCAAGCAGAGGAAGAGAAGGGATTCCAGGGCCACAGAGAGCTTTTGAGCTGGTGGCCTGTTCCACAGGAACATCGGTGGAGGGATCAAGCTGCAACAGGGGACGGTCCCTAGAAACCGGAGGAGTGAAAAATCATCTCCAACAGTAAAAACCGAGGCTCAGGGAAAGTTGCAAACTCCCAGGGCCACAGCCCACAGCAGAACCTCTGGAAAAGGGGTAAATAACCGTCAGGTGAGCTCCCAGCCCGGAGGCTGTTGTGGAGGCCGAGCCAGGTTCATCCTACAAAGGCAAGGTTTAAGGAGACAGCTGCAGACAGAGACACCTGAGAGAAGGGTACCGGCTTTCATTCCAGGAATTGCCCAGGATCGGCGGAGGTCCCTGACAGTGGTTCTCAGCAGTCCAGAGGCACCAGTGTGCTTAAGCCCAGGAAGTGTGAGTAAAGACCTTGGAATTACACCCCCTGGTGTTGTCTCAGTTATTGTCGCCTGCATAGACTTCCACCACACCATAGACTCTCACGAGCAGCAACTGTGCCCCGGGGTATTGCTCCACCTGTGGGGAGCAGTACCATCATTGCTGCCATTCCATCACCCCGGAGGCCTCATACAGCAGCGGCGGCTTAATAGCCGCATACCACAGGTGGCGTCACTAACACAAACTTTATTCACCCCAATTCACCAGCCATATTTAATTGACACCCACCAGGGCCACGGAGTCGGGCCCCGCCACCACTGACGACCCCCGGACTAGTCCGGCCCGGCACCGGGTGTCCCATAGCCCTGGGGTGGGCGAGTCATAATGAAGCTAAAATACTCCGTGGAGATGGTATGGTTTCACTTGTCATCGCAGGAAGGAGGGAAAGTATTGGAAATGTTCGGGCTCTTTTATAATATCATATTGCACACTTGGAAAAAGTAGAGCAGTTAAGACTAGAAAGACTGAAAACGGAAGAACAACTTCGTCATATTGGTATGAGTTTTTGACCACCTTCAGGCTGGGGCAAAACAGGGCCGTATTTACCATTAGGCACCCGTGGTCCCATGCCTAGGGCGGCAGGATGCAGGGGGCGGCACCTTCTAGCAGTAAAAAAAAAAATTTTTTTTTACACATTCATTAAATCCCCTGTATTTTCGGAGGGGGGAGGGGGGAGAGGCGCACCTTTATTTATTTTTATCCGCGTCAATTAAGACGCGAATGCAGACAAACTGCGGCGGCCGGGCACAGAGAGCTGATTGACCCCGGAACTGCCGGCGCCTGCACTTCCGGGGTCACAGGCGCGCTAATCAGCTCCTTCCTCTGTGCTGCGTCCAATGCTGTGTGGATTTCACATGCAGAGCTCACGGCAGGACGCCGCAGAGGACGCCGCGATGGAAGCCGGTGTCAGAGGAGGATACTCACGTGAGCCAGGAAGATGACGGCGGGCCCTGGAGCAGGTAAGTGCTCGCAGAGCTGAAGATTCATAAGGAGCGTGGGGGTGTCTCTAATACAGACTGGAGATCTGCGTATGGGGTGGGAGGAGAGAGGCTGATACTGGGGGAGACTTGGGGGAAGAGAAGCTGATACTGGGGGAGGCTGGGAGGAGAGAGTATGATGCTGGGGGAGGCTGGGAGGGGGGAGGCTGATGTTGCGGAAGGCTGGGATGGGGGGAGGCTGACGCTGGGGGAGGCTGGGAGGAGGGAGGCTGATGCTGAGGGAGGCTGATTCTGGGGGAGGCTGGGAGGAGAGAGGCTGATGCTGGGGGAGGCTGATGCTGCGGGAGGCTGGGAGGAGGGAGGCTGATGCTGAGGGAGTCTGATGCTGGGGGAGGCTGGGAGGAGAGAGGCTGATGCTGAGGGAGGCTGATGCTGGGGGAGGCTGGGAGGAGAGAGGGGGAGGCTGGGAGGAGAGAGGCTGATGCTGGGGGAGGCTGATGCTGGGAGAGTTTTTTTGAGGAGAGAGGCTGATGCTGGGGGAGGCTGGGAGGAGAGAGGCTGGTGCTGGGGGAGGCTGATGCTGGGGGAGGCTGGGAGGAGGGAGGCTGATGCTGGGGGAGGCTGGGAGGAGGGAGGCTGATGCTGAGGGAGGCTGGGAGGGAGGAGGCTGGGAGGAGAGAGGCTGATGCTGGGGGAGGCTGGGAGGAGGGAGGCTGATGCTGAGGGAGGCTGATGCTGGGGGAGGCTGGGAGGAGAGAGGCTGATGCTGGGAGAGGCTGGGAGGAGAGAGGCTGATACTGCGAGAGGCTCGGAGGAGAGAGGCTGATGCTGAGGGAGGCTGATGCTGGGGGAGGCTGGGAGGAGAGAGGCTGATGCTGGGGGCGGCTAGGAGGGGGGAGGCTGATGCTGGGGGAGGCTGGGAGGAGGGAGGCTGATGCTGAGGGAGGCTGATGCTGGGGGAGGCTGGGAGAAGAGAGGCTGATGCTGGGGGAGGCTGGTGCTGGGGGAGGCTGATGCTGGGGGAGGCTGGGAGGAGGGAGGCTGATGCTGAGGGAGGCTGATGCTGGGGGAGGCTGGGAGGAGAGAGGCTGATGCTGGGGGAGGCTGATGCTAGGAAAGGCTGATGCTGGGGGAGGCTGGGAGGAGGGAGGCTGATACTGAGGGAGGATGATGCTGGGGGAGGCTGGGAGGAGGGAGGCTGATGCTGGGGGAGGCTGGGAGGAGGGAGGCTGATGCTGAGGGAGGCTGGGAGGGGGGAGGCTGGGAGGAGAGACGCTGATGCTGGGGGAGGCTGGTAGGAGGGAGGCTGATGCTGAGGGAGGCTGATGCTGGGGGAGGCTGGGAGGAGAGAGGCTGATGCTGGGAGAGGCTGCGAGGAGAGAGGCTGATGCTGTGAGAGGCTCGGAGGAGAGAGGCTGATGCTGAGGGAGGCTGATGCTGGGGGAGGCTGGGAGGAGAGAGGCTGATGCTGGGGGCGGCTAGGAGGGGGGAGGCTGATGCTGGGGGAGGCTGGGAGGAGGGAGGCTGATGCTGAGGGAGGCTGATGCTGGGGGAGGCTGGGAGGAGAGAGGCTGATGCTGGGGGAGGCTGGTGCTGGGGGAGGCTGATGCTGGGGGAGGCTGGGAGGAGGGAGGCTGATGCTGAGGGAGGCTGATGCTGGGGGAGGCTGGGAGGAGAGAGGCTGATGCTGGGGGAGGCTGTTTCTGGGAAAGGCTGATGCTGGGGGAGGCTGGGAGGAGGGAGGCTGATACTGAGGGAGGATGATGCTGGGGGAGGCTGGGAGGAGAGAGGCTGATGCTGAGGGAGGGGGAGGCTGGGAGGAGAGAGGGGGGGGCTGGGAGGAGAGAGGCTGATGCTGGGGGAGGCTGGGAGGAGGGAGGCTGATGCTGGGGGAGGCTGGGAGGAGGGAGGCTAATGCTGAGGGAAGCTGGGAGGGGGGAAGCTGGGAGGAGAGAGGCTGATGCTGGGGGAGGCTGGGAGGAAGGAGGCTGATGCTGAGGGAGGCTGGGAGGGGGGAGGCTGATGCTGAGGGAGGCTGGGAGGGGGAGGCTGGGAGGAGAGAGGCTGATGCTGGGGGAGGCTGGGAGGAGGGAGGCTGATGCTGAGGGAGGCTGATGCTGGGGGAGACTGGGAGGAGAGAGGCTGATGCTGGGAGAGGCTGGGAGGAGAGAGGCTGATGCTGCGAGAAGCTCGGAGGAGAGAGGCTGATGCTGAGGGAGGCTGATGCTGGGGGAGGCTGGGAGGAGAGAGGCTGATGCTGGGGGCGGCTAGGAGGGGGGAGGCTGATGCTGGGGGAGGCTGGGAGGAGGGAGGCTGATGCTGAGGGAGGCTGATGCTGGGGGAGGCTGGGAGGAGAGAGGCTGATGCTGGGGGAGGCTGGTGCTGGGGGAGGCTGATGCTGGGGGAGGCTGGGAGGAGGGAGGCTGATGCTGAGGGAGGCTGATGCTGGGGGAGGATGATGCTGGGGGAGGCTGGGAGGAGGGAGGCTGATGCTGAGGGAGGCTGGGAGGGGGGAGGCTGGGAGGAGAGAGGCTGATGCTGGGGGAGGCTGGGAGGAGGGAGGCTGATGCTGAGGGAGGCTGATGCTGGGGGAGGCTGGGAGGAGAGAGGCTGATGCTGGGAGAGGCTGGGAGGAGAGAGGCTGATGCTGCGAGAGGCTCGGAGGAGAGAGGCTGATGCTGAGGGAGGCTGATGCTGGGGGAGGCTGGGAGGAGAGAGGCTGATGCTGGGGGCGGCTAGGAGGGGGGAGGCTGATGCTGGGGGAGGCTGGGAGGAGGGAGGCTGATGCTGAGGGAGGCTGATGCTGGGGGAGGCTGGGAGGAGAGAGGCTGATGCTGGGGGAGGCTGGTGCTGGGGGAGGCTGATGCTGGGGGAGGCTGGGAGGAGGGAGGCTGATGCTGAGGGAGGCTGATGCTGGGGGAGGCTGGGAGGAGAGAGGCTGATGCTGGGGGAGGCTGTTTCTGGGAAAGGCTGATGCTGGGGGAGGCTGGGAGGAGGGAGGCTGATACTGAGGGAGGATGATGCTGGGGGAGGCTGGGAGGAGAGAGGCTGATGCTGAAGGAGGGGGAGGCTGGGAGGAGAGAGGGGGGGCTGGGAGGAGAGAGGCTGATGCTGGGGGAGGCTGGGAGGAGGGAGGCTGATGCTGGGGGAGGCTGGGAGGAGGGAGGCTAATGCTGAGGGAAGCTGGGAGGGGGGAGGCTGGGAGGAGAGAGGCTGATGCTGGGGGAGGCTGGGAGGAGAGAGGCTGATGCTGAGGGAGGGGGAGGCTGGGAGGAGAGAGGGGGGGGCTGGGAGGAGAGAGGCTGATGCTGGGGGAGGCTGGGAGGAGGGAGGCTGATGCTGGGGGAGGCTGGGAGGAGGGAGGCTAATGCTGAGGGAAGCTGGGAGGGGGGAAGCTGGGAGGAGAGAGGCTGATGCTGGGGGAGGCTGGGAGGAAGGAGGCTGATGCTGAGGGAGGCTGGGAGGGGGGAGGCTGATGCTGAGGGAGGCTGGGAGGGGGGAGGCTGGGAGGAGAGAGGCTGATGCTGGGGGAGGCTGGGAGGAGGGAGGCTGATGCTGAGGGAGGCTGATGCTGGGGGAGACTGGGAGGAGAGAGGCTGATGCTGGGAGAGGCTGGGAGGAGAGAGGCTGATGCTGCGAGAGGCTCGGAGGAGAGAGGCTGATGCTGAGGGAGGCTGATGCTGGGGGAGGCTGGGAGGAGAGAGGCTGATGCTGGTGGCGGCTAGGAGGGGGAGGCTGATGCTGGGGGAGGCTGGGAGGAGGGAGGCTGATGCTGAGGGAGGCTGATGCTGGGGGAGGCTGGGAGGAGAGAGGCTGATGCTGGGGGAGGCTGGTGCTGGGGGAGGCTGATGCTGGGGGAGGATGATGCTGGGGGAGGCTGGGAGGAGGGAGGCTGATGCTGAGGGAGGCTGGGAGGGGGGAGGCTGGGAGGAGAGAGGCTGATGCTGGGGGAGGCTGGGAGGAGGGAGGCTGATGCTGAGGGAGGCTGATGCTGGGGGAGGCTGGGAGGAGAGAGGCTGATGCTGGGAGAGGCTGGGAGGAGAGAGGCTGATGCTGCGAGAGGCTCGGAGGAGAGAGGCTGATGCTGAGGGAGGCTGATGCTGGGGGAGGCTGGGAGGAGAGAGGCTGATGCTGGGGGCGGCTAGGAGGGGGGAGGCTGATGCTGGGGGAGGCTGGGAGGAGGGAGGCTGATGCTGAGGGAGGCTGATGCTAGGGGAGGCTGGGAGGAGAGAGGCTGATGCTGGGGGAGGCTGGTGCTGGGGGAGGCTGATGCTGGGGGAGGCTGGGAGGAGGGAGGCTGATGCTGAGGGAGGCTGATGCTGGGGGAGGCTGGGAGGAGAGAGGCTGATGCTGGGGGAGGCTGTTTCTGGGAAAGGCTGATGCTGGGGGAGGCTGGGAGGAGGGAGGCTGATACTGAGGGAGGATGATGCTGGGAGGAGAGAGGCTGATGCTGAGGGAGGGGGAGGCTGGGAGGAGAGAGGGGGGGCTGGGAGGAGAGAGGCTGATGCTGGGGGAGGCTGGGAGGAGGGAGGCTGATGCTGGGGGAGGCTGGGAGGAGGGAGGCTAATGCTGAGGGAAGCTGGGAGGGGGGAGGCTGGGAGGAGAGAGGCTGATGCTGGGGGAGGCTGGGAGGAAGGAGGCTGATGCTGAGGGAGGCTGGGAGGGGGGAGGCTGGGAGGAGAGAGGCTGATGCTGGGGGAGGCTGGGAGGAGGGAGGCTGATGCTGAGGGAGGCTGATGCTGGGGGAGGCTGGGAGGAGAGAGGCTGATGCTGGGAGAGGCTGGGAGGAGAGAGGCTGATGCTGTGGGAGGCTCAGAGGAGAGAAGCTGATCCTGAGGGAGGCTGATGCTGGGGGGGCTGGGGGGAGAGAGGCTGATGCTGGGGGAGAGGCTGCTGGTGAAGGCGGGGGAGAGCGGCTGCTGCTGGGGGAATGGGAGAGAGGGGCCAATCCTAGAGACAGAGGACAAGGGTTGAGGGATAGTGCAATGACAAAATCGATGGCGGGGGAGTGTAAGGACTCAGAATGAGAGGGGGGCAGCATTGGGAGCTCATTATGGAGAAGGAGCAGCATGTGTGGGCTCAGTATGGAGTGGAGCAATGTAGGGGAGTCAATATCAAGAGTGGGGTAGTGTGTGTGTGTGTGTGTGTGTGTGTGTGTGTGTGTGTGTGTGTGTGTGGGAGGGGTGTCTCAGCATAAGCGTTAGTGTGGTGGTCTTAGTATGATGAATGGGGCAGCATGGAGGTGTCATTATGAAAAAGAGGAAGGCAGCATTAGGAGCTCATGGAGAGGGGCAGCATGCATGGGACATTGTGAGGAGGGAACAGCATGCATGGGAAACTGTGAGGAGGGAGCAGCATGCATGGGACATTGTGAGGAGGGAGCAGCATGCATGGGACATTGTGAGGACGGGGAAGCATGCATGGGACATTCTGAGGAGGGGGAAGCATGCATGGGACATTGTGAGGAGGGAGCAGCATGCATGGGAAATTGTGAGGAGGGGGCAGCACGCATGGGACATTGTGAGGAGGGGGCAGCACGCATGGGACATTGTGAGGAGGGGGCAGCATGCATGGGACATTGTGAGGAGGAGGCAGCATGCATGGGACATTGTGAGGAGGGGGCAGCATGCATGAGACACTGTGAGGAAGGGGCAGCATGCATGGGACATTGGGAGGAGGGGGGCAGCATGCATGGGACATTGTGAGGAGGGGGCAGCATGCATGGGACATTGTGAGGAGGGGGCAGCATGCATGGGACATTGTGAGGAGGGGGCAGCAAGCATGGGACATTGTGAGGAGGGGGCAGCATGCATGGGACATTGTGAGGAGGGAGCAGCATGCATGGGACACTGTGAGGAGGGGGCAGCATGTATGGGACATTGGGAGGAGGAGCAACATGCATGGGACATTGTGAGGGGGGACAGCATGCATGGGACATTGTGAGGAGGGAGCAGCATGCATGGGACATTGTGAGGAGGGGGCAGCATGCATGGGACATTGTGAGGAGGGGGCAGCATGCATGGGACATTGTGAGGAGGGGGCAGCATGCATGGGACATTGTGAGGAGGGGGCAGCAAGCATGGGACATTGTGAGGAGGGGGCAGCATGCATGGGACATTGTGAGGAGGGGGCAGCATGCATGGGACATTGTGAGGAGGGGGCAGCATGCATGAGACACTGTGAGGAAGGGGCAGCATGCATGGGACATTGGGAGGAGGGGGCAGCATGCATGGGACATTGTGAGGAGGGGGCAGCATGCATGGGACATTGTGAGGAGGGGGCAGCATGCATGGGACATTGTGAGGAGGGGGCATCAAGCATGGGACATTGTGAGGAGGGGACAGCATGCATGGGACATTGTGAGGAGGGAGCAGCATGCATGGGACACTGTGAGGAGGGGGCAGCATGTATGGGACATTGTGAGGAGGGGGCAGCATGCATGCGACACTGTGAGGAGGGAGCAGCATGCATGGGACATTGTGAGGAGGGGGCAGCATGCATGGGACATTGTGAGGAGGGAGCAGCATGCATGGGACACTGTGAGGAGGGGGCAGCATGCATGGGACATTGGGAGGAGGGGGCAGAATGCATGGGACATTGTGAGGAGGGGGCAGCATGCATGGGACATTGTGAGGAGGGGGCAGCATGCATGGGACATTGTGAGGAGGGAGCAGCAAGCATGGGACATTGTGAGGAGGGGGCAGCATGCATGGGACATTGTGAGGAGGGAGCAGCATGCATGGGACACTGTGAGGAGGGGGCAGCATGCATGGGACATTGGGAGGAGGGGGCAGAATGCATGGGACATTGTGAGGAGGGGGCAGCATGCATGGGACATTGTGAGGAGGGGGAAGCATGCATGGGACATTGTGAGGAGGGAGCAGCAAGCATGGGACATTGTGAGGAAGGGGGCAGCATGCATGGGACATTGTGAGGAGGGGGCAGCATGATGTGAGGTCAATGTGCAGATCATATTTCATAATTTAGGAAGGTGTGGTGGGTATAATTTATAAGGGAGGGCAGGGTGTAGTTTATTAGGGGCAGTGTGACAGTCACAGTATATAAGTGGTGACGGTGTGGTGGGAATATTTTATACTCATGCTATGTTTTGATGTGCCCGTGGTGATCCCCATTGGGGAGGGGGTTAGTGCCCTTCGTTTCTCATTGATACTTTTTCAAGTGTTTTACAGAGTAGATCTGCCTTAAACAGATGTCGTGTGCGAAAACTCAGTGTTACATTGTCACTAAGGGGCACGACCACTTAAAGTGCCTAGGGCAGCACGAAGGCAAAATACAGCCCTGGGGCAAAACAAAGAGAAGTGTGAGCCATCTGAGAAAGCTGTCTGGGGAAGCAAGCCCTACAGTGGAAAGACCCAATAGCACATTGGGCTATTGTACAAACTCTGAACTATTCAAGCTCTCTGAAACAGAATTCGAAAGAAAGAATGAATTAGTGACTGGTCTCTAGTAGGGAACAGGGATAGGAAAATTCACCAACAGAGTGACAGGTGAAGACGCCATGGAAGAAGAGGTCATACTGGATCTGCAAAACAAGGATGCAGAGGATCTACAAATGGCAAATATTCTGTCAGCTTGGTGCTGAAGTGTGGCGTCCCTGAGGCTTCAGTCGCCACAGAGTATTGCACCCAAATTTGGGTGTAATGCTAATCCCGGTTCCTGAGGAGGTCAGTCGGTTTCATGACATTACAGACTCAAATACACACCAAGTTGCCCTGTTCTCACTGGGGACTGGGCTAGGGTTTGGTAATAAAGGGGTCGCCGACAGAGTGGCATTTACAGTATGCCCTCAACAGAGGCCCCAGTCCCACTAGCCTAGGACCTGGGAGGGGGGAGTTGCAGCCAGCAGGGGGAGTCAGGAGCCAACACAACAGTCTAGGGAGTTCTCTAGCAGGAGAGCAAGGGAGCAGTTGCATCTACAGGTGCTCCAGTGGGAAGGAGGAAGAATTCACACGGTTGCCGTGGGGAGAGTGAATCTGCTCCCCTCAGAACCAATGCCACGCAGGGCGGCAGGACCCTAGTGAAGATCATACTTCACGTGGGTTTTCCAGAATCTGCCTGGACGGGGAAAGCTTCAAGCTTCCCTGACCATACAGCTCCCGACAGCATAGTGCCATATAGGATCCGGGGCCTCGCTTCAAGCCGGACCCCACATCAGAACCGCGGCACCTGTAGATAGGGACAAGAGTACATCTCGTGAAACCCGGGGTCCCCTTGTAGCTTCATGCCAGGGGATCCACAGACAGGCGTTACAAAGAGGAACCCATTGAACACCAAACCGGGCTGACCTCTAAAGGGATTCGGGTTCGATGGAGCCCATCATAGCAAGTGACCGGTATTACCTGAGTGAGCGGCATCTTACAAAAGTGAGTAAACAACCTGGAACCGCAGCTATAGACTCTGACTCTTTATTACCCGTACTTCCGCTCCCCGACGCCATTACTACTCTCCTCATCATCCTCCCCGGGGCCCGCTCTACCTGTTGTGAGCGATACCATCCCTGGCTGCTACTACCATCTGCCCAGGAGGACAGCGACAGCAGCGGCAGCCCATTTCCTGGCCGCATACCACAGGTGGTGTCACAAAAAACACCTCATAACTACCCATATCATCTCTCCCCCACCATCTTATGTACACCTCAGGGCAATAGAGCCAGGCTGGGCCGCCCGTGACCATGACAGTCGACGGCCCAGCGTTGAGTAGGTTAAATGTACCTGACCCATGGGGCGCTACAGAAGGACCAAGACAGTAGCTCCTATAACATACCTGATTAAATACCAGACTGTTGTGAATACGTTTTCCAGTTTGGGGCTCCCTCTTGTGGTCACTGCTGGTGGTGCAGTTGATTTGTGGAATGAAAGCCACACACCTGTAGAGGACTGGCAATCAGAGTCAGGTTGGGACTATATAACTGAGTAGTTTTCTCTTGTTACTTGCCGGTGGTCAATGGTCTCCTGTGTGTTAAAGACATTCTGTAACCAGCTCTGCTTACTACCAGAACTCCTCTCAGATAAGTGGTCTTTGTCCCTCTGCTGTTTGTTTTCCACTTTCTTGTTGTTTTTTCTGCTTTGATACTAATGTATGATTCCTTTTTTGCCTGTGCGGAGTTCCTGGTGGAATTGGATCATTCCCTGCTGGGAGTGTCTGTATACTTAGCTCCATGATTCAGCAACGTATTGTGTTTGTCATGCTAGGTATTAATTCAGTCCCTCATCTATATTAGTGTTTTTGGATCCCAGTAACATCAGAGTGCTGATACAGTGGGGGAGAGGTTGTGTGACCTCAGGAGTTTTCCATATCTATCTATCTTTAGGGACTGCTCCGAGGCAGATTGGCTTTCTTATATCTCTATCTGTGAGAATATTTAGTTCTCCGGCTGTGTCAAGACGACTAGGTCATTGTAGGCCCGTCCCACGGCTACTTCTAGTTGTGTGTCAGGATTAGTTCTGCAATCCGTTAAGGTTCCAGCCACTCTGTTACCATTTGGGATTCCACATTTTTTGATCCTCCTCGGTCCCAGAATCATAACACCAGACAGTGTAAGGGAATCTCATTACCACACAAAGCATTAGAGGTGGTCAGGGAGGGGGAGGTCTGACAAAGGTACTTACTTATTAGATGGAATTAGATGGAATGACTGAATTGGAGATTGCATCAGTTATTAAAAAGGGTTTAGTCACAGGGACAGACTATGTCTCAGGGGCTGAAACTCAAAGTCGACAGAGAAAACTCTCTGGTTGATTTGTGAAATGTGCCATGCCCCACTGTTTTAGACCAAGGGGGTGGTATGTAAGATGGTGTCTCTGATATCTGTAGTACTACGAGACTCATTAGTGTCTGGCTACCTTCACCCATGAGTGTGCTATAATAGTATGTTTGTTTTACACAGGGTCAGTGTGATGAGAATGTTATACCTCCAAAAGGAACTTCTGAGGGAGAGAAAAAAAGAGAGAGACGGTTTGCGTGACACTGACTAGGCTAGGTCAGTGTGTGGAGGTTGTTCTGCCTCTGGAAGAAACCTCTGAGAGAGAGAGAGAGAATTTGCTTGTCCTGACTGGGCAAGGATGGAGTGTGGAAACTGCTGAGATCTCCACTGGGACACTCCTGAGATGAAGTTGTATCTGAACCTGTGCAGGCGAACCGCAAGTGAAAGAGATTGTGATTCCTTGTAATGTTTATGTTCCTTTGAAGCCCAACTAGGGCTTATGTTATGTTCATGGAGAGTAGTTTATGTGTGCCTGAAATAAACCTGCTGGACTTGTTAAAGTGAAAGTGTTCCTGTCGTTACCTTGAGAAACAAGCAGAGTAACCCCATCACATCTGATTGACAGCTGAGTTGTCCAATCTAGTGCAGGATTCTGCTGAGCAGTTGATGTTTTATGTAGCAGCTCAGCAGTCCAATCTTTCTAGGTTTTCTAGGTGTGACCAGCTATTTAGCTGAGCAGTCAGTCCCAGAAAATTGCCAGTCTTAAGGCCCCGTTGCACGCAACGACATATCTAACGATATGTCTTCGGGGTCACGGAATTCGTGAAGCACATCCGGCGTCGTTAGTAACGTTGTTGCGTCTAACAGCTCTGAGTGAGTGTTAACGATCAAAAATACTCACCTTATCGTTGATCGCTGACACGTTGCTCATTTTCAAAATCTCGTTGGTCATTGTGGACGTAGGTTGTTTGTCGTTCCTGAGGCAGCCCATATCGCTACGTTTGACACCCCGGGAACGACGAACAACAGCTTACCTGCACCCTCCGGCAACGAAGTGGGCGCGTCCTTAATGCGGCTGTTCTCTGCCCCTCCGCTTCTATTGGTCGGCCGCTGTGTGACGTCGCTGTGATGGCGCACAAACGTCCCCCTTAACGAAGAGGTTGTTCGCCGCCCACAGCGGTGTCGCAGGGAAGGTAAGTACGTGTGACGGGTGTTAGCGATATTGTGCGCCACGGGCATCGATTTGCCCGTGACGCACAAACGACGGGGGCGGGTGCTTTCACGATCGACATCGCTAGCGATGTTGCTGCGTGTAAAGCCCCCTTTAGTCTTCTCAGTCGTGCTAGTTGGATTCTTGTATATGTGCTCTAGGAATTGCTGCCTAATTATTCACTTTTTTGACCATTCTTTTGCCTTGTCCCTCTGTTTTGATCTGCTACACTCCAGGTATTCTATCTCCAGACCATGACCTGACTACTACACTGCCTATCCTTTTAATCTTTATGTGATCTCCTACCAACGTTTAACCATCCGGCCTCATGACTTGCCTGTTTAGTGAGGATTATCACTCTAATAAATTGGTGAAAAAGGAACAATCTCTTGTTTTTCTTTCTCTTGGTATATGTTTTTCAGGTTTGCATTTGTGGACTACGTAGGATTCTCTGGACTACGCCAGACCTGCTTGTTGGGTTTTGTTTTTTTAGAAAGTGGTGAATGAGGAGAGGGACAGTGTTGGAAGTGTTTTACTTTCAATAAAGTATTTTGTGTGTATGAGTTTCTTTTTTTAGATGACTGGGTTAGTAATGGGGGGTGTGATAGCCATCTTTCCATTGCTAACACCAGGGATTGATGCCAGCTATATTTTGAACAACCTCCAGCACCATTACCCCAAATTCCAACGTACCAGGGCAATCAGAAAAATCCAAGGTGAAGTACCAGAATTAGTACATCTAATATGATTTGCCACTTTGGGGGTGGCTGTGGGATGGTATTTTTAGGCTGGGCATGGCCCAATAACCATGGATAATATCAACTCTCAGCTGTCTGCTTTATCTTGGCTGGTTATTAAAATATAAAAAAAAAATCAGTGTTTTTTTCGTTTTAATTATTTACTTATTTATTTAATAGTTGTAAAATCAATCCATCTTTAACACATAAAAATCATTCATTACTTGAATGCATTTAGTTTTGGTACGTGTGACACGGCCAACACGCGGCTGTCACATGGAAGTCATCCGTATGCCCTACGTGTTTTTCATTGACCATAAACTTCTATTGGCCCTCTTCATCCATGCCTACGGTAAAAAATGGGCATGTCTCCGTGTGGATCATATGGACACACGTGAAGACATGGAAGATCAATAGAGATTTTATAGAGTATGCGTGTGAGTTATCTCCAGTATGTGTGAAAATGGACACCACAAAGATGTGTGAAGGGGGCTGTGATGGTGGCATATGGGGTATTGTGTATAATTTTGTGTAGGTTCGTATTTTAGGCGTGGTGTTCTGTCCATTCTGTATTCCTTGTGTGTACATTGTCCTGTTTGCAGGTTAAATCACCCCCTGCCGGGCTATTGTCACTAAGTCTGGGAGAGGGGGCCTGGGATCCACCTAAACTCTCTGTTTTACCTGGAGATTAGTCAGTCTGGCTGAGCAGAAAAAGAGAGAAGGAGTCTGTTTGAGAACTTCAAGAGTGAAGCAGGAAGATTCATCCTCTGTGGGCAAAAGTTGCAGCTCCCCAGAGAGACCTGGACATTTATCGCTTCCAGGACTATATTTGTGTTCCTGGATTGTTTCGCCCTCTGTATGGTGAATTATTGTATGAACCATTTGATTTACTTGGAATATTCTTTGGATTGTTCATCCATCTCTCGCTCTGTTGATGGTGTGATATGGGAGAAGCACCCCATCACAGGGGCCTTACGCAGTACATAGCCGGGGAACATTTATAAGATTATCTCAGCACAGGAACATTTTTATTTAACACATCTAATTATAGAAATTATTATTATTCCAAGATCTATTTATCTAAATTAACTTTATTCTTGGAACAACCACTTTAAATTAAGGCCCCGTTACACGCAACAACATCGCTAATGAGATGTTGCTGGGATCACGAAATTCGTGATGCACATCCTGCGTCATTAGCGACATCGTTGTGTGTGACACCTACCTGCGACCGCTAACGATCTGAAAAACGGGAAAGATCGTTGATTGTTGACACGTCGTTTATTTTCAAAATATCGTTACTCGTTTGGGACGCAGGTTGTTTGTCGTTCCTGAGGCAGCACACATCGTTACGTGTGACACCCCGGGAACGACGAACAACAGCGTTCCTGCGTCCTCCGACAACGAGGTGGGAGTGACGTTCATGCGGCTGCTCTCCACCCCTCCGCTTCTATTGGTGGCCTGCTGTGTGACGTCTCTGTGACGCCGCACAAACCGCCCCCTTAATGAAGAGGTTGTTTGCCTGCCACAGCAACATCGTTAGGAAGGTAAGTACGTGTGAAGCGTGCCTGCGATATTGTGCACCACGGGCAGCGATTTGCACGTGATGCACGAACAACAGGGGCGGGTGCAATCAGCAGCGATGTCGCAGCGTGTAAAGCGGCCTTCAGTTTTGGCAGAAGGCATGTGGTATAGGTTATGTGAAATGGGGAGTGCACGAGTGATTGTCCATCCAAAAGCTATCATAGTGAACTTCAGGGACCAAAAATGGTGGGGATCGTTCCAAACCCAAGACATCGTCCCCCAGCACATCCATTTTTCACTGTTCTGTTTCTGGAAGGAGAACATGTTTTGATTATCTGTTTTCAGAAATAATAATATTCCCTTATACCCCCGTTCCATGAACTCGTTAATGCTGTATTATACGATATAAACTATACTTTTAGATTTCAATTCTGTTTTTACTTTTCAGGGGTTAAAAATAAACAGTGAACTTTTTTTGATGCAGGAGAAACACGCAATGCGACTATAGGTGAAATAAAAATAATTTATTTTTCTTTTTACATATCGACTCAATTAGTTATAAAGCTATATTTAGAGTGTTAGGAGAAAAAAAAAATAAAATAGAGGAAAAAAAACACTAGATCCTTTGCCAAATTCGGTCACTGTGGAAATAATTCTAAAGCAGGGCCCAGTTACCGTGGAAACAGAGGCGCTGCGTGGTGGGGAGAGAGGACCAATATAGATCGGGAGAAAATGTTGTCAAGAACCCCCCCCCCCCTTCACTTTCCTAAGTTTGAAATGAATAAATGACCCTTTAAACAGAGAAAAAGACTAAATATAGGGCTCGATCTGCTAAGCAGCATTGTACAGTAATGCAGCCATCCACAGGGGTGAAAAGCAATAAATCACCGGGATAGGAGAAATAAGAGCTATTAGGTTATATGGCAGCACATATAGGACATTATATTACAGAACTGTACATTTCATTACTACGGTATTAATTTAATTCCATTACCTTTTATTAAAGGGATTTTCCTGGATTAATTTTATTTACAGCAACGGCGTTCACAGGGTAAAAATAATACAATTAGGTTAATTCACCCAATGCTGGACTTTGTTGACTGTCTGCAGAGGTGACTGCAAACGCAGTGCACCTTACCACTGCAGCCAGTCATTGGCTCATCGATATTGGACCTGTGCTGTCTCCCTCCGCATGATAGCTGAGCCCTATGAGTGGCTACAGTGATAATGATATCATAGCCGCGGTGAGGAGGCATCAATCGACCTGCAGAAGGTTAGTGAACCTCATTTTATGAAGGTGCACTGGGGAAGCCACTGAAGGAAAAAAAATATCTCAGAAGACCTCTTGGATGACAATTATATTAACAGTATATGATTAATGTACAGTCAGAGTAAGGGCGGCTTTGCACGTTGCAACATCGCACGTGCGATGTCGGTGGGGTCAAATCGAAAGCGACGCACTTCCGGCGTCACTTTCGACATCGTAGTGTGTAAATCCTAGATGATACGATTAACGAGCGCAAAAGCGTCGTTATCGTATCATCGGTGTAGGCTCCGACTTTTTCAAAATTATGCTGCCGCGACAGGTACGATGTTTTTCCTCGTTCCTGCGGCAGCACACATCGCTGTGTGTGAAGCCGCAGGAGCGAGGAACATCATGTAACGTCTGGGTCGTGGAACCTCTGGGCCGTACACCGGTTTCCCTTGAGGAGGCAGCCAGGCAGGTCACCCCGCCAGAGGGTCTGGGTGCACGGTAGCTGAAGCACTGGTGGTAGTCAGACAGTCCGTAGGGGAGCAGGAAAGGTGGATGGAGTTCTGGACTGTGGTCCGGGTGACGAGGTTCAGAGTCCGAGGCCAGGTGGGAAGATCAGGCGGGATCCGAGACTTGCTAAGCGATGGAACGGGTCACCAAGCGGAGCCAGGGACTGGAGACTGGCGGAGCTGCAGAGGTGGTGGCACATCCGCCGAAGTCACCGTCAGGGTACGGGAATGAGCGTGGTTCGGAGCGGCTGGGGTGGCAGGACAGGCTCTACGAGACAGGACAGGGTTAATGCAGGCAAGGTACAAGACAAAGCAATAGGGGACCTGAACACTAGCTTACTAAACACGTAGAACAGGCCCCGCCCACCAGGAAAGTGATTCTTAATATACCCTGTACCTGTCTATGTAATTTCCTGTTTCTCGGTGCTGGCCCTTTAAGAGAGGGTCAATGACCGCGCGCGCGCCCTAATGCGCATGCGCGAGGCCCGGGTGCCAGAAGCCAGAGGAGGGAGCGGTGAGGAGGAAGCAGGAGAGCCGGGCTGAGGCAGAGATGCCGACGGGCGTCGGGAGCGGGGACCGGGCTGCCTGGGGATCGCAGGCAATGGGACAGGAAGGCTATGGAGTGGGGGACCGGGAAGCCTGGCACGGGAGCGGGTAAGCAAGGCAGAGGGACCGGGAAGCATGGCAGGAGAGCCGGGGAGCCTAGCAGGGGAGCCGGAGAGCGTGACACATCACCTTACCTGCCGCCAGCGGCTATACGGAAGGAAGAAGGTGGGCGGGATGTTTACATCCTGCTCATCTCCGCGCCTCCGCTTTCATTGGCCGCCTGCCGTGTGACGTCGCTCTGACATTGTACGACCCGCCCCCTTAGGAAGGAGGCGGGACGCCGGCCAGAGCGACGTCGCAGGACAGGAAAGTGCATGTGAAGCTGGCGTAGCGATAATGTTCGCTACGCTAGGAATCACAAGATATCGCTGCTGTGACGGGGGCTGGGACTATCGCGTGTGACATCGCAGCATCGGCTTGCGATGTCGCAACGTGCAAAGCCCGCCTAAGGCCCTGTGCACACGCTGTGTTTCTTGACTTAGTTTTTGGCGCAGTTTCTATTTTTAAATCTGCATCAAAATCTGCATGCCTCTCCTGAAGCCAGAAATGTTAATGGGAATTTAGATTTGTTGTGCAGACGGTGCAGTTTTTTACGAAGGGGGCGGTATTCTGCCAGAGGGTGGGGAATTTTCTTAAGAAAAGTCAATTTTCTAGTGCGCACATAGCCTAAGGCTGGGGCCAGACGGGGATTACTGCGATCCCCTCGCATGACACTCGGCTCACGCTGGCAGTACAGCAGAACCGAGTGTCATGCGAGTGTCCCTGCGACTGAGGTCCAATCGTGCGAGCGGACCTCAGCTGCAGGGGGCCGGCCGGCACTGAGGAGGGGTGGGCCGGTGCTGCGGAGGGGAGGGATTTATCTCCCTCTCTCCTCTGTAGCCGACTATTGCCATTCTCGCCCTGCACTCGCGGTATACCGGTCCACCACGAGTGCAGTGCGCTTTTTCTCTCGTCCCATAGACTTGAATGGATGCGAGAGAAAACAGGATCGCATAACAGACGCAGCATGCTGAGATTGTTTTCTCGGTCCGATTAGGGCTGAGAAAATAATCGCTCATGGGTGCTGAGTCCACACAGGCTAATATTGGTCCGAGTGGAATGCAATTTTTTATCGCACTCAACTTGCACCGATTTTCATGCCATGTGGCTTAGGCCTAACTCCCACATAAGCTTCTTATACTAAGAATGGCCTTGGTTGACTATAGCATCCAATCAGAGCTCCTATTAATGACTTTAAGTGTCGCGGGCGGAGGGGTGGGAACGCCGCTCGCCTGGAATTGCTGTCGCTCTGGTCCGGTGCTTCTCGGTGCGTCTCGATGGCTCGAGCACGGGGCCGGACCCGGGGCTCGAGCAGCGCCTCCTCGCCCACGAGTGAAAAGGGGGAGGTTTTTGGTGGGTATTTGGGATGTCGGTCGTGACGCCACCCACGGGTTGTGGTGATGGTGGGCACCACCGCTACTGGTAACGGGGGATCCCGGGAGCGATGGCGGAGAGCAGCTAAGGTGTTGACCCCTCCGTGGATAGGGGCTGTTGGTCCCGGGGCCCTGGTTGTGGAGTAGGGAGGAGGAATAGGTGTAGGTGCCGAGGCGGGGAGGCAGCGTGGGCGCGGGTGAAACGTTGCGATGCAGCGCGGTGTCGGATAGCACTGTTGTACTCACTCAGACACAGAAGGACAGAGTCTCTGGTACACCAAACGGCTGGATGGATGGGGCCCACAGACGGCTGCGGTGTTCTCATTCTCCCCGGAGGGGTTGATGGTGGCTGTCGGTTTCCTGCACCTGTGTAAGTGTGTTTGACTCCTATGGCTTCCCACGGGTAGTCCACTCCCCGGCGTGTACGTGTCGGGAGAGCCCGTTTGCCCGCAGGCGCTGGCCCTTGGATCTCTGGCCCTTGGCTGTGGCACTTATCCGGACGGGTTGGGCTGTTGCCTTCTGACGGGACTTAGGTGGGAATGAACCCCTGAGGTCCAGACCGCAATCAGATAATTTGACCTTTTCGGCGGCTCCTAGCCTGGTCGGGGTCTGAGTACCCTGCCTTGGTGCTTGGCTTCAATCTGCTCCGCGGTTCGGTACCGGCGGGCCGCCGCCCGACCATGGTCCTACGGTTCCGCTGACCTACGCCAACTCCTGCAGACGGCCACCACCGTCTGCCGACCTTGCTGAACGTGCCTGGGCTCCGACCCAGACACCAACAGTTTTCACTCCTCTCACTTTCACTGTCTACCACAATCTACTGTCTTTTTCCGCCTCCAGGCCTGTGAACGCCTTGGTGGGTGGGGCCAACCACCTGGCTCCGCCCCACCTGGTGTGGACATCAACCCTGGAGGGTGGCAACAAGGATTTGATTGACTGGTGTCACCTAACCAGGGGAGGGGGTGTGTGTGATGTTAGTGTACTGTGACCCCTGGGGGTCCAGGGCGTCACATAAGAAAAATAGAAGCAGAGATGTGAATAGTTGCTATAGACCGCCTAATAAATATCCAGGCTAACTGTCAAAACAGCCAATATACTTCCTCACACATCCAAACAGTAAGTAAGTGGGGGTTTTTTTGCGAATACAGTAACTGTAAAGTGTGGGTTTAAATTTTTCCCTCAAAATATAGTCTATGACGTTTTGTGAATTACATGAGGTGGCTGAGCAAACTTTTGTGATTGTAAATGTGACGGTGCGTATTCCTTCAGTGGACATACACACACACACATACATACACACATTTAGCGCCCCACGGGGCAGGAGGTTAAACCTACTCGTCGCCGGGCCATTTCGGGTTGGGTCAGGCGTTGTCACGGGGTGGCCTTGCCCGGTTCCATTGCCCCGAGGCGTACAGTTAAATGGTGGGGGAAGCGGGGTATTGGGAAACGTTTGTCGTGACGCCACCTGTGGTACACGGCCAGGGAATAGCCGCCTCTGCTGGGTTCCTCTCCGGGGCAGGCGTCAAGGCAGCTGGGAATGTATCATTCCCAAGTGGCGGAGCAGGCCCCGGGTGGATGATGAGGGTAGTAATGGCCGTTGACGCCTAAGCGCTGGGCGGCGGCGCCGGTAAGGATGAGCCAACACAGTCTCTGTGGGTTCAGGGTGTAGTTTACTCACAACTTCAGCTGCCAGCCCGGTCACACTGGTCACTGCCATGATGAGCTCTAGTAAATCCCAGATCCGGTAAGGGGTCTCCACCGGTGTTTTGAGAGAGAAGGAGTGAGAGTCCTATTTCTAGGGTGTCCCCCTCCGCAGTTAGGTACCCCGGCTGAACTCCTGCTTCAAGCTCTTGGGCCCTGTGTAGTCCAAGTGTGACACCCTTGCACACTAGGTAGTCACACATAGGCCCCCGCATAACACCTTTCTTCACAGGGTTACACTCAGCTGACCTGAAACCCTAGTCACCTTCCCCAGGGAAGGACAGGCACACCAGTGGGCGGGACCAGGTGGATGGAGAACGCCCACCTAGGGGTCTGGAGAGCCCGGGGAGAGAAAACAATCAGTCAAGTTGAGAGTGCAGTAGTAGGAGGTTGAAGTTGACAGGTGCCGGGGTTGGAGCCCTGGTGCATTGGCTGAGTGGCAGACGGTGGTCCGTGTCTAGCAGGAGACGGGAAGACGGCAGCCGGAGATCCGAGGTGGACCGGGGCAGGGTTGGAGCCCGCCAGTACCGACACCGGAGAACTGACCCAGAAGCCGTGCACAGAGGGGGTACTTGGACCCTGAAGCCAGGACCGGAACCAACGGCCTAGCTAATTAACCAATTGAGGGCAGGATTATAGGTCCTGTCCCAACCAAAGTCCCAAAAGCAGACAACCGCCCACAGAGAGGGATAGGGCATCTGCCAGGTCCCGGTAGATCCCACGGGTCAGCGTCAGCGGGCACGGCTCCCAACAGTAGTACCGGGAGCGGACTTCCGCGTTCCACACCGGGAAGTCCACCACATCACAACACAGTGCAGAGGAAAGTGACACAGACCACCAGCCCAGGTGGGGGACCAGAGTACACCCGGCCGCGGCGGCCGGCCACAGCACCTTGGTTAACCACTGGACTTGTCTGATTTCTGAGACTCCCTGGTCTGACCAGGTGCGCCGGCCCCTGCCATCACCGTTTCCTGCACCAAGTCACTGGATCCCAGGGCAACCATCCCTACCCACGAAGGGGTTAACAACCAGCTGCCATCCCATCGCCCCGGGTGTCCCACAGCGGCAGCGGTGGTGCCATACTTCACCACATACCGTGGGTGGCGTCACAGACTGACTACAGCAAATCCCGTACAAATACGTCCCCCATTGATTTGGAGTGTCCGCGTGACCACTGGGTCCAGAGAATCCCTCGAGCCACACTGTGGGTCCGGATCCGAGCAGCCCGGCTGCTACTGACGTGGGAGCGGCACACAAGTTCTCTAGAGATGTGTTCCCAGAACTATGGTCCTGACTGGTCTGAATGGCCATGATGTGTGTGTGTGGTGCCTATTTCTACCCCAAGTGGAACCCACCCCCCAGGTGGCTGGCTATAGTGACCGGGAAGTTCATGTTCGTATGGCCACCCCCCTGCCTACCCTGAGACATCCCACTCTGTGTGAAGGTTTCTAAGCTGTGTGTAGTGTGTGAATGTGGAACACCAGTGATTAACCCCATCTTACCTGAGATAGATACTGCACCCTATTTGGTGTGCAGTACCCTGTGGCGACTGTGCCGCCCCCACGACAGCCAACGGGCTGCTCGGATCCGGATCCGCAGTGGTTCGAGGGGTCTCCGGACCCGAGCCGGGGTCGCGCAGCCTCTCAAAAATAAAAGGGGGGTAGAAAGGGTGGATTTTATAATGTTCATGACGCCACCCATGGTTCGTGGTAAGAATTGGGATACCACCGCTGCTGCGTTTAGGGGAGTGGGGAGCGCCCGGGAGCGATGGAATGGTAGCACTTGATGTTAACCCCTCCGTGGGCAGGGGAAGGTGTCCCGGGGCTCGGTGCTGGTGTGAAGCCCCGCTCACCTTCGGGTCGCATCAGGGTCTTCACGTTTTGGGAATCTTCTGGCCACAGATATGTCAGGTTAACTTCAATGGGAATCGTGACGCCACTCTCGGTAATTGCAGTCAGGGGGTGACCGCCACTGCAGTTTAGAGAGCATCTGGGGCTGATTGTAAATGCAGTCTGATGTTATTGCCTTCCGAGATTGAGGCCGGCCCCCGAGGCTCAGTGTAAGTGTTAGTACCACAGGTCGCAGAAGAACTCACACACAGGCAGCAATGTCTTTCAGGGTTTTTACTCACTTTTTGCTGGTAGAGTGAGGCAACCCGGCCGATGCTATGATGAACCAGGAGGGGAACCAGATATCCTTCATGCCGACGTAGGGGTGACTGCTGACTCACCTTCCTAGCCCTTCCAGTATTGAGGTGACCCCGACTTGGAGTGCTCCGGGATCACCCAGGGAAGTTGCAACTGCCTCTTATCCCCTTTCTGGCCCATTTGCTGACAGCGTGTACCAAGTAATGCTTGCTGCTCGCCTTCTCTTACTTAGGGTCCCCCTCATTGCTGTGGATGCTACGGACTCTGTGTTGTTCGGTGAGGTATATCCAGCACCCTCACCAGCAGGTTTAGCAGGCCAAGTAGATGGTTTCCTGCTCTGGGGACCTATTGTCCCGTGCGGGCTTGGCCTATCGGTAGTCCCCTTACTCAGCCACCTCTTCACTAGGTGGTATTCAGGCAGCCCCACTGGGTAGCCACTCTCCCCCGCCAGCAGCCACTACAGGTGCAGGGTCTGACAGTCTCCTGCTTTTCAGCTCTACTCCTCAGACGCGGCTGCTCTACTCCTACTCCTTTGACTGCCACTGCACCACTCTCTAGCTTCCAGTCCCACTACCCAACACTAGCTGGGATGCGAAGGCTACGCCCTCTTTCTGGGTCTGCCCAGGGGTCCCCTTTAAGCTGTGTGTGTGGCCTGGGTACTACGTGTCTGTGCGTACACACCCTAGTGAGCCTTTGGGATTACCTGTTTGTACTGACCCAGCATGGTGCCTGACCAGGTCAGGGGTGCCCCACTGGCAGGCTGGGGACCTGTTGGGAGCATAGGGGCACACTGTACTTACACAGTCCAGAGATGCTGACACTGAAACCAGGTAAACCAAAATCTTGAACGTCCTGCAGCCTTAGTCCAAACACGTTGGGTCCGTGCCCTTTTGGCTTTGCTGGTTGGTCTGAAGCCTTGTCCCTCGGCACCGTGTTTGCACTTGGCGAATTCCTTTCGCCTAGAACTACTCGGGTCCCGCTCACCTGCATGGCTAGCAGAGTGAGCTTGCTCTCAGGGTTCACACGTGGGATTTTCTGGACGGTTTTGGGAAGTCCTATCCCTATCTTTGCGCTAGTACCCCGATTTTGGAGCGGGTGGAGAGCGGTTCATGAACATTCCATTCCCGTCGGGTGAATTACTGGGCTGCATGAAGCTACTTCCCAGCCTAGGGTCCGCGTACCCCGTCGTGCCCTGGCCCCTGCCCGGTTGCAACACAAGGCCGCTTGTCTGCCCTCCGTGGCAGTACAGTGCCCCCTGTCACTACCCCCTGCGACCGGGGTTCCAGCTCCTTCCAGACCAGACCAACGTCTGGCACCTGGGAAGGGTACAGGTGCCCAGCTCCGCAGTGTGACCTTTCCTGTCACCGCTCACTGGCACTTCTCTCCAACTACTCCTCTCTCTCACTTCTGACACTACTGGCCCTCCTTCTACAATCCCTCCATCTGGGCGTCCCTATTCCCCTCAGGCTGCCCAATGGGTGTTTGGTGGGTGTGGTGCAGAGTGTTCCTCAGGATTTGTGTATACCTGTTCTTAGCAACACCAAAGGGACAGGACCCGTAACCAAGGAGGAGCGGGTACCATGCAGAAGGGCAGATTCCATGGCACCCTTGTGATGACCTGATAGGCCAGGGCGTCACACGACCAGAGCCTCAAGGGCGCCACACACATACTGTACATACATACAGTGCCTACAAGTAGTATTCAACCCCCTGCAGATTTAGCAGGTTTGATAAGATGCAAATAAGTTAGAGCCTGCAAACTTCAAACAAGAGCAGGATTTATTAACAGATGCATAAATCTTACAAACCAACAAGTTATGTTGCTCAGTTAAATTTTAATAAATTTTCAACATAAAAGTGTGGGTCAATTATTATTCAACCCCTAGGTTTAATATTTTGTGGAATAACCCTTGTTTGCAATTACAGCTAATAATCGTCTTTTATAAGACCTGATCAGGCCGGCACAGGTCTCTGGAGTTATCTTGGCCCACTCCTCCATGCAGATCTTCTCCAAGTTATCTAGGTTCTTTGGGTGTCTCATGTGGACTTTAATCTTGAGCTCCTTCCACAAGTTTTCAATTGGGTTAAGGTCAGGAGAATGACTAGGGCACTGCAACACCTTGATTTTTTCCCTCTTGAACCAGGCCTTGGTTTTCTTGGCTGTGTGCTTTGGGTCGTTGTCTTGTTGGAAGATGAAATGACGACCCATCTTAAGATCCTTGATGGAGGAGCGCAGGTTCTTGGCCAAAATCTCCAGGTAGGCCGTGCTATCCATCTTCCCATGGATGCGGACCAGATGGCCAGGCCCCTTGGCTGAGAAACAGCCCCACAGCATGATGCTGCCACCACCATGCTTGACTGTAGGGATGGTATTCTTGGGGTCGTATGCAGTGCCATCCAGTCTCCAAACGTCACGTGTGTGGTTGGCACCAAAGATCTCGATCTTGGTCTCATCAGACCAGAGAACCTTCAACCAGTCTGTCTCAGAGTCCTCCAAGTGATCATGAGCAAACTGTAGACAAGCCTTGACATGACGCTTTGAAAGTAAAGGTACCTTACGGGCTTGTCTGGAACGGAGACCATTGCGGTAGAGTACGTTACTTATGGTATTGACTGAAACCAATGTCCCCACTGCCATGAGATCTTCCCGGAGCTCCTTCCTTGTTGTCCTTGGGTTAGCCTTGACTCTTCGGACAAGCCTGGCCTCGGCACGGGTGGAAACTTTCAAAGGCTGTCCAGGCCGTGGAAGGCTAACAGTAGTTCCATAAGCCTTCCACTTCCGGATGATGCTCCCAACAGTGGAAACAGGTAGGCCCAACTCCTTGGAAAGGGTTTTGTACCCCTTGCCAGCCTTGTGACCCTCCATGATCTTGTCTCTGATGGCCTTGGAATGCTCCTTTGTCTTTCCCAAGTTGACCAAGTATGAGTGCTGTTCACAAGTTTGGGGAGGGTCTTAATTAGTCAGAAAAGGCTGGAAAAAGAGATAATTAATCCAAACATGTGAAGCTCATTGTTCTTTGTGCCTGAAATACTTCTTAATACTTTAGGGGAACCAAATAGAATTCTTGTGGTTTGAGGGGTTGAATAATAAATGACCCTCTGAATAAACTTTTCACAATTTAAAAAAAAAATAACATTCCTTTTTGCTGCAGTGCATTTCACACCTCCAGGCTGATCTACAGTCCAAATATCACAATGCCAAGTTAATTCCGAATGTGTAAACCTGCTAAATCTGCAGGGGGTTGAATACTACTTGTAGGCACTGTACATACATACACACACACGTACGTGTGTACGTACGTACATACATACATACACACACACACACGCACACTACATGCATACATACATACACACACACACGTACATGCGTACGTACATACATACACACACGCACACTACATGCATAGATACATACACACACACACGTACATGCGTACGTACATACATACACACACACACGCACACATACACACATACATACTCTCAGCTTTATATATTAGATGTTACCCACAGTTCTATGTAACATGATAGATATCACAGTGATAGCTCTCACAGTGCAGATATTGTAGTAGATGTTTACCCGCAGTCCTATATAACGCAGAAGATAACAGTGATAGCCTACTGAGTGCAGATTATGCAGTAGATGTTACCCACAGTCTTATGTGACACCACAGATAAAACATTGATACAGTGCCTACAAGTAGTATTCAACCCCATGCAGATTTAGCAGGTTTACACATTCGGAATTAACTTGGCATTGTGACATTTGGACTGTAGATCAGCCTGGAAGTGTGAAATGCACTGCAGCAAAAAAGAATGTTATTTCTTTTTTTTTTTTTTTTTTTTTTAAATTGTGAAAAGTTAATTCAGAGGGTCATTTATTATTCAACCCCTCAATCCACCAGAATTCTGTTTGGTTCCCCTAAAGTATTAAGAAGTATTTCAGGCACAAAGAACAATGAGCTTCACATGTTTGGATTAATTATCTCTTTTTCCAGCCTTTTCTGACTAATTAAGACCCTCCCTAAACTTGTGAACAGCACTCATACTTGGTCAACATGGGAAGGACAAAGGAGCATTCCAAGGCCATCAGAGACAATATCGTGGAGGGTCACAAGGCTGGCAAGGGGTACAAAACCCTTTCCAAGGAGTTGGGCCTACCTGTCTCCACTGTTGGGAGCATCATCCGGAAGTGGAAGGCTTATGGAACTACTGTTAGCCTTCCACAGCCTGGACAGCCTTTGAAAGTTTCCACCCGTGCCGAGGCCAGGCTTGTCCGAAGAGTCAAGGCTAACCCAAGGACAACAAGGAAGGAGCTCAAGGAAGATCTCATGGCAGTGGGGACATTGGTTTCAGTCAATACCATAAGTAACGTACTCCACCGCAATGGTCTCCGTTCCAGACGAGCCCGTAAGGTACCTTTACTTTCAAAGCGTCATGTCAAGGCTCGTCTACAGTTTGCTCATGATCACTTGGAGGACTCTGAGACAGACTGGTTCAAGGTTCTCTGGTCTGATGAGACCAAGATCGAGATCTTTGGTGCCAACCACACACGTGACGTTTGGAGACTGGATGGCACTGCATACGACCCCAAGAATACCATCCCTACAGTCAAGCATGGTGGTGGCAGCATCATGCTGTGGGGCTGTTTCTCAGCCAAGGGGCCTGGCCATCTGGTCCGCATCCATGGGAAGATGGATAGCACGGCCTACCTGGAGATTTTGGCCAAGAACCTCCGCTCCTCCATCAAGGATCTTAAGATGGGTCGTCATTTCATCTTACAACAAGACAACGACCCAAAGCACACAGCCAAGAAAACCAAGGCCTGGTTCAAGAGGGAAAAAATCAAGGTGTTGCAGTGGCCTAGTCAGTCTCCTGACCTTAACCCAATTGAAAACTTGTGCAAGGATCTCAAGATTAAAGTCCACATGAGACACCCAAAGAACCTAGATAACTTGGAGAAGATCTGCATGGAGAAGTGGGCCAAGATAACTCCAGAGACCTGTGCCGGCCTAATCAGGTCTTATAAAAGACGATTATTAGCTGTAATTGCAAAAAGGGTTATTCCACAAAATATTAAACCTAGGGGTTGAATAATAATTGACCCACAATTTTATGTTGAAAATTTATTAAAATTTAACTGAGCAACATAACTTGTTGGTTTGTAAGATTTATGCATCTGTTAATAAATCCTGCTCTTGTTTGAAGTTTGCAGGCTCTAACTTATTTGCATCTTATCAAACCTGCTAAATCTGCAGGGGTTGAATACTACTTGTAGGCACTGTATCTCTCTGAGGATAGATCATGTAGTAAGTTTTATCTGCAGTCCTACAATATGTCAAAAAAGTGAGTACGCCCTTTTTTGTAAATATTTTATTTTATTTTTTTCTTTTCATGGTGCAACACAGAAGATCTCACCCTGTGATACAATGTACAGTGTCAGTGTGCAGCTCGTATAACAGTGTAAATTTTGTGCCCTCTAAATAACTCAACATACAGCCATTAATGTATAACTGCTGGCAGCAAAAGCGAGTACACCCCTAAGTGAGAAGGGCCAAATTGTGCCCAAAGTGTGATTATTTTGTGTGGCCATTATTTTCAAGCATTGCCTTCACTCTCCTGGGCATGGAGGTCACTAGAGCTTCCCAGGACTCACTGGATCCTCTTCCCTCCTTTATGAGGACATCGAAGAGCTCGTGGATGTTAGAGACCTTGCACTCCTCCACCTTCCCTTTGAGGAGGCCCCACAGATACTCAATAGGGTTTAGTTCTGAAGACATGCTTGTCTAGTCCAGCATCTTTAACCTCAGTAGTTTTTGGCATGGTAGTGGTCATCTTGGAGGTGTGTTTGGGATCATTAAGTGGGAATATTGCCCTGTAGATCAGCTTCTGAAGGAAGGGGATCATGCTCTGCTTCAGTATGTTACAGTACATGTTGGCATTCATGGTTACCTCAATGACCTGTAGCTCCCGACAGCCGTTTTGCACTCTTGCATTTCCAAACCATGACGCTCCCGCTACCATACTTGATTGTAGGCAGGACACACTTGGCTTTGTCCTCCTCACCTGGTTGCTGGCACACCCACTTGACACGATCCGAACCAAATGAGTTTGTATTGGTCTTATCCGACCACAGGACATGGTTACAGTAATCCATGTCCTTAGTCTGCTTGTCTTCTACAAACTGATTTTGGGCTTTCTTGTGCATCATCTTTAAAAGCAGCTCCATCATCCTGGGACAAAAAAAAAGAAAAAGGGGGTTGTGATCTAGCACTAATTCAATAAAAAAAATATTAGGTTATTGATGTATAAATTGAAATCTGGAAAAAAAAGGGATAAAAGTATAGTGTCATCTCCATACAAATCCTCTTATCATTGCTTGTCATTATTGTCATTTGCGATGCGTTTCGGACAGTATGCATCCTTATTCATAGACAAGTGGTCAAATAACAGCTTACAACACACAAACACTTGCTGCATATGTGGCGCCCCTGAGGCTCAGGTCACCACAGGGTACTGCACTCCACTTAGGGTGTAGTGCTGATCATGGATCTAAGGGAGGTCGGTGCTGGTTTCATCATACAAAACCACATACACACATGGGTTGCCCCTTCTCCACTGGGGACTGGGCTAGGGTCGGGTACCAAAGGGGTTCCCAACAGTGTGGCATTTACAGGATGCCATTATAACAGGGACCCCAATCTACTAGCTTAGGACATGGGTAGGGGATAGTTTCTCCTGTGGGACATAGGAGTTTAATGTTGCTGTGGAGGATACTGTGTCAGTTCCCCCGGGACCAGCGCTGTTCAGAATGCAGCACCCTAGAGTGGTGTAACTCCATGTTGCATCACCAGTTTCTGCCGGACGGAAGAGTTCCAAGCTTCTCCAACCACACAAGTTTCCAGAGCTAAGTGGCACCTAAGATTCTCGGGCCTCGATCACGGTCAGACTCAAAGGGATCCAGGCTACTAGCATAGGGAACAGTACTCTACCTAGTACGGAAGGGACTCTAAGTGCTTCAAGCCACAGGGACCCGCACTAAAAAGCGCAGCGAGGAAGGGACCACAGACTACCGCACCGGTTATGACCTCCCACGGATCCGGGATCGACCTGAGCCTATCACGGCAGTGACTAGTACTACTGGGCTGTCGACTGAAGCTCTGAGTAAACTACACCTTGAACCCACAGAGACTTTGTTGGCTTATTCTTAATCACAGTTTTGGGCTGTGCTGACCAAACTGAAGATCCTTGATCCAATAATATAATATGTACCTGGTACACTTGGTTTCTACACTTGAAAAAAAAATGTCAGTCCAGCGTGGATACAAGTTGTGGAATAAAAACTGCTTTTTTACATAATTGCATTAAAGATCTTCATTTCGACCGAAAACCGTGATTTGTCTTATTCTTTAAACAACACAAGGGCATAAGAAAAAGCCCAAATAAAAGAGTAAATTATCTCCATAAAAGTAAATATTTTATTAAAGGGCATTTATTAATAGGATCAACCCTCCTAAGCTGTCTATATGGATACGCAGGTCATATAAAGTTTTAAAAATAATAACTTGATATCTTTGATCTGATGTCTTGTTCCCAAGAAATCTAAATTTTTGATATGCAAATGAGCTGTTAAAGGGGATGTCCACTAGTTGAAGAACACCTTCTCAATCCTCATGTTTCCCCCCAGTAAAATAATATTACCCATATTCACATCCGGTGCTAGCGCCATTGCAGCTGTGTAGGCTCTGGCTCTCCCAGGGCACCTATATCATACCAATCCCTCCAGCCAATCAGAGCTGGGATCACTGTCCCGTCTTCCGGACTTAATTGCTCTCTCACTTCCTCCTGATGTCTGATTTGTACAAAGAAGGGGAGAGTGTAGCCAGCGCTGGTTGGCTACAACAATCATGTGACATAATGTAATGTCCACTGGTCCGAAGGTACTGATCACTGGCCTGGAGGAGTGAACTAGAAACATCACTAAAGCCACAGGAGGTGGCGACAGACACACATGATGGAAGATAGCCGACAAAGGGCAGCCCCAGGGGATCAATGGTACCTCGGCAGGTGGTGTCAGGGATACAAACAGTGTCTGGTTGTAAAAGCAGCAGCAGCTTGTTGGAGCGGCTGGTGTGGAGACTTGCAGCAGATATCGTAGGAGTAGCGGTGTGGGTAGTTGCAGCAGCAGACTGATATGTACTCACACAGAGAGAGGAATCAGCAACAGCACAGTAACAGCAGTGGCAGGCAGCACATGGGAACTGAGAACTAGCAACATTTAGAAATTATTTCCCAGGCACCTCCCTTATGAGGAAGGTGCTTTAAATACCTGTTGCCTCTCAGCCTTGCTGAGAGGCACTTCCCGGTCAGGGCATACTGTGCCTTTAAGAAAAGGTGCATGTCCGCGCACGCACCACAAGAGCACTCCCAGGAAGCCTGTGCAGCATATGCAGGCCCAGGGAGACAGAAAAAGGGACCAGGGATGGAGTAGACACTGCTGGGCGGCCGGAAAGAGTGCCGGAGTGTGTCAAGTTCCCATTGGGGAAGGGGGGCACGGGCATTGCACATAAAAGTGCTCGAACGGCACCGGAGATCAGAATAGGTGTTATTATTTTACTATGACGAAACATAGGGATTAAGAAGGGGTCATTGGAGTAGTGGACATCCCCTTGAAGATCTATGAGCTGGACACAGATCTCCCTGAAAATCTGCCTCCAGAGCTTATATTAAATAAGATTTACTTAATTGGTACGCTCTCAAGCCTATACAGCTTGGAGTAGGACATCATGTATAAAAAGTATCATGTGATCAAATACTCATTTGCCTAATAATTCTGCACACAGTGTAGATCTTCAAGAGTGTATAAGAGTACATTTCTATATAACTGTATTCTAGAGATAAAATAAAAGTCAGAGATTTTGTTTCTTTCTAGAAAATTACTAAACAATAATGGAAAACAATTATAATAATAACATTATGAATGCACTTTATTTTGAAACTAAATAACTCTCATAAATCAGCAAATAACAGACATATTTGGTATTCCTGTAATCATAAAAATCTGTACACTAGAGTGAACAGAATACTTACAGAGATCAGTTAATTGCATGAAAAAAATGATGTGATTTGAAAAAATGTAATACTGAGGCTGTGTTTATACCTAGCATGAAGCTGCATTTTTTCGGCTGCTATCAAGTTACCCTCCCACTTCATTATGTAGTAATGTCCCTTATCCGGGGCCCCTTCTTGGTATACATGTCCCCATCTTGGTCCCATCATGGTATGTATGTGCCACATCCTGGTATATACTGGAGATCAAAATTAGAGAACAATGTATGATCAGTTGCTTTTTTCAGAAATAATGTAATCTACATTGATGAACATTTGAAGGTTTTTTGTAAGGGGTGCACCATGCCACTAGAACAGTGTTTTACAAAAGATCCAAAGTTTTTCAGCATAAAACCTTTATTTTGCCCAAAATGCAATGATCATAATTAGAAAACAGCAATGACTGTAGCACAGAGAAAGATTATGTAGCGCCCCTGAATACATCAGGGTGCTACAGGGAACTGCATCCTGTACACCAGGGTGCAGTGCCTACCCCCGTGGTTCCAGGTTCCCATCAACAGTGTCACTGACATCCGCACTACGAATCCCAACCACACCTCACACCAGGGCTGGACAGAGACACCAGTGGGTTGGTCAAGTTGGAGCAGGGCCGCCCACCTAGGGGTCAGGCAGACTGGTAGGAGGGAGGAAGTCAGTTTTGGAGTCAGCTCTCAAAGTGAGAGGGAGTACTGAGTTAGCCCTCAGAGAGTGAGGAGCAGGGGAGTTGAACTCCCATGGAGGCGACAGGTTGGGTCGCAGACGGTGGTCCGGGACCACAGGAGTCGGAGACCGGTATTAGGAACACTGGACAGGAGTGTAACAAACACAGTCTAGGAGGACTGTTGGCACCAGAAAGCCAAGCCACCTTACCGATACCGAGCACGGCGGGGTACAGGACCCTAGATCGGGGAGTAGCTTCAAGCAACCTGATAATTAGCCTGTGGAGGATAGTCTCTGTATGAACTGTCCCCAAGAGCTCAGAGATTGGAGGCGACAGCACAACGCGGCGGATAGGGTTCTCCAAAATACACAACCCACTGAAATCCCAAGTGCCAGCCACCAAGAGCACAGCTGCCATACACACGGGTAGCGGGGCCCCGAAAGCTTCAAGCCAAGGGGCCACAACAGTAAAACAATTTGTGCATGGCGGCAGGGCTCCGGACTTACCAAGTGACACTGGTGGGAGCGGGACCTGGACAGCCGCTCCCACCGTAGAGACTGAGGTGCCTAGAGACTTTGGTTTACCATCTGTGTGAGTGTCTGCTTAATCCACCTGATACACCACCACGATTACCGCAGTGAGTAATCTAACCCCTGCACCCTGCTTCCCAAGGCCAAGCAAGCTACCCGTTCACCAAGTCCCCACGGTACGGGGCCTTCCCTACCTGCGGAGGTACTTGTGACGCCCTGGCCTATTAGGTCGTCACAGGGTATTGTGCAATCTGCCCTTCTGTGCAATATCCACCTCCTCCTTGGTTACGGGTCCCCAACTTATGGTGTTGCCAACATCAGCCAATCATAATCCTAGGAACACTGCACCATACCCAGCAGACACACCAGTGGACGGCCTTTGTGGAATGGGGTCGCCCACTTGGGGGGTTGGTAAAGGGAGGTCAGGAGTGCCAGGAGTAGATCAGTGAAGTGTAGGAAGTGAAGGAGAGAGGAGGTCAGGAGCCGGCTCCTTGGAAGTAACTAGGTGGCAGACGGTGGTCTGGGCCTAATAGGAGCTGGACCCCCAGTCGCAGAGGATCGTGACAAGGGGCGCGGAACTGTCGAGGACAGCCGGTGGCCTTGTAGCATCACCGGGCTGGGACCAGGGCACGACGGGGTACATGGAACCTATGTCAGGGAGTAGCTTCAGACAACCTGACAATTTACCCAACGAGAACGGAGCCTTCAAGATGCATTCTCCACCCGCTCCAAAATCGAAAGGGATAGGACTTTCCATTAAAACGGTCCAGAAAATCCCAAGTGTGAACCCTGAGAGCAAGCTCCCACAGTTAGCCACACTGGGGAGCAGGACCCGACTAGTTCTACACTACCGGGACCAACTGACAAGTGAACTACTGTAAGTGCCAGGAGGAAGGTCACGGATCACCAGGCAACAACCATCGGGGACGGGACCCAAATTAGCTCCCCTCAGCGGAAGTGGTGTCCAGAACTTTGGTTTACCAAGTTGTTGGTGTCAGCTTTATGGACTGAGTGAGTACGCAAGTGACCTTTTCACCCCCAACACCATCGCCGAGTCCCGGGGCATCCCCCCTACCCGTGGATGGGTTAAAACACCTAGCTGCCCACTCCATCGCCCCCTGGTACTCCCAGCTGCAGCGGTGGTACTCTACCTTACCACACACCACGGGTGGAGTCACGAACTTTAAATATTCAATCCCCTGTAAATACCCTCTTTATTTGAGTGGCCGCACGACCCCTCGGGTCTGGACGCCCCTCGAGCCACCGCGGATCCGGATCCGAGCAGCCCGGCTGCTGACGTGGGGGCAGCACAGACTGACATCTGGCTGCCCCACAGCATCTGCCCTAGTACTCCCATCGGCAGTGGCGGTACTCCCCTTTACCGCAACCAGCAGCTGGCGTCACGAACATTTATCCCCTGTAAATATCCCCTTGTATTCGGAGTGGCCGCAAGCCCGGAGACCCTCGAGCCACAGCAACCCCTGGATCCAAGAAGTTCGACTGCTGCTGGGGCAGCACAATTATAACTACATTTTCTGAAGGTAACAACAGTCACCAATCAGTAGGACGTGTAGAGGCCTTTGCTTTGAATGACTTCAGCATATCTGCAACCACAGGACATCAATAGTCTTTCACACTACTCTGGTGTGATTTTGGTCCACTCTTCTTCCAGTCTCTTCCATTGACTGTTGTGGATTTCTTGTCTATAACTTTGTCACCAAGGATTTTCCAAAGGTTTTCTATTGGGTTAAGATCAGGACTCTCAGCTGTGGCCATTTCATTGTTTCAATCTTTTCTGTTTCAAGGAACTGCTTTACCCATTTTGCTGTGTGACAGGGGGCATTGTCCTGCATGAAAATTGCTGGCTGATTGAGTGATGAATGCAAGTAAGGAACCACGTGTTGGTGAAGAAGGTTCTGATACACACTTGCATTCACTCTGCCATGTAGCTCTATGAGAGGTCCAACTCCTGCTGCAGAAAACATTCCCCAAACCATGACACTTCCTCCACCACCTTTCACTGATGTCTTAACACACTTTTGGTTCAGTCTTTCCCAGTTTGTCGATGAACATAATATTTCCAATCAGACCCAAATAAATTAAACTTGCTTTCATCACTAAAATGAACTGTGGACCACTTCTCCTCTGTCCACACAACATGCTCCTCACCAAAGGGGAGTCTAGCCTTTTGATTCTTTCTGCTAATGAGAGGTTTGGTCACTGCAGAGTGGACTTTCAGTCCAAATGCTCTTAAACATTGTGACGCTGTATGGCGAGTTAGATCCTTAACCTGTTCAGTGCTGAACTGGAGAGCAATTCCAGCTGCAGTGTTGGAGATTCTCTGCATTATCCTGTCCTCTCTTGCATTTGTCTTTCGAAGGCGATTAGCCTTCTTTGAGGAGTTGAAAGAGATTGTGATGTTGTAAAGATGCAATATTCTCGAAATCACAGACTTGGAACGACCAACTGCTCTTGCTATGGCTGATAGGGTCACCGCTTTGGCCTTCATCTGGACAACCTGAAGGTTTCAGTCACTTTGGAATGGCACACCATTTTTGCAAAGTCATTGCAAACTTGAAAGTTCGGCTGCCAGTTAGGCCTAAAACACACTTCCGCAAAAAAAACGTCCGTGTGACACGGTCCGTTTTCTGGGTCCATGTTCCGTTTTTTTGGGGCGTTTCTCCGGTACGTATGGCATCCGTGTGATGGCGTATGCGAGCCGTGTGCATGTGGAATGTCCGTATTGACATAAAATACGTACGTGTGCAGTCCGTGTGCCGTCCGTTTTTTCAGATCCGTATTTTCACACAAATAACCTTGTTAGCCCATCATAATGTGCTCCTGGTGTGTTAAATTGGTCAATTACCTACCCAATTTGGTTAGTTTGCTTAAAAAACCTTAAAAAATATGGCTTCTGAGCTCATTCTCACATTAGACACACTCCAAAATGTCTCTCTCCAATGAAGCAACCATGTATTTGCTCTGGTTGATATCTAGGAGATTTGGGGTTAGGCGACATATGATTGAAGAAGAGCCACCACTGGAGAAAAGGATGTGGATTCACCCCCTTGTGAAGCTCAGGAAAACACATGGGCATTTTAATATTCTCTATGGCGAAATGCGGAAATTTCCACCAAAATTCCAAGCCTACTGCCATCTCACCATGAATTCATTTGACAACATCCTTGGCCTTGTGTACCATCGTTTGAAGCATCAGGACACCTCTATGCGCCTCAGCATCTCCCCTGAGGAACGACTGTTGGTGACTTTACGGTTGGGGGTTGTCATGTATACTCATGCTTTATCTGTTATTTTGAAATACATGTTAAATCTCAAAGGCATCATTTTGTTGAAATTATGTAATTTAAAATTTAGGTATTTGTTGAAAACTTATATTGATCACATAACCTCATTCCAATCTCAAAATAAGATCTGAGAAGTCACATCTACCATTCAATCTCTATCAAAATTAAAGAAACAAGAGGCATAAATCAAACAAGCTTGTTTATTAAACAGAAAAATAACTATTTTTCCAATATGGAAAGTAAATATCAACACATATGTTTTCCCAACAAAAGCAATAAAAAAAATAGTCATACACAGTATTTCGCCAGTCATTGAATGATACAAATATTAGTTTTGAAAAACAACTTACATGAATAGTCAAAGTAATGTCATGTTTTTATTCTTTTTCAGCTACCTAGCAACTGGCCAATCCATCAGCAGTCTACATTTCGAATTCTTATTGGGAAGGTCCACAATTGGCAAGATTATCCTGCATACCTGCACTGTGCTATGGGAGACCCTTAGGCATCATGTCATGCAGCTGCCTTCAACACAGGAATGGATGCACATTGCAGATGAATTTTTGGAGAAAACAGCTTTTCCTAATTGTATTGGTGCCATTGACGGAAAACACATTAGAGTGAAGAAACCACCTAACTCTGCATCAAGATATTTTAATTATCATAAGTTTTTTTCTGTAGTTATTTTGGCCATGGTAGATACAAACTACTGCTTTTTATTTGCTGATATTGAGGCCTATGGCAGTGCCTCAGATGCTCGCATTTTCCGAAGCTCACGTTTAGCAAGACGATTAATGTCTGATAGTTTAAGTTTGCCTGCACCAAGACTATTGCCTGGTACTAATGGCCCTATTGTTCCTTTTGTAATGGTTGCAGATCAGGGGTTTGCATTGTCAAGGCATTTGATGCGTCCATATCCCAGAAGGGGGCTGGACAGATCAAAAGCCCTATTTGATAGCAAATTGGCCAGAGCACGTTGCTATGTTGAACGTGCCTTTGGCATTTTGGCCTCAAGATGGCGCATTTATCAAACCACCATCCAACTCCAACCAACCACTGTCAAGGCTGTCATTAAAGCTACAGTAGTGTTACATAATTACTGTAGATTACATGAAAGCAATGACGAAGACATTGAGGGGTTGCCTGCTTTAAATGCAACATTTGTAGAGAATGGTAGTGTTAGAACCAATGTGTCCACTTCTGGTCTACAAGTGAGGAATCAGTTTAAAGATTATTTTAGTTTAAATCGCCATAGTCATGTATAAATTTGACATTGTTATAGTTATTTATCACTTGGTTACATAAGCACAAACACATATGTATTACAAAAGAGAAAATGACCATAGGTATAATTTGTGTTATTTTTGTTGGTTGGTTGTGTTTGTGGTCCCCATAAGCTATTGTGATATAACTATATTGCTATAAAATCAGGAATTTTTGTTATTCAAAAAACAGTACTACTGAATGTACATGACTAATAAAAATATGGCAAATTGTTTTAGAAAAAGTGAGTCCAGAATTATTATTTTACCTATGTATGTATGTTCTCTTTTGCAAAACACCCTGTATTTTTTTTTTACACAATTTTGTCAGGGACATTAACCCATACAAAACACCATACTTTATTATGCAATAATGTCACGCAAACATAATTTGTTTGACACTATTGGAATACAAGTATAGGACCAGACCATATGCAGATACTGCATAGTGGCTGGATTTTTAATAATAAAGGTGTCTGAATGTTAGTGTAGTAGTTTATGTGCGTGCATTTTTTCCCTAAACCCAGTTTATTCTAATGGATGGTCAAAACAACATGTCCAGAGCAAGGCAACATTCTAACAGGCAGGTAATGTTTTTGAAGTGATAGAGTAATTTCTATGGAATTTTTGGAAAGGAAAACACAAATATGACCCCATGCATATAGAGTAAGTAATGTGTTACATTTTGATATGTTTTCCCATCAGCAATACCCTAGAAAAGATACAAAAATGTAAAATAATACATACAATATCACATTATGATTCAACTAAATCCTCTAGGCTAGTGATGTTTTCCCGTGTAGGCTCCATTGCATTGACACCTACAGAATATGTTTGCTGCACAACAGTAGATGTTGTAGTGAGTGACTGATCAGTGTTTCCACTAGTAACAGTTGTTGTGCTTGGAACAAATAATGATGCAGTTGTTTGAGCAGATGGGAGA
This sequence comes from Anomaloglossus baeobatrachus, assembly GCF_048569485.1. Classification (NCBI taxonomy): domain Eukaryota; kingdom Metazoa; phylum Chordata; class Amphibia; order Anura; family Aromobatidae; genus Anomaloglossus; species Anomaloglossus baeobatrachus. The sequence goes on from NC_134360.1 coordinate 80,255,397, forward strand.
CCAAGTGTAGGTGGTACATATTGATGTGTTGGAAGAGGCTGAGTATGTGTTACGGGGGGCTGTCTGATAATAACCGAAAGGAGTATCAGACAGTCAGGGTCCACCGTGCAAAGACTTTGCTGCAGACTATGGCAGAGTGCAATACCTCTGTTAACTCATAGAAGGATATAATAAGAAAGTAAAGCAATTCCTCCCTTACTTGGAGGGTGTGTGGAATGATCTCTGTTAATAATCACAGAGACAAAGGCAATGTGTGCGAAATGGCACCTACCTAGGTCCGCTCTTCTAGTGGTGCAAAAGAGACGAACAGCAGCGTAAGCCGCACAAAGCTCCTACCTCTGTTCGCTCCCCTAGTGTGCGAGGATACGAACAACTGCCAGACGCAGTATAAGGAACGTTACCCTAGCGGCAACGTCCACCTACGAGTACAATCACAAGGCCCAGCCAGACCATGTGCCTCAGGCACCTGCCTATGTCCGCTCCCCTAAGAGGTAAGGATACGGACAGCAGCCGAAGCTGTAAGGTATAAGAACGCTACCCTGCCGGTAGCGCTCACCTAGCATAGACAGAGGAATGCCTAGAGGAACGCGCACAGAGCGTCTACTCATATGCATGAACCAAGAGGACTGAGCACCATGCGGCGTGTGTCAGGGTCTTATATAGACTCTGTGCCTCATCCAAGATGGAGGACACCAGAGCCAATCCGCTTCCAGAACGACAGGAGTGACGTCATGCTGGCCTATCACCGAGCAAGACGTCACAAGCACATGACCAGTGACCAATCGGCATAGAAGGTGTCAGAGACATGTGACCTCGTGTCAGCGATGATGTCACCCGCACATGTGCAATGGCTCCAAGATTGGACTTAGTCTCCGGCGCTCGCACATGTGCAGTAGCAAGAAATCTGGACTTAGTCTCCAGCGCTCGCACATGTGCAGTAGCAAGAAATCTGGACTTAGTCTCCAGCGCTCGCACATGTGCAGTAGCAAGAAATCTGGACTTAGTCTCCAGCGCTCGCACATGTGCAGTAGCAAGAAATCTGGACATAGTCTCCAGTGCTCGCAGCAACCGTAACAGTACCTCCCCCTCAAGGGCCCCCCTCCCGGCGACGCAGATAATCGGCAACTAAGTCGGGAGCATGGACAGCCTCCTCAGGCTCCCAAGAGCGATGTTCCGGGCCATAGCCCTCCCAATCTATCAAGAAGAACCTGCGCCCTCTAACCATCTTAGAACCAACTATGGCTCGTACCTCATAGCTAGAGCGAGAGGAATCAGAGGCAGGAGAGTGCACTTCACGAGCGTGAGGTAAAATAGCCGGCTTTAGCAGTGAGACATGGAATTTGTCATGAATCCTAAGATGGACAGGTAACTTCAATTGATAGACTACAGGATTTACCTGTCGAAGAACCTCATAAGGACCCAGGAAGCGAGGAGCAAATTTGACAGAGCTCACTCTAAGTCTCACGTGTTTTGCAGAGAGCCACACAAAGTCCCCTGGAGAAAAGACAGGAGCCGGGCGACGAAACCGATCGGACACCGTCTTCATACGGTCCTTAGCTGCTTGGATCGACTCTTGAGTCCGATCCCAAACCTCTCTGGCATTAGTTGCCCAGTCGGCCACAAGAGGAGGAGGTGCAGCAGCGGGAAACGGTACCGGTACCCTAGGGTGTTGCCCATTATTGAGTACGAACGGTGTCTGCCCAGTGGCCTCAGCCAGCGAATTGTTAAGGGCAAATTCTGCCCAGGGTAGGAGGGAGGACCAGTTATCGTGGTTCTCAGCAACAAAGTGTCGAAGGTATATAATCATAGATTGATTGGTACGTTCAACCAAACCATTAGTCTCCGGATGGTATGCCGAAGAGAGATTCAACTCAATTTGCAGAAGGCTACAAAGATCTCGCCAGAAACGGGAAGTAAATTGCGGGCCTCTATCACAAATGATACGATCTGGCATCCCGTGAAGCCTAAAGACATGCTTGAGGAATAGTTTGGCTAGTACCCTGGAAGATGGGATTCTCGATAACGGTACGAGATGAACCATCCGGGAGAAATGGTCCGTAATGACCCACACAAATCTATGTCCCTGTGAACATGGAAGATCACCCACAAAGTCCATGCCTACCACCTCCCATGGTCTATCTGGCACTGGTAAAGGATGCAAGAGCCCAGCCGGTCTCTGCCGTAATGGACGGTTGCGAGCACACGAGTAGCAGGAACCGACATATCTCTTGACGTGGCTGGCTAAGTGTGGCCACCAATACCACCTCTCCAGTAACTCTCGTGTCCGCCTAATACCAAAATGCCCACCCACCTTTGAGGTGTGGGCCCATGACAGTATATCATTCTGTCGATCAGGCGGAACAAATGTCTTGCCCGGTGGGATTTGGTCTAACGTCACAGGAGAGAGCGTATGAAAAACCCTGGAGGGAAGGATAAGACGAGGTTCGTCAATCTCTTCCTGGGTAGAAAGCATAGAGCGAGACAGGGCGTCTGCCTTGTTATTCTTACTCCCAGACAAATAGTTGATGGAGAAGTGAAAGCGGGAGAAAAACAAGGACCAGCGGGCTTGGCGAGGATTCAGACGCTGAGCGGTTTGTAAGTACGTCAGATTCTTATGGTCTGTATAGACCTGGAAAGGATGTTTCGCTCCTTCCAGCAAGTGACGCCACTCCTCCAAGGCTAATCTCAAGGCGAGCAGTTCCCTATCCCCAATGGTATAGTTTCTCTCTGCCGGTGAAAAGGTTTTAGCAAAGAAGAAACACGGCCTTTTTCTACCTGCACCGTTCTTTTGATACAAGACCGCACCAGCACCCACTGAAGAGGCATCAACCTCTAAGAGGAAGGGCTTACTCTCATCGGGTCTTTGAAGAACGGGAGCAGTTGAAAAGTGTCTTTTTACTGCCTCAAAAGCCTGAGATGTCTCAGTAGACCAGGCTTTGGGATTAGCACCTTTCTTAGTCAAGGCCACCAAAGGGGCCACCAAAGTAGAAAAATGGGGTATGAACTGCCTGTAATAATTTATAAATCCTAAGAAGCGTTGCACCGCCTTCAAGGAATGAGGTTCGGACCATTGCAGGACAGCAGAGAGCTTCGCAGGATCCATAGCCAGACCCTCTTGTGAGATAATGTAACCCAAAAAAGGCAATGAGGACTGCTCGAATACACATTTCTCGAGTTTAGCAAACAATGAGTGCTCCCTTAAACGGGAAAGGACACGAACGACATCCTGACGATGAGTCTCCAGATCAGGAGAAAAAATCAGGATGTCGTCCAGATACACCACTACTGAGGATAACAGTAAATCCCTGAACACATCATTTACGAAGTCCTGAAATACTGCGGGTGCATTACATAACCCAAAAGGCATGACGAGGTATTCATAGTGACCGTCTCGGGTGTTAAAAGCGGTCTTCCATTCGTCACCCTTTCGAATTCGTACCAAGTTATACGCACCCCGCAGATCCAACTTCGTAAAAACTTGAGCTCCTCTCAGTCTGTCAAAGAGCTCCGAAATTAAAGGTAATGGGTATTTGTTCTTTATTGTGATTGCGTTGAGACCCCTGTAATCTATGCAGGGACGCAAATCACCCTCTTTCTTCCGAACAAAGAAAAACCCAGCTCCCGCGGGAGAGACAGACTTACGAATGAACCCCTTCTCTAAGCTCTCTCTTATATAGGTCGACATGGCCTCCGACTCAGGTATCGACAGGGGGTAAACCCTGCCTTTAGGTGGAACCGAACCTGGGATAAGGTCTATGGCACAGTCATACGGCCTATGGGGTGGAAGAACCTCAGCACCCTGTTTGGAGAACACGTCAGCGAAATCCAAATAGGGTGTAGGTATGGGAGAGAGATCAGTTGATGCAACTGCAACGACCTTAGGTGGTAAGGGAAGACATCGGGACTGACATTTCGAACCCCAACTAATAATGCTGTCAGACTCCCAGTCAATGTGAGGAGCATGAGTCCGAAGCCATGGAAGACCCAGAAGGACGTCGTCTATACCCTCAGGCAAAACAAGAAAAGAAATCTCCTCTATGTGACCCTGAGACAGGGAAAGGCGCAAGGGAACTGTCCTCAATGTAATGGAGTCAGACAACATAGTTCCATTAACAACACGGACAGGAATAGGCGCCTCTAACATGATAGAGGGAATATTGTGTCCCTTTACAAATCCTGAGGACACAAAAATCCCGTCAGCTCCGGAATCCACAAAAGCCATAATAGGCCATGTATTCTCAGATAACGAGAGCTGACCTGGGATACAACACTTAGAGGGTGCAGAAGACGTCTCTAGTAACCCCCCTCTAATGGTTACTAGGCCAGGGAGTTTCCCTGACGACTAGGACACTTGTTGGCATAGTGCCCAGCCTGACGACATACGTAACATATAGGAGGACCAGACTTGCGTAGTCTGGAGAACGTATGACCTAACTCCATAGGAGTGGGAGATGTTTCAGATGCTGAGGAAGATGGTAGTGGACCCTCAACAACTGGAATAGCCCGATGCTTAGGGCGTGAGGAAGAGACCTCGAGTCTACGTTCCTTATGGCGTACATCGATCCTCGTTGCTACTGTGATCAAGTCCTCCAGAGAAGCAGGGACTTCACGAGTAGCAAGGGCATCCTTGACATAGCCAGCCAACCCTCTCCAGAAGATAGGAATCAACACCTTCTCTGGCCAATCTAGTTCTGCCACCAGAGTTCTAAAAGCAATGGCATAAGAACTAGTGGATAACGAACCCTGAGATAGATCTAACAGTCTCAGGGCCGCATCATGGGTAACCTGCGGACCCATGAATACCGCCTTAAGAGCATCAAGAAAGTCTTGATGTCTCAGAGTAACCACATCAGAGCGCTCCCATAGGGGAGTCGCCCATTCTAAGGCTTTGTCCTGAAGTAAGGAGATGATAAAGCCTACTCTGGACCTCTCCGTAGAGAAGCGAGAAGAGTTAACCTCTAGGTGTATCTGACACTGACTAATGAAACCACGACATGATCTGGCATCGCCAGAATATCTGTTTGGTAGAGCAAGTCGAGGATCATGTGCAGATGTCACCACGGTCTGAGGTTTATCCTCTATACTCTTGAGCCGTGACTCAAGTACTTGTATGTAACGGTGTAACTGCTGATATTCTGCCATAACTGCCAGACCCTTGGCTCAGTCCTAATGTTACGGGGGGCTGTCTGATAATAACCGAAAGGAGTATCAGACAGTCAGGGTCCACCGTGCAAAGACTTTGCTGCAGACTATGGCAGAGTGCAATACCTCTGTTAACTCATAGAAGGATATAATAAGAAAGTAAAGCAATTCCTCCCTTACTTGGAGGGTGTGTGGAATGATCTCTGTTAATAATCACAGAGACAAAGGCAATGTGTGCGAAATGGCACCTACCTAGGTCCGCTCTTCTAGTGGTGCAAAAGAGACGAACAGCAGCGTAAGCCGCACAAAGCTCCTACCTCTGTTCGCTCCCCTAGTGTGCGAGGATACGAACAACTGCCAGACGCAGTATAAGGAACGTTACCCTAGCGGCAACGTCCACCTACGAGTACAATCACAAGGCCCAGCCAGACCATGTGCCTCAGGCACCTGCCTATGTCCGCTCCCCTAAGAGGTAAGGATACGGACAGCAGCCGAAGCTGTAAGGTATAAGAACGCTACCCTGCCGGTAGCGCTCACCTAGCATAGACAGAGGAATGCCTAGAGGAACGCGCACAGAGCGTCTACTCATATGCATGAACCAAGAGGACTGAGCACCATGCGGCGTGTGTCAGGGTCTTATATAGACTCTGTGCCTCATCCAAGATGGAGGACACCAGAGCCAATCCGCTTCCAGAACGACAGGAGTGACGTCATGCTGGCCTATCACCGAGCAAGACGTCACAAGCACATGACCAGTGACCAATCGGCATAGAAGGTGTCAGAGACATGTGACCTCGTGTCAGCGATGATGTCACCCGCACATGTGCAATGGCTCCAAGATTGGACTTAGTCTCCGGCGCTCGCACATGTGCAGTAGCAAGAAATCTGGACTTAGTCTCCAGCGCTCGCACATGTGCAGTAGCAAGAAATCTGGACTTAGTCTCCAGCGCTCGCACATGTGCAGTAGCAAGAAATCTGGACTTAGTCTCCAGCGCTCGCACATGTGCAGTAGCAAGAAATCTGGACATAGTCTCCAGTGCTCGCAGCAACCGTAACAGTATGTGTGTATGTGAAGTTAGTTGGGTAAGTCTGTTGTTGAAAGTACTGTTGTTGTAGATTATTAGGAACATGGTAGGATGTTGATTGTTGAAACATTTGAGGTAGTCTATGCACATTACTAACAATACTAGGATAGTTAAAAGAGGTTTGCGTTGGGGTACTTGTGGGACAAATGATGGCTGTTGAGATGGCCTTTGTGTCATTAATGTACTTGTTTGGTGTGGGACAACTGTTGGCCTAATTTGTACATCAGTTACCATAGAAAAAGATGGACACTGTATATGTGTTTGTTGCACTACAGGATTTAGTTGAAAATTAGAGAAATGTTCATCTGTTTGGGTTTCCACAGTTTGTTGGGTTGCGTTTGTGTGTGGGCCACGTGGATTGGCTCTCCATTGTTCTATCACTTCAAAACAATAAATGGGTTCTGGCTCACGTTGGGTAGCAGATATTAGTGTTATTAAGGACGCCCTCAATCTGTCCTGCCTATCAGGTGCAACCAATGCAAGAGAGGGAGAAAGGGAGCGGCAAAATCTCTCTCCATCACTCTCTGGTATCAGTGAATTCATCATGTGTATTATTTTGGTATCAATGATATCTGGTAGGGAACATAAATCTTCATAACGCCTATGTCTGCGACCATGGATAGATTGGGCTACTATGCGCATGGTATTAGTTGATATTCTTGGCTGTGTGCCTGCATGTTGCTGTGGACTACTCTCTGCAAGAACTGGTGAAGGGCCACTTTGTTGCCCTGTAGACTGGCCTGCAATTACATTAGTGGATTGACTTGTTCCCAAACCCAAATCAGAGGACATTTCTTCTGCGTCTGGCTGGCTGGTGTTGGGGATTGGTGGAGGTTGATATGAGGTAGGCTCCATCTCAGAAGCAGAGGTCGCTGTTAATACTGCTGACTGGGCTTCCTCACTATCTTCTAGATTATCCTCTGTACTTTGATGAAAGAAAAAAAAAAAAACATTAATGTGTGCATGTAAAAAAACCCACCATGTGATGTAATGGTTTAAACTTACTTTGGTACTTCCATAATGGGCATAAGGAAGCTCAGTTTTTCATAATGGACATATTTTTTCTTTTTTGCAGCGGCAGCTGTGGCGGCCACTGGGTTATACTCTCTTCTGAACTGGTCACGGGCTGAGCGCCATCGCCGTTTTACAAGATCCACTGTTAAAAAAAAAAACATTGCAAAATAAGGTCACAAATTATAACAATTGTAGATTTAAAAAATAAGACATTAGTCTTGTATTGCAGCAATTGAAAAAAATTGAACACACATCCATGTGTATGAAAACAACAACCCATAACACTCATATAGTGACATAATAACACAATAAGCATGAGAAAGAAAACAAGTTCTGCAGTAAAAATATTAAACCACTGAATAATCATTTATCTCCTTTTAAATGTCCAAAAATAAAAAAAAAAAAACCTTCAGTAAGCCATGAGAAACAAAATGTCTATAAACCCATGAAGTGCCATATGTTCCACAAAGATTTTCCATTATACACTACACATTACTGTTACCATTCCACACATGGTGACACCAAGGGACATGCATAATAAACCAAACATAGAAATACAACTCAAAATGTATAGACAAATCACAGCACATTTGCAATAGACAATGCACAGAAATGCAAACCAAAAAAAACAAACAAACGTGTTTAATAGTGGCTTGACCACCCTGAAATGCCTTTTGTACATGCATAAAAGGCTTTGCAGACCACATATACACATGCTGACATTACTACCTTGTTTCCCCGATAGTAAGACACCCCCGATAGTAAGACGTAGTGGGGGTTTTGGGGGGGTCAGCTAATGTAAGACGTACCCCGAAAGTAAGACGTAGTAAAAATTTATTTATTTATTTTTTTCCTCTTTACAGTACAGTTACAGCGACCGAGCGCTCAGCTGAGCACCCTGACATGCCGCCGGCAAAGCACTCAGCTGAGCGCCCTGACATGCCGCCGGCAAAGCGCTCAGCTGAGCGCCCTGACATGCCGGCGGCCGAGCGCTCAGCTGAGCGCCCTGACATGCCGCCGGCAAAGCACTCAGCTGAGCGCCCTGACATGCCGCCGGCAAAGCGCTCAGCTGAGCGCCCTAACATGCCGGCGGCCGAGCGCTCAGCTGAGCACCCTGACATGCCGCTGGCATGTGACAGCTCTCAGCTGAGAGCCCTGACATGCCGCCGGCAAAGCGCTCAGCTGAGCGCCCTGACATGCCGCCGGCAAAGCGCTCAGCTGAGCGCCCTGACATGCCGCCGGCAAAGCGCTCAGCTGAGCGCCCTGACATGCCGCCGGCAAAGCGCTCAGCTGAGCGCCCTGACATGCCGCCGGCAAAGCGCTCAGCTGAGAGCTGACACATGCCGGCGGTCTGGCGCTCAGCTGAACACTCTGACATGCCGGCGGCTTAGCGCTCAGCTGAGAGCTGACACATGCCGGTGGTCTGGCGCTCAGCTGAACGCCCTGACATGCCGGCGGCTTAGCGCTCAGCTGAGAGCTGACACATGCCGGTGGTCGGGCGCTCAGCTGAGCGCTCGGCTACCGAGAAATGTTGAAATGTTGCAGTAATGTTGTCCGTGGTCCATCAGGACCATGGACAACATACAAAATCACACAGCCTCAGTGCCCTCATGTGCAGCCGCTGGTGGTTAAGTTTCCTTAACTTGCGGTACACTTAGGGCGCAATCGCGGCAAGTCCCCATACGGTACATTGCATGGAGACTTGCTGCGATTGCTGTGGGATTTTTTCCAATATAAGACATACCCCGAAAGTAAGACATAGTGGCACTTTTGGGGGTAAAAAGAAAGTAAGACACTGTCTTACTTTCGGGGAAACACGGTAGAAAACTGCAATGAATACTTCAAAAGGGCAGAAAACTACACTCTCCTGTTTGTGAGTCTCCAGTGTAGCTCAAAATGAGTCAGGCCCATTCATACATGCCAAACAAACTATACAAATATGTTTCTAATCTGCCTACAGAATGAGCACATTTAGCTAAAGACAGAAGCAATGCAAATATCGGTACTCACCATATCTATTTTTCTTTCCAGGGGTACATTGAGACCATCCATTCCTAGGGTAGACTATCTCTGCCACAGACATCCATGCTCGTTCCACCATTAACCTGTCATGATAGCCATCAACACGTGTGTCCCACAGCTCTGGATGCCTCTCCACTTCTCCAATCAGCCTCTCTGTATCGATTCTGGGCGCCATGCTCAGTACCTGTGGTGTTCTCTGTGCTCAAAGTTCCCCTGCAGTGAGAGGACAGGTGCCCAGCTGCTGTCTGGCGTGCAAATGAGACAGGAAATGTATGTTTGGCGCCAGAATTAATGGCCATCAATTGACCTGATAGATTGGTAACAAGTGTTTCAAATTTTGTGATGAAAAACGGACGATACGTGCTGAACACGGACATACTCCGTGTGCGGTCCGTGCAGGCACGGACCCATAGACTAAAGCGGGTCCGTGCCTGCGTGCTGCCGGCCAAAAACGGACATGTCGTCCGTGTAGAAAAGCGCACACACGTACTTACGACACGGACACACGTTCCGTGTGATTTTATGTGCGTGTGCCATCTTCCATTGAATAACATGGGTCTCCGTGTGTACGTGTCTCCGGAACGTGCAAATATGTACCGCACACGTACAAAAAAAACGGATGTGTGTTGCGGGTCTTACATAGGGTTTGTCAGATAATTAAGGAAATTAGCACTGGGTGCCAGATTAACACCAATAACTTGCAGGTATCTGTTAGTGATCCCTAATTTTGATCAGTATTCTTTTTCATTTATCTCATTTACATTTTTATTATGTGTTTTAGAATAAATTTGATTTATGAAATAAACTTAAAATACTGCGAGTTTCCTCATGTTAGGATATAATCACACAGGACTACACAATGACCTTAACATGTTGGAAATTGTGTGTTGTTCTCTAATTTTGATCTCCAGTTTATGTGTCCCCCCATCCTGGTATATACTGTCCCACATCCTGGCATGTATGTCCAAAATCCCGGTATATGTATTCACATCCTGGTATATGTGTCCCGCATCCTAGGACCATCCTGGTATATATTGTAAGTTCACCATCCTGGTATATGTGTCCCCCATTATAATATACATGTCCCCATCCTGCTATATACTGTATGTCACGTATTCTGGTGAGTATAATGTTTTTGTTCTTTTAATACATTGTAGGCAGAATGCTCCACTTTAAGCCCCTATAAACCTCATATGGCTGTTGGCCAATCGATTGTTGGGCTGCTCATTCGGCCAGTAGCTATCTTGGTAGAGCCATCACTCCTATGTTCTCTACGATGAAGTCGGTGCCATACATCTCTGCTGGTGGCTTATCTCAGGCAGTAAAAAATAGTTAGTAGTTTGATCATGCCGGATCCTTCAAGGGGTTTTCCTAAGAACAGGGAAATGGTCTGATCTTACCATATGACCTGAGCCGTGGAGGATGCAAAAGAGACTATACAGACATTAATGCACAGAATCACAGCTGATTCTTTTTGTGAGGTAATTTCTCTGCTTGTTTTTAAAAAAATATTTTACTTAAAAAAAATAATTATTTGTGATCCCGTGCTGTGCTATCTGTATACTTTTTTACTTCCTCCCCGGCCCAAGAGCTGTGGTATTATCAGACCATGACCCTGTACGGTCAGACACGGCCATTACACAGAACATAGCAGGGACACATATATAAGATTATCTCAGCACAGGAACATTTTCTTTTAAACACATCCAATTGTGGAACATTTTATTACTCCAAGATCTATTGATTAAAATGAACTTTATAAGTGGGACAACCCCTTTAATTACCCCAACAATCATCTTTCCAGGGCCCCCATACACATTAGACTGGTGATATCAACAAGTCCAGCCGACATTAGTCCAAAGTGGATGGGTTATCAATATGATGAGCCTGGAAAACCGATTAATTAACTTGTAAAATCACAAACTCACCAGAAAGTCAGTTCATAGAGAGTTGATTTACTGATTGAGCTGATTGACAGAGAGAAAAGAAGAGAGAGTGAGAGAGGGAGATAGGGAGGGGGAGAGTAAGAGAGAAAGTGAGAGAGAGCCAGAGAGAAAGGGAGGGAGCAAGAGAGAAAGCGAGAGAGAGAGGGAGAGTGAGAGAGAGGGATGGAGAGAAAGATGGAGAGAGTGTGACACAGAGAGAGTGAAAGAGACAGCAAGAGTGAGAGAGCAGGAGAGGGAGAGAGATAAAGTGTGAGAGAGAGTGGGAGAGAGAGCGAGAGAGCGGGAGGGAGAGATAAAATGAGAGAGAAAGAGAGTGGGAGAGAGAGCAAGAGAGAGGTAGGAGAGATAAAGTGAGAGAGAGAGAGCAGGGGAGGGAGAAAGAGAGAGCAAGAGCGAGAGACAGAGGGAGGAAGAGAGGCAGGGAGGGGGAAAGAGAGAGAGAATGCAAGAGAGATTGAGAGAGGGAGAGAGAGGAAAAGTGAGGTAGAGAGTGAGAGAGACACAGTGAGAGAGTGAGAGAGAGAGAGGGATGGAGAGAAGGATGGAGAGAGGGTGACAGAGAGAGAGAGTGAGAGAGACAGCAAGAGTGAGAACGCAAGAGAGGGCGAGAGATGAAGTGTGAGAGAGAGCGAGAGAGTGGGAGGGAGAGATAAAGTGAGAGAGAAAGAGAGAGAGTGGGAGAGAGCAAGAGAGAACGAGGGGGAGATAAAGTGAGAGAGAGCGCAAGGGAGAGAGAAAGAGAGAGCAAGAGACAGAGGGAGGAAGAGAGAAGGAGGAAGGGGGGACAGAGAGAGGACAAGAGAGAGAGAAAGCAAGAGAGAGAGAGAGTGACAGAGCGAGAGAGAAAGTGAGAAAGAGAGGGAGGAAGTGAGAGAGAAAGCAAGAGAGAGAGAGTGAGTGAGAGAGAGCTATCCTCACATAAGAAAGTCAATGTATTTACTAAGCTTTACTTTGTGCATAGATGCATGGCCACTGAAATCCTTCATTGCGCAGCATGGACCGTGTATTCTGTGTAATGCCTACAAGCAGCAATGCCCCTAGTGGAGAATAACTTCATGTGCTTTTTTTTCCCACATTTGTGATCCTTTGACGATTGTTTTTAATTGTACATATACAGTAAGAAAACAGAGAATAATTTATTTACTCTCCATTTTTTCACATACCGTACTGAATAAACCTGTGGATTCATTGTGAGCAATTTGAAGAAAACTGATGAAATATATTAATATAACAGGTGGGGTCTGATCCTAATGTGATGCCCCAGCGGTAACCAGGTGTCAAAAAAATAAGGTAACAAGGTAACAGCCCAAGTCCAACATAACTGTGCCAGCCACTACACACACACTAGCACACCAGGACATTTACACTCGCCATACCCGGCTGGGACCCTCACCTAGCCAGATGACAGGGCTGGGCACTGTTAGGCATACCTCCCAACTTTTAAAGAAGGGAAAGAGGGACAAAGTTTGCGGCGTGCAGAGCGCGCTGCAGCAAGTTTTTAGGCCACGACCATGGCCACGCCTCTTACCACACCCAGTCAGCAATGACAATCATTGTATTAGAAACAATAATTAAAAAAATATACATAGATTTATTTCTAAGTAGTGAATTAAAATATAAATGCAAACTTGGCCGTTTTACTTTTAAACTAGAATATTTTAAACCACAAAATTCTGTCTTAAAGCAGATCTTTCCCCTAAATCTGCCCCATGTACAAAACTGCAGACTTCATGACAGATCCGCTCTTTTAGATAAAATATCTGTAATAATACTGTGCTTTTGATTAATGGGAGGAATTAGTGAATACGGGCGACTTACTGTTCTGATAGTTCCAATTGTAGAGACACGAGGGTCAGTGGGTGCTCTCGTCCGCTGATCCGGCCGCCTTTAGAAAGACAGCAAAGCCCAGGACTCATCCCAATTGAACGCCTGACATCCTTAATCCCTCCCTCTCCTCCTCAGCTGTGATCCGACGGCAGGATCAGATTACAGTGTAATGGCTCACGCTCATAGCACAGTAGGAGCCGAGGGTCATTAGCATATCGCATCACATGTGATATGCCAGTGTGACCTCAGCTTGGTATGTGCGCAGTGCGGAAAAGAACGCACCCTCTGGCAGACTGGACAAATGTAAACACTGTTTGTCAAAAAAAAATGCATCCAAAACGCATGCATTTTGGATGCATTTTCCATGCATTTTGGGCAGTGCATTCCCCCGTCAATTCAGCTCTGCTACATGCCCGCTGAAAGCAGACACAGACAGAGTCACGCGATGAGAATTAACTCGGATGAACTTCACCTGACTTCATTGTCACTCCGCGGCCCTGTCTGTGTGTCGCGTCCTGGTTAGCGGTCAACCGTCAAGGACTCACCGATGACCACAAATCTCCTGAGTGACTGAAGTGAGCAGCGCGATCAGCGGTGCCATCACTCAGGTTACCCACGGCTAGCTGGAGTCCTCCATCTGAGACCACAACTCACCTGTGATGTCATCGCTGATCGCGCAGCTCACTTCAGTCACTCGGGCAACTTGCTGTAACAATTGGAGGATCCAGCGGTGGCCATGGGTAACCTGAGTGACGTCATCGCTGATCGTGCGGCTCACTTCAGTTGCTGCGTGGAGCTGACAGAGAGCAATCGTGGTCTGTGGCCGCTCCTGTCAGCTTCATGTAGCAGAGCTGGATGCATCGTGGGACCTCATGTGGATTACATCGGACCTGGAGGGGTATTTGGGAATTAATAAAGTGGTGAAAAGAGGGTTGGGTTTTTGTTTTTATTCCAAATAAAGGATTTTTTCGGGTGTATGCGTTTATTTTCTTTACCTTACAGGTTAATCATGGAAGGTATCTCGGGGAGACGCCTGCCATGATTAACCTAGGACTTAGTGGCAGCCATGGGCTGCCATTAACCCCTTACTACCCCGATTGCCACCGCACCAGGGCAATTCGAGATGAGCCGGGTAGAGTCCTGGGGCTGTCGCATCTAATGGATGCGGCAATTCCGGGCGGCTGCTGGCTGATATTGTTAGGCTGGGGAGCTCCCCATAACGTGGAGCTCCCCATCCTGAGAACACCAGCCTTCAGCCGTGTGGCTTTACCCTGGCTGGTATCAAAATTGGGAGAGGGACCACACGTCGTTTTTTTTTTATTTATTTTACTCCACAATATAGACCCGCCCACAGGCGGCTGTGATTGGTTTCAGTGAGACAGCTGTCACTCAGCGTAGGGGCGTGTCTGACTGCAACCAATCATAGGTGCCGGTGGGCGGGGAAAGCAGGGAATATGAGATGGAATAATGAGCGGCCGGCATTTTCAAAAGAGGAAAAGCTGCCGGAGCAGTGTGACACCCGTGTAGCGCTTCACCCGTGATCGGTGAGCATGAGAGAGGGGGGGAGACTGACCAAGAGAGAGATAGAGAGACCAACCGACAAACAGAGAGACAGACAGACAGAGTGACAGAGAAAGAGAGACAGACAGAGCGACCAACTGACAGAGAAAGAGACTGACCGACAGACAGAGATTGACTGAAAAAGACCTGCGTTTTGTTAGTCAAAAAAACATGCGGAACGCAATAAAAATGCAGTCCAAGTGCATTTTGGTTGCGTTTTGACCCACATCATTGATTTCAATGGGTGGAGAACGCAGCTATAATGCACAAAAGAACTTACATGCTGCTTTTTTTTCTGCAGCGATTTTTGGCATCCAAAGCGCTGCGTTTATAAACGCAGCGTGCGCATTGAATTTTCTGACTTCTCATAGACTTTGCTGGAGATGCAGAAGCCACGCTCGGGTCCGGGGCTTCTGCTGCTGCTGCTCGGTGGCTCGAGCGGTGGGCCGGACCCGGGGACTCGAGCAGCGCTCCTCACCCGTGAGTGAAAAGAAGATGGTTTGTTTGGGGAGAGAGTTCGTGATGCCACCCACGGGACATGGTGATGATGGCTCCACCGCTGCTGGTGACGGGGATCCCGGGAGAGATGGTAGGGAGCAGCTAGGATGTTGTATCCTCCGTGGGTAGGGGTTGGTGGTCCTGGGCCCCGGTGGTGTAACGGGGAGGCTGGATGGCTGGGGTGCAGGGTTGCAGGGATAGCGCGGTGCGGTGCCGGACGGCACTGGTGTACTCACTCAGACAATCAATGACAGAGTCTCTGGTAAACCAAATGGCCGGATGGACGGGTCCCGCAGCCGGCTGCAGTGTTGTTGTGCTCTCCCCGGACGGCTGATGGTGGCTGTCTTTCCCTGCACCTGTTAGAATGTTCTAACTCCTGTGGTTGCCCACCGGTAGTCCGCTCCCCGGCACATAGGTGCCGTAGGAGCCCGTTTTGCCCGCAGGCGCTGGCCCTTGGATCTCTAGCCTGTGGCGGTGGCTGTATATCCTCTCGGTGTGGACTGTTGCCTTCTGTCGGGTCTTGGTTGTTGGGAAACCCCTGGGGTTCCTGTCACACTCTGATTTGACTATTGTCGGCGGCTCCAAGCCTGGTTGGGGTCCGATGGCCCTGCCTGTGTGCTTAGCTTCACTCCACTCCCCAGTTCGGTACCGGCGGGCCAACGCCCGACTCCGGTCCTACGGCTCTGCAGAGTTCCGCTAACTCCTGCAGACGGCCACCCCCGTTTGCCAACCTTGCTGTCCATGCCTGGGCTCCGACCCAGACACTTGCAGTTTCTGACCTTTCACTTTCACCTCCTAAACTCCTCTGACTGCTCTTTTCCTGCCTCCAGGCCTGTGAACTCCTCGGTGGGTGGGGCCAACCGCCTGGCTCCGCCCCACCTGGTGTGGACATCAGACCCTGGAGGGAGGCAACAAGGGTTTTTGTCTGACTGTTGTAACTGTCTAGGGTGGGGGGTGTATATGTTGTTATGTCTGTGACTACCTGGCTAGTCCAGGGCGTCACTTGTGCAAATAGCCTTAAAGTCAGATTATTGAATCCTCCCAGTGCCAGCACTCTGCGCTATGCCTGCTGGACATGTGACCACAATAGAGCGACACTATCAGGACTCTACAGTCTGCAGGCAGATAGTGACCTCAAGCCTGGACAGCCCCTTTAACCTCTCTATAGCCGGGCTATTTTACGTTTTTTCCCCCCTTTCTGCCAAGTACCATAACTTTTTTTATTTTTCTATCAATATAAGCATAGGAGAGCTGTGCGGGACGAGTTGTACTTTAGAATAACATTCATTGTGCCCCATATTGTACTGGAAAATGGGGAAAAATTCAAATTGAGTTAAAATTGCAAAAAAAGCGCAATTCCACAATGTTGGGGTTTTTTTTTTAATGTGCACTATATGGTAAAACTGAGCTGGCAGTATTATTCCCCACTTCAGTACGAGTACGCAGCTACCAAACCTACAGAAAAAAAGGAAATTTGTAGAGAAAAAGTTGCTTTTGTTGCTATTTTCTGTGACCCGTAACGGTTTCATTTTTGGGATCTGGGGCTCAGTGAGGGATTATTTATTGTGACCAGAGCTGAACTGGGAGTGCAGCCATGACCCAGCAGCTCTGCAAGGCTGGACGCAGCATGTCCTCTCCTGCAGGGCTACGAGTGCTCTCCACAGAAGACCACAGCTGCCCGTGTTGAGGGTCCTGGATGCAGCATGTCCCCTCCTGCAGGGAAGAGTGTGTTCTCTACAGGAGACCGCAGAGGTCCATGCCTATGATCCTGGTTCGGGCTGTTGTGGGACTTTTGCTTTGTTCTCATCGCGGAGGACACTTGCATCTCTGCAGCATAAATTGACATCCTGCAGCTCAGAAAGCAGTGCCCCATTTGTCAAATTATGCTGCGGAGAAAAGATGCACAGTCTGCATAGATTTCTATAAATCCATCCACTGTGCTCGTACTGCAGTGAAAACATGCTGCATTTAAAATGCTGTTAACCCTGAGGGTGTGCACGGGTCCTTAGGCGGGCTTTGCACGTTGCGACATCGCAAGCCGATGCTGCGATGTCGCACGCGATAGTCCCCGCCCCCGTCACGATATCTTGTGATAGCTGGCGTAGCGAAAATTATCGTTATGCCAGCTTCACATGCACTCATCTGCCCTGTGACCGTCGCTCTGGCCGGCGACCCGCCTCCTTCCTAAGGGGGCGGGTCGTGCGGCGTCATAGCGACGTCACACGGCACGCGGCCAATAGCGGCGGAGGGGCGGAGATGAGCAGGATGTAAACATCTCGCCCACCTCCTTCCTTCCGTAGAGCCGCCGGCGGCAGGTAAGGTGAAGTTCCTCGCTCCTGCGGCGTAACACACAGCGATGTGTGCTGCCGCAGGAGCGAGGAACAGCATCGTACCTGTCGCTGCAGCATAATTATGGAAAAGTCGGAGCTTGCAACAATGATATGATAACGACGCTTTTGCGCTCGTTAATCGTATCATCTAGGCTTTACACACTACGATATCGATAGCGACGCCGGATGTGCGTCACTTTCGATTTGACCCCATCGACATCGCACCTGCGATGTCGCAGTGTGCAAAGCCGCCCTTAGAAGCATCAGGCCACTTCTTCTACCCCTCTATGTCACTAACACATAGGGGCTGGCCCGAGGTTTTTGTGGGCCCCGAGCGAAAGAGTCTCAGTGGGCCCCAGCCATACACAGACACCCACATACACAAATACGTACACGTACAGGGGTATATGTATATATATATATATATATATATATATATATATACACAGATATATTTGAAGAAAAATTCACAAAATTTACATAAACAGACGTAAATCTATACACAGTCATACACACATCATACATACAGACACATTTCACATTAGAGATATTAATATGGGGAAGCCGGCAGCAGCCTTAGGCTACTTTCACACATCCGGTTTTTGCTCTGCAGCACAATACGGTGCTCTGCAGAAAAACCGCAACCGTTTTTTTTTTGCCGCTGGTTGCGGTTTTTTTTGTATAGACTTACATTAGTGCCGTATTGTGCCGCATGGGCTTGCGTTCGGTCAGGTTTTTGCCGCATGCGGCAGATTTGCCTGCAACGTTTTTTGCTCCGGCAAAAAAAAACGCATCGCGACGCCTCCCGCCGCTGCGGCGCATTTTTCAATGCATGCCTATGGACGCCGGATGCGACGCGATGCGGAAAAAAATGCATCCGGACGCCGCATGCGGTTTCTTCCACTACGCATGCTCAGTAGCGTGCCGCAACCGGAAAAAAACGGGCCGCATGTAAAAACTTATGCAAAGGATGCGGTGTTTTCGCTGCATCCGTTGCATAGGTTTCACAGCCGGATTGAGCCGCACTGCTCAAACCGGATGTTTGAAAGTAGCCTTACTCACCTTCCCGGCTTGTCTTCGTGTGACGCCCTGGACTCGTCAGGTCGTCCCAGGTAGTCCCATACACATACGCCCCCTCCCCTTAGTAAGGTGACAGCAGCCAAACTACAAAACCCTTGTCACCTCCCTCCGGGTTTGATGTTCACACCAGGGGGCGGAGCCAGGCGGTTGGCTCCGCCCACCGAGGAGTTCACAGGCCCGGAAGCGGAAAAACAGAGAGTCGGAGTTGAGCTTTGACAGTGGAGTGAAGTGGAGTCAAGTTCAAGAGCAGACCTGTGCTCAGGCCTGAAGTCTACACCAGGTGTCTGAGTTGGAGCCCAGTCACCTCTGGCAAGGAGGCAGATGGTGGTGGCCGCCTGCAGGAGCTGGGATTACGGCCGGTGGAACCGTAGGGACCGGGGACGGGCGGTGGCCCGCCAGTACCGAACTGGGGAACCGATTGGAAACCAGAGCACCAGGAGGGGTACTCAGACCCAGTACGAGGCCCAGAAACAACCGGGCTGAGTCAAATCAACTGATTGAGGACTGGACTTTAGGACCTTTCCCACATAAGACCCGACTGAAGACAACAGCCCAACCATAGGGGTAAATCCACCGCCCAGGCATAGAGACCCGAGGGGCCAGCGTCTGCGGGCAAAGAGGGCTCTCCCGACACATATCAAACCGGGGAGCGGACTACTGTTGCTCAGGCATAGGAGTCGTGATTTCTACTTAAGTGAGGTGCAGGAGAAAGGCGGAAACCACCAATCTCATAAGGGGAAAACTGCAGCCAGCTGCGGGCACCGTTCACCATCTTGTTTGGTTTACCAGAGACTCCAGCGGGTTTATCATAGTGAGTACACCAGTGCCTTCGGGCCGCGCACCGCGCCGCACCGACACCCCAGCACGCATCCATCCCCTCGCCTCAGCACCTCCCTCGGGCCCCCGGGACCATCATCCCCTACCCAACCCCCTTTCAGAGCGACGTGACCCCCAGGTCCGTGAAGAGCTCGAGCCACCCACCGACGAGCACGGATCCGAGCGGCTCGGCGGCCGGCCGAGCCCCGGGGGGTACATTCGTCCAGCTCCTCCATGGTATGTAAATTTGAAATAACTCCGGCACACTACTGATTTCCCATAAGAATCAAGGAGACATGTCTCCTTGATTCTTATGGGAAATCAGTAGTGTGCCGGAGTTATTTCAAATTTACTGACTGTTTTTCTCCAGAGCACCTACACTAGGTGAGGCGAGGTCTTTTCTTACAAACCTCCATGGTATGTGGCTGTGCAGGCCACACTGCATGATGGCTGGGGGCACATACAGCACAGGGGGCATAGACAGCACTGGGTGGGGCATATATGTTACCGGGGTCACCAGGGGGTATACACATTGCTGGGGGTGCTCGGATCCGGGCTCGTTTGGTGGGTGGCTCGAGCGCCTCCGGACCCGGGTGTTGCGTCGCTCTGCAAGGTGGTTGCTGGCGATCTCGATGGGGGGTGGTTAGGTAGGTGTACATCCGGAGCCGTGTTTGAGTTCGTGACGCCACCCACGGGACGTGGTGAAGGTGTAGACACCACCGCTGCAGTTATGGGGGCACCCGGGGGAGATGGTCGTGCAGCAAGATGTTAACCCCTCCGTGGGCAGGGATGGTGGCCCCGGGACCCGTTTGGGGAGCGTAGTGGCTGGGCGGTGCAGGGCAGTGCGTGGCCGGATAGCACTGTTGTACTCACGAGTACTGACACACACAAGTCTCTGGTAAACAAAGTTGATGGTGGTCGGTGCCCACAGCCGGCTGCATCTGGTCCTCCACCCGGATTGGTGGTCTTGGCCTTTCTCCTGCACCGTGTTGTGTTTGTGTAGACTGCCTGTGCTTCAGCAACGGGAGTCCGCTCCCCGGCTATGTATGTGTCGGTGGAGTCCATTTGCCCGCAGACTGGTCCTATCACCGGTCTGGGTCCGAAGTCACGACGGGGTACACGGACCCTAGGTCGGGGAGAAGCTTCAGGCGACCCGGCAATTAACCTGTGGAGGACATGGCCTTTATGGACTGTTCCCACGAAGCTCAGAGATCGGGGGCACTAGCGCAACGAGGGGGATAGGGCTTTCCTAGCAAGTGGCCCACTGAAATCCCAAGCGTGAGCAGGCTCCTTCACTTAGCCATAGTGGGGAGCGGGGCCCAGAAATTTCCAAGTTACCGGGCCACAACGTACAATCTAAAACTTAGTGCCAGGTGGCAGGTTACGGACCACCAGGCAGTACTGCAGGGGACGGGACCCGGACGAGCTCCCCTCAGCAGACAGCGGCACCCAGAGACTTGGTTTACCCTGTTGTCAGCGTCTGCTTCATTGCTGAGTACCCGACTGACCCCTGCACTGCATCCCCGCATCACCATCCAGAGTCCCGGGGCCTACCCCCAACCCGTGGAGGGCAATGTCATCTAACTGCCCCACTCCATCACCCCGGGTACTCCTAACGGCAGCGGCCGTACTCCCAATTACCGCACACCACGGGTGGTGTCACGAACAGGGGCGTAACTACCACGGTCGCAGCGGTCGCCACTGCGACCGGGCCCGGGAGGTTAGGGGCCCGCCCTGAAGATAAACAGCTGATCGTGTCAGGGAGCGAGAGCTGCATTACTTCACTTGTAACTATACTATACGATCTCTTTTACAAGTGGCCGGCTCCGCCCCCTCCAGCCTCTTTACCTGTGACCTCGGGCTGACTGCCTGCCGCGTCATCTACTCTTTTACAGCCAGGGTATGGAGACAGTGACTGGCTGCTGTTTGTGACTGTGGATGCATGTCGGGCCGGCAGTGCAGGAAATGAAGATTCAGGTCAGGACTGGAGGCTGCAGACAGTGGCCGACACAGTTTGTGACTTGTTTGTGAGGCTCAGCCTCTGCTGCCTCCCTCTCCCATTAGCTCTGTAGTAATGGGCAGCCATGTGCTGGGCAGGGTCAACAGTAACTATAATGCAGAAAAGTGGATCTGGCCCTTTTTGCATTATATCTTTATTATAACATGTAAAGATTCACCAAGCTGCCAGTGCTTGGAACACTAGAATCTGGGGGGATGGGGGATAAGGGACTGAGGCTGATCTATGAGTTGGTGGGGGTCACAATCCACAGAATCAGTGCCATACAATGAGTGTAAGCAGTGGGGGACGCATTTGGAGCAGTTTGTTGAAGGCAGCCAGGTCCTTTGCACTATATATGGCTAAATGACTGTGCACTGCTGAGTGCTATTACACTGTAAGGCTGGGGCCACACGGGCACTACTGCGATCCACTTGCATGAGACTCGGCTCGTGCTGGCAGTACAGCAGAGCCGAGTGTCATGCCTGTGTCCTTGCAACTGAGGTCCGTTCGTGCGAGCAGACCTCAGCTGCGGGGGGCGGGCCGGCACTCAGGAGGGGAGGGAGGGATTTCTCTCCCTCTCTCCTCTGTAGCCGGCTATTGCCATTCTCGCACTGCACTAGCAATACACCGGTGTACTGCGAGTGCAGTGCGATTTTTCTCTCGCCCCATTCACTTGAATGGGTGCGAGAGAAAGAGACTCAGCTTACAATCGCAGCATGCTGCGATTGTTTTCTCAGTCCGATTAGGGCTGAGAAAATAATCGCCCATGTGTGCTGACACACAGGCTAGAATTGGTCCGAGGGGAATGCGATGTTTTATCGCACTCCACTCGCACTGTTTTTCTCGCCGTGTGGCTTAGCCCTAACGCTATGTGCACAAGATGGAGATTTGTTTGCAGAAATTTCTGCACCAAGTCTGCATCTACTGGCAGGAGAAATGCTGCAGCAAAAACAAAGGGTTTTGCCACAATTTGGTGCATTATATGTATTTTTGGTTTCGTTTTTTTTTTCATTACTTTTAATGGGGAAAACGCAGCATAAACACAAAGAATTGACATGCTGCAGTTTTTTTTTCTACAACCAAATCTGCAAGGAAAAGATCCTGAACGTGTTCACAATACTTCAGAATTCTCATTTACCATATTTTTCGCTTTGTTAGACGCACTTTTTTCCCCTGAAAACTGGCGGTAAAATGAGGATGCATCTTACAAAGCAGATATGGCTTTATGAAGGCGGCGGTGATCGAGCGGGCTCATAAGATGCGCTCAGAGGTGTCGCGTGGACAGCATTGATCTGCGGGCAGGCGGGCTGTGAGGGTGTCTCGGCGGCGGGTGCATTGAGCTGACTGCAGGCTCAATTGAATCGCTCACAGTTCACGCGATGAACTTCAAAAAAATGGCCACAGAAGCAGCACTTGCACAGATTGACACAATGGACTTTAAGAAAATGGCCATGGAGTCCTATCTACGCACGCGCCACCTCCGCAGCCATTTTCTTGAAGTCCATCTCGTCAAACGCAAATGATTCAATGGAGCCGGCAGTCAGCGCAATGCACCTGCCGCCGAGTTGCCTCCACAGACTACCCGCCGCCATGACACCCTGTGTTGTGACACCTCCACAGCCCGCCCGCAGATCAATGGCGGCCGCTGCAACAACCTTGAGCGCATCCTGTGACCCTGCTCCACCACCACCGCCCTGGTAAGCCATAGCCGAGGGATTCAAATGCGCCCATGGCTACACCCCGAGCTACAGCATCGCTGACCCTCCTGAGCCGCAACACCCCCTCCTCCAAGCCTGCAGAATCGCGACCCTCCTGTGACCTTCCCAAGCCACTACACCACTGCCGCTCCCCCCTGGTGAGCATTAGGATTAAAGGTCCAGTCACACTAAGCAACTTACCAGCGATCCCAACAATAATAGGGATCGCTGGTAAGTTGCTAGGAGGTTGCTGGTGAGATGTCACACTGCGACGCTCCAGCGAACCCACCAGCAACCTGACCTGGCAGGGATCGCTGGAGCGTGGCTACACGAGTTGCTGGTGAGCTCACCAGCAACCAGTGACCAGCCCCCAGCGCCGCGTGGAAGATGCTGCGCTTGGTAACTAAGGTAATTATCGGGTAACCAACCCGATATTTACCTTGGTTACCAGTGCACGGAGCTACACGTGCAGAGAGCAGGGAGCAGCGCACACTGAGCGCTGGCTCCCTGCTCTCCTAGTTACAGCACACATGGGGTTAATTACCCGATGTGTGCTGCAGCTACACGTGCAGAGAGCAGGGAGCAGCGCACACTGCTTAGCGCTGGCTCCCTGCTCTCCTAGTTACAGCACACATGGGGTTAATTACCCGATGTGTGCTGCAGCTAAATGTGCACAGAGCAGGGAGCAGCGCACAATGCTTAGCGCTGGCTCCCTGCTCTCCTAGCTACAGCACACATCGGGTTAATTAACCCGATGTGTCCTGCAGCTACATGTGCACAGAGCAGGAGCCGGCACTGGCAGTGTGGGAGCGGCGGAGGCTGGTAACAAAGGTAAATATCGGGTAACCAAGGACAGGGCTTCTTGGTTACCCGATGTTTACATTGGTTACCAGCCTCCGCAGAAGCCGGCTCCTGCTGCCTGCACATTTAGTTGTTGCTGTCTCGCTGTCACACACAGCGATCTGTGCTTCACAGCGGGACAGCAACAACTAAAAAATGGCCCAGGACATTCAGCAACAACCAACGACCTCACAGCAGGGGCCGGGTTGTTGCTGGATGTCACACACAGCAACATCGCTAGCAACGTCACAAAAGTTGTTCGTTAGCAGCGATGTTGCTAGCGATGTTGCTTAGTGTGACGGGGCCTTTAGACGCACTGGGATTATAAAATGGACCCTCTTCAACATTAAAACTTATTTTTTCCTCCTCTAAATCTTGGGTGCATCTTATGCCAGAAAAGTATTTTATTTTTCATTTTATAAGGATTTCCTGCAGCAGCATTTACTGAACTGTACACTGACAAGCTGCAGAATTTATGCTAAACTGTGAACTGTATATATATATATATATATATATATATATATATACCTGTCCTCATGGGTGTAACTACCGCGGTCGCAGCGGTCGCGATTGCGACCAGGCCTCGGAGGTCAGCGGCCCGCGGCCGCCCGGCAGATCAGCAGCCAGCTCCTTTCTGTGAGAGGAGCTGCGCTGTTCTGCACCAGACCACGCGGCGGCTGCTATATGACCCAGTCGCCGCTGCTGACACCGGGCACCCCCTGTCTGGTGTCAGCAGTGGCGTCACCGCGCTCCCGTCTCTCACCGCGCTCCCGTCTCTCACCGCGCTCCCGTCTCTCACCGCGCTCCAGTCTCTCACCGCGCTCCCGTCTCTCACCGCGCTCCCGTCTCTCACCGCGCTCCCCTCTCTCACCGCGCTCCCCTCTCTCACCGCGCTCCCGTCTCTCACCGCGCTCCCGTCTCTCACCGCGCTCCCGTCTCTCACCGCGCTCCCGTCTCTCACCGCGCTCCCGTCTCTCACCGCGCTCCCGTCTCTCACCGCGCTCCCCTCTCTCACCGCGCTCCCGTCTCTCACCGCGCTCCCGTCTCTCACCGCGCTCCCGTCTCTCACCGCGCTCCCGTCTCTCACCGCGCTCTGCTTTGATATTGCATAGAGTGGCCGGCGCCGCTCTATGCATCATCAGTCTTCCCCTGTGTCTGCGCGGTGACATCCCTCCTGTGCGACTGCTGTGTGTGGTGAGAGCACAGAGCACAGGAGGACGCCGACCGGAGCCACGGGGGAACGATGACAGAAGTGAGGACGGGCAGCGGTGAAACAAGTAGAGGTGAGGACAGAACTGCAGTGGAAGGAGGAGAGGTGAGTACTTGTTTTTTTAATTTTTTTTTTTTATAAATCAGTGAGTACACGGGGAGGCTGGCTGCAGGACACATGGAGTCCTTGGGGAGGCACTGGCTGCAGGACACATGGAGTCCTTGGGGGGGCCCTGGCTGCAGGATACATGGAGGCCCTGGGAGGTGCTGGTTGCAGGACACATGGAGTCCTTGGGGGGGGAAATTGGTTGCAGGACACATGGAGTCCTGGGGGGGGGGGGGGGGTGCGTGAGGCTGGCTGCATGACTCATGGAGGCCTGGTAAGGGGCTTGCTGCATGACACATGGAGACCCTGGGGGGGCTGGCTGCATGACACATGGAGGTCTCTGGGGCTGCATGATACATGGAGGTCTATGGGGCTGCATAATAAACATGAAGGACACCTTATACATGGACTATATAAGTGCATTGTACATGGAGGAGTATGGGGCTGCATAATACAATATGAAGGTTTATGGGGCTGCATTGTAATACATATAGAACTATGGGGGCTACATTATAATATATGGAGGCTACTTTATATATGGAGGATTATGGGGGTGCATTATAAAACATGGAGGACTGTGGTGCAGTATAATACATGGAGAACTATGGGGTGAATTATAATACATGGAGGACTATGGGAAATGCATTATAATACATGGAGGACTATGGAAGGGTATTCTAATATATGAAGGGTTATGTGGGACCCTTTATACTATATGGAAGGCTATGTGGGGGCCATTATAGTTTTTGAAGAACTATATACGAGGGGGGACAAAGATACAAACATGGGATGGGAACGTTTTATGCTGAGGAAAAAAGGCTCTTTCCCTCAGCACCCAGATTTCCCATGCTCTGATATGGGAAAGCTGGGTGCTGAGGGAATGATGTATAGCAGAGCATGGGAAAGCTGGGTGCCGAGGACAAGATGGATATCAGAACATGGGAAAGCTGTGTGCTGAGGGTAAGAGCCAAGTGTCAGCATCATAATCCTGTACCACGAGTGTCAGTGTCATTATCCCGTACCCTAAGTGTCGGTGCACGTACAGGGGGGGCCCCGGTACAAATTTTGCACCAGGGCCCATCAAATTCTAGTTACGCCACTGGTCACGAACTATACCAAATCCCCCGTTAATACTCCCTTTGCCATTTGAGTGTGGCCCCTAACCCCCGGGGCCAGAGACCCTCGAGCCACGAGTAATCACCCCCCCCCCTTCCAGATCCGAGCAGTTCGATCCTCTGCAGGGGCGGCACATTCTCCCTGTGTTCCTGTGGGTTTCCTCCAGGTTCTCCGGTTTCCTCCTACATTCCGAAGATGACACCGATAGGGAGTTTAGATTGTGAGCCCCAATGGGGACATAGATGATAATGTCTGCAAAGGGCTGCAGAGTACGTTGGCACTATATAAGCAACCTAATAAATACATATCAGGTCACAAAGAGGGATAAAAGTTTGAAATGCAGCACAAAAGAGTCACTTTGAGGTCTGGGTGGAGCAGTACATACTTTTGGGACCTTTGGTATATAGATTTTCATTAATTATACTGCCATATAGTACACTAAGTATGTCATGCTTTGCTACATGTGTCACATGGGTCTGTATTCAGCTCTGGAGCTGCTGGGGGTCTGGGGGAGTGTGTGTGTGTGTGTGTGTGTGTGTGTGTGTGTGTGTGTGTGTGTGTGTGTGTGTGTGTGTGTGTGTGTGGTGTGTGGTGTGTGGTGTGTGGTGTGTGTGTGGTGTGTGTGTGTGTGTGTGTGGTGTGTGTGTGTGTGGTGTGTGTGTGTGTGGTGTGTGTGTGGTGTGTGTGTGTGTGTGTGTGTGTGTGTGTGTGGTGTGTGGTGTGTGGTGTGTGGTGTGTGTGTGGTGTGTGTGTGTGTGTGTGTGTGGTGTGTGGTGTGTGTGTGGTGTGTGTGTGTGTGTGTGTGTGTGTGGTGTGTGGTGTGTGGTGTGTGTGTGTGTGTGTGTGTGGTGTGTGTGGTGTGTGTGTGGTGTGTGTGTGTGTGTGTGTGTGTGTGGTGTGTGGTGTGTGGTGTGTGGTGTGTGTGGTGTGTGTGTGTGTGTGTGTGTGTGGTGTGTGGTGTGTGTGTGTGTGTGTGTGTGTGTGTGGTGTGTGGTGTGTGGTGTGTGGTGTGTGTGTGTGTGTGTGTGTGTGGTGTGTGGTGTGTGGTGTGTGTGTGGTGTGTGTGTGTGTGTGTGTGTGTGGTGTGTGTGTGTGTGGTGTGTGGTGTGTGTGTGTGTGTGTGTGTGTGTGTGGTGTGTGGTGTGTGGTGTGTGGTGTGTGTGTGTGTGTGGTGTGTGTGTGTGTGTGTGTGTGTGTGTGTGTGTGTGTGGTGTGTGGTGTGTGTGTGTGTGTGTGTGTGTGGTGTGTGGTGTGTGGTGTGTGTGTGGTGTGTGTGTGTGTGTGTGTGTGTGTGTGGTGTGTGGTGTGTGGTGTGTGGTGTGTGTGTGTGTGTGTGTGTGTGGTGTGTGGTGTGTGGTGTGTGGTGTGTGGTGTGTGTGTGGTGTGTGTGTGTGTGTGTGTGTGGTGTGTGGTGTGTGTGTGGTGTGTGTGTGTGTGTGTGTGTGTGGTGTGTGGTGTGTGGTGTGTGGTGTGTGTGTGTGTGTGTGTGTGGTGTGTGTGGTGTGTGTGTGGTGTGTGTGTGTGTGTGTGTGTGTGTGGTGTGTGGTGTGTGGTGTGTGGTGTGTGTGTGGTGTGTGTGTGTGTGTGTGTGTGGTGTGTGGTGTGTGTGTGTGTGTGTGTGTGTGTGTGGTGTGTGGTGTGTGGTGTGTGTGTGGTGTGTGTGTGTGTGTGTGTGTGTGTGTGGTGTGTGTGTGTGGTGTGTGGTGTGTGGTGTGTGGTGTGTGTGTGGTGTGTGTGTGTGTGTGTGTGTGTGGTGTGTGTGTGTGTGGTGTGTGGTGTGTGTGTGGTGTGTGTGTGTGTGTGTGTGTGGTGTGTGGTGTGTGGTGTGTGTGTGTGTGTGTGTGTGTGTTTTGCCACCTGGTCACACAGGCCCTGTACGTGGCACATCCCAGCTGCAGTTTCTGTCGGCGCACTGTCTCCGCAGCCCCTTTAAAGCGTCCTGAGTGATGTGCAGCCTCCCCCGCCCCCTCCCCGCGCCCCGGTGTCCGCACAGCCACGTCACCCGCCTGCTGGGGAGAATCACCGCGCACTCCTCCGGGTCCCTCCGCCGGTCCCTGCGCCCCTCACTGCGCCCTCTGCGCCCCTCTCTGCTTTGCCCCAAGTTTCCGGCCGGGCAGTAAGTTGCTGCCTCTTTTCTTACTCACCAGTCTGATCATTTACTGGGAACAATGAATGTGTTCCGAATCTTGGGAGACTTGTCCCATTTACTAGCGATGATCATCCTGCTGATGAAGATGTGGAAGACCAAGTCCTGTGCTGGTGAGTCCGGGCCATGGACAGGGAGGGGAAAGTTTGGCTATGGGAATGTATAGGAGACATGTAAAAACTTCTGATGGGTTATTTCTTCTCTTTCCTGTGTGATCTGTGCAGAATCCTCCAGCAATCGCCCATGTCCAGTAATCATGCATAAGAACGGATCAGGCAGCGATCCAATGGCAAAAAAGTTCTATAAACACTTTTTTTGTCCGTTTTTAATTTGATTTTTACAGTATCCGTTTTTTTTTTAACATTGGAGCCAATGGAAAACGGATCTGTTAACCAATTGCTATTAAGGGTGCCTTCACACATCCGTTTTTTGCCGTCAGGCACAATCCGGCGAATGCCGGATAAAATGGACCAGGCGCTGGATGCATATTTTTCCCTCATTGAAATATGTGTCTAGCTGCCGGAAAGGACGCAGCATGGAGCATTTTTTGGCAGCAGCAAAAAAACGGACCGCATCCGGCGTCATGTTCAATGAAAGGCTATGGGTGCTGGATCCGTCGTAATGCGGCATACAACACATTACAGCGACGGATTCCGTTTTTTGCTACTGAGCATGCTCAGTAGCACAACGGATCCGTCCAAAAACTGAAGGAACTGATGGAAAAAACTCATGCAACTGATCCGTTTTTTCACCTGATCCGTTTTTTCACCTGATCTGTTTTTTCGCCTGATCTGTTGCATCAGTTTTTACACCGGATTGTGCCTGACGGCAAAAACTGTATTTGTGAAAGCAGCCTTAGCCTCATTTGTAACGGATCCCTTTTTTTGCTTACAGGATCACTTTCAAATGGAAGATAAATAGCAATCCGTTAACGGATCCGATAGACTCCAGTGGTAAAAAAAAGTGGATCCAGCAGACATCAGTTATTTAAAAACGGACAGAATAGTTGTGTCTGGACAACTTTTTTGCCAACTGATCCGTTCTAACGTGAATTCAAGCTGATGTGATCACATCTCTTTCGATTGCTGCATGAGTCTCACGGTATCATCTGTGTTGCAGACCATGTTAAAGGGAATGTTTCACTTCATTGTTTACATATAAACTCGAGTACTTCTTTGAATTTCCAATGTTCCTCTGATTCTGGAACAGTTTTTCTTTTTTTTCTACGCCCCTCCGTTCTAAAGTTATGCCCTCCGGAAATAAGAATGCTAATTATCCCTTCAATTACATGGGCGAGTACCACAGAACTTCTCTGTGGGCGTTTACTTTTTCTCCTCTTGCAGTGGCCAATCAAAGCACGACCACGCCCACTGAGAAGTTCTGTGGTACACGCCCATGTAATTGAAGGGTAAATATGCATCTTTATTATCAAGGGACATAACTTGGGGACAGAGGGGCCTAGAAAAAAAAGAAAAACTGTCCCGGAATCAGTGGAATAGACACAATTGGAGGATGTGCTCTCTTTAAATAATTATATACAGTGGAACCTTGGGTTACGAGCGTAATTGGTTACAGGAGTGAGCTCTTAAACCAAGTTACTCTTATATCAAAGCAAATTTTCCCAGAGAAAATAATTGAAACGCAGACAATTCGTTCCACAACCCAAAAATATTTGCTGTATTTATACAAACTTATTACAGCAATACAATATAATGTACTGTATTCATATAAAATTACAGTACACTAATACAAAATACTGTGCAGTAAAAAACATGTAAGGCTGCTTTCACACTACGTTTTTTTAACATGCGTCATGAACGTTTTTTTGCTGTAAAAGCGGATCCTGCTTTTACAGCAAAAAAACGCATGCAAACGCATGTGTTATTTTGCAGGATCCTGTCACTTTAAGTTTATGGGCGGGCATTGGAGTCATGTGATCGAGAGTCAGTGGAACTGAACGTGATAGACTGGGAGCCGGCTCGTAACCAAGGTAAACATCGGGTAACTTGCTTGGATACCCGATATTTACGTTGGTTACGAGCATCCGCAGGTGCTAGGAGCCGGGCTCCCTGCACACGTAACCAACATAAACATCGGGTAACTAAGAGAAGTGCTTTCCTTGGTTGGGGAGAGGTGGAGGCTGAGAGAGGCAGAGAGGGAGGGGGAGAGAGACAGAGAGGGAGGGGGAGAGAGACAGAGAGGGAGAGGGTGAGAGAGGAGAGGGAGAGGGAGGAGAGGGAGAGAGACAGAGAGGGAGAGGGTGAGAGAGGAGAGGGAGAGGGAGGAGAGGGAGAGAGACAGAGAGGGAGAGGGTGAGAGAGGAGAGGGTGAGAGAGGAGAGGGAGAGGGAGAGAGACAGAGAGGGAGAGGGTGAGAGAGGAGAGGGAGGAGAGGGAGAGAGACAGAGAGGGAGAGTGTGAGAGAGGGGAGGGAGAGGGAGGAGAGGGAGAGAGACAGAGAGGGAGAGTGTGAGAGAGGAGAGGGAGAGAGAGGAGAGGGAGAGAGAGGAGAGGGAGAGAGACAGAGAGGGAGGGGGCGAGAGGGAGGAGGCGAGAGGGAGGCAAAGAGAGACAGAGAGGGAAGGGGAGAGAGACTGATCACCCGAGGCTGGTTCCTGGGCATGCTCAGTAGAGCAAGCCGGATCCTGTCTATCAGCACGCCAGCGTTCACATGCGTTTGCATGCGGTTTAGTCAGGATCCAGCAATTTGCAGAAGTTGGACGCAGCTCAAAAACGTTACAAGTAGCGTTTTTGAAAAATGTTAAAAAACTGCAACTCGCTGGATCCTCATATAACGCACACAAACGCAGGTGAACGCATGTTGACGCGAGTCCATTGCAAATGCATTGAAATGAAAACGCATTTGCACTGGATCCGCTTTTGTGTTAAAAAAACGTTCATGACGGATGTTAATAAAACGTAGTGTGAAAGCCGCCTAAAACAAATTAAACTGCACTTTAGCTTCCAATAGAATTGTTGGTGTGCGGGAGGAACAGAACAAGCAATGTGCTGCACTGGTTATCAATAAGAAAGTACAATACTGTATTCACAAATGCAAATTGATAGACATGCTATATAGTATATACTGTACTGTACAATGGTATACAGTATACAGTACATATGGACATAGAGTTACCTCCAGAGCGGGTCAGAGCGCGGTGAAAGGACAGAACCGGAAGTGTACATGGTGGGAATTTGCTCTTATTGCAAAGCATTGCTCTTAAACAAAGTTACAATTTTTTAAAAAGCTTTGCTTGTCTTGCAAAACACTCTCAAACCAAGTTACTCTTAAACCAAGGCTCCACTATATATATATATATATATATATATATATATATATATATATATACACATATATATATATATATATATATATATATATATATATATATTCAAATTGACTAATAGCTAGTTATGCCCTACCCTACCCAATATAAGTTATACTAAATTCTTTCTTTAAAAGAATATGTGGCTATATATACTATATATCGGTCTCATCCTTGCCCGCTCTGTGCTATGCTGCCTGGAGATCAGGTTGCATTTCATTGTGACATGTTCCCCATAAAAGGGTTTTCAGTTATCTGAACACCACTGTACTCGGGCTGTAGTTTCTATAATAAAAAAAATAATAACAAAAAAAACCAACAACTA
Source organism: Anomaloglossus baeobatrachus (assembly GCF_048569485.1). Lineage (NCBI taxonomy): Eukaryota > Metazoa > Chordata > Amphibia > Anura > Aromobatidae > Anomaloglossus > Anomaloglossus baeobatrachus. The sequence continues at coordinate 80,287,480 of NC_134360.1, forward strand.
AACTTCTTTACACACCGTCCCATTGTGAAGGCTCGGACTGGCTGACAGGAGAGCAGGAGAATCCTCTGGTGGGCCCCTTTTATATCATTTACCCCCCAAACATAATTAACCTATTATCTACCATTGTCCTTTTTTTGGGATGCCTAATCTTTTGCTTAAAATTCATTAAATTAAATTAATCATTAATTAATTTAATTTATACATTAAATTCATTAATTTTGCTTAAATTTCATTTTAATTTTTAATTTTTGTTTTTCATTAAAAATCTGTCATTTAATAAAAAAAAATGAAAATGTCTAATTTGGCAAGTAATGGGTTAATAGTTGGAAAAATACACTTGTTTCAATATGTACAGACAAAAGAAAACAACTAATCAGTCATTTTACCAACTACCCAGAATATTATTATATAGAAGCATAGGTAAATGTCATTTATAGAATGTAGTTGATTAGTGGGCCCCCGTAGTCAATGTTACGGGGGGGCCCCTGCCGCCCCAGTCTGACACTGCCGTGGTCCAACGCTAAATCTCTGCCGCCGCTCCTGGTGTCGTCTGTTACTGTCTGTAGCGCTAAAGTCATGATGACGGCACCACAGCGAATTCTGGATCCAACACTAATGTCAAAGAAATGAAAAATATCCAAAGAGTTCCAAGAAGAACAATGAACCAGTAATGAGCCGCACGGGATTTCACTATTGTCTTTAGAGCATGTGCAGGATTTGGTGCAGAAATTTCTGAACCACTTCTGCATCTCTTGGCAGAAAAACGCAGCGCAAAAATGTGCATTTCTGCTGCATTTATGGATTGTTTATGGGGCATATTGTTCCCATTCATTAGTATGGGTGAAATCTGCAGCAAAAACACTGAATGAATTGACATGCTGAAGATTTATTTCTGCACCAAATCTGCAAGGAAAGAATACTCAATGTGTGCAGGAGACTTCAGGATTCTCATTGACTCTGCCAGTATCAGTAAACCCTTCAGATTGTGACAATTCTGCACTAAAAAATGAATAAAAATGCAATAAAAATGCAACATGTGCACAAAGACTTAAAGGAGTTTTCCGGAAAAACCTTATCCCCAGGCTGCAGTTTGTTTAAAAAAAAACAAAACAACAACAAGCAAACTGTGCTTTACTCACTCTCCCCAGGTCTGGCACCAGGGCTGGGAAGGGTGAGGAAAGCACAGTTTTGGGTTTTTATTTTTTTTAAAGCTGGGGAACAAGATTTTTCCGGAAAACCCCTCTAAAGACAAGAGACAAAATCCTGGGTGGTTCATTGCTGGTTCATTTTAATTATTTTACTTTTTTGATGTTTTTCTTTTTTTTTCATCAGAGATGTATTAGTCTTTTCTTGTATCTTTCGCCTCTGTCCTTGCACTGATGCAGGACTGCTCCCTGAACATGGCCGACACCGCATATCAGTGTATGGAAACCTCTTTTCTTGTGTTGTGTAATAACGTCATCACTTGTTGACTGCTCTGACCTGACTGTTGGCGTTACAGTATCAGAAGCGTTTCTTGGCTGTTGCTACACTGTATTCTTCTACTGAACACATTCCTATGTGACAGCCCTGCAGGCAGATGTGGTCCCCCAGGACACGATGAGCTCTGTCATGTAACCATATTTGTTCATACTCCCTTGAGGGAAGACAAGTTGAAACTTTTCACTTATGAAAATAACTTTAACTATTGACATACTGCATGAAAGAACATTTACATATTAATTTTTAAAGATGAATGCTGAAATATATCTTCTAGGTCTAGGACATAGCATGTACTGTACAAAGGGACAGATGGGGGAGTTTGAAGGCAGGGCTGCCACTAGGAATTTCAGGGCCCCATACTGGCAACATTTTTGGGCCCCCTTGAGACTCTGTCCAAGCTCCACTACAGCACCCTTGAAGTTGCTCTACAAAATGAAGTATTTCCCTCAGAAAATTAATACACCCCCTACACCACCACTATCCATAATACACACTCTACACTGCCTCATACTGCCCCCAAGTATAATATCCTCCACACACACTGCCCCTCTGTGTAATATCACTCCACACACACTGTCCCTCTGTATAATATCCCCCACACACACTGCCCCTCCTTATAATATCACCCCATTCACACACTGTCTCTCTGTATAATATCCCTCATATATGCTGGCCCTCTATATAATATCCCACACACACGCTGCCCCTTGGTATAATATCCTCCCACACACACTACCCCTCTGTATAATATCCCCATACACACACTGCCCATCTGTATAATATTACCCCACACACACTTCCACTTTGTATAATATCGTCCCACACACACTACCCCTCTGTATAATATCCCCACACACACACTGCCCATCTGTATAATATCACCACACACACAATGCCCCTTTGTATAATATCCCCCACACACACTGCTCCTCTGTGTAATATCCCACACATACACTACCCCTCTGTATAATATCCCACCACATGCGGTGTCCCTCTGTATAATATTTAAATTGTCCCTCCAGTGAGGAAGGAGACAAACTCTAGCGCCACCTATTGGAAGTAGCAATCCTACAAGTCAAATGTGGCGTTTTAAACAAGCCTTTTCATAAGACTTAGGATTTATTTGCCAGATCAGAATCCCAATTTGCAGACACTGTGTTTCGGGGTGATTGCCCCTCGTCAGTGCTAAGTGTGGGTATCTGATCTGGCTTATGAGAAGCTATGTGGGGACCACGGGGAAGACTATTCTCCTTATGGAGACCTGACAAACCAGTCTGGCTGTCAGTAAGAGGACTTATAGCTGCAATGCCCCTCTGGGAATTATTCAAATTGTCCCTCCAGTGAGGAAGGAGACAAACTCTAGGGCCACCTATTGGAAGTAGCAATCCTAAAAGTCAAATGTGGCTTTTTAAACAAGCCTTTTCATAGGATTTGTTTTCCAGATCAGAATCCCAATTTGCAGACACAGTGTTTCGGGGTGATTGCCCCTCATCAGTGCAAAGTGTAGGTATCTGATCTGGCTTATGAGAAGCGTGTCTGCAAATTGGGATTCTGATCTGGCAAATAAATCCTAAGTCTTATGGAAAGGCTTGTTTAAAAAACCACATTTAACTTTTATGATTGCTACTTCCAAGAGGTGGAGCTAGAGTTTGTCTCCTTCCTCACTGGAGGGACAATTTGAATAATTCCCAGAGGGGCATTGCAGCTATAAGTCCCCTTACTGACAGCCAGACTGGTTTGTCAGGTCTCCATAAGGAGAATAGTCTTCCCCGTGGTCTGTATAATATCCCACACACATGCTGCTCCTCTGTATAATATCCTCCTACACACTACCCCTCTGTATAATATATCCCCACACACACACTCTGCCCCTCTGTATAATATCCCCCATACTCACACTGCCCCTCTGCATAATATTCCCCCACACACTGCTCCTAGGAACACTTTAAGAAAGAAGTAGTGGGCACCACAGTTTAATAAATATAAATAAAGGGAGAGGTGCCAACAAAAACCTCATGTTCAGGTATTTAATTTTTTGCCTAGCAGCATTAGATCAACTTATGAATTTTGGATGTGTGGCCATTTGTTTTTTCTTCCACATTGTTGCTATAAATAAAGGGAGGGGTGCCAAGAAAAAGTATGCAAAAAAAGAGTTGCATAGTAAAAAATTTGCACACTCAGCTATTTATATATAAACATGGCTTTTATTGATGCAAAGCATATAAGGCTGACAAAAACAAAGGTTAAAAACATGGTTGGCAAGAAAAAAAATAATGAAAGAAATAAGAGGGTAGACCTAATAATCCTGTACTTTTCCCCAATGCAGTATCAGGGCACTGATAATAGAATGCACAGTAAGTTTATAATCCCAAAACACACAATACCTTTACTATACATTTTTGCCCTGTCATGCATCATTTTCGTCCATATACGTGTATTGGAGGCGGGCAGCAAGATGTAGTAGACTACTCCTTCAGCAATTTTGCATTAGTAGTAACTCTGGATTAAATGTTAACCCTGTGCTTCTGTACTAGAGTTGAAGGGGGCCCAAGGTACGATTCTGTAGTCTCCTATAGACTTTGTTTTTAAAGGTGTTTTTCACCAACACAAACTTTCTTTACCTACATTAAGCAATTGAGTGTTCTTTAAGGGCTTCTTGTCTAGGTATGACCTATGGAAATAGCGGGCCCTTTTGCATCACCTCTTTATTCCCTGTTCAGACTACATATTAGGAACAAGTCACAGTGGATAGAATGCCACCCCCGTCAGTGTCCTGGCTTCAGTGCTTGACTTTGACTTAGTTACACAAGAAAATGCATTAATTACTGTACCCGAGGCAGAACTAGTCCAGGTATTAGATGCCCGGACTAGTCCAGGATAGTTAGCACATCATCAGCGGCGAAATAACAGTGTTTTGATGTTCATATTTTTTCAAAAACGCAAACACTTGATTAAATTGCCGGAATATGGCTTTGATATATGCTGGAGACATTTTCAGGGCCTAGCAGGTTCCCTTTAGGGCTCAGTCAGGAGAGCATATTAAAGATCCTTGTGCCATACATACATGCCATTTATATCCATACAATATGGATATTAAAAAAAATGACATTCGGAATACAATATGAATGTAAAAACATGAGGTTTTTTCAGGATGAAACTATTTTGGCCAATTTTTTTTCAGGACAATTTTGCATGTGCTCATCACAGGTTATTGGTATGTAACAGGAGTGGTAGTGTCTGCCCCTGGAGTCTGACCAGAGCGAACATTTCTAGATCTGGAGTGTGGAAACCCAGTGTCTTGCACCACTTATGTAAGGTGTTGGTCTGTTAAAGGGAATATGTCAGCAGGTTTTTGCTACCTCATCTGAGAGTGGCATGATGTAGGCAAAGAGATTCTGAATCTAAGGATGTATCACTTAGTTTACTGGCTGCAGCCTCTCTGATATAATCAGTGGAGCTGATAGTGCTGTCCCGCCCACACCAGGCTCTCTATAGAGATTATACATGGATAATAAGGTGCCAATCACAGGAGGGAGTGTGCTGGATTGCAGTGCGCATAACATTGAAGTCCAAGCAATAAGAAGTTCTGCTGGTTAAACAAACATAGCAAATAAACAACAGATCGTACTGTGACAAGACAGGCATCCCTGAATTCTATGTTTTAACCCTTGCAGCATGCTTTCTTCAGCTTACATAGCAAAAACCTGCTGACAAATTCTCTTTAATGCCCTGTTTGTGCCAGGGTTGCCTTCTTGACTTTTATTTTTTTCTGGATGACTTATCAAATAATCCCAGCAAACAATATTTTTTACAGACACATTGAAAATCCATAATAAACTAGTATGATAAGTGATACACGTCTATGGACAAGGCAAATTATGTCCTATTGTCATGGACTGTCCAGGAATTTCTGGATGGTTGGAAACTCATATCTGTGGTTAATTTCCATATAAGAGAAGTTGTTCAGTGAAGGTTTCTCTTAAGACTCTTGGAGACTTTTATATGTATCCTTCTTAATTGTAGTTAAAAGAGATGGATTAATGCACTTCCAAAGTCAATGGCCAGCTTGCCAGATATAAAAAATTGGGTTATAAATTACTCAACGTTATATAAATGGTTAAAAATGTATTTTTAAACAGGCTGAAATATTGAATGCAAGCCTTACAGGTTGCCCAGGATTATACACTCCGTCTTTTTTTTCTGCAAAGTACCAATCCATGCAAAACAGGAGTATCCAGAGCAATAAATTGTGCAAAATATAACAATTTTTATTGATGTAGAAACACAAAGGACACACAAAGGAAACAATGGCCGTTAAAAAACACCATTAAAAACACCATAGACAGGGGGATTGTAGCCCTAAAATGGGACAGGAGTATGGCTTCATAGATGTACAGTGTAAGTAACCTGAACTGATGATTATCTCATATAGAATATATCATGCTGTATTGCATCATGTTAGATCAACATAGGTTATTGCATCTTGCCATAAATTACAATTGTACAAAAGTATATATAGGCTATGATAGATGTGTCCCAAATTTACTAGTGATATAGCCTATAACGTGTAAGCCTAGCAGAAGGCAGTAAACAAACCACTGGAAGCAAGAAAAATACTATATGCAGAGTACTGCAAATTACAGTAATGGGGTAAGATTTGCAGTTATGCAAGAAGCCAATCCAGGTTGCAGTAGATATATCGCAAGATTACTATAATATAATAATATAGCTTATGCAGTGCAAGCGTGGCAAAAAGCAGTAAACAGGTCACTGAAAGAAAATAAAGTGCAATATGCAAGTACTTCTAGTCCCAGTAAGGGGATCCCCGTGAGAATAAGCCCCCTAACCATCCAACGCACGTTTCGCCAATATATAAATACCCTTGTGGACACAGCTTCATCAAGGAGGGAAGGCCATAAGCTATATTATCAGTAATCTTGCGATATATCTACTACAGCCTGGATTGGCTTCTTGCATAATTGCAAATCTTACCCCATTACCATGATTTGCAGCACTCTGCATATAGTATTTTTCTTCCAATGGTTTGTTTACTGCCTTCTGCTATGTTTACACGTTATAGGCTATATCACTAGTAAATTTGGGACACATCTATCATAGCCTATATATACTTTTGTACAATTTTAATTTATGGCAAGATGCAATAACCTATGTTGATCTAACATGATGCAATACAGCATGATATATTCTATATGAGATAGTTATCAGTTCGGGTTACTTAAACTGTACAAGCCATACTCCTGTCCCATTTTAGGGTTACAATCCCCCTGTCTATGAGTGTGGATGACGTAGGACACGTCATGCACCCCGGCTTCAGAAGAAGGAGGACAAAGATGGCCGAAAGAGGAGGCGCTGGCACCGGAGAACAGAGATGCACATATAACCCAACTCCACAGCAGCGACCATTTAGGTAAGTATTATAAAGTGTTTTTTATGTTATACCCTGCGGCCTCGGCTCTTATATACAGCATGTTAGAATGCTGTATATAAGAGCCCACAGGTGGTGGCCGCAGCTTATAGGCCCCAAATCTGGTGACTGGTTCCCTTTAAGGCGGCGGTAGGTGAGTATAAGAGAGGGTGCAGGGAACTTACATTTAAAGCAACGCTCCAAAAGTGAAATAAAAACTCTGGAGTGGTGCTTTACACAATAAAACACCTGTACTTGGTTTGTGTCTGTTTTTACATCTCAGTTCCATTGAAGTGTATAGGCTCTGAGCTGCAATACCACAATTAGGCTATGTGCCCACGCTGCGGATTTTGCGCGGATTTTGCCGCGGATTTACCGCGGATTTTCCGAAAATCTGCAGCAGCGGCACTTCCAAGCCATTTCAATGGCATTTTGGAAATGCTGTGTCCATGCTGCGGATTTTTTCGCGGCGGATTTGCCGCGGATTTTGATCTGGAAAAATCTGCAGCATGTCAATTATTGTTGCGGATTTTGGTGCGGATTTTGGGTATAGAATGGGGAAAAAAAAAAAAAAAAATCCGCATCAAAATCCGCAGCAAATTTGCGGCAAATCCGCGGCAAAAATAAGGTGCGGATTTGCCGCGAAAGTCGCGGATTTTCATGCAGAAAAATCCGCAGGTACATTCTACCGTGGACACATAGCCTTAAAGGGAGTTTGTCAGCAGATGATAACCATCCAAACTAAACTCAGGCACTCACTGTGCCCTTGATTTGTCTAACTATTTTAGCTCTTCTTCCCACCTATTTTTGCATTTTGCTTCTATCGCTGACCCCCACTCCCCCCCTTCCCCCCTCCCCCCCCTCTTCCCTGATTGACAGTTTTGATTTTACAGGAGGGCAGTGATATAAGGCAAACAAGTAGGTAGGAAGGTGCACGGAACTGTTTGGCCACACTAAGGGTGCACTGAAATTCCCACAGCTAGTGAATCATGCTGCATTGTCGGTGTGCAACTTCTGCTCCATTCAGACGAGAGATAGCTGATGAGTGTTGAATGAGGGAAAACTCCTTTAGGTGGAAGAGTTGGAAAAGAAGAGTTTATTTAGACATAATATTATTTTGTATTCCAGGTATATCAGGGAAGAGTCAGCTATTGTTTGCTTTAGTATTTACTACGCGCTATTTGGATTTGCTGACCACATTCATCTCCGTCTATAACACAGTGATGAAGGTAAGAAGGTTTTCACTCCGTAACGTCAACTGTTCCTATTGTAAATATTAAATTTATGTGCCACAAATATCTCAACCTGAAAATAGAAGGGCTAGCTCCCCTATTTCATACACCTTTTCCTAATTTGTCATACACTATAATGTCTGACAACGCATGTATGACCACATCTCACCAGGACTCTTGTTATCAAGACATCCTCTGCTAGGCTGGAGGTCAGCCTGAAAAATACCTGTGCAGGCATCCAGGTAGCCATAACGGTGGCACTCAGGAATGACTGGTATTGTAGACTTCATGACATGAAGATCTGGGGAGCTGAAGCTTTAAAACGGAACCATTATTTTAATTTTATTTCATAAATCAATAGTACACATGAAAATAAGCAAATTTGTAATTTATCTTATCAGACAAATCTGCTTCTTTCTCTGCCAGAATTGATCAGTCATTATCAAAATTCTCAATTTTGAGGTCAAATATGTATTTAGCGAAGACTTTCTCATTACTGAGATAGGAGATGGAGGCTCGTTCTGATGAGATTCTATGTAGATAAAAGAAGGAGGAAGGAGCGGAGCTCTACCTCTAGCTCCTCCCTCTGCACCTAGCTCCTCCCTCTTCATCTACCTCCTTCCTCTGCCTTTAGCTCCTCCCTCTTCCTCTAGTTTCTACCTCTAGCTCCTCCCTCTGCCTCTAGCTCTTCCCTCTGCATCTAGTTCCTCTCTCTGCATCTACCTCTTTCCTCTACCTTTAGCTCCTCCCTCTTTAGTTTCTACCTCTAGCGCCTTTCTTTGCATCTAGCTCCTCCCTCTGCATTTACCTCCTTCATCAAGCTTCTACCTCTCCCTCCTTCCTCTGTCTCTAGCTCCTCCCTTCTCCCGCCATTATAGAATCTCATCAGTAAAAGATGCCATCTTCTATCTCAGTAATGGGAAAGTTTTCACTGAATACAGATTTTACCTCAGAATTGAGAATTTTGATAATGACTGATCAATTCTGGCAGAGAAAGAAGATTTCCCTGATTAGATATATTACAAGGTTCCTTATTTTCATGTGTACTATTCATTTATGAAATAAAAATGAAAACTGTTATGTTTTAAAGGGAATCTGTTTTTTTGGAACCTCATCTGAGAGCAGCATGATGTAAGCAAAGAGATCCTGATTCCAATGATGTATCACTTAGATTACTGGCTGCAGCCGTTCTGACACAATCAGAATTTTATATTTAGCCATGTAGCAGAGCTTTAGAGAGCTGTCCCTGCCCACCAGGCTCTCTATAGACATTGTACATTGACAGTGAGATGTCAATCAGAGGAGGGGGCGTGCCGGACTGCCGTGCATATGCAATATAGCCTTATCAATTATAAGTCCTGTTGCTTAACAAACATAGCAAATAAAAAGCAGATCGGACTGTGACAAGACAGGCAAACCTGAATTCATCGCAAAATCCTGCTGACCGATTTCCTTTAAGAAACATTTAAACTAATGTCTCCAGATTTCACAAGTCAAGCTGTATACATTGTTGAATCAATCTTTTAATTGTGGTGATTCTGGTGTACTTCTTTTGAAAATACAGGTCAGAATGAATGTGTAATGCTGAAATTAAAATGAGTATGTAACTTTGGGCAAGAAAACACTTAACAGCATTGCGACATAGCATTTTCAAAGTAAGTACACCCTCCTCTACATGTCCAAGGGGGTCATAGAACTAGAAATAGACCAAGGAAAAGGCAAAATTTTGGATGTTGCTTACATGCAATTTTTTTTTTTACAGGAGTAAAGCCAAATTACCTAATAACGTGACTTTCAAAGTTCCAGAATTTTCCATGCTGGATAAAATTTTAAAAATAAAAAGTTTAGTTAATTTTTAACAGTTTTAAATTTCCCTAATTATTTTTTATTTAGCTATTAAGAGCACTGTAATAATACTTCAGGTTCATACAGTAGTTACATAGACTACAGCTTATCAATCACAGCCATAGGAGGACTCATAACAGGGGTGTGTAATCTTTAGCATTTCTAATACCCAAGTGTAATAATCTTATTATGTCCTATTGTTTTTCCTTATAGCATATGTAGGTGACAGATCTGCTTCCCTGTAAAAGAAATGTTAAGTTATTCCTGTATCCAAAAGGTCCAATATTTTGGGTTGAATTGTAACAAGCATTGAATAATAATGTGATAGGCGATGGAGTTCTATAGAACACAAGAAATAATTAAAGGGGTTGTCCACTTCTCCGATATTAATGGCCTATCATTACATTAAATCATCAATTTTTTGATTGGTGGTGGTCTGATCCCTTGTACCCCCACCGATGCTCTGTAGTGTTTATACCCGGCCTTCCCCACAGCTGCTGATCGGCGAGGGTGCCTTGTATCAGACACCACCAATCTGGTTCTGACCACCTAGCCTAAGGATAGGTTTTTAGTATCTAAATAGTGGCCAACTCCTATAAACCAACCACAGCCTTTAAAAGGAATCTATCAGCAGGTTTTTGCTACCTCATCTGAGATCCGCATGATGTAGGCAAGGAGATTCTGAATCCAACAATGAATCACTTAGATTACTGGCTGCAGCCGTCCTGACACAATCTGTATTTTAGGTTTAGTCATGTAGCTCAGCTCAGGGAGCTGCCCCCGCTCACACCAGGCTCTCTATAGAGATTGTACATTGACAGTGAGGTGTCAATCCGAGGATGAGGCATGCTGGACTGTCATGCACATGAGTTTTTAGTCCTGTAATGATAAGGATACTGCTGATTAAACAAATAAACAAAAGATTAGACTGTGACAAAACAGGCATCCCTGAACATTCTTTGTTAACCTTTGCAGCATACTGGCTTCAGCTTACATAGCAAAAACCTGCTGACAGATTCCCTTTAATACCACATATTGTCTCATTTTTCAACAGATCGTATTCTTGCTTTGTGCATATATCACAATTTACCTGATCTACATGAAGTTTCGAAAGGCATACGACAGTGAGAACGACACATTCCGACTGGAGTTTCTCTTGGTGCCAGTTATTGGTCTTTCCTTCTTAGAAAACTATGAGTTTACACCGTTGGAGGTGAGAGACCAAATTCTAAAATGCAGGAATGTTATCTGAAGTATTTTAATGTTGTATCCAATAAAAATGGTCTTTTTTATTCGTAAGAGAATGAAACAAATCTGGTTGGGTGATGCTCATATGTAATATGTAGGGTCTCCAGACAAAGGGTAATTATTATATCCATGATGATAATAGCTTCCATATGGTAGCCCCAGGGGCTAAGATTTGTAGCCCTTGAAAGCCTATGGGCTAAAAAAAAATTATTCACGGAAAACCAATTTTTTGGCTGAGAAAAGGCTTTCAGCCTCCTGAACATATAGTGCCTACAAGTAGTATTCAACCCCCTGCAGATTTAGCAGGTTTGATAAGATGCAAATAAGTTAGAGCCTGCAAACTTCAAACAAGAGCAGGATTTATTAACAGATGCATAAATCTTACAAACCAACAAGTTATGTTGCTCAGTTAAATTTTAATAAATTTTCAACATAAAAGTGTGGGTCAATTATTATTCAACCCCTAGGTTTAATATTTTGTGGAATAACCCTTGTTTGCAATTACAGCTAATAATCGTCTTTTATAAAACCTGATCAGGCCGGCACAGGTCTCTGGAGTTATCTTGGCCCACTCCTCCATGCAGATCTTCTCCAAGTTATCTAGGTTCTTTGGGTGTCTCATGTGGACTTTAATCTTGAGCTCCTTCCACAAGTTTTCAATTGGGTTAAGGTCAGGAGAGTGACTAGGCCACTGCAACACCTTGATTTTTTCCCTCTTGAACCAGGCCTTGGTTTTCTTGGCTTTGTGCTTTGGGTCGTTGTCTTGTTGGAAGATGAAATGACGACCCATCTTAAGATCCTTGATGGAGGAGCGGAGGTTCTTGGCCAAAATCTCCAGGTAGGCCATGCTATCCATCTTCCCATGGATGCGGACCAGATGGCGAGGCCCCTTGGCTGAGAAACAGCCCCACAGCATGATGCTGCCACCACCATGCTTGACTGTAGGGATGGTATTCTTGGGGTCGTATGCAGTGCCATCCAGTCTCCAAACGTCACGTGTGTGGTTGGCACCAAAGATCTCGATCTTGGTCTCATCAGACCAGAGAACCTTGAACCAGTCTGTCTCAGAGTCCTCCAAGTGATCATGAGCAAACTGTAGACGAGCCTTGACATGACGCTTTGAAAGTAAAGGTACCTTACGGGCTCATCTGGAACGGAGACCATTGCGGTGGAGTACGTTACTTATGGTATTGACCGAAACCAATGTCCCCACTGCCATGAGATCTTCCTTGAGCTCCTTCCTTGTTGTCCTTGGGTTAGCCTTGACTCTTCGGACAAGCCTGGCCTCGGCACGGGTGGAAACTTTCAAAGGCTGTCCAGGCCGTGGAAGGCTAACAGTAGTTCCATAAGCCTTTCACTTCCAGATGATGCTCCCATCAGTGGAGACAGGTAGGCCCAACTCCTTGGAAAGGGTTTTGTACCCCTTGTCAGCCTTGTGACCCTCCACGATCTTGTCTCTGATGGCCTTGGAATGCTCCTTTGTCTTTCCCATGTTGACCTAGTATGAGTGCTGTTCACAAGTTTGGGGATGGTCTTAATTAGTCAGAAAAGGCTGGAAAAAGAGATAATTAATCCAAACAACATTGTTCTTTGTGCCTGAAATACTTCTTAATACTTTAGGGGAACCAAATAGAATTCTTGTGGTTTGAGGGGTTGAATAATAAATGACCCTCTGAATAAACTTTTCACAATTTAAAAAAAAAAGAAAAGAAATAACATTCTTTTTTGCTGCAGTGCATTTCACACTTCCAGGCTGATCTACAGTCCAAATGTCACAATGCCAAGTTAATTCCGAATGTGTAAACCTGCTAAATCTGCAGGGGGTTGAATACTACTTGTAGGCACTGTAACATACTAAAGAAGTTGGCCGCTACTTTAACATTGATGGCATATCCTTATTATAGATCATCAATGTTTGATCGTCCGGGGACCGACGCCCTACGGCTGCTATCAGAAGAGGAGGTATCTCCGGAACTGAGCATTTACAGCCTCCTGCTGCCGCCTGCACTGAGAACAGCTGATAGAAGGACCTGTGCTGATGTCATACCCATGTGTCCAGAAGGAGCGGGGCCCCAGCCAACAGAAAAATGTTGCTTCCTGGTATCAGCTATGGTGGCTGAGGCCCTGCCCCTTCTGGTCACATGGGTATGACATCAGCACAGGTCCTTTAGTCACAAAGTAAATCGATTCTTTAATAGAATTAGGATAAATAACACGGGAGGGGATAACTATGAATATCCACCCCAGCTATCAGCTGCTGCAGCTGCTGTCATTTAAAAAGCTGCTGATTTTACAAACTTTACTTGCTTGTGTTTTCAAGATCTATACATTCTAGCTGACAACTAAACGTATGTAGAAAATCAGCCTGATAGTGCCAGTATAGCACTGGGTTTAGGTTATATACGAAAATCCTGAAGATTGGTCCACGTAAAGATATTTTTAGTTATGTTCGTTGTGTTCGGATTTTAATGTTTTCCTAAATGATGAAGTCCACTGATGTATCATGGCTGAGTTTACATGTAAATTTAGGAACTTGTAGTTCATGCCATGCCTCTTTATTAATAGTATTACTTTTAGGGTATATTGTGGAGAATACCGCCATAATACACCATGTGACGGGGCATGATTTCAGAGTCCTTGAAAAACAACTTGATGTGATACTGTTCTTTGAAAGTTTTACATGAATTTGTGTTAAACTGACATTATTTTAGCCCAAAAATTATCCGGGATTTGCTATCTAAGCCTTTACAACGCCTTCATAAAGTGCCTTTCTGTAGGTCTATTACATAGATTGTCCATATGTGCAGTTTTGCCTGGTATTGCAGCTTAACACCACTGATGTAAATGGGGCAGCACTGTAATACGAAGCATAGCCAAACTTACAGATAGCCCCTGTGCAGGGATAAACAATAAAGGAATAAGGCTATGTGCACACAGTGCGTTTTTCTCGGCGTTTTTCGGGTGCGTTTTTGGCCTCAAAACTGCATGACTTTGCTTCCCCAGCAAAGTCTATGAGTTTTCATTTTTGCTGTCCCCACACAGCGTTTTTTTTCAGCTGCGTTTTTGTGGTGACCACAAAAGCGCAGCATGTCAATTATTCCAGCGTTTTTCACCGCGATTTTCATCCATTGAGTGCAATGGGATGTTGAAAGATGCAATGAAAAACGCAAATAGCTGCGTTTTGGTGCGTTTCTAAGACCAAAAACGCAGCTATAAACGCAGGAGGTGGGTAGTAAAGTGACGTGTACAGGAAGAGGATTCCTTCTGTCAGTAAACACAGAAGCGTGAATCCTCCCGGTACAGTCAACGCCGCTTCCATCTCCCGTCCTCTGCAGGTATGCTGCCGTCTGGGCGGGAGGTGGAAGCGGCTGCGAAAACAAAAGTTAACAGTAGAAAAAAAGAAAAAAAATTATACTCACCTGTCTGCAGACTCCCGGTGCCATGCCCGCTCCCATCTCCTCTCACGGTATCGCCACCCCCGCTCCGGCTGTGTGCAGACGGCCGGGAAACCTCCGATGGATGCAGGACCTGGCGATGGATCACCTGATGCAGTCACCTGACGCATCAGCTGATCGTAAGTATCGCGGTGACGCGGGCGCCCGGCCGGTATCAGCGGATGCATCAGGAGACTTCATCCCTGATTACCGGCAGCTGCTGCAGCGATCGGACAGGATCAGACTCCCGCCCCATCGCTGCAGGAGCTGCCGGTAATCAGCACATAAGTGAGTATTATTTATTTTTATTTTTTTTTTTGCACTGATGCTTCAGCTGATTTTATAATCGGCTTTTATACAATCAGCTGATGTGTGATGGGATTCAGTCACTTGAACCTGACACATCATCTGATCACTTTGCCTTCCAGCAAACCGATCAGATGATATTGGATCCGGATTGGACGGCGCGGGACCCTGACCCAGGATTACTGCGGAGGGGGGGTTCTTTATTTCAATAAAGATGGAGTCACTAATTGTGTTGTGTTTTATTTCTAATAAAAATATTTTTCTGTGTGTTGTGTTTTTTTTTTATCTTTACTAGAAATTCATGGTGGCCATGTCTAATATTGGCGTGACACCATGAATTTCGGGCTTAGGGCCAGCTATACAGCTAGCCCTAACCCCATTATTACCCAGCGAGCCACCCGGCTTCAGGGCAGCTGGAAGAGTTGGATACAGCGCCAGAAGATGGCGCTTCTATGAAAGCGCCATTTTCTGGGGTGGCTGCGGGCTGCAATTCACAGCGGGGGTGCCCAGAAAGCATGGGCACCCTGCACTGTGGATTCCAATCCCCAGCTGCCTAGTTGTACCCGGCTGGACTTAAAAATTGGGCGAAGCTCACGTCATTTTTTTTTTTAAATTATTTCATGAAATTCATGAAATAATTTAAAAAAAAAGGGCTTCCCTATATTTTTAGTTCCCAGACGGGTACAAATAGGCAGCTGGGGGTTGGGGGCAGCCCGCACCTGCCTGCTGTACCCGGCTAGCATACAAAAATATGGCAAAGCCCACGTCATTTTTTTTGTTTGGGGGGGCAAAGAAATCCTGCATACAGTCCTGGAAGGAGGATGCTGAGCCTTGTAGTTCGACAGCTGCTGTCTGCTCTCCTGCATACACTATTGGATGGAGGATGCTGAGCCTTGTAGGTCTGCTCCCCCTGACTCTCCCTCAAGCATACAGTCCTGGATGGAGCATGCTGAGCCTTGTAGTTCTGCAGCTGCTGTCTGCTCTCCTGCATACACTATTGGATGGAGTATGCTGAGCCTTGTAGTTCTGCAGCTGTCTGCTCTTCTGCATACACTAGTGGAGAATGAAGAACACATTGAAGAAGGAAATGACATCAGACCTTTTTTTTTTTGTTCACTGATAAAAAACGCATAAGGACGCAGTGAGCAAAAACGCAGCAAAACGCAGCAAAAAAACGCACCAAATCGCGGCAAAACGCGTCGTTTTTTGCCACGTTTTTTCGACGCAGGTGCGTTTTTGTGCGTTTTTAGCGGCCAAAAACGCAGCGTCAAAAAAACGCACTGTGTGCACATAGCCTAAAGGGTCCATAGCACTCCAGTGAGCATCACTGCCCCTTCGTAGTGATGATCGGCAGACAGGGCTATGGAGTCGGAGTCGGTATATAATGCACTACGACAACTAAAATATATAATAAATTGGGGACAGTAGTACAATGCAGAATGTGCTGAATATTTTTTCATAGGAATTTGGGAAAGTTATGAAATGTCCTATAAATGGCTGTTCTATTCCTGATCTAAGGCTGCATTCACACACAGCGTTTTTGCTGCGTTTTTTTGAGGATACGTTTGTCAGCTGCAAAAGCAGATCAGCTTTTTAAAAAACTGCATCACCTGAAAGGTTTCTGAGCTCATAGATAATGCTTTCAATAGCAAAAGCAGATTAGAAAAACGCCACAAACTGACATGCTCATTCTTTGTGAGGATCCTCACAAAACCATGTGTCTGAATGTCCTATCTTGAAACCCATTGCCTTTGCTGGATGCCAGAGACACTGCATTTCACTGAATTATTTTGCCATCAATGTTCGATATGTTTGTGACAAGAAAGAAATTGTTAGCAAGTCACTGGCAGTAAAAGATACTAAAGCTCATCACACCAGCCAGTTTCTCCAGGCCTTAGTGGAAAAAGTTCTACAAGACTACAAACTCAAAAAAGAACAGGTTCTTGCTATTGTAAAGGACAATGCTTCAAACTTGATAAGTACAATTACACTGATGAATGAGAGTAATAAACAACAGCTAGAAGAAAATGTCGGATTTAGTATGTGTGAGATGGAAGGCCACAGTGCTGTTCATGTAACTGAGGAACAAACAGATATTACAACAGAAGAACAGCAAAATGATACTTTAGGATTAGATGATCTTGTTGAAGCTGGTTCAAAACACTTTCATATTCATCACATGCGCTGTGTTGTGCACACGCTGCAGCTGGCAATAAGAGAGACAGTCTGCAAGAGGGACCTCGGTTTCACGCATCCGGCTTTTTGCCGGTTTGGTGGATGCGGCGCACTCCAGTACAGTGTATACAGTACAGTGACAGCGCGACAAACGCCGGACACATGCTGTCATGTGACCGGAGCATGTGACACGGAAGTTGCAGCGCTGCCACTGTACTGTATCGTACTGTACTGGCGTGCGCCGCATCCGCCAAACCGGTGAGAAACCGGATGTGTGAAACTGGGCGGACATGCTGGAAATCTAATTGGAAAAGTGAGGAAGTTGGTTATTGCCGCCAGAACCCCTAAAATTGATTCCATCTTGAAGAGACGTGCTGGGAAAGGGGCAATTGTTGATCAAGCCACTCGGTGAGGCAGCACTTATTTAATGACAGAGCTTGAACTAAAATAGTTTCTTATAGATATGGTGAACCCTCAAGTAACATTAAATGAAGGTCAATGGACACAGGTGGCTGAATTGAAGGAATTGCTTAATCACCCATTTACCGTGACTAAAAAATGACAAGCTGAGGATTTAACTCCTGGCATTTTCATAAGGGAGTGGAAGAACTTTCTATTTTGCCTGTCCCGAAGAAGACGTTTAATCACAGATGGAATTTCTGCTTCAATGCAACGGAGAGAGACACAGCTATTGGAAAATAAAATTCTTCTGGCAGCTGTTTATTTGGACCCAAGTCATCGTATACTGCTTGATGATCAACAGCTTACTAAAGGAAAAGAAGCTTTGAGTGAGGTAGCAGTTAGGATGAGCGGCTACAGGACTGCCAGGCGCAAGAGGACTTGGGGCCTGACAGTGCTACTGCTGCCATATCTTCAGCCTCATCGGATGAGGAGTTTAACTTTGACAAGTATTTGGATGACATGGAGCAGGCAAAGCGTTGCCGCAAGGAAAAAGATTTTACTCCGTCTCCTATAGCAGCAGATTGACCAGATTTCAGTAAAATTTTTCACTTGCTCTCAAAGAAATAGAAAAATTCAACTGTTCATCAAAACTAACTGTGCATGAGGCAATTCCTTTTGTACCCGGAAATTGTTAGAGATGTTGCCCATGTGGCTACGGCTTTGCCTCCAACCCAAGTTACTGTAGAGAGGCTGCTCTCTAGCCTTAAAATTATTAGGTCAGATTTGAGGTCATCTGCGAAGAAGGATCTGATGGAAGCAATTCTATTTCTTACAACAAATTCATAGACTGCACAAGTGTTATTTAGTATGTTTTTGGTGAAAACTGTTTTTTTGTCACTTACATAGTGTATTACATAGCGTTATATATAACACTATGTAAGTGGCAAAAAACTGTTTTCATCAAAAACATACTAAATAATAACATTTAGTATAATGCTTATATTTAAGTGAAAAATGTATTGTAGTACAATGTGAGCATCAGACATTTAATAATTTTTATGATACACAATAATCAAGATATTTAGATAGAATATAAAATATATTTATTGGATACAACTTTAGAACACGAAAAAACTAAAATTGTAAATATGTAATGCACCATGTAATATACAGTAGCATATCTATATATATATATATATATATATATATATATAGATATATATATCTATATCTATATCTATATATATATATATATATATATATATATATATATATATATATATATATATATATATATATTACATATTTACAATTTTAGTTTTTTGTGTTCTAAAGTTGTATTCCAATAAATATATTTTATATTCTATTTATTGGAATACAACTTTAGAACACAAAAAAATAAAATTGTAAATATGTAATACAATATGTAATGTATATATATATATATATATATATATATATATATATATATATATATATACGATATATATGTAATCTACTGTATATTACATGGTGTATTGCATATTTACAATTTATTACAGGTTTTTGTGTTCTAAAGTTGTATTCCAATAAATATATTTTATGTTCTATCCAAATATCTTGATTATTGTATCATAAAAATGATTAAATGTCTGATGTTCACATACACATGTTCATGTACTACAATACATTTTTCAATTAACTATAAGCAATACATGTAGGAGTCGGTGCAGGTGCAAGGGAAATTGAGTCGGAGCTGGAGTCGAAGGTTTGGCTTACCGACTCCACAGCCCTGTCGGCAGGGTCAGTTTCCTTCAATTAAATATTTTCAAAGATAAAATACCAATATTTTACTAAAAATCCCTGAACCCTTTTTCTTAAAGTAGACACCTTCCAAGTCGTAAAAATGACACATAATGGGCATCATGCAAACTACACTCCAGATGCCTTTAAACATCTAAGTGCCAGAGTCAACAAATGGCCTAATTAGGATTAGATGGTAACTCTCACAGTGCCCTTAAATGTGACAAGAGAACCGAGCTTGAAAGAACACTCCTCCATCCCTCATCTGCAGTAAGTGTAAGGTTGAGGCCTTTTTTTCTGTCTTAATTCAGCTTCTGTTAGGCATAAAAAAAAAATGCACGTGTGGCACGTTCCGTTTTTACAAATCGTGTGGCCTTCCATGTCTGTATGTGTCATCCATGTGACACGTACCAGAAAATAATTAAGAATGTGCAAAGATAGCTAGATAAATAGCTTATAGGCCTTTTCATTTAGCCTGTTAAATAAATAAAAAACGATGTGGGGTCCCCCTCATTTTTGATAACCAGCAAAAGAAAAGCAGACAGCTGGGGGCTGATAGTATCAGGCTGGGAAGATCCATGGTTATTGGGACCTTCCCAGCCTAAAAATACCAGCCCGCAACCACCCCAGAAGTGGAGCATCACCTAACATACTTCAGTTCTGGCTCTTTGCCTTAGCTCTTCCCGATTGTCCTGGTGCAGTGGCAATCAGGGTAATGGTAGATGGGGTAGATATCAGCTGTGTAATATCCAAAAACACAGCTAGCATCAAGCCATGGTGTTAGTAATGGAGAGGCGTATATCAGATATCCACATTACTAAGCCAGTAATCACAAAAAGGAGACACACACACACAAATAAATAATTTATCGAAATAAACACTCCCCGACACTTTCTCTCGTCCTCACTTTATTAAATAAAAAAAACAAACTACATAGGTTAACCATAGATCAGGGATTCATCGTAGTCCGCAAATGTAAACCTGCAAAAAACAGAAATATAAACATAAAAGAAGATACTTAAGGCCCCGTTAAATGCAACGACATCGCTAACGAGATATCGCTGGGGTTACGGAATTCGTAACGCACATCCGACATCGCTGTGCGTGACACCTACGTTCGACCACTAACGATCCAAAAAGCGGCACAAATCGTTGATTGTTGACACGTCATTCCTTTCCCAAATATTGTTGCTCGTTCTGGACGCAGGTTGTTCGTCGTTCCTGAGGCAGCACACATCCCTACATGTGACACCCCAGGTACAACGAACAACAGCTTATCTGAGTCCTCCGGCAACGAGGTGGGAGTGACGTTTATGCGGCTGCTCTCCGCCCCTCCGCTTCTATTGGTGGCCCGCTGTGTGATGTCGCTGTGAGGCTGCACGAACCGCCCCCTTAAACAAGAGTTTGTTCAGCGGCCACAGCGACGTTGTTAGGAAGGTATGTGCGTGTGACGCGTACTAGCGATATTGTTCGCCACGGGCAGCGATTTGTCCGTGACGCACGCACGACGTGGGCAAGTGCTATCGCTAGCGATGTCGCAGCATGTAAAGCCCGCTTTACTCTCATTCACCCCTTTATTAATAAATAAATTAAATAAAAACTCCCGCTCACGTGCGACGAAGCCCAAAGATACCATCGAACAACGTGTATGGAGCATCAATCTGACACTCCATAGTCTTACAAGCAATTCTGGGTCTTGCTGCACCTCACTAGACCCAGTAACATCAGTAACGTTAGATCTCTTCAGAGTCACTGGGTCACGCTGTGCTGTTCATGACTCTCTGAAAACACGGGAATGTAAGCAAAACCATAGATTTTAATGGCTGTATGTATGTACATGTCTTCGGTTTGTATAAAAATGGATGCCATACGTACCGGAAACATTCACATGTGGAGAGGGCCTTCCATAGACACTGAGACCCAGAAAATTACATTTTTGACTCTGATCCAAGACTTTAAAAAAAGTGCTCCTCCTCTAGTAATGCCAGCAGGGATTTGGTATCATTTCAAGGGTTTTTTTCCCAAGAACAAAATTAATTTTAATGTTGATTTTTATCATTAGATCTTAGAATACTTATAAGTTCTACAATTGGATCTGTTTAAAAAAAATGTTCCTGTGCTAAGATAATCTTATATATGTGCCCTGCTATGTGCTGTGTAATGGCCGTGTCTAACCGTACAGGAGGACATGGTCTGATCATACCATATCTCCTGGGCCAGGGAGAAAGTAAAAAAAAAAGAGAGTATACAGACATTACAGCATTGGATTCTTTTTATGAGTTAAAACATTTCCGTGACTTTTTTTTTTTTTAATATTTTACCTCACAAAAAGAATTAGCTGTACTGTCTGTATACCTTTTTATTTCGTCTTCGGCCCAGAAACATAATACAAAAGTGGTCTCCATCGAAATCTATTTTAACCAGATGTTAGAAATCAGTAGGGATCACTGAACCTTTCTTCAGCAGCCAATCACATTCATGTATCACTGTTCCTCCTAGGAGACTGTAACCCTGAATCATTTTGTGATAGTTATGATATTTTAATGTGTTTTTGTACTATGTAGACATCATTTTAGTGTAAATAGGACCTTATGTTGAAGGAATGTGACATTTGAGGAATCTCCTAGAAGCATTTGCTAACAAACTCTTTTCTCTTTAATAAAATTGAATGTATTTTTCTTTTAGATACTTTGGACTTTTTCCATTTACCTGGAATCTGTGGCAATTCTGCCCCAGCTCTTTATGATCAGTAAGACGGGAGAAGCCGAGTCTATCACCACACACTACCTCTTCTTTTTGGGCTTATATCGTATGCTTTACTTGGCTAACTGGATCTGGCGCTACCACACGGAGAAGTTCTATGACCAGATAGCCGTGGTGTCAGGAGTTGTGCAGACCATCTTCTACTTTGACTTTTTCTACCTCTACATCACTAAGGGTAAGAATTCCAACTTGGGGAGAAAAGTAACCCGTAAGGCCTCAGTCAGATGTCTGTTTTTCCACATACGTGTACCTGTGTTTTTCGTGGATAAAACATGCACGAATTATAGACCATGTTTGCAAGTCCTTTGAAGTTCCAGTTAGACAGCTTGTGAATTAAAAATGAATTTATTTATTCCATATTTAAAATCGTAGGAAGAGGAAGGAGAATCTCCAGCATCCAAAAGATGGACAAGTGAGCTCCCCATAACGTGGAGCTCCCCATCCTGAGAATTCCAGCTTTCAGCCGTGTGGCTTTACCCTGGCTGGTATCAAAATTGCGGGGGGACAGCACGTCTTTTTTTTTATTTGTTTATTTTACTGCACGATATAGACCCGCCCACCGGCGGCTGTGATTGGTTGCAGTGAGACAGCTGTCACTCAGCGTGGGGGCGTGTCTGACTGCAACCAATCATAGGCGCCGGTGGCCAGGGAATAAGAGATTGAATAATGAGCGGCCGGCATTTTCAAAAGAGGAAAAGCCGCCGGAGCTTGTAACAGCCGTGCAGCGCCGCACTGGTGATCGGGGATTGGTGAGTATGAGAGAGGAGGAGAGACCGACGGACGGACAAAGAGAGGGACAGACAGAGAAAGACCGACAGACAGAGCGACCAACTGACAGAGAAAGAGACCGACCGACCGACAGACAGTCGGAGATTGACCGACATCCACAGAGAGAGACTGAAGACCTGCGTTTTGCTTGTCAAAAAAAGCATGCGGAACGCAACAAAAAAGGAATCCAAGTGCATTTTGGTTGCGTTTTGACCCACATAATTGATTTCAATGGGTGGAGAATAATTGATTTCAATGGGTGGAGAACGCAGCTACAACGCACAAAAGAAGTGACATGCTGCTTTTTTTTTTCCGCAGCGATTTTTGGCATCTAAAACGTTGTGTTTAAAATCGCAGCGTGTGCTTTGAATTTTCGGACTTCTCATAGACTTTGCTGGGGAAGCAGAACGCATGCAATTTGGCACTGAAACGCTGCAGTTCAAAACGCAGCGTTAACTCGGGAAAAAATGCAACGTGCGCACATAGCCTAACTCAGGCCTGCTGCTGAGACTCACTGATGATAAAGATAAGAGGCTTAAGCTAATATTACAGGTAAACAAAAAAAGACAGATAACAGACACAGCTGAAGACTCTGTTTTAACATTTGCAGCATGCGGTCTTCAAGTCACATTTCAGAAATCTGCTGACAAACTCCCTTCAATGTGGTTGAGCTGATTTCTATATTTGTGTTTTCATAATCGTGGACCAACAAAAAAAAAAAATCACTACAAGCTATAAGCTTTACTGAAGGCATTCATACCATGAATGAGTAAGGCCGGCTTTGCACATTACGACATCGCATGCCGATGCTACGATGTCGAGTGCGATAGTCCCCGACCCCGTCGTACGTGCGATATCTTGTGATAGCTGCCGTAGTGAACATTATCGCTATGGCAACTTCAAATGCACTCACCTGTCCTGCGACGTCGCTCTGGCTGGCGAACCGCCTCCTTCCTAAGGGGGCGGGCCGGGCGGCGACACAGCGACGTCACACGGCAGCCGGCTAATAGCAACGGAGGGGCGGAGATGAGCAGGATGTAAACATCCCGCCCACCTCCTTCCTTCTCATAGCATCCGGGATGCAGGTAAGCTGATGTTCCTTTCTCCTGCGGCTTTACACACAGCGATGTGTGCTGCTGCAGGAACGAGGAACAACATCGTACCTGTCGCTGCACCGGCATTATGGAAATGTCGGAGACTACACCGATGATACGATTACGACGCTTTTGCGCTCGTTCATCGTATCAAAAAGGTTTTACACACTACGAGAGCCTAGAAGAGGATTTCTCAGACACTGAACTAGGCGATGCTATTAAAGCCCTTAAAGTTGGCAAAAGTCCTGGCCCCGACGGGTTTACTCCCCGGTTCTACAAAATATGTGGAGAAGCCTGTAGCTCTATAATGTTGAAAGCCTTTAACTCCATAACAAAAACATGCCAGTTCCCTAAACAGACACTTCAAGCCCGAATAACAGTAATCCCAAAACCTGGCAGGGATCTACTAACTTGCGCCAATTACAGACCTATCTCATTAATAAACGTGGATATTAAACTATACTCTAAAATGATAGCTTTGAGATTAGGCCCCTACATTCCCAAGCTGATACACAAAGACCAGGTAGGATTTGTTCCAGGGAGGGAGGCGCGTGATAATACAATCAGAACCCTGTCTTTGGTAGCCCAAGCCCGACAACGCCAGACTCCAATGTGCCTCTTGACAGTCGATGCCGAAAAAGCATTTGACAGAGTCCATTGGGGCTTTTTAGAAGCCACGCTGCAGGCAATTGGCGTCCGTTCGCGCTTACTACAATGGGTAAAGGCCCTATACCGTGAACCAACGGCACAAGTGGGCGTGAACGGACGCCTGTCAACCCCATTCAATATTGGAAATGGCACCAGACAGGGATGCCCTCTATCACCATACCTATACATTTTGGTAATGGAATCCCTGGCAAACGCGCTTAGGAAAAACCCCTCGATAAAGGGGTTACAGATCGGACCAACGTCTCATAAACTGGCACTGTTTGCAGATGACCTCCTGATATATGTGACACAACCAAGGATTAGCTTACCTGCCATACTACAGGAGTTTGAGACTTTTGGTGGACTCTCCAACTTTAAAGTAAACCTACAAAAAACAGAGATCCTAAACGTATCGCTACCGTCGGTGGAAGAGGATGCCCTCAAACCAGTTTTTCCCTTTAAGTGGAACAGCAATTGCATAATATATTTGGGGATCAGGATACCTTCTAAACACCAAGACCTATATGAACATAATTTTCCAGACCTTTTAAAAAACATACAAAAAGACCTCACGGCTTGGCATAACCTCCCCATCTCATGGTTTGGCAGAGTCAATACAATTAAAATGGATGTCCTACCCAAAATACTATACATGTTCCAAACAATCCCATTGAATCTAGGAGAAAACTTCATCTTCAAGTTAAAAAAGATGATCAGCAATTTTGTATGGCGAGGTACCAGACCCCGACTGAAATACTCCATGTTGAACAGGTCTCGCTGGGGCAGAGGGGTGGGGCTACCTGATTTTAAAGCGTACCATGCGGCGTCGGTGGGCAATTGCATACTGGATCTCCTCCATAACAGGGACAGAAAATTGTGGATAGAGATTGAATGTGATCTACACGCAACCATGACGCAGGGAATCTTCTGGTTATCATCTAGAATCAACTTGGAGACCCTGGGAATTTCCCCAATTCTCTTGTCTCTGGCTACTGCATGGAGGAGGGCCAATAGGCGATATAGGCTGACAGGGGAACCGGGCCCTATGACGTCACTGGTGGGCAACCCTGCATTCCAATGCTGGCTTCATGAAATCCGTCCCAGCTTGATTTCAATGCCAACGGGAGGGATCCCACGTGTTAAAGATGTCATTACTCAACAGGGTTGCAGACCACTGATGTCCTTGCTAGATGACCGGCCAAGAGAGCCAAGTCATTGGTTCAATACTTACAACTACGTAGCTTTGTAGACTCTCTATCTCCGAGATCTGAGATGCATAAGGACTTAACTCCATTTGACAGATTTTGTTTCCTTCGAGAAACACCTCCCCACACAGTCTCAATAATCTACAACATAACAGTGTCTGGAGGGACGGGGGGGACCTGCCCGAGTATGTAGGGCAATGGCAGTCAGAACTGAGAGACTTTTTCCAAAGAACAGTGGTATAAGTCATTTAACCTAACACACAAATCCACCATCTCATGTAGAATGCAGGAACTCAACTATAAAATCCTCGCACGGTGGTACAGGACACCCGCCAGGCTCCACAGAATGTTTCCAGAGGTCTCAGACACTTGCTGGAGGTGTCAGTCCTCTGTGGGCACAATGCTACATGTTTGCTGGTCTTGTCCAGGGATCCAGGGATTATGGGAAGACGTCTTTGCTCTCTATAATCATTTACATCAAGTGGGAGTGACACCCTCGCCGGAGGTGGCACTCTTCTCAATGTACGGGGGGGCAATCTCTAAGGTGAGGAGAGGTCTGCTCTCATACTTCATGATCTCAATGAGACAGATCATACCGAAACATTGGAGGTCCACCTATACATTGAGAAGAGCAGACTGGGTGGGGGCTATGGATGCCCTGAGACGTTTGGAAGAGATAAGAGCATTTGATGAAGGGAGAGACTCACTATGCTTTTCCACCTGGTATCCGTGGCTTCAATTCAGAGAAACACAACAATCCCAATCCTGGTTACACACGGGCACGCTGCCACACTGATGTTTGGCGGGGCGAAGTGGCCCTCCTGATGGGAGGGTGGTGTGGTGCGACGTCACAGAACCCTACAGAATCTCCCCTTCTCTCTTTCTCGTGTTTTCCTTCTTTCTCTTCTCTTTCTCCCTCTTCTTCTCCTTTCATCCCTTGCTTTTCTTTCTTTCCCCTCTTTTCCTTCTCTTGCTTATCTAATTAGTGTACATAGGTTTACTTGTTGAAATATATGGCAAGATTATTCAGAATGATATTGGCATCTACATATTAAATAGAACAAAAGATAAACGATTGATATATACTTGGGATAAGATGTCATTAAGGATGTTATGAAGAATTTTTCTTGTAAGACCTACGATAAAGTTCACTGTAGTATATGCTGTATAAGATTTAAATGCCCAGACCAAACTGCTACTTTTCCATATTCTGTAAAACCGGGCACTACAAAATTATATATATTCATGCTTTGTTATATAATTTTTCTTGAAAACAATAAAGAAATATTAAACGAAAAAGGTTTTACACACTACGACATCGCAAGTGACGCCGGATGTGCGTCACTTTCGATTTGACCCCACCGACATCGCACCTGCGATGTCGTAGTGTGCAAAGCCGGCCTAAGGTTTAATGCCGCAGTGCGTAGGATTTCACTTATCTACACTTTTCTTATCTATTGTCACACTTTTATTTTGTACCATGATTTTAAAAATGGAATAATGGAATTGATTTTGAATCCATGGGCTGTCCAGCTGGATCTTACTGCATGTTACCTGCATGTTTGCCTCCTGTGTTGCTCTGACTCTTCCTTGCTGGGAATCACCTGTGGTCTGTTCATGTACCTGGGGTAAGGTGACTTAGAGGTTCCTTAAATTATAGTCTATGGGTCTGTTTACGTCTTTTTTTTGCAAACTATTTTTGATCTGAGTTGCAGACCAAAATCACCCATACAAGTCTAAAAAAATTGGCAAAAATTGACAAACTAATAAAAATCTGATTGAACGTATTGGACATTTTTTTTTCACATACAAAAAATAAACGGGGTGTCTAAATGAGGCTCAAAAAATACATAATATGCTGAAATGTGTAAGGATGAATCATTTTTCTTCTATCTAAACAGTTCTCCGCGGGAAGAAGCTCAGTCTCCCTATGCCAGTTTAATGCCAGGACTCATCAGTAATGACACGTTACAAGCCGTGGACCAAGTGAAGAAAAGGTTGCATCCGAATTTACTCTATGCCCATTAACTCGATCCAGAATTGGGTGATGAGCGGCGCTTCTGAGACGGCCAACCAAGAGTGTATTAGAATTTATCTTGGGGGAATGGAGAGAGTTGAGTTCTTAAAGAAAGAGGACAGTCTACATAATATTTGGTGGTACTGACAATCGATCACAGTAAATCTGGTCTGGGTAAGGGGGTGGTCTTCTTTGTTTTATATTTTGGTCTCTTTCCTGATAAGACAATATATTTGGGATATAAACTTGTAAATATCTTTGTACAAATAAAAGAAGCAATGATGCTCTGTAGATAATCTGGGTCACATGCTTTTTACGACTAAGCTTTTTGCCACCTTGAGAAATGTGTCGGTTTTTTTTAGAGCTCACGTGCAATTAGTTTTTATGGCTCTATTACATGATCAGGATATTGAAAATCAGCAGTCATGTAGTCTCTGGCCATAGAAGGTCACAGCGTTTGGCTGCACACAATACTCCCTGACTTTCCATTGTTCCTGCTGTTAGTATTCATTGTACTAGGTAACTTTCCTGCTGGGTTTTCATCTCTTCCCCTTTAGGACCCAGCGGCGCTCTTCTTCCACCCAGCTGCTTATTATCAGTATTTCCCATGGTCTTAAATACTCCCATCTTCCCTGGACTTGTGCTGGTTATATTATTCAGTTTTTTCAAACTCTGGTTGCAAGCAGGTGGCTTGTACTCATCTGTGGTATCACATTGCTGAATTTCTACCTGAATCACCTGTAGATAAGTAGTTCATGAACTTTTTCCCAGTATGTCCTCCTTGTGTCTTCGTTAGTGTTTAGTGGGGTTGACAAAGACCTCATCCCACCCGTTCCCTATTTAGAGTCAAGCATTTGGAATACCTAAGGTCAGATATCCATCTCAGCACATAGGTAATGAACCTATCTAGGGTGGTGAGGGACCCCAGGGGACAGCAGTAGGTTTGGTCAGGGGTCACCATATCCCCCTTCCCTAGACAAAGGGTTCCGTTTCACTTTCGCGGTTCGTTTGGTACTCCCCCGTATCTAGCGTGACAATAGCCTGATGCTAGGCAGGGTACAGTCAGTGACTTAAGGCCACTTTACACGCAACGACATCGCTAACGAGATGTCGTTGGGGGTCACGGAATTCGTGACGCACATCCGGCCTCATTAGCGACGTCGTTGCGTGTGAAATGCACGAACGAACGACCGTTAACGATCAAAATTACTTACCTAATCGTTGATCGTTGACGCGTCGTTCCTTTCCCGATTATCGTTGCTGTAGCAGGACGCGGGTTGTTCGTCGTTCCTGTGGTAGCACACATCGCTACGTGTGACACCGCAGGAACTAGGAACATCACCTTACCTGCGGACGTCCGCAATGAGGAAGTAAGGAGGTGGGCGGGATGTTCGTCCCCTCTGCTTCTATTGGGCGGCTGCTTAGTGACGTCGCTGTGACGCCGCACGAACAGCCCCCTTAGAAAGGAGGCGGTTCGCCGGCCACAGCGACATCTCTAGGCAGGTAAGTATGTGTGACAGGTGTAAGCGATGTTGTGCGCCACGAGCAGCGATTTGCCCGTGACAGCACTTTGCTTGGATACCCGATATTTATCTTGGTTACCAGCTTACCGCAGGCTGCCAGCGATGGCTCCCTTCACACTGTAGCTGTAAAAAGCCCTGCTTTTGGTGATCGAGCCGTTCTCGAACGTAACTCGAACTGTCGAGCTTTTAGCAAAAAGCTCGAGTTCGATCTCGAGCACCCCCCAAAATCACTCGAATATGAAATTGGCGAACCTCGCTCATCTCTAGTGTATACCCTAATAACTTTTCTAAAGTGTCAACATAATCTGTAGATAATAACGAATACTGAAGAATTTCATATGACCGATTAGTTTTATATCTGAATAGTACACTGTGTGCAGAATTATTAGGCAAATGAGTATTTTGATGACATGATACTTTTTATACATGTTGTGCTATTCCAAACTGTATAGGCTTGAGAGCCAACTACCAATTAAGTAAATCAGGTGATGTGCATCTCTGTAATGAGGAGGGGTGTGGTGTAATGACATCAACACCCTATATAAGGTGTGCTTAATTATTAGGCAACTTCCTTTCCTTTGGCAAAATGGGTCAGAAGAGAAATTTGAAGGGCTCTGAAAAGTCCAAAATTGTGAGATGTCTCGCAGAGGGATGCAGCAGTCTTGAAATTGCTAAACTTTTGAAACATGATCACCAAACAATCAAGCGTTTCATCGCAAATAGGTCGCAAGAAGTGTGTTGGGCAAAAAAGGCGCAAAATAACTGCCCATGAATTGAGGAAAATCAAGCATGAAGCTGCCAAGATGCCATTTGCCACCAGTTTCGCCATATTTCAGAGCTGCAACGTTACTGGAGTATCAAAAAGCACAAGGTGTGCCATACTCAGGGACATGGCCAAGGTAAGGAAGGCTGAAAAACCACCACCTTTGAACAAGAAACATAAGATAAAACGTCAAGACTGGGCCAAGAAATATCTTAAGACTGATTTTTCAAAGGTTTTATGGACTGATGAAATGAGAGTGACTCTTGATGGGCCAGATGGATGGGCCAGAGGCTGGATCAGTAAAGGGCAGAGAGCTCCACTCCGACTCAGACGCCAGGAAGGTGGAGGTGGGGTACTGGTGTGGGCTGGTATCATCAAAGATGAACTTGTGGGACCTTTTCGGGTTGAGGATGGAATGAAGCTCAACTCCCAGACCTACTGCCAGTTTCTGGAAGACAACTTCTTCAAGCAGTGGTACAGGAAGAAGCTCCATCACATGCATCCAACTACTCCACGGCGTGACTGGCCAGTAAAGGTCTAAAAGATGAAAAAATAATGAAATGGCCCACTTGTTCACCTGATCTGAACCCCATAGAGAACCTGTGGTCCGTCATAAAATGTGAGATCTACAGGGAGGGAAAACAGTACACCTCTCGGAGCAGTGTCTGGAGGCTGTGGTGGCTGCTGCACACAATGTTGATCGTAAACAGGTCAAGCAACTGACAGAATCTATGGATGGTAGGCTGTTGCCTGTCATCATAAAGAAAAAAATCCTTTTTTCTTAAAGGGACTTTGTCAGAATGACTGTTCAAATCAAGCACAGGCGCTTGGTGCATCATGGTGGGGCTAATCATTTAAATGCATCTTCCCACCTGCTGTTTTCCCTCCTAAAACCACCTCTTTCTTTGATCGGCAGCTGTGGCTTCATAAAGCCAGAGAAGGGCAGAGATAGAGGGAAAACCAGCAGGTGGGAAGGTGCACTTAAATGTTTGGCCACTGTTTGAACAGTCATTCTGAGCTGATAGCGTCTCTTTAAAGATCAAGTTTAAAATGATGTGTTTCGGAGCCATCCTTTTTCAAACGAGAAAGTACAGCCTTGTCATTTGAAAAAGGAGTGAATGGCTCTGAAATGCATCATGTATTACGCTCATCTTTAAGAATAAAGGCTTTGTCTTCTGTTGGATGCTGGGATATTTCTACATTGTACCCTTGATCGGTAGTAATGGGCAGTCCAGCTCTTTTTTTTTTATACAGCTCTCTTGGTTTTGTTCGCCAAAAAGAGATGGATCTTTTGGATACTCAATGGATCCCTATTAAATAGGTGAACACATTTAAGATGACAGTAACTCGGCTGAAACCCTGCCCACCCATGACCAAAACCGGGGTTTGCTCAGGTGCGCGGGATTTTGTTTGCCGAACACCAAATTTTTATGCCCAGTGGCAGCCATTAAGAAAATGTAGTGGCTGTCACTGGAGTACCGACTCTCATCAAATTCATAGCAGGGACCCTGCTCTTTGTCTCAGATCGGTCATGACAGACATCATTATTGATCGAATGTGCCTAATTGGATCACTGTATCTGTTGCTTTCCTTGGGTAGTGCCACAGCCACTGTACACCACTGGATATGGACTTCTGGCAGCAAATGAAGCCTTGATTAGCGTTGTGCCTATCCTAGCACAACTAAGCAAGGTGAGCCTTTGAGACGATTACATTGCTTATAAATGTCATGCTAGGTACAGGGAAGTACCCAGCATACGGCGAAAGGGTGACCCCCTGACCAAACCTACCACTGGGCCCTGGGTTTCCTCACCACCCGAGATAGGTGCGGAACCTATGCGCTGAGAAGGATACCTGTGACCCTAGGCTGACTGTCTGTATCTAGGCCCTAGGTAGGGAATGGATGGGATTAGCTCTTCGTCAACCCCACTGAGAGCTAAAGAACACACAAGAATAACAAACAAGGGAAGTAAACAACAACAACTTATCTCCAGATGCCTCAGGAAGAGGAACTGCAAGCAACAACCATGTTACACCAGAAGAATGCGAGCTTGCACTGGAGACTTGTTAAGGGTAAAGAATTAAGAAATTATATATATTTTATATATATATATATATATTTTATATATATATATATATATATATATATATATATATATATATATATATATATATATATATATATATATATATATATATATATATATATATATATATTACACACACATACACTGTATAGACACCAAGAGCCAAGAGAAGTGCTGATGAAAAGCAGCTGAAAGGGTGAAGAACTGTGCAGGGTACTAAAGGGAAAGGGATAAAAACAAAGCAACAGCGATACATAGGATACCAAATACATTATGAAGGAATGATAGAGTCAGAGAGCAGTTTGCACAGCCAAACTCTGTGACCTTCTATTAGAGTATACTTACCCTCTAAGGGCCTGTATCTATCTGGTTAATGTTTTCCCAATATTGCCTGATATGCTGAACCAAGTGAAAATGAAATCTTTGAATATTTACACATTACTGTATAATGGGCCTCTAAGCTACATACATTACTAACTAGTAATATGTGTAACACCGTACAATTTAGAGATCTGCTATTAATTTTCCTACAACATATTGCAACTCTACATGGAACAATGTAACCAGTCATATGGTAAACTACTGCATCCTACCACCATCCATATGGCTTAAATATGCACTAGAACATTTATACTGTATCCATTGTCCATTGTAACCATTAGGTCTACTCAGAATGGGATATAGTGATAATTACTGGCGTTCCAGAGAGGCCTGACATTTGTACTGGTCAATGTTTTTATCCTTTGTTGATCTCGAAGATCCTATCCAACATATAGTAGGTGTAGTAGTAATAATAATAATAATAATAATAATAATAATAATAAAAAAAAATAATAATAATAGCAAATACCTCCAATTAGAAATGTAGTATAGCTCTGATTAGCTATGTCACATACCTCATGTGCAAGGCATTGCAGCTTAGGTTTCCATAGTTACGACCACTAGCAACTAAGTGTCCCTATATGAGTGGTCAAAAAAACATGTATACTTAAGCTACTGTAATGCCCTGCACATGAAGCAAGAGACGTAAGTAATCAAGAGAAATATACTACATTTTATATTTCTAATTGGAGGTAATTGTTAATATTATTAGTAAACCTACTACACATTGCTGACAATGAATGGTAGGGGTTAAAATACACGCTGCCATGGCATGGTGATTATCCTGATGGAGTTTCCACTCAAATATATATACACACACTATATATATATTTTATATATATATATATATTACATATTTACAATTTTATTTTTTTGTGTTCTAAAGTTGTATTCCAATAAATAGAATATAAAATATATTTATTGGAATTCAACTTTAGAACACAAAAAACTAAAATTGTAAATATGTAAAATATATGTATATGATATATATATGTAATCTACTGTATACATACATACATAGGTATATACACATAAGAGAATGAACCCCTTGCGTCCTGGCCAGTTTTGGCCTTAATGGCAGACCTACAATTTGTTGTTTATTTTTCTATTGTCACGTTCCTGGAGCCATAATGTTACCTTTTATATTCATTTTTGCAGCAGTCATATTAGGGCCCATCTTTTTTTAGTATGAGCTGGCTTTGCTTAAATTATTAAGCTTTTATTACCGCTTTATGAGGAGCATTTTAATAAAAAAAAAAACAGTATTGCCAGGTTTTTTGTGTTTGAATTTTACACTATTTCTCTTGTACTAAAAAAAAAAAAAAAAAAAAAAAGGGGTTAGTTTATTCTGTGGGTTTGTACAAATACTGATGTATGAGCTCTACTTACCATATGATGAGCGGGCACTACCATGCTCGGTAGTTGTTAAGACCAGTTGGGTGCTCGGACGGACAAGACTCGAGCCCCCGTTTATAATGGAAGTCAAAGCGGGACTCAAGTGTTTCTCTGAGAAATCTGAAAAAAATGCTCGAGTTCCCCATTAACTTCCATTATACTCGGGTGCTCAAGTCACACCTGTCCTAGCATCCAACTGCTCTATTAGAGAATATGTCACCAGGTTTTTACTCCCTCATCTAAGATCAGCATGATGTAGAGACAGAGACCCTGATTCCAGCAATATGTTACTTACTGAGCGGTTTGCTGTCATTTTGATAAACTCCATGTTTTCTCTGCTGCTTCTCTAGCAGTTACACAGATTTCATGAATATGCTGGACTACCTGGCAGCAGGGCAAGTAGTCCTCTAATGATAATCTCCTGCTGATAAAATCACTGTTTAATCAAAACTACACTAAGCAGCCCAGTAAGTGACACATCACTGGAATCAGGGTCTCTGCCCCTACGTTATGCTGCTCTCAGATTAGGTGGCAAAAACCTGGTGACAGATTGCCTTTAACGAGTACTGAACACCTGAGCATGGTAGTGCCCTGCCCTCTCATAATGAACGGCGATACCAAATTTGTATACTTTTATACATCTTTTACTATTTTGTATAATTTTTTTTTTTTGCATAATTTACAAATGGAACATGTCATCTTTAACTTTTTGCCTTTTGGAGAACATTTCATCTTCAACTTGCTTAACTGTTCACAATAACAGTAATTTTGACCCGGGATGCCCAAACGTTTGCATCATGCCTCTGTATAGGGCTTAGATTGGCGCTATGTCCGGCCTCAGCA
Source organism: Anomaloglossus baeobatrachus (assembly GCF_048569485.1). Lineage (NCBI taxonomy): Eukaryota > Metazoa > Chordata > Amphibia > Anura > Aromobatidae > Anomaloglossus > Anomaloglossus baeobatrachus. Next base: position 80,322,297 of record NC_134360.1, read on the forward strand.
CTTGCAGCAGGAGTCTGTGCAAAGCAATTGGCTCTTCCATGCGGATGACATGGGTACAACTTCTGTGCCTGTGCAATCGCTGACAAACCTGCACGTCAGATTACAGTAAATCACCTGCAATCTTGATATAGTTACAAGTTACGTCATTTTTTGGGAAGGGGTTAAGCTTATCAGTAATGTCCCGAATATGTTCTGAAGGCAAAGTTTTTAGAATATTGTAAGTGATCTGAAATTATAAATGTTGGTTCAGGTCAATTAGCAGATGTATGTCTGTGTCTGCCTCTGTCCCCTAGCTTCTTGCTTCTTCTTCCCCCTTCTTAGACTTTTAAGAGCAGCACCGGTCATCTTTTCCAGCTGGAAATGAAAATATGTCTTCACTGAGGACATATTTCTGCAATAAATATTCTAGAAAGTTTCATATCTTTGCTTGTTCTGCTAATTTATAACAATGGTAACTCTATAACGGGATCCAAGGCCACAGTGCATACTTTATATTTTGGACTGGACAGGGCAGAATGTGAGAGTAACAGTGGCCTTAGAGAGCGGACAGACCCGGCCGAGAGTGGCAATGTCTATGTGTAAGGTATTGTATTATCGTGATGTCAGGCACTACGGCTCCAGCAACTGCCAGGAATATTCTGCACAGCTCCGGATTTGCTTCTCGTTATTGACAAATTTGGCTACGAATACAATATCTAGAGTTGAGCGAGTACCTAACTATTCATACTCGCTATACTCATAACGAGCACTGTCTACTACTCGCGTATTCATTCCGAATAGCATGTGCCATGAAAGTCAATGGGGAATACTCGCAATGTAATGAGAAACCCAAATTCGGCATTATTCGCTACTCGAATGAATAGTATGCCATTCGGGTTACTCGTTACCTTGTGAGTTTTCCCCATTGACTTGCATTACACGCTATTCGTAATGAAGACGAGAGTAGAAAACAGTACTCGTTATGAGTATAGCAAGTACATAGTTAGATACTCGCTCAACTTGAAGAATATCATAACTTAACTGCATGCGGACAGAATACATTTAGTTTTATTAGAAAATACTTCATATTATATAATATATATACATACACATACACATATATATATATATATATATATATATAACACTGCAGAAACATTATTGTGTATAAAGTTACAAAATGTTTAAAATATTACATCAATTTTCCTCTTGAACATCAGAAGAAGTGTCTTCTTTTTTTTTTACAAGGTTGGAAAATATTTTTCATCTTTTTCTTGAAAAAAAAAAAAAAAAAATATCAGTTTAGAAAGGTATCTATTGGGGACAAAAACCTTGAATTGCCAAGAAAATGTTGAATTCTTCAGCCTTGCAAGAACTTTACACTGAATATTTGCTTGCTGTTTCTCAAAAAGTCTCAGAAGTGTCAACCTCTAAGGAGGAAGAAAAAAAAGTTCCATTATTACTTGTTGTTCCATAATAGATGGCTACGTTCACACCACGTTTTTGACACATACCGTATTTTTCGGACCATAAGACGCACTTTTTTCTCCCTCAAATGTTGGGGGGAAGTGGGGGGTGCGTCTTATGGTCTGAATGTGGATGCGGGGAATGAGGGTCATCGGGAGCACAAGCAGGCTGCAGCAGCGCCTGCCGTGACCACGTGAGCCCGCTCATTAGATATGCACGCCCATCCTCCCGCCCATCATCTCTCAGCGCTGAAGTCAGCGCTGACAGGTGGGCGGGGTAATGGGCAGGAAGATGAGCGGGGGATGCGCGCATAATTAACAGCCGGCCGCATGATCATCCCTGGCAACTACAGCCTGGAGTGATCATGTGCGGCTGTATTCACTGCCCCGTGCATCATTATCAGCGCAGGGTGCAGTGAATCAGTGTACTCACCCGTCACCGTGTGTGGAGCAGTCACCGTTGTCTGCAGCATCGCGATGTCTTCCTGTCTGTGCCGGTCAGCTGATCTGTGTAGAGAGCGGTGAGCATAGCGATGACGTCATCGCTGTGCGCGCCGCTAGTGTCCACACAGATCAGCTGACCGGCACAGACAGGAAGACATCGCGATGCTGCAGACAACGGTGACGGCTCCCCACACGGTGACAGCTCCACTCAGCGGCGCTGCAGCTGAGACAGAGAGGAAGATGATCGGTGCTCCAGGGAGTGAGGAAAGGTGAGTATAAACGTTTATTTCTTTTTCTGTGCCACAGGATACAGGCCATATACCAGGATGGGGGTATTTTATGAGCAGGGTGGGTGGTATATTATCAGCAGGATGGGGGTATATAGCAGGATGGGGGTATATGAGCAGGATGGATGGGGGTATATGAGCAGGATGGATGGGGGTATATGAGCAGGATGGATGGGGGTATATGAGCAGGATCATATACAAGGCAGGAGGATAGTTACCAGAATAGGGTACCTTAGTAGAAAATTTGGGGACATTACCCCCATAACAGTGTCAGCAGCAGATCCTTGCCCCATAACAGTGTGTCATGACCACATTTTTTGGTTAAAATTTTATTTTCCTATTTTCCTCCTCTAAAACCAGGGTGCGTCTTATGGTCAGGTGCGTCTTATAGTCCGAAAAAGATGGTAGTTAAGGTACATTTTACTATTAACTGTAAAAAATAAATTTTAATATATATATCTCCCTCTCTCTCTATATATATATATATATATATATATATATATATATATCTATCCCCACAACACATACATAACAAACAATTTCTATTTTCTCATTAATGTACACTCTGCACCCAATCTTGCCAGGAAAAAAAAAATAATTATAGAAATTTACCAGAAATGTAGACATTTTTGCAAATTTATTAAACAAGAAAAACTGAAATATCACATGGTCATAAGTATTCAGACCCTTTGCTCAGTATTGAGTAGAAGCGCCCTTCCTTTTGAGCTAGTACAGCCATGAGTCTTTTTGGGAATGATGCAACAAGTTTTTCACCCCTGGATTTGGGGATCCTCTGCCATTCTACCTTGCAGATCCTCTGCAGTTCTGTCAGGTTGGATGGTGGACAGACATTTTCAGGTTTCTGATATTTCAGTTTTTCTTGTTTAATAATTTTGCAAACATTTCAACGAAGGGAATTTTGTTTACTTACCGTAAATTCCTTTTCTTCTAGCTCCAATTGGGAGACCCAGACAATTGGGTGTATAGCTACTGCCTCCGGAGGCCGCACAAAGTACTACACTTAAAAGTGTAAGGCCCCTCCCCTTCTGGCTATACACCCCCCCGTGGGATCACGGGTTCCTCAGTTTTAGTGCAAAAGCAAGAAGGAGGAAAGCCAATAACTGTTTCAAAAACAAATTCAATCCGATAAACAACATCGGAGAACTGAACTTATTAACATGAACAACATGTGCACCCGAAAAACAAAATCCCTAAGAAAAAACAGGGCGGGTGCTGGGTCTCACAATTGGAGCTAGAAGAAAAGGAATTTACGGTAAGTAAACAAAATTCCCTTCTTCTTTGTCGCTCCTAATTGGGAGACCCAGACAATTGGGACGTCCAAAAGCAGTCCCTGGGTGGGTAAAAGAATACCTCGTGATAGGGCTGTCAAGCAGACCTTTCCTACAGGTGGGCCACCGCCGCCTGAAGGACTTGTCTACCTAGGCCGGCATCCGCCGAAGCGAAGGTATGCACCTGATAATGTTTGGTAAAAGTGTGCAGGCTCGACCAGGTAGCCGCCTGGCACACCTGCTGAGCCGTAGCCTGATGCCGTAATGCCCAGGACGCACCCACGGCTCTGGTAGAATGGGCCTTCAGTCCAGATGGAATCGGAAGCCCAGCAGAACGGTAGGTGTGAAGAATTGGTTCCTTGATCCACCGCGCAAGGGTGGATTTGGAAGCTTGCGACCCTTTACGCTGACCAGCGACCAGGATAAAGAGTGCATCCGAGCGGCGCAGGGGCGCCGTGCGGGAAATGTAGATCCTGAGTGCTCTCACCAGGTCCAACAAATGCAAACCCTTTTCGAATTGGTGAACTGGATGCGGACACAAAGACGGTAAAGTGATATCCTGATTGAGATGAAAGGAAGATACCACCTTGGGAAGAAACTCTGGAATTGGACGCAGAACTACCTTGTCCTGGTGAAACACCAGGAAGGGAGATTTGCAAGATAACGCCGCCAGCTCGGACACTCTCCGAAGAGACGTGACCGCCACTAGAAAAGCCACTTTCTGTGAAAGCCGAGAAAAGGAAATCTCCTTCATAGGCTCGAAAGGCGGCTTCTGGAGAGCAATTAGAACCTTGTTCAGATCCCAGGGCTCCAACGGCCGCTTGTAAGGAGGGACGATATGACAGACTCCTTGCAGGAACGTGCGTACCTTAGGAAGTCACGCTAGGCGTTTCTGAAAAAATACGGATAGCGCGGAGACTTGACCTTTAAGGGAGCTAAGCGACAAACCTTTTTCCAACCCAGACTGCAGGAAGGAAAGAAAAATAGGCAATGCAAATGGCCAGGGAGAAACTCCCTGGGCAGAGCACCAAGATAGGAATATCTTCCACGTCCTGTGGTAGATCTTGGCGGAGGATGGTTTCCTAGCCTGTCTCATGGTGGCAACCACCTCATGAGATAAACCTGAGGCCCCTAGGATCCAGGACTCAATGGCCACACAGTCAGGTTCAGGGCCGCAGAATTCAGATGGAAAAACGGCCCTTGAGACAGCAAGTCTGGACGGTCTGGTAGCGCCCACGGTTGGCCTACCGTGAGGTGCCACAGATCCGGGTACCACGACCTCCTTGGCCAGTCTGGAGCGACGAGAATGGCGCGGCGGCAGTCGGACCTGATCTTTCGGAGCACTCTGGGCAACAGTGCCAGAGGTGGGAACACATAAGGTAGCCGGAACTGTGACCAATCTTGAACTAAGGCGTCTGCCGCCCAAGCTCGGTGATCGTGAGATCGTGCCATGAAAACCGGGACCTTGTTGTTGTGTCGTGACGCCATCAGGTCGACGTCCGGCATCCCCCAGCGGCGACAGATCTCCTGAAACACGTCCGGGTGAAGGGACCATTCCCCTGCGTCCATGCCCTGGCGACTGAGAAAATCTGCTTCCCAGTTTTCCACGCCTGGGATGTGAACTGCGGATATGGTGGATGCTGTGTCTTCCACCCACGACAGAATCCGCCTTACTTCCTGGAAGGCTTGCCGACTGCGTGTTCCCCCTTGGTGGTTGATGTACGCCACCGCCGTGGAATTGTCCGACTGAATTCGGATCTGCTTGCCTTCCAGCCACTGTTGGAAGGCTTGCAGGGCAAGATAGACTGCTCTGATTTCCAGAACATTGATCTGAAGGGTGGAGTCTTTCCGAGTCCACGTACCCTGAGCCCTGTGGTGAAGAAACACTGCTCCCCACCCTGATAGGCTCGCATCTGTCGTGACTACCGCCCAGGATGGGGGTAGGAACGACCTTCCTTTTGACAAAGAGGTGGGAAGAAGCCACCACCGGAGAGAATCCTTGGCTGTCTGAGAGAGGGAAACATCCCTGTCGAGGGACGTCGACTTCCCGTCCCATTGGCGGAGAATGTCCCATTGTAGAGGGCGCAGATGAAACTGCGCGAAAGGGACTGCTTCCATTGCTGCCACCATTTTCCCTAGGAAATGCATGAGGCGCCTCAAGGTGTGCGACTGGCCCTGAAGGAGAGATTGCACCCCTGTCTGCAGCGAGCACTGCTTGTCCAGTGGAAGTTTCACTATCGCTGAGAGAGTATGAAACTCCATGCCAAGATATGTTAGTGATTGGGTCGGGGTTAGATTTGACTTTGCAAAGTTGACAATCCACCCGAAACTCTGGAGAGTCTTCAGTGCCACGTTCAAACTGTGTTGGCATGCCTCTTGAGAGGGTGCCTTGATAAGTAGATCGTCCAAATACGGAATCACAGAGTGACCCTGCGAGTGCAGGACTGCTACTACTGCAGCCATGACCTTGGTGAAGACCCGAGGGGCTGTCGCCAGCCCGAAAGGTAGCGCTACGAACTGCAGGTGTTCGCTTCCTATAACGAAGCGTAGAAAAACGCTGATGCTCTGGCGCAATCGGCACGTGGAGATAAGCATCCTTGATGTCTATTGATGCTAGGAAATCTCCTTGAGACATTGAGGCGATGACGGAGCAGAGAGATTCCATCCGGAACCTCCTGGTTTTTACGTGTTTGTTGAGCAACTTTAGATCCAGGACGGGACGAAACGACCCGTCCTTCTTTGGCACCACAAACAAATTGGAGTAAAAACCGTGACCTTGTTCCTGAAGAGGAACGGAAGTCACCACTCCTTCCGCCTTTAGAGCGGCCACCGCCTGCAGCAGAGCATCGGCCCGGTCGGGCGGTGGAGAAGTTCTGAAGAAACGAGTTGGAGGACGAGAGCTGAACTCTATCCTGTACCCGTGAGACAGAATGTCTCTCACCCAACGGTCTTTGACCTGTGACAGCCAAATGTCGCCAAAGCGGGAGAGCCTGCCACCGACCGAGGATGCGGAAAGAGGAGACTGAGAGTCATGAGGAAGCAGTCTTGGTGACGGTTCTTCCTGCTGTCTTTTTTGGGCGTGATTGAGTCCGCCAAGAATCTGAGCCTCTCTGATCCTTTTGAGTCCTCTTAGACGAGGAGAATTGGGACCTGCCTGAGCCTCGAAAGGACCGAAAACCAGACTGACCCCTCCTTTGTTGGGGTTTGTTTTGTCTGTGTTGAGGTAAGGATGAATCCTTACCCTTGGAGTGTTTAATGATTTCATCCAAACGCTCACCAAACAATCGGTCACGAGAAAAAGGCAAACTGGTTAAGCACGTCTTGGAAGCAGAATCTGCCTTCCATTCCCTCAACCACAAGGCTCTGCGTAAAACTACGGAGTTGGCTGACGCCACCGCCGTACGGCTCGTAGAGTCTAGGACAGCATTAATCGCGTAAGACGCGAATGCAGACATCTGAGAGGTCAATGGTGCCACCTGCGGAGCAGATGTACGTGTGACAGTGTCGACTTGTGTAAGCCCAGCTGAAATAGCTTGGAGTGCCCATACGGCTGCGAATGCTGGCGCCAACGACGCTCCAATAGCTTCATAGATGGATTTCAACCAGAGCTCCATCTGTCTGTCAGTGGCATCTTTAAGTGCCGCTCCATCTTCCACTGCAACTAAGGATCTAGCTGCAAGCCTGGAGATTGGAGGGTCCACCTTGGGACACTGGGTCCAGCCCTTGACCACGTCAGGGGGAAAAGGATAGCGTGTATCTTTAAGCCGTTTGGAAAACCGCTTATCGGCATAAGCGTGGTGTTTCTGGATTGCGTCTCTAAAGTCAGAGTGGTCCAGAAAAGAGCTTAATTTACGCTTGGGATATCTGAAATGGAATTTCTCATGCTGTGAAGCTGACTCCTCCTCAGGAGGAGCTGGCGGAGAAATATCTAACATCTTATTGATGGACGCTATAAGATCATTCACTATGGCGTCACCATCCGGTGTATCCAGATTGAGAGCGGTCCCAGGATCAGAATCCTGATCAGTTACATCCGCCTCATCACCCATAGATTCATCCCGCTGGGATCCTGACCAGTGAGACGAAGTTGAGGGCCCCTCATAGCGAGCCCGCTTAGGCTGTCTGGGACTGTCGTCCGAGTCAGAGCCGTCACCCTGGGGTGCATGTGACACCCCCGGAGCCCGGAAGTGTTCCAGTTGAGGGGGACCAGGGAGCAATGATTCAACAGTGTCCGTGGTCTGAGTTACTGGTCTAGACTGCAATGTTTCAAGAATCTTAGACATTGTCATAGACAATCTATCAGCAAAAGCTGCAAACTCCGTTCCTGTCACCTGGACAGCATTCACAGGTGGTACACCCTGGGTCACGTCTAGCAGAGGCCCCGGCTGAGCAAGTGCTGCAGGGGCCGAGCACTGCACACAATGGGGGTCAGTGGAACCTGCCGGTAGAGTAGCCCCACATGCGGTACAGGCAGCATATAAAGTCTGTGCCTTGGCACCCTTGCGTTTAACGGACGACATGCTGTTGCCTCCTTGCAATCTAGGAGGGTATATAGCCGAGAATCACCAGCGACCGTACAGTGAAAAGTATTTGCAAACACAAAATACCAAGTACACAACGGCACAAGTGGGGGTGAGCCCTTGAGGGCTGCTTACCGCCCGCTGAAACGCGGGTATGAGGTCGCAGAATCCCGTGTCTGGGTCTCCCAGGCTACCCTCTCCAGCTCAGCGTGCAGACAGGAATGGCTGCCGGCGTCCTGTGAAGAGGGGCGGACCGTGGGCGTGCCACAAACAAAGTGCGGGAAACTGCGTCCTACTGTGCCTGGTGTGAGGGCTGGAGTATGTAAAACAGACTCCAGCCCTCAGCGCTGATGCTCTGTACGGCGTCCCGCCCTCCTCCTGACTGGCAGGTGCGGAGGCGGGAACGAGACGAACTAGGCCGCAAAAGCCGGGGACTGTAGTAATAAGCGCGGCCGTGATATATGCACGGCCAGCGCGGAAGTCCCCGGCGCACCACAAGTCCCAGCCGCGTCGCAGTGTGACTGACCCCAGCGGCCGGCGCGACCGTTCGCCCTAAGTCTACCCACTCAGCCAAGCTGTAGTGAGGAAATGGCACAAGCGCAGCAGCGCTGATGTCCCCGGTGCACTAACACACCCAGCCATGCTGCGGTGTGCGCGCGGTATGCACGGGGACACAGAGTACCTTGACGGAGCAGGGTCTGTCCCTGATGATACTCAGCTCCATATCCAGCGGCTTCTCCAGGGGCTGCGGATGGAGCACGGTCTCAGTGCCTGGAGACCGGTAAAGTCCCACTTCACCCGGAACCCTAATGGGGATGGGGAAGGAATCAGCATGTGGGCTCCAGCCTCCGTACCCGCAATTGGTACCTCAAACTTAACAAACACCGCCGACAGAAAGTGGGGTGAGAAGGGAGCATGCTGGGGGCCCTGTATGGGCCCTCTTTGCTTCCATCCGACATAGTCAGCAGCTGCTGCTGACTAAACAGTGGAGCTATGCGTGCGTGTCTGACCTCCTTCGCACAAAGCAAAAAACTGAGGAACCCGTGATCCCACGGGGGGGTGTATAGCCAGAAGGGGAGGGGCCTTACACTTTTAAGTGTAGTACTTTGTGCGGCCTCCGGAGGCAGTAGCTATACACCCAATTGTCTGGGTCTCCCAATTAGGAGCGACAAAGAAATCTTTTTTTTCTGTCTAGATGGGGGATGGGGTGCAGAGTGTACATTAATGAGAAAAAAATGAACTTTTTTGAATTCACAAAATGGCTTCAATGAAACAAAGTGAAAAATGTAAAGGGGTCTGAATGCTTTCTGTACCCACTATATATATTTACACATAGATTTCTCATTTTCAGAATACATTGTTTGCTTGGAAATTCGAAGACATTGTCAGTAGTTTATAGAATAAAAGAGCAATTTACATTTTACTCAAAAATCTACCTATAAACAGAAAAATCAGAAAAACTGACAATTTTGCAGTGGTCTCTTAATTTTGCCAAACCTGTATTGTGTGTGTGTGTGTGTGTGTGTGTGTGTATATCTTTGTTTATTAACTTTATATTTTTATTGTTAACACAAAATGCAAAAAGAACAATTTATATTTTACTCAAAAATATACCTATAAAGAGAAAAATCAAAAAAACAATTGACAATTTTGCAGTGGTCTCTTAATTTTTGTCAGAGATGTGTGTATGTTTATATATATATATATATATATATATATATATATATATATATATATATATATATATATATATATATATATATATATATCTATCTAATTTTTATTTTACATATTTTTATTAAAGGAAAATGTTATTTGTCAATATTATTTCTTGACAGAAGAATGCAGATTTACATTCTCAAATCCTGTAAAAAAAAAAAACACACAAAGAAACTCAATAGTATACAGACATATACTAACATATTTTTGCCATTACAGTAGTAATCAGTGTCAACTGTATCCGGTTGTCTGTTTTAGGCTATTTTCACATTACAGATGTCCTCTGCGCTGAGGGCTCAGTCAGAGGATAAGGGCCTGATACATCAAGACCAACGTTGCTCTCGCCGGTCTTGATGAGAAGATGGGTGAGAGTCAGACGCTTCTGATTCGTACGCCCCTTCATGAACAAGGATCACCGGGCAAGTGGTCTACACCTCTGTGTGCGCCTCTCCACCAATCCTACTCTACTCCCTGCAACACCACCATTAGTCATGAATTTGACAAGTGGTCGCCATGCACCCATCCTTCCCACTTTATCAGAGTGAAGCAAACACACCCAAAAGTCAATATTTTAGCACAGCCTGAATTTGCGCCAAAATTATGACCTTTTCAATGCTTTTTACATCAGAATATCAGTGTAAAAGATAGGGCGACATGTCTTTTTCCTACCAAAAGTAATTCAGCCATGGTGATGTGTCCTCCATAGTGCACCTCTGTAGTGTGAATGTAGCCTTAGCAATAGTCTTTTTTTTAAAAAAAAAAAATTGCATTAAAAAAAAATTCTCAACTGTACGGCAAATGCATAATGTAAGCATAGAGAGAAGCACATGTTCAGTGTCCTGCACGTCATCTGGATGCCACTTACTGTTGTCCTTATTGACACAGAGAATACAGAAGATCAATCTCTTTGGAATAGTCTTCAAATTCAGAACTGAGGGGGAAAAAAAAACAAAAAAAAAAAAACTTACTAGAAATATAAAATAATAATAATAATAATTATAAAACACTCAATGATTGTCCATATGTGCTTAATATAGGCCCTGTACCTCTCTGGCGGAGACCGATAAAAAAGAACCTCTGTGAAAGAACAATATATGGGCTGTTTGCAGTTCAATAGTTCATCATAATGCATAACTCCACTTTTTAGAGTGGAAATGAGCCCCTGTGTGACTGTACAGATGGGATGTATGAGGTGTACCTCTGGTGGACCCATTAGTGGTACTGTGCTTGAGAAAAATAGTTTTAATTTGCATGCATATAAGGGGGCTTTGGCGCACCCTTAGCAATGGCTTAGTGTCAGTGCATCACTACACCCTCCATTTAGCATGTTGAGTACTACCCTAGCTTCTGATTGACAGTGCTCTCTTCCTATTGCGAGCACTGCCTGAAATCGGCTCATGAGTGACCCCGGTGTGTGCGCACCCAGTAATCAAATGTTATTATCGGTGGCAGTTGTGATCATCCCCTAATCAGTGATGGAATGAAATTAGGAGCCACAAGTATTTCATCTACATCTTCTCTTCTCTGAAGCCATTCTCTAGTCTGTGACCACAGAGAGGAGCGAGAAAGGAAACCAAACCAGCCCACCGTGTGCACTTGCAGCTAGGCTCCTGGAGGGTGTAATGAGAATTAGAAGGAACTTCCCCGACATGCAATAGGAGCACCAAACGATGCACCAAAGCCAGTCATTATTGGTACACAAATAAAAGTTAACTGGTACAGTGCCTGAGAAGGCAAGTATGGTTGTTATAGGGCAGGGGTCGGGAACCTATGGCTCGCGAGCCAGATATGGCTCTTTTGATGGCCGTATCTGGCTCGCAGTCAGGGCTCCTACCTGTCTATGGGAAGGATCAGGGCCGGCGCCAGCACAATTGAGAGCAATGATGAGAGAGTGAGCAGCGCGCTCTCTCTCTTATCATTCTCCCCGCTGTGACTGTCGGCGTTCTTCTGACAGCTCTGCAGCGAGCGCGGTGACGTCATCACTGCGCGCCTGCTGAGAGGTCAGCGAGCGACAGCAATGGACGATGCGCCGAGGAGACCGGATCAGCGGGGGAACGAGTGAGCCGCCCCTCTACTGACACTGGGCTCCACTGACTCACAGGCCGGCCACTACACAGCGGCACTAGTACACATAGGGGCCCGGCAGCCGCTCTGCGTCTATGTGTAGTGCTGCTGTGTAGTGGCCGAACTGTGAGTCAGGGGAGCCCAGTGTAAGTAGAGGGGCCCCTGACCTGGAGAGGCCACCAGCCATGTCTGAGCTGCAGGAGTGCTAGTCCTGACCTGCACAGCAGACGGAATCTCCATCCTGCAGGACCTGCGATGATGTCACGCCCATGTGACTGTGTGGGAGGAGACACAGGATGCCGGCAGAAAGCAAGAGAACTGAATCCTGAAGGAGATTTGGACACATGACTGGTAATAAGAAAAGAGGGGACATGAGGGTGAGGGGGGCTGCAGGGTGAGGGGCATATGAGGGCTGCAGACTGACAGAAGGATGTGAAGGGGTGCAGAGTGTTTGAGAGGGGTAAGTTGGGGTACAGGCAGGGTGAGATATGTGAGCAGGGTGTGTGAGATATGGGGGTGTAGTGTGTGAGATCTGGGGGGTGCAGGCTGTATGGGAAGCAGTGTGTGTGTGTGTGTGTGGGATATGGGGGGTGCAGGCCGTATGGGGAGCAGTGTGTGTGTGTGTGATATGGGGGGTGCAGGCTGTATGGGAAGCAGGGTGTGAGAGATATGGGGGTGTAGGCTGTATGGGAAGCAGGGTGTGTGAGATATGGGGGTGTAGTGTGTGTGATATGGGGGTGCAGGCTGTATGGGGAGCAGGGTATGCGACATATGGGGGTGTAGTGTGTGGGATATGGGGGGTGCAGGCTGTATGGGGAGCAGTGTGTGTGTGTGATATGGGGGGTGCAGGCTGTATGGGGAGCAGTGTGTGTGTGATATGGGGGGTGCAGGCTGTATGGGGAGCAGTGTGTGTGTGTGATATGGGGGGGTGCAGGCTGTATGGGGAGCAGTGTGTGTGTGTGATATGGGGGGGTGCAGGCTGTATGGGAAGCAGGGTATGTGACATATGGGGGTGTAGTGTGTGAGATCTGGGGGGTGCAGGCTGTATGGTGAGCAGTGTGTGTGTGTGAGATCTGGGGGGTGCAGGCTGTATGGGGAGCAGTGTGTGTGTGAGATCTGGGGGGTGCAGGCTGTATGGGGAGCAGTGTGTGTGTGTGATATGGGGGGTGCAGGCTGTATGGGGAGCAGTATGTGTGTGTGATATGGGGGGTGCAGGCTGTATGGGGAGCAGTGTGTGTGTGTGTGATATGGGGGGGTGCAGGCTGTATGGGGAGCAGTGTGTGTGTGTGATATGGGGGGTGCAGGCTGTATGGGAAGCAGGGTGTCTGGGCCACTGACAGATACAATTGCTCCAGCGGTCACTTAGTACACAAAGGAGTGTTCCTCTCTGCTGCACTAAGCCACCGCTGGACCTAAACAATAATTCGCTGTAAAATAATAAAATAGATAATTGACATAACTGACAATGCGTTGTGTGACATGTCCAATATTCCAGCTTCTTTCTTCTGCGAATGCCTCAAAGCTGGCATTCTCTCAACATCAGGTGGGAAGAATGCCAGCTTCCAGTCATGCGCAGGAAAAAGAAGCCAGACTGCTGGACTGATGTCATGCATCGCAAGTTCACAATGTAAGTTATTTATTTGATTTTTTACTGCTAATTACCATTGTTTCAGTCCAGTTGTGGCTTTATACAGCAGGGAGGAGCATTCCTTGCTGTACTAAGTGAACATTGGAGCGATTGATCTGTCAATGGCCCTTTAAACATATTGTACGGCTCTCGCGGAATTATATTTCAAAATATGTGGCGTTTCCGGCTCTCTTAGCCAAAAAGGTTCCTGACCCCTGTTATAGGGGGTAAGTCCACTATAACACTGTATGGCATATTTAAAATTGAGTTGAGGGGCATCAGACTCTTTTTAAACATACAGTCATAAAAACATACAGAACTTACAGACAGAAATAGAGGTGGATCAAACAGGAAGCTCCCATGACTCAAATCCAGTCTTTAACTGTGAAGCCCACCAGACTAGGGCTGGTATTGACAGAAGTGATAATAGGGGAGAGTCTCCAGGGTCTGATCTCCTGAATGTGCATCTAATCCTAAATAAAATCCAATGTGATCCTAGGTAGGTGTTCATAACTGGAAGGAGAGCAAGGTGGAAGCTGGATGGAGACTAAACCTAATCAAGCACAGTGCACTAAAGCCGCCAACGCTCAATAACTGGACAGAACATCAGCTGAAAAGCTGCACGGGGAGCTTTAAGACGTAGCCGAGCAGATGCCTGCTAGCCTTACATCACCAAGCACAAGACCATCTTGCCCAGAGACCTGGCTGACAGGAAAACACAATCTACATGTTGCATAAAACTGCAACTTTCCAAAGTAATAATACACCGTGCTAGCACATAGGCAAAAAGGGAAAAGATATAACCTCCCAACGGCAGGGAGTTCATAAAAGTATCCCTCTATATAATATAGATCTATAACATAGATATGGTTATACATAATATAGATTATATAGGGGGATACTTTTGTGATTGGACTTTTTTCATCCAATTCTCTTTTATGAGCGCTCTTCGGTGGTGAGGTTATAGCTTGAACTTTCGCCATTTGCCCTACGTGGTAATCTTGCTTTATAGGTTTGCTGTAACTCATGGGATTTTGGACTCGCCCTATTTACGCAGCAGCTCTGTTTGCGGTCTTTCAGACTGATGTGACTACACACGCTAATTTTATTTAATACAACTAATATCGGTTTTGCTTTACACCTGATGCGCTCTCAGTCCTCTCCACTATGAAATGAAGTGATGCTGGGCAGAGATGTCCCATGCGGGTGCACTGCTGGACATTATACTTGCTGGTATGAACATTTCACATGGTATGACATTTAGTAGGTGCACAGATCACACTGACACCATGTAGATGGGAGTTGTAAAACTTAGCTAGTTTCTTTCTATATAAGATGTCACCATCAGATCCAGACTTTAGGACCTCACAGTACAAGAGCCCATCATACAACCACAGAGATGTGTGTACCAGAGTAAGCTAGTAATGATTATGGGGGGAGTGTGTACCAGAGTAGCCAATAATGATTATATGGAGTGTGTGTACCGGAGTAACCAGTACTGATTATGGGAAGCGTGTGTACCAGAGAATCCGGTACTGATTATGGGGAGAGTGTTTACCGGAGTAACCGGTACTGATTATGGGGAACGTGTGTACCGGAGTAACCTGTACTGATTATATGGAGAGTGTGTACCGGAGTAACCAGTAATGATTATATGGAGAATGTGTACCGGAGTAACCAGTAATGATTATATGGAGAGTGTGTACCGGAGTAACCAGTACTGATTATATGGAGAGTGTGTACCGGAGTAACCAGTAATGATTATATGGAGAGTGTGTACCGGAGTAACCAGTAATGATTATATGGAGTGTGTACACCGGAGTAACCAGTAATGATTATATGGAGAGTGTGTACCGGAGTAACCTGTACTGATTATATGGAGAGTGTGTACCGGAGTAACCAGTAATGATTATATGGAGAGTGTGTACCGGAGTAACCTGTACTGATTATATGGAGAGTGTGTACCGGAGTAACCTGTACTGATTATATGGAGAGTGTGTACCGGAGTAACCAGTACTGATTATATGGAGAGTGTGTACCGGAGTAACCAGTAATGATTATATGGAGAGTGTGTACCGGAGTAACCAGTAATGATTATATGGAGAGTGTGTACCGGAGTAACCAGTAATGATTATATGGAGAGTGTGTACCGGAGTAACCAGTAATGATTATATGGAGTGTGTACACCGGAGTAACCAGTAATGATTATATGGAGAGTGTGTACCGGAGTAACCAGTAATGATTATATGGAGAGTGTGTACCGGAGTAACCAGTAATGATTATATGGAGAGTGTGTACCGGAGTAACCAGTAATGATTATATGGAGTGTGTGTACCGGAGTAACCAGTAATGATTATATGGAGTGTGTGTACCGGAGTAACCAGTAATGATTATATGGAGAGTGTGTACCGGAGTAACCAGTAATGATTATATGGAGAGTGTGTACCGGAGTAACCTGTACTGATTATATGGAGAGTGTGTACCGGAGTAACCAGTAATGATTATATGGAGAGTGTGTACCGGAGTAACCAGTAATGATTATATGGAGAGTGTGTACCGGAGTAACCTGTACTGATTATATGGAGAGTGTGTACCGGAGTAACCAGTACTGATTATATGGAGAGTGTGTACCGGAGTAACCAGTAATGATTATATGGAGAGTGTGTACCGGAGTAACCAGTAATGATTATATGGAGAGTGTGTACCGGAGTAACCAGTAATGATTATATGGAGAGTGTGTACCGGAGTAACCAGTAATGATTATATGGAGTGTGTACACCGGAGTAACCAGTAATGATTATATGGAGAGTGTGTACCGGAGTAACCTGTACTGATTATATGGAGAGTGTGTACCGGAGTAACCAGTAATGATTATATGGAGAGTGTGTACCGGAGTAACCAGTAATGATTATATGTAGAGTGTGTACCGGAGTAACCAGTAATGATTATATGGAGAGTGTGTACCGGAGTAACCAGTAATGATTATATGGAGTGTGTACACCGGAGTAACCAGTAATGATTATATGGAGAGTGTGTACCGGAGTAACCAGTAATGATTATATGGAGTGTGTGTACCGGAGTAACCAGTAATGATTATATGGAGTGTGTGTACCGGAGTAACCAGTAATGATTATATGGAGAGTGTGTACCGGAGTAACCAGTAATGATTATATGGAGAGTGTGTACCGGAGTAACCAGTAATGATTATATGGAGTGTGTGTACCGGAGTAACCAGTAATGATTATATGGAGAGTGTGTACTGGAGTAACCAGTAATGATTATATGGAGTGTGTGTACCGGAGTAACCAGTAATGATTATATGGAGTGTGTGTACCGGAGTAACCAGTAATGATTATATGGAAAGTGTGTACCGGAGTAACCAGTAATGATTATATGGAGTGTGTGTACCGGAGTAACCAGTAATGATTATATGGAGTGTGTGTACCGGAGTAACCAGTAATGATTATATGGAAAGTGTGTACCGGAGTAACCAGTAATGATTATATGGAAAGTGTGTACCGGAGTAACCAGTAATGATTATATGGAAAGTGTGTACCGGAGTAACCAGTAATGATTATATGGAGTGTGTGTACCGGAGTAACCAGTAATGATTATGGGGATTCATAGGTTAAAGACACACCAAGATGTCTTGTTACCTAGTTTAATGTGTAGGAATAAATATATTAAAGGGAACCAATCACCAGGATTTCCGTATATAAGCTAAAGCCAGTGCTATACTGGCACTATCAGGCTGATTCTGTACATACCTGTAGTGATCAGCTCGGATGTTTAGGTTTTGAAATCCAGAAAAGTAAAGTTTATAAAATTAGCTGCTTGTTGAGTGACAGCAGCAAACAATCAGATAATTTATTTATAGTTGTCCCCTCGCCCTGTAAGAATTAGCATAAGCATTATACAAACGATTCACTATGACCCCACACAGGTCCTGCAAGAGACAAAGTGAATCGTTTGTATAATGCTTATGCTAATTCTAACAGGGGGAGGGGATAACTATGAATATATTATCTGATCCTCAGCTGCTGTCACTCAACAAGCAGCTAATTTTATAAACTTTACTTTTTTGGATTTCAAAACCTAAAACATCCGAGCTGCCCACTACAGGTATATATAGACTCAGCCTGATAGTGCCAGTATAGCACTGGCTTTAGCTTATATAGGAAAATCCTGGTGATTGGTTCCCTTTAAGCATCTTCAGAGGAGCTCTTATTGTTTACTGCACGGGCTATGAAGGGGTTAAGTGTTAGCATTTCATCGCCATAACAACCTGATACTTAACATGTTGTGCTTTTAATTATTATTCGAATGATTGGGCTGATTTGCATGCGCCCCCACCTCTGATATCTCTGCTAATGACTACACAGCATCATCTCAGACTGGATTTACTTGTAAGGAGATCAGCGGTTCAGCTTCCTGCTGGGACGGAGGATCAAACCTGGAGGTGAAATTACAGGCTGACGCTCTATATATACACGCTCACCAGTCCAATGCTCAACCAGGTTCAATGCAATGTTTAGAATGTTTTATTTATTTTTTCTATATGAAGTGTAAATTACGGAGGCAGCCATGTGTCAAATGACAAATGCTTTATTAAAAAAAATATAATAAACACCCATAACAGATGTTTATTCTCGGAGATCACACTCTTACATGTGCTGCTATTACCGTATTTTTCGGACCATAAGACGCACTTTTTTCCCCCCAAATGTTGGGGGAAAGTGGGGGGTGCGTCTTATGGTCTGAATGTGGCTGCGGGGAATGTGGGTGCTGCGGTGGAGCGGGTCATCGGGGGCACGAGCAGGCTGTAGCAGCCTGCCGTGACCACGTGGACCCGCTCATTTAATATGCACGCCCATCCCCCGCCCATCATCCCTCAGCGCTGAAGCCGGCGCTGACAGGTGGGCGGGATGATGGGCGGGGGATAAACAGCCGGCCCGCATGATCACTCCTGGCAACTACGGCCTGGAGTGATCATGTGCGGCTGTATTCACTGCCCCCCGTGCATCATCATCAGCGCGGGGAGCAGTGAATCAGTGTACAGTACTCACCGTTCCCCTGCAGCATCACTCGTCCTCCAGTCTGTGTCAGCGGCAGCGCCGCTGATTGGAGCCGCCCCATTACCCTGCTGGATCGCGATCATCTCCTGTGTTTGTGCCGGCGGCTGAGTGGAGACTAGCGGCGCACACAGAGATGACGTCATCGCTGTGCGCACGTGTCCACACGCAGCCGCCGGGCCACTGGCACAGACACAGGAGATGATCGCGATCCAGCAGGGTAATGGGGACGGCTCCAATCAGCGGCGCTGCCGCTGACACAGACGGGAGGACGAGCGATGCTGCAGGGAGTGAGGTAAAGTGAGGTGAGTATGAACGTTTATTTTTTTTTATGTGCCACAGGATGCGGCCATACACCAGGATGGAAGCATATTATGAGCCGGATGCAGGCATATTATGAACCAGATGGGGGCATATTATGAACCAGATGGGGGCATATTATGAACCAGATGGGGGCATATTATGAGCCAGATGGGGGCATATTATGAGCCAGAGGGGGGCATATGAGCCAGATGGGGCCATATGCCATGATGGATTATATAGCAGGATGCGGCCACATGCCAGTATATAGCAGGATGCGGCCATATGGCAGGATTACGGTATATAGCAGGATGAGGGACATATACTGTATATACCAGGCAGGGAGGATCATTACCAGGATGCGGCACCTTAGTAGAGAATTTGGGGACATTACCCCCTGTGAGGTAGCGCGGTCGGCTGCGCAGCAGAAGACACGGGATCCAGGCATTAAGTTTCACAGCACACGGTGTTTAATGTCCAAACAAAAATCCACAGCAATATACATGTCTCTCCAGCAGAGACTCAGGGAGTTGTGATCACTCCCTCACACCCGGCACACCTGCCCCTCGTTCCTGTTTCCATTTAACCCTTCCTTCAGCCTGTAGGGAAACAGCATTAACCCTAGAGTGGATTTACTTTCTATCATGGAGTGAGCACAACCGGGGCGAGACATACCGGCCGTCATAGATAACCCCGGTCACAGTCTCACATACCCCCCCCCCTCAGTTCAAGCGAGCGGGGTTGAACTCCTGCCAGCAAACACGGGCCGCGGGACAAGGCATCGGCGTTGCCCTGCAACCTACCGGCCCGGTGTTCAACCGTAAACCGGAAGTTCTGCAGAGAAAGGAACCACCGGGTAACCCGGGCATTCCGTTCCTTGGCGGACCTCATCCAGACCAGTGGAGAGTGATCCGTCACCAAGCGAAACTGCCGTCCCAGCAGGTAATAGCGTAGGGACTCCAAGGCCCACTTGATCGCCAGGCACTCCTTCTCCACTACGCTATAATTCCGCTCGGGAGGGGTGAGCTTCCTACTTAAGAAGGTGACGGGGTGTTCCTCCCCCTGAACCACCTGAGACAGCACTGCCCCCAGGCCGACCTCTGAGGCGTCAGTCTGTACTATGAACTCCTTCCGGAAATCAGGGTGTACGAGAACGGGCTGTCCGCACAGGACCCCCTTCAGGGCCCGGAAGGAGTCCTCGGCCTGCGGAGTCCAGCGTACCATGACGGACTTCTTGCCTTTGAGAAGGTCCGTCAAGGGGGCTGATAGTCCCGCAAAATCCTTTACAAACCTCCTGTAGTACCCCACGATACCCAGGAAGGCCCTAACCTGCTTCGTGGTCAGGGGTCTAGGCCACTTCTGGATCGCCTCAACCTTGTTAATTTGGGGCTTAATCACTCCTTGGCCTATCACGTAGCCCAAGTAGCGGGCTTCCGTGAGTCCCAACGCACATTTCTTGGGATTGGCTGTCAATCCGGCTGTTCGAAGCGCGTCCACCACCGCTTGTACCTGTTCCAAGTGGGTCTGCCAATCGGAGCTGTAAATAATGATGTCATTAAGGTACGCTGATGCATACGCCTGGTGGGGTTCCAGCACCAAGTCCATCAACCTCTGGAACGTGGCCGGAGCGCCATGTAACCCAAAAGGCAAGACAACATAGTGGAAGAGACCCTCCGGCGTAACAAAAGCGGTTTTCTCCTTGGCGGACTCCGTCAGTGGCACCTGCCAGTACCCCTTGGTCAGGTCGAGCGTGGTGAAATATCGCGCCTGTCCCAGCCTATCAATCAGCTCATCCACCCGGGGCATGGGGTAGAGATCGAACTTGGATATTTCGTTCAATCTCCGGAAGTCATTGCAGAACCTTAAGGAGCCATCGGGTTTTGGTATTAGGACAATCGGACTAGCCCATTCACTCCGGGATTTTTCGATGACCCCCAGGCGTAGCATTGTCTTCACTTCTTCTGATATGGCTTGTCTTCGAGCCTCCGGCACGCGGTATGACTTCAGGCGTACCTTCAGGTGGGGCTCGGTGACAATGTCATGTCGTATCAGACTGGTCCTACCCGGCAACTCGGAGAAGACATCGGGGTTCTGCTGAACCAGCCGTCTGGCCTCTCGCCTCTGTTGCTTGGTGAGGGCTTCTCCGATCCTTACTTCCGGTTCGTCCTCTCCGGAGGTCGCTGAAGCCGGGAGTGAACGACCCGAAGAGGAGGGAGATGGGGGAAACTCAACCATCAGGCTTTCCCGTTCCTGCCACGGTTTTAATAGGTTGACATGGTATATTTGTTCAGGTTTCCGCCTACCGGGCTGCAATACTTTATAGTTGACCACCCCGACTTTTTCCTTTATCTCGTAGGGGCCTTGCCACTGAGCCAGGAATTTACTCTCCGCCGTGGGGATTAATACCAACACCCGATCCCCGGGTTTAAAGGTCCGCACGGTGGCTTGTCTATTATAGCGGCCGCTTTGCGCGGCCTGAGCCTCCTGTAAATGCTCCTTCACAATTGGCATGACCGCGCTTATGCGGTTCTGCATTCCTAAAATGTGTTCAATCACACTTTTATGGGGGGTGGGCTCTTGCTCCCATGTTTCCTTTGCCAGGTCCAACAATCCCCGAGGATGTCGCCCGTATAACAATTCAAAAGGCGAAAACCCCGTGGATGCCTGTGGCACCTCTCGGATGGCAAACATCAAATAGGGAAGCATCATATCCCAGTCCTTCCCGTCTTTGGAGATCACCCTTTTTAGCATGGTTTTCAGGGTTTTATTGAATCGTTCTACTAACCCATCCGTCTGAGGATGATACACAGACGTACGCAACTGCTTGATCTGGAGTAGCCGGCATAGTTCTTTGGTCACTTTAGACATGAATGGGGTCCCCTGATCCGTAAGGATCTCCTTGGGCAACCCCACCCGGCAGAACACAGAAAACAACTCCCGAGCTATAAGCTTTGCCGCAGTATGTCTGAGAGGTATCGCCTCTGGATACCGGGTGGCATAGTCAACGATCACTAGGATGTGTTGGTGCCCTCGAGCAGACTTTACGAGGGGCCCCACCAGATCCATCCCTATCCGTTCAAAAGGGACTTCTATAATGGGTAACGGCACCAACGGACTGCGAAAGTGGACCAGTGGTGCGGTAAGCTGACACTCCGGGCAGGTTTCGCAGAACCGTTTTACCTCCCCAAAGACCCCGGGCCAATAGAACCTTTGCAATATTCGCTCCTGCGTTTTCTTGACCCCTAGGTGGCCACTCATCAGATGTTTATGAGCCAAGTCGAGGACCCGCCGGCGATACGGCTGGGGCACCACCAACTGCTCCACCCCCACGCCCCGTATTTCATCTACCCGGTAGAGTAAATCCTGTTTAAGAGCGAAATGGGGGTACCTTACCTGGGCACCGGGCAGCTGGGCCACCCCGTCAATTACTAACACCCTATTCCGGGCATGTATTAACGTAGGGTCCTGGAGTTGGGCTGTCCCAAACGCATCCGGGGATGCCTCCAAGTCCGGGATGGGCTCGACCGTCTCAGCCTCTCCTGCCAATACCTCTAGGGGCGACCTATCGGGTTCACATTCTGTCCCTATCATGGGGACCCCTACGGCAGGTGTCCCGGATTCAGGATTGTAAGGCTCAGGCCCCGGACTGACCAATATCGGAGGGGATCTAGGGGTTCCCTTCCATAAAGTCCAAAAATAGGGCAGATCCCGTCCTAGGATCACGTCATAAGGAAGAGTGTTAAGCAGTCCCACCTCATGTTGCACCTGACCGCAAGGTGCTGTGATGGTGACAATCCCCGTGGGATAGTCTCGGCGGTCCCCATGTATGCAAACCACCCCCACGGTACGTCCTGTGGCCTTTACTTTAGCCCTCAAGGTGGATCGCACAAGGGTCACTAAGCTTCCGGAATCCAACAATCCTGTAACCGGACATCCATTCACCTGTATTTGGCACAAGTGGGGCTCAGTCTCTGGGGGAACCAGGTCAGCGGTACACACCACCTGAGCATACATTGAACCCCGCCGGGTAACCCCACAATCCATGGGCTCCGTGGTCAGGGGACACTGGGCTTCCATATGTCCCACCCGCTGGCACCGCCAACATCTAATAGGGAAGGAAACCCCCTTGACAAGTTGTCGTTTAGGGTACATGGCCTTCCGGACCTCAGGAACGGCGGGCGCGGCCTCAGCCAGGATGGTAGCGGACTCCTGTACCGGTGTCGGCGGTGGGTCCTTGGCCCTAGGCTTGGAGGGGCCGGACCGACGGGCGGTACGCAAAGTCTCAGTGTCCCGTATCAAGTCCTGCGTAGCCACATGCCGCTCTACCAGGGACACTAATTGGTCCAGGGTACTCGGGTCACCCTGTCCTACCCACCGTTGAACGGTGACGGGTAAAGTGCGCACAAAACGATCCACTACTACCCTTTCCACCATTTGCGCCGGGCTCAGAGTGTCAGGCTGCAACCACTTTTTTACAAGATGTAATAAGTCATAGGCCTGGGAGCGTACGGGTTTGGCTTCCTCATAGAACCACCGATTTACCCGCTGAGCCCGTACATAGGTATTCACCCCCAACCGAGCCAGTATTTCGGCTTTCAGGGTCACATAGTCAATGGCGTCCTCGGTACCGAGGTCCAGGTACGCTTTTTGGGGTTCCCCCGTCAGATAGGGCGACAATACCTCAGCCCACTGGGGGGTCGGCAGCTTTTCCCGCTCGGCCACCCGCTCAAACACTGCCAGGAACGCTTCCACATCATCCCCCGGGGTCATCTTTTGCAACGCTTGTCTCACCGCTTTCCGGACGCTGCCGTCGTCACCCGGTCCCGGGGTTGTTGCTGCCGGTCCGGCACGGATTGACTTGGCCAGGAGAACCATCTGTTCTTGGTGCCTTTTTTCCTGCAATTTCAAGGATTGCTGGTGCTGTTGCTGCTGTTGCTCCAACGTCCGGAGCAGGTGGGTATTCACCTGTTGTTGCTGTGCATTAGCCTCTTGTTGTTGTGCATTAGCCTGCTGCTGCTGTGCATTAGCCTGCGCCAAATGCCTTAGTATGTCCTCCATGGCGTCGCTGGGTTTGGGCCGTAGTATAGCTGCTTGAATCCAGGACATGTGCTACCGGATCACCAGAAAAGGAAGTACACCTCACCGGGCTGGCATGCCCGCCGATTCTCCACCATATGTGAGGTAGCGCGGTCGGCTGCGCAGCAGAAGACACGGGATCCAGGCATTAAGTTTCACAGCACACGGTGTTTAATGTCCAAACAAAAATCCACAGCAATATACATGTCTCTCCAGCAGAGACTCAGGGAGTTGTGATCACTCCCTCACACCCGGCACACCTGCCCCTCGTTCCTGTTTCCATTTAACCCTTCCTTCAGCCTGTAGGGAAACAGCATTAACCCTAGAGTGGATTTACTTTCTATCATGGAGTGAGCACAACCGGGGCGAGACATACCGGCCGTCATAGATAACCCCGGTCACAGTCTCACACCCCATAACAGTGTCAGCAGCAGATCCTCGCCCCATGACAGTGTGTCATGACCACATTTTTTGCTTAAAATTTTATTTTCCTATTTTCCTCCTCTAAAATCAGGGTGCATCTTATAGTCCGGTGCGTCTTATAGTCCGAAAAATACGGTAGATACTTGCAGTAATTGAAAAAAAAAAATAAATAAGAATTTAAGTATTTTTTCTACAATTTTTTTTTATTTACTAAATGCTAAAAGTGATTTAATTTGCAGACAAATGTCATATCCCGTGGCTATGATATACAAGGGTCTGATCACAATAGGGTTGGCATGACTCCAATCTCTCCAATATAAAAGATGAAGAAACAGTCCCATGTGAGGGTATGTGCGCACGTTGCTTTTTACCTGCTTTTTACCTGCTTTTTCTTCTGCGCTGTTTAATGCCAAAATGGATGTGTTCTTCTATTCAAGCAAAGTCTATGGGAATTTGGGTTTCTTGTTCACACCATGTTGTTCAAAATGCTGCCTTTTTGTGGCAGAACTTTGGTCAAAAACTCAGCTTTGCAGTGCAAAACCCAAATGGCAAAAACAATTGACATGTTGCTTCTTTGAAAAGCTGAGTTTTTGACCAAAGTTCTGCCACAAAAAGGCAGCATTTTGAACAACATAGTGTGAACAAGAAACCCAAATTCCCATAGACTTTGCTTGAATAGAAGAACACATCCATTTTGGCATTAAACAGCGCAGAAGAAAAAGCAGCAAAAAAAGCAGGTAAAAAGCAGGTAAAAAGCAACGTGCGCACATACCCTAAGTCCTTTTATATAATCACGGTAGGGTTTGTGAGCTTTTCATTAAAGAAAAACAATGAATGTGATCATACCTGCAGATTTATGCCACCGTTCTATTGTTTATTGTGTGCAGAAACTGTCCTGGCGCCAAAAACAGTGTGTCTTCTGGCGGCAGTGAAGGTGGTAATGAATGAAAGCATATTGCAAAATCATTTTACGAGAGGCGAGTCTAAAATTAGTGTTGTCAAAAAATATCCTATTGTTTAAATTAGGTTTTTGTGCTACATATATTTTAAGATTAGAAATTTTCCTATTTTCAGATTGGTGACTATTTTCGATTTATACTTCCTAGTTATTACTGAAGAGTTTTCAGTAGTCTCATTATCATCAGAGGCAGGATTGCAATGACAGGTGACACCTTTAAGCACAGCTAATAACACTGGATCCAGCAATCACAACAGAAGATGTCACAGCTAACTCTGCTCTTCATAGCTTCACAATGACCATTGTACACGCTCATTAGATGCTTTTATTCAAAAGAATGGGACAGAGTCTGCTCATTGCTGCTAATGTACAAGTGAATTTTCTGAAAGAACAGGCAGCATGGGTCTAGAATAGCCCCAATGGTCAATATAAATACTGCAAGATTTAATTTTTATTTATGTTATTTATTTATTTTTATTTATTTATTTTTTATTTTTTTTTTTAAATACTTGGAATATAAAAATTTGATGTAAATAGTAGGTCATTTTCTGATGACACACTGGGGAGGATTCATTCATGCCAATCTAAATGAAGAGCTCCCTTGCCACTTAATGAATTCAGTGTCATGATTCAGGCCGGCTTTTCCCTGCTGTGGCTACACCCAGCTCTGGCCTGGTCATGTCAGGGGTTAACTTCCCTTGCCTCGTTCTGGATCCCAGGATGCTATATCTTGCTTCTCTACCTATGGATCAGTGCCAGTGATATTTCTGCCTTGCAGCTTGTATACTGGCTCTGGTGAGTGTTCCCGATCTGTCCTGCCTCCCTGATACGGAGTCCTGACCTGTACCCTCCCCCGTTCGTCTGTCTGTCCCGGTCCCTGACTTCCCGCTCCTGTCTGTTGTTTGTGTTTCCCTCTGCATACCTGATCTCCCGACTTCCGACTCAGTTCTGTTTTCTGACTTGATATTGATCCTCCCTTTGCAGTGACTCGACTTTCATGGCTAGACCCTGACTGTTTGACTACTCTATTGCCCCCTGGTGGTTCGCCTGTTAACTACCTGCTGAAGTTACTCTGCTGTACTTCAGCTGCCTTTTCGTTAGTTGTTCTTTTTCTCTCCTTCACTACTCTGCTGCCACCTAGTGGTGATTACGCTGTACAACATCTTACTAGCCTTTGTACAGCATGACTTTCAGCACATTTTCTCTGTGGCGTGTGCCTTGCCAGAAATGCTACTACCGTCCCCTCCCCAGCTCTGCCCACTTCGGTGGAGATTAATCAAACTGGGGTGGAAATGCAAAAAGTTGCAAGATTTTGCACAACTCAGTGCTAAACAAAAAATGCTGCAACTTTTCTGAAGTAAAAGCTTTGATGAATCATTCCATTTTCTTAAAAGGTAGAACGTTAAAGGGTTGCTCCCTTTAGTCATCGCCCCTGAGTAGCGCTTGGACTCTGGCGCAGCTGTGGGTGGGTATTGGCTGTACCACTGATAATGTGGCAGCCATCAGTGAGCTCAGTGACTGTGAGAGGCATACCATCTACACGGGCTGTTGAGCTTGTGGATTGGCTGCAGCATTGATGATGTGGCAACCAAGAGTGAGCTCAGCAACTGCAGAAGGCAATCCATCTTCACGGGCCGCTGAGCTTACCAACTGGCTGCATCACTGACAATGTGGCAGCCATTAGTGAGCTCAGTGACTGTGAGAGGCATACCATCTACATGTCCTGTTGAACTCACTAATGGCTGCTGCATCATCAGCACCACAGCCAAATCAGTGAGCTCAACTCAGCGACTGTGAGAGACATACCATCTATACGGGCAGCAAAGCTCCCTGATTGGCTACTGTGCTGACAATGTGAGCTCAGCGAATGCGGGAGTCATTTCATCTACAGTCATGGCCAAAAGTTTTGAGAATGCTACAAATATTAATTTTTACAAAGTCTACTGCTTACGTTTTTCTAATGGCAATTTGTATACACTCCAGAATGTCATAAAGAGTGATCAGCTTAACAGCAATTACTTGCAAAGTCAATATTGTCTAAGAAAATGAACTTCAACCCCCAAAACACATTTCAACATCATTGCATTCCTGCCTTAAAAGGAGCAGCTAACATTGTTTTAGTGATTGTTCCATTAACACAGGTGTGGGTGTTGATGAGGACAGGGCTGGCAATCAATCAGTCATGATTAAGTAAGAATGACACCACTGGACACTTTAAAAGGAGGCTGGTGCTTGGTATCATTGTTTCTCTTCAGTTAACCATGGTTATCTCTAAAGAAACACGTGCAGCTATCATTGCTCTGCACAAAAATGGCCTAACAGGGAAGAGTATCGCAGCTACAAAGATTGCACCTCAGTCAACAATCTATCGCATCATCACGAACTTCAAGGAGAGAGCTTCCATTGTTGCCAAAAAGGCTCCAGGGCGCCCAAGAAGGACCAGCAAACGCCAGGACTGTATCTTAAAACTGTTTCAGCTGCGGGATCGGACTACCAGCAGTGCCGAGCTAGCTCAGCAATGGCAGCAGGCTGGTGTGAGTGCTTCTGCACGCACTGTGAGGCGGAGACTGCTTGAGCATGGCCTGGTTTCAAGGAGGGCAGCAAAGAAGCCACTTCTCTCAGAAAAAAAACATCAGGGACCGACTGATATTCTGCAAAAGGTACAGGGAGTGGACTGCTGAGGACTGGGGTAAAGTCATTTTCTCAGATGAATCCCCTTTTCAATTGTTTGGGACATCTAGAAAACAGCTTATTAGGAGTAGAAGAGGTGAGCGCTACCACCAGTCTTGTCTCATGCCAACTGTTAAGCATCCTGAAACGATTCATGTGTGGGGTTGCTTCTCAGCCAAGGGAATCGGCTCACTCACAGTCTTGCCTAAAAACACAGCCATGAATAAAGAATGGTACCAGAATGTCCTCCAAGAGCAACTTCTCCCAACTGTCCAAGAGCAGTTTGGCGCCCAACAATGCCTTTTCCAGCATGATGGAGCACCTTGCCATAAAGCAAAGGTGATCACTAAATGGCTCATGGAACAAAACAGAGATTTTGGGTCCATGGCCTGGAAACTCCCCAGATCTTAATCCCATTGAGAACTTGTGGGCAATCATCAAGAGACGGGTGGACAAACAAAAACCAACAAATTCTGGCAAAATGCAAGCATTGCTTATGCAAGAATGGACAGCTATCAGTCAGGATTTGGTCCAGAAGTTGATTGAGAGCATGCCAGGGAGAATTGCAGAGGTCCTGAAGAAGGGTCAACACTGCAAATATTGACTTGCTGCATTAACTCATTCTAACTGGCAATATAACCTTTTGGTACTTATAATATGATTGCAATTATATTTCTGTATGTGATGTAAACATCAGACAAACACAATTAAAAACCAGAGGGCAACAGATCATGTGAAAATATAATTTTGGTGTCATTCTCAAAACTTTTGGCCATGACTGTACATGGCCCGCTGAGCTCGCCAATTGGCTGCAGCACTTGTGATGCAGCAGCCATCAGTGAGCTCCGTGACTGTGAGAGACATTCCATCTATATGGACTGTTGATTGGCTGCAGCGCTGACGATGCAACAGCCATCAGTGAGATCAGCAATTGTTGGGGGCATTCCATCTACACCAGCCGTTGAGGTCACTAATTGGCGCTGTTAACGTGATGTCAGCACTATGACAAATACTGGACATTGGATGCAGTGCCAAAAACTCAGTGCTAGACCCAGGGACGGTGAATAGAGCACAGGTTGGTTTTATACCTTGGATCTTTGTCACCTATATAGGTGTAGTGCAGTCAGGGAACGAGATCCCACAAAATTAGAATATATGTTACCATAAAATAAATCATACATATATTACTGAAGCCAATCTTTTAGTTGAGGGAGTCAAATCGACAGTATTTTAAATATTTTAGAAAGTTTCACAACTTAAACAGAGACTATCCTTTATGATAAGAATAAGGAGGATAATGCAGTCAGATGGCACAAACCTGGCCGGAGTCTCCAGGATCATGGGAATCCCATTAAACCGTGGCTCATTCATCACCTCTTTGAATCCCTGTATTCCTATGTGACCTCTACCAATGTTTTCATGGCGATCCAGCCGACATCCAACTTCACCTGAGATTATATCAAACATTACTACAGGAAACACGAACAGAAATTATTATAATACTTATTGGTTTGCCATTAATTGTCAATAAATCACCGTGCCACTGTCACCTAGATTCAGCTTTTTCCCCAGTGGACATATGGATAGTGATAATATTCACTGCACATACAGTGGCGGAAAATAACCGATCAGTAGAAGCTGACTGCTGTTGATTAGACAGGCCGATCGCACTTCCGATGTATAGAGAATGATAGTCATTGTTCTCGGCAGCACATGTCCTGTTTATGCAAGTCAATGTGCTGCCGAGAGCAATACTTTTTAATAGGGATGAGCGAGCGCTACCATGCTTGGGTGCTTGGTACTTGTAATGAGCAGTTGGACGCTGGGCTCGACTCTTGTACTGAGCGCGATGGAAGGTAATGGTGAACTCAAGTGTCGCGGGCGGAGAAGGGGACGCCGCGCTCTCCCACTGCTGCTCGGGTGCGGCTGCTGCGGCCTGCTGCTGCTCGGTGGCTCAAGCGATGAGCCGGATCCCGGGGACTCTAGCGGCGCTCCTCGCCCGTGAGTGAAAAGGGGGGTTGTTGGGTGTGGGGATGGTTTATTGTCCGTGACGCCACCCACGGTTGTGGTGATTTGTTGGCACCACCGCTGCTCTGTATGGGGATCCCGGGAAGGATGGTATGGAGCAGCCAGTTATTGTGTTGCCCCTCCGTGGGTAGGGGTTGGTGATCCCGGGGCCCAGTGATGAGATGGGAGATGCAGGGCTTGGTGGGCGCAGGGACGCGGGGGCAGCGCGGTGCCTTGCGGCACTGTGGTACTCACTCAGCCTGAGACGTTGACACAGTTTTACGGTAAACCACACGGCTGGAAAGACGGTTCCCACGGACGGCTGCACTTGCTCTCCCAGTAGGTAACGGTGATGTCCCTTTGACCTGCACCTAGTGTTTCTGTGTTGGTAGCGATGGGTTCCCACCGGTAACCCGCTCCCCGGCTTGGATATGGGCCGGAGGAGCCCTACTTTGCCCGCAGACGCTGGCCCCGAGGAACTGGTGCCCTGGCGGTGGCGGTGTTCCTCCTTAATGGTTGGACTTTTGCCTTCAGTCGGGACTTGGTTGTTGGGGGATCGACGTCCCCTTCACTGACGGATTTGGCAAATTATGGCGACTCCTAGCCTTGCCGGGGTCCGAGAGGCCCCTGCCCTGGTGCTGACTGTCCTTCGTATTCTGCTCCAGACCGCCTGGCCACTACCCGTCCGCGGTCCTTCCAGCAACCTCCGAGCAGTCCCCCTCCAGACAATCACCGCTGTTGCTGACCTTGCTGACACGGTCCTGCACTTAGCCGGACCAACTTCAGGTCTTTCTACGCTCACTTTTACTCCTTTCTTCTTTGCTCCACTACCACTTCACTTTCACTTAGCTCCTCTACCACTTCCTTCTCCTTTGAACTTCCACTTCTCTCACTGTACTGAAGCTCTTCCCTGAGCTGACTGCTTGGTTCCTCCTGCCTCCAGGGCTGTGTACTCCTCGGTGGGCGGAGCCAACCGCCTGGCCCACCCCCTGGTGTGAACATCAGCCCCTGGAGGAAGGCAACAAGGATTTTAGTAGCTTTGGTGTTCCTAACTGGGATGTAGGGTGTGGTGGTGTGATGACCTGTGACCCCTGGCTTGCCCAGGGCGTCACACAAGCATTTTTCCAAAAGATTTTCTGGATGAATGCTCGAGTTCCTTATTGACTTCTATTATACTAGGTACACGTATTGGGCCTGTCTGAACATCCAACTGATCGTTACGAGTACAGAGCACCCGAGCATGGTAGTATCCGCTCATCACTAGTTACAAATACCGAGCACCGGAGCATGGTAGTGCCCGCTCATCACTAGTTACGAGTACTGAGCACCCGAGTATGGTAGTGCCCGCTCACCACTAGTTACGAGTACTGAGCACCCTAGCATGGTAGTGCCCGCTCATCACTAGTTATGAGTACTGAGCACCCGAGCATGGTAGTGCCCGCTCACCACTAGTTACGAGTACTGAGCACCCGAGCATGGTAGTGCCCGCTCATCACTAGTTACGAGTACCGAGCACCCAAGCATGGTAGTGCTCGCTCATCACTAGTTACAAAAACCGAGCACCCGAGCATGATAGTGCCCGCTCATCACTAGTTACTAGTACCGAGCACCGGAGCATGGTAGTGCTCGCTCATCACTAGTTACGAGTACCGAGCACCGGAGCATGGTAGTGCTCGCTCATCACTAGTTATGAGTACCGAGCAACGGAGCATGGTAGTGCCCGCTCATCACTAGTTACGAGTACCGAGCACCGGAGCATGGTAGTGCTCGCTCATCACTAGTTACGAGTACCGAGCACCGGAGCATGGTAGTGCTCGCTCATCATTAGTTACGAGTACCGAGCACCGGAGCATGGTAGTGCCCGATTATCACTAATTACGAGTACCGAAGCATGGTAGTGCTTGCTCATCACTAGTTACGAGTACCGAGCACCGGAGCATGGTAGTGCTCGCTCATTACTAGTTACGAGTACCGAGCACCGGAGCATGGTAGTGCTCGCTCATTACTAGTTACGAGTACCGAGCACCGGAGCATGGTAGTGCTCGTTCATCACTAGTTACGAGTACCGAGCACCGGAGCATGGTAGTGCTCGCTCATTACTAGTTACGAGTACCGAGCACCGGAGTATGGTAGTGCTCGTTCATCACTAGTTACGAGTACCGAGCACCGGAGCATGGTAGTGCTCGCTCCTCATTACTTTTTAAGCAAGCATTAAATTAAGTTCACAGATGGAAGAGTGATTTTGCTGGTCAATCAGGTAATTAGGAGCCTGTTTATACTGCCTGATTATTAGGAAACAAGAGATCTTAGGAAAGTTTGTTGCTGATAAACAGTATTATTTATATTAGGAACTCGTGCAAAATTACTACTCTTTAGGCCAGGGTCACAATCGGATTTAAAAAAAAAAAATAAATATCGGACTGCACTCATCCCCATGTTATTTAATGATGCAGGTCAGATCTGCGTATCTCTCAGCTCAAATCGGCTGAGGAAAAAATTGCAGCATGCTGTGATTGGCAGCATATATCGGATTACACGCACCCACACAAGTCTATAGGTGCGTGTGAAACAGCAGACTGCACTTGTATGTACTGTAGGGTGTGTGTTCATATACTCACCTACTGCCGTGTTCTCCAGGATCCAGCACTGTTCCCGTCCTCTCCTGGCCCCGATACACCAAGACCAGTGATCTTCATGCAGGTCCTGATGAGGGGGGAGAGTGGAGTGAGAGGATCCTGATTCAATAAGAGGCAAATGAATGCACCCCAATCTCTGCATTCTTTCTCAGAGTTGAGTACAAATGGCTTGAGAACAGCAAAAGTTGTTAAACTTTAGCACAGTCTCAACTTGCGCCAAAATGTTCCAACTTTTCAAAGCTTTTTAGGCCACAATTCAAAAAAGCTTTGATGAATTGGGTCCAAAATATATCGAAAAATTGAAAATGAAGGGAATTTTGTTTACTTACCGTAAATTCCTTTTCTTCTAGCTCCAATTGGGAGACCCAGACAATTGGGTGTATAGCTTATGCCTCCGGAGGCCACACAAAGTATTACACTTAAAAGTGTAAAGCCCCTCCCCTTCTGCCTATACACCCCCCGTGCATCACGGGCTCCTCAGTTTTGGTGCAAAAGCAAGAAGGAGGAAAAATTATAAATTGGTTTAAAGTAAATTCAATCCGAAGGAATATCGGAGAACTGAAACCATTCAACATGAACAACATGTGTACACAAAGAACAACAGCCCGAAGGGAACAGGGGCGGGTGCTGGGTCTCCCAATAGGAGCTAGAAGAAAAGGAATTTACGGTAAGTAAACAAAATTCCCTTATTCTTTGTCGCTCCATTGGGAGACCCAGACAATTGGGACGTCCAAAAGCAGTCCCTGGGTGGGTAAATAATACCTCATAATAGAGCCGTAAAACGGCTCCGTCCTACAGGTGGGCAACCGCCGCCTGAAGGACTCGCCTACCTAGGCTGGCATCTGCCGAAGCATAGGTATGCACCTGATAGTGTTTCGTGAAAGTGTGCAGGCTCGACCAGGTAGCCGCCTGACACACCTGCTGAGCCGTAGCCTGGTGCCGCAAAGCCCAGGACGCCCCCACGGCCCTGGTAGAATGGGCCTTCAGCCCTGAGGGAACCGGAAGCCCCGAAGATCGATAAGCTTCGAGAATTGGTTCCTTGATCCACCGAGCCAGGGTTGATTTGGAAGCTTGTGACCCTTTACGCTGGCCAGCGACAAGGACAAAGAGTGCATCCGAGCGGCGCAGGGGCGCCGTACGAGAAATGTAGAATCTGAGTGCTCTCACCAGATCTAACAAGTGCAAATCCTTTTCACATTGGTGAACTGGATGAGGACAAAAAGAGGGTAAGGAGATATCCTGATTGAGATGAAAGGGGGATACCACCTTAGGGAGAAATTCCGGAACCGGACGCAGAACCACCTTGTCCTGGTGAAACACCAGGAAAGGGGCTTTGCACGACAACGCTGCTAGCTCAGACACTCTCCGAAGTGAAGTGACTGCTACTAGGAAGACCACTTTCTGCGAAAGGCGTGAAAGAGAAATATCCCTCATTGGCTCGAACGGTGGTTTCTGAAGAGCCATCAGCACCCTGTTCAGATCCCAGGGTTCTAACGGACGCTTGTAAGGAGGGACGATGTGACAAACCCCCTGCAGGAACGTGCGTACCTGTGGAAGTCTGGCTAGGCGCTTCTGAAAAAACACAGAGAGCGCAGAGACTTGTCCCTTAAGGGAGCCGAGCGACAAACCCTTTTCCAATCCGGATTGAAGGAAGGACAGAAAAGTGGGCAAGGCAAATGGCCAGGGAGAAAAACCCTGATCAGAGCACCACGACAGGAATATCTTCCACGTCTTGTGGTAGATCTTGGCGGACGTTGGTTTCCTAGCCTGTCTCATAGTGGCAATGACCTCTTGAGATAACCCTGAAGACGCTAGGATCCAGGACTCAATGGCCACACAGTCAGGTTGAGGGCCGCAGAATTCAGATGGAAAAACGGCCCTTGAGACAGCAAGTCTGGTCGGTCTGGTAGTGCCCACGGTTGGCCGACCGTGAGATGCCACAGATCCGGGTACCACGACCTCCTCGGCCAGTCTGGAGCGACGAGGATGGCGCGGCGGCAGTCGGACCTGATCTTGCGTAACACTCTGGGCAACAGTGCCAGAGGAGGAAACACATAGGGGAGTTGAAACTGCGACCAATCCTGAACTAAAGCGTCTGCCGCCAGAGCTCTGTGATCTTGAGACCGTGCCATGAATGTCGGGACCTTGTTGTTGTGCCAGGATGCCATTAGGTCGATGTCCGGCATGCCCCAGCGGCAACAGATCTCCTGAAACACGTCCGGGTGAAGGGACCATTCCCCTGCGTCCATGCCCTGGCGACTGAGAAAGTCTGCTTCCCAGTTTTCTACGCCCGGGATGTGAACTGCGGATATGGTGGAGGCTGTGGCTTCCACCCACAGCAGAATCCGCCGGACTTCCTGGAAGGCTTGCCGACTGCGTGTTCCGCCTTGGTGGTTGATGTATGCCACCGCTGTGGAGTTGTCTGACTGAATTCGGATCTGTTTGCCTTCCAGCCACGGCTGGAACGCCTTTAGGGCAAGATACACTGCCCTTATCTCCAGAACATTGATCTGAAGGGAGGACTCTGTCTGAGTCCAAGTACCCTGAGCCCTGTGGTGGAGAAAGACCGCTCCCCACCCTGACAGGCTTGCGTCCGTCGTGACCACCGCCCAGGATGGGGGCAGGAAGGATTTCCCCTTCGACAGAGAAGTGGGGAGAAGCCACCACTGAAGGGAAGCCTTGGCTGCCCGCGAAAGGGAGACGTTCCTGTCGAGGGATGTCGACTTCCTGTCCCATTTGCGGAGAATGTCCCATTGAAGTGGACGCAGATGAAACTGCGCAAAAGGAACTGCCTCCATTGCTGCTACCATCTTCCCTAGGAAGTGCATGAGGCGCCTCAGGGGGTGTGACTGGCCTTGAAGGAGAGATTGCACCCATGTCTGTAGTGAACGCTGTTTGTCCAGCGGAAGCTTCACTATCGCTGAGAGAGTATGAAACTCCATGCCAAGATATGTCAGTGATTGGGCCGGTGTCAGATTTGACTTTGGAAAATTGATGATCCACCCGAAACTCTGGAGAGTCTCCAGAGCAATGTTCAGGCTGTGTTGGCATGCCCCTTGAGAGGGTGCCTTGACAAGCAGATCGTCTAAGTAAGGGATCACCGAGTGTCCCTGAGAGTGTAGGATTGCCACCACTGTTGCCATGACCTTGGTGAAGACCCGTGGGGCTGTCGCCAGGCCAAGAGGCAGTGCCACGAACTGAAGGTGTTCGTCCCCTATGGCGAAACGCAGGAAGCGCTGATGCTCTGGTGCAATCGGTACGTGGAGATAAGCATCTTTGATGTCGATTGATGCCAGGAAATCTCCTTGGGACATTGAGGCGATGACGGAGCGGAGCGATTCCATCCGGAACCGCCTGGTTTTTACATGCTTGTTGAGCAGTTTTAGGTCCAGAATAGGACGGAAGGATCCGTCCTTTTTCGGCACCACGAACAAGTTGGAGTAAAAACCGTGACCCCGTTGCTGAAGAGGAACAGGGATCACCACTCCTTCCGCCTTCAGAGTGCACACCGCCTGCAGAAGAGCATTGGCTCTCTCGGGGGGCGGAGATGTTCTGAAGAAACGAGTCGGAGGACGAGAGCTGAACTCTATCCTGTAACCTTGAGATAGAATGTCTCTCACCCATCGGTCTTTTACCTGTGGCAGCCAGGCGTCGCAAAAGCGGGAGAGCCTGCCACCGACCGAGGATGCGGTTTGAAGAGGCCGAAAGTCATGAGGAGGCCGCTTTGGGAGCGGTTCCTCCGGCGGTCTTTTTAGGACGTGACTTAGACCGCCATGAATCAGAGTTCCTCTGATCTTTCTGAGGCCTTTTGGACGAGGAGAATTGAGACCTGCCCGCGGTCCGAAAGGACCGAAACCTCGATTGTACCTTCCGTGGTTGAGGTCTGTTTGGTTTGGACTGGGGTAAGGATGAGTCCTTTCCCTTGGATTGTTTAATGATTTCATCCAATCGCTCACCAAACAGGCGGTCGCCAGACAATGGCAAACCGGTTAAGAACTTTTTGGAAGCAGAGTCTGCCTTCCATTCACGTAGCCACATGGCCCTGCGGACTACCACCCAATTGGCGGATGCTACCGCCGTACGGCTCGCAGAGTCCAGGATAGCATTAATGGCGTAGGACGCAAACGCCGACGCCTGAGAGGTTAAGGACACCACTTGCGGAGCAGATGTACGTGTGACTGTATTAATCTGCGCCTGACAAGCTGAGATAGCTTGGAGTGCCCATACGGCTGCGAATGCTGGAGCAAAAGACGCGCCGATAGCTTCATAGATGGATTTCAACCATAGTTCCATCTGTCTGTCAGTGGCATCTTTGAGAGAAGCCCCATCTTCCACTGCAACTATGGATCTAGCCGCCAGTCTGGAGATTGGAGGATCCACCTTAGGACACTGAGTCCAGCCCTTGACAACATCAGGGGGGAAGGGATAACGTGTATCCTTAACGCGCTTGGAAAAACGCTTATCTGGACAATCTCTGTTTTTCTGGACTGCCTCTCTGAAGTCAGAGTGATCCAGAAACGTACTCAATGTACGCTTGGGAAACCTGAAACGGAATTTCTCCTTAGAAGCTGACTCCTCAATTGTAGGAGCTGGGGGAGAAATATCCAACACCTGATTGATGGTCGCTATAAGGTCATTCACTACGGCGTCACCTTCAGGTGTATCTAGGTTGAGAGCGGCTTCAGGATCAGAATCCTGATCTGCTACCTCCGCTTCATCTTCCAGAGAGTCCTCCTGCTGAGACCCCAAACAGTGTGATGAAGTCGAGTGAATTTCCCAGCGAGCCCGCTTAGGCGGCCTGGGACTGCGGTCCGTGTCAGAGACCTCACCCT
Organism: Anomaloglossus baeobatrachus; assembly: GCF_048569485.1. NCBI lineage: Eukaryota > Metazoa > Chordata > Amphibia > Anura > Aromobatidae > Anomaloglossus > Anomaloglossus baeobatrachus. Next base: position 80,359,666 of record NC_134360.1, read on the forward strand.
GGGACCTATGGGTCACCCCAGGAGCACTTTGCTGTTCCAATTGAGGGGGGCCTGGGGTCAAAGATTGAACAGTGCCCGGGGCCTGAATCACCGGTCTGGACTGTAAGGCTTCAAGTATCTTAGCAGACCATTTATCCATACTCTCAGACAGTTTGTCAGCAAAAGCTGCAAACTCCGTCCCTGTCACCTGGACAGTGGTAGCAGGTGGTTCCACCTGGGCCACCAGTAGCAGAGGCTCCGGCTGAGTAAGTGCCACAGGGGCCGAGCATTGCACACAATGAGGGTCAGTGGAACCTGCCGGTAGTATAGCTGCACATGAGGTACAGGTTGCAAAGTACGCCTGTGCTTTGGCACCCTTGCTTTTTGCGGACGACATGCTGTTGTCTCCTCTGAGTACAATCCAGGAGGGTATATAGCCAAAAATCAACAGTGCGACCGTACAGTGCAAATGTATAGCCTATAAGCCTATATATATATATATATATATACACACTTCGGCACTCAGTGGGGCCAGCACCAGAGGTGCTGCTTACCGACCGCTCAGAGCGGTTGTGTGATCACCAGATTCCCTGCCTGGGTCTCCCTGTGTTGTCTCTCCTCTCCAGCGTCCGAAGCGCTGACAGGAATGGCTGCCGGCGTTCTGTGGGGAGGAGGGGACCGTGGGCGTGCCCAAGAAAGTGCGGGAATCTAGTGCCCCAGTGTACTGAGTGAGGGGGGAGGAGGATACTAAAGTATGCTCCAGCCCTCAGCGCTGACGTCCTGTGCAGCGTCCTGCCCTTCCCCTGACTGGCAGGCCTGTGGGCGGGAATATGCGATACTAGGCCGCAAAAGCCGGGGACTAAAGTTATAAGCGCGGCCGGCAATAAGCGCGGCCGCGCGGTAGTCCCCGGCGCACTAACACACCCAGCAGTGCTGCAATGTGTATGGCACAAGCGCTCCATGCGCGGTCCCCACGGGGACACAGAGTACCTCACAGTAGCAGGGCCTTGTCCCTGACGATACCCGGCTCCTATCCAGCAGATTCCCCAGGGGCTGCGGAGGGAGCACGGTCCCCGTGCCTGGAGACCGATTAGGATCCCACTTCACCCAGAGCCCATAAGGGATGGGGAAGGAAAACAGCATGTGGCTCCTGCCTATGTACCCGCAATGGGTACCTCAACCTTAACAACACCGCCGACAAAGTGGGGTGAGAAGGGAGCATGCCGGGAGCCCTGTTATGGGCCCTCTTTTCTTCCATCCGACCTAGTCAGCAGCTGCTGCTGACTAAGCTGTGGAGCTATGCGTGGATGTCAGCCTCCTTCGCACAAAGCATAAAAACTGAGGAGCCCGTGATGCACGGGGGGTGTATAGGCAGAAGGGGAGGGGCTTTACACTTTTAAGTGTAATACTTTGTGTGGCCTCCGGAGGCATAAGCTATACACCCAATTGTCTGGGTCTCCCAATGGAGCGACAAAGAAATTTTATATTAATCTAAAAATTATTGCATCCAGTATAAAATATTTCAGAACCGGATAAAAGATTTTTATTACCTATAATATTAGGCCATGTACTCATTTGTCCCATAGATTTTATTACAGAGTGAATCAAATCACCAGATTTCACAATGTAAGCTGCAATTAAAAACATCTGATGAGGCTGCTAAACTTACTGTGCAAAAAACATCAGAATGGCTGTTTAATGTTGGTTTTAAAATGAGCAATTTATGAGTCCAGCAAAAAAGCTCATGAGTTCAATTGAATTCAACCTTTGCCCACCCACTCAGCCTGACTGACAGCTGCAGCTTGTACTGAGTAATGTGAGATCTCAGCAGGGAGGAGGGACACTGAGGAGCTGTCAGTCAGGATAGGGGAGAAGAGAAAAAGTATAATATTTCAGAAACAATTTAAGTGCCATTTACACGCTGCGACAAGACTAACGGTATATCGTCTGGGTCGCGGTGTTTGTAATGCACATCCGGCGCCGTTAGCGACATCGCAGCGTGAGACAGGCAGGAGCGACCTTAAACGATCGCAAAAAAGACAAAAATCGTTGGTATATGAGAGGTCGTTCATTTACCAAAAATCGTTGTCTCGTACGTAGCGAGGTTGTTCCTCGTTCCTGCGGCATCACACATCGCTATGTGTGACACCGCAGGAGCGATGATCATCTCCTTACCTGCGTCCACCAGCAATGAGGAAGGAAGGAGGTGGGCGGCTTGTTCCGGCCGCTCATCTACGCCCCTCCTCTACTATTGGACGGCCGTTTTGTGACATCGCTGTGACGCCGAACGCCCCTCCCCCTTGAAGGAGGGATTGTTCAGCGGGCACAGCAGCGACGTCGCAGAACAAGTATGTGCGTGTGACGCTGCCGTAGCGATAATGTTCGCAACGGCAGCGATCACCACATATCGCACCAACGACGGGGGCGGGGGCTAACACTCGCGACATCGCTAGCAATCGCTAGCGATGTCGTAGCGTGTAAAGCACCCTTAAGTCACTAAGTGGATTTCCAAACTAAGTACATGTGTCGCCAGGGGTTAAGGAGATACCCAGAACCGGGCCAAGGGGTCGCTTCTGGAAAGGGGATCACGGTGTCGTGACCCGGTCCGTGCTCCCTGGTTCCACAATAAAAAGGGGGGTTATGTTCGTGACGCCACCCGTGGAATGTGATCAGAGATGACCACCGCTGCTGCAGAACCTCCGGGGTGATGGAAGGCAGCTTGAGATGGGACGGCTCCCCACGGGTAGAGCCTTTTCCCCGGGGCAGTGTGTTAGTCTATGGGGGGGGGGAGCAGGACACGAGCACAATAAACAGGCAGACTCACGGTTTTGCAGTTTCTTTGTCCTTTACTGTAGATGGCATTCAGCAGAGTACTGTCCACGGAGTCTGTGAGGGGTTCAGGGCTTCTCCCACCCAGCCGGGCCGTTTTGGCTTCCTTGCCTGCACTGTGTGTCTGTGGCCCCGCTGCTGAGTGAACTATGCAGCTGGCTCTGCTCTGCTCTGCTCCTAGGTACCGACCTGACAGGCAACTCGAGTCCTTCCTAGTATGTTCCTGAACTCTGCGCTTGTTGCTTGTGTCTGTGGTACAGGTGAAAGATCTGGAATCTTCACTTATCTGGTGGTAACTGTGCAGCATGTAACCTGCAGTCTCGGATCCAGCATCCGTTCTGTGTGCTCCACTGGGGATGAGCCCTGCAATGCTCTGTCTCCCAGGAATGTTCCTTTGTGTACGCTTTCTCCTTTCCTCAGACCCTCAGCTAGGCCTGGAATTGGTCAGTGGATCCTGAGGTGAGCTAAAGCCAGCTTCCAACCTCCAGAGATCCTGTCTCCTCAGTGCTCTGCACTGAACTTCCAAACTGAAACTACTTCTGACCATTTCCTCCCCCCCAGCAGAATGTACAGGGAAGCAGCTTGGTCTCCCCCTTCTGGCCAGGAGGTCTTGGTGTTGTGTGTGGGGAGTTAACCCTTTGTGTTGTTACTGTGGCAACCCTGGGGTGCCACATTCCCCCTTAGTGAAGAACAGTACTCCGGGACTGTGAAACAAACAAGTTATGAACAACAATTATATATATATACAGAGTCTCAAAAGGAAAAAGTACAAAAACCTTAAAGCTCAAAAAGAGTCCAAAATGTTCAAAAATATGTAAGTGTTCATACAGTATAGTCTCTGTAGGTACTGGGCTTTTGGTCTTAACGTTGCAATTAAATAAACATTTCAATCAACAAACACTTCTTAAAGGTGTCTCTACTCTGGTCATAAGTGCAGTAGGCCTCACGGCCCTCGGGCCACCAACATGTGATCAAGTTGTAACTCTCCGTGCTGCCACCTTACACCACTCTTCTCTCACCTTTTCTGTACACTAAACTGTTACGGTTTTTCATATAAACATTATAACATATGTACATTTTATATGCAATTCCTCATTAGTCTTTATATCTTGCTGGTATCTGACCCTGAGTACTACGCTGTGACCTGCGTACTGCTGGTGTACTGGGTGTACTTAGCATAATGGTGTGGGTGGAAGTGTACCTATTTGGTGTTTCTGGTACTTGTGAGGATGGTGGACTGACTGTAGGACTGGCAAGCTCACTGGGACCAGGAATCTGTTCTTCCTCTACGGTTTCAACTTCCAGTTCTTCTTGTCTTGAGACTTCTTGTGGTACGAGTTCTGATGCTGGTTCCGCCACTTGAGGGAAGGCGATCATTGGGACTACTACTGCTCCATAGTAATTTGGCCATGTTTTTGGGAAATCTCCTAAGACTGTATGGAATACATCTTCTCCCTTCTTGACAGGTTGTACCTGTACGGGTAAGGTGACTTCTGGTGTCTTCAGGGTTTCAGGACACGGTTTGAGTTGATCTCTTGACACGACAGCTGATGTCCTTCCTTCATCCTTACTGATTAGACACACTTTGGGATTATCCATACTGGATGGTAAGACTGTATATGGGGTGGTTTCCCACTGATTATCCAATTTGTTTGTGCGCCGTTTCCTCTTGAGAACTTGGTCACCAGGTTGCAATGGGGTTGCTAGAGCATGCTGGTTGAAGTTTCTCTCCTGTCTTCCCCTAGCTTGTTGGAGACTTTTCTCTACGCACTCTTGTACTTGGCGATACTGCTGCTGACGTAGGGTATCCCAATTGGATTCTTGAACTTCTGCATCTGGCTTCAGAATTCCCATATCTAAATCAATTGGCAGTTTACCGGGCCTTGCACGCATGAGGTAAGCGGGGGTGCAGTTTGTAGAACTCACCGGGACATGATTGTACAAGTCCACCAAGTCTGGCAATTTCTCTGGCCATTGATTTCTTTCTGACTCTGGTAAGGTCTTCAACAGGTCAATCACAATATGGTTCATCTTCTCACATAAGCCATTTGTTTGGGGATGGTATGCTGTTGTGCGAATCTTTTTACAGCCATACATGTTGCAGAATTCTTGGAAGATCTGTGATTCGAAAGCTGGACCTTGATCTGCAAGGACTTGTTCTGGGTAACCATGGGGTCTGCAGAAGTACGTCTGGAATGCTTTAGCTGCTGTTCTAGCTGTAAGGTCTTTCACGGGTACCACCACTAAGAAGCGTGAGTAATGGTCCACGATGGTTAAGGCATAGACATAGCCGGACCGGCTTGGTGACAACTTGACGTGGTCTAATGCGACTAGCTCGAGTGGTTGCTTGGTTACTATGGACTGGAGTGGAGCTCTCTGGTTCTGTTGATCCTTTCTTCTGAGGTTGCACGGTCCGCATTTTCTACACCAATCTTCAATTGATTTTCTCATGCCAACCCAGTAGAATCTTTCTCTTAAGAGCACTTCCAACTTTTTCCAACCAAAATGACCAGCACCGGGGGCGTGGCTATGTAGCCAAGCAGAACGGTCGCAGGCTAGAGGGGCTCCCATGATCTGGACTTAAAATCCTGCAATATACCTGGCGATCAGTCCCCAATCGACAGCCAGCTCTTCCTCCTGCAAGGAGAACCTCACCTACAGCCCAGCAACTCCACTGGAACTTTCCCCAGGCTTCTGGCAGTGGTGGTGAAGATCTGTGAGTCTGGAGAGGGAGACACGGTGGCCATTTTGCCTGCATGCTGCCAGCTCTGCAGAGTGTGTGCAGCGTCCTCCAGATCTGACAATTGGAGACCCACTCCCCACGGAGATAAAAAGGATCCGACTGGAGCAATTAGCTGTGCTCAGGAGAGCAGTGGGTGGCCTTGAAACCGGAGACACAGTGAGTGCTGGAGGATATTTGCATTACAGGCCTCAGGCTGGCAGTCAGCATGAGGCAGCTTTACACAGCCTAGCAGCGGTGAAGGGACTTTAACCCCATATGTGCTGGAGGATCTGTGGTGTGTGCCCTGAAAAAAGGGACCCACGGCTCTTCCCCAGACACACAGTACACCTCTAAGAATTCCTCTCCCCCCTCCCATCCCCCACTGTATAACCCAGCTACAAACTGCTAGCCACATATAATACAGGGGCTTGGATTGGGGACCCTCATCGCTGATACCTAACTCCATTGTTGTCATCCAGCTACTGGGAGGTGGGCAGGAGGCCACAAACACCCTCTCCCTGATTACATATATACCAGGAGAGGTATCATGAGTCCCCCCAAGAACTCAGGAGCCGCTGACAAGCTCAAGGAATTTGCTAGAGGGAACCCCTCAGACACCCCCAGAGCTATGAGGGCTACTTCTCACAAGGGTTCAGAGAACCATGGGGATCAGAAATCAACAGCAGAGGATAAAGGAGGCCAAGATGATCTGACCCTGAGACAAGTATATGAACAATTGTTACAGGCGATATCCACGTGTAAAACCTCTCTTTCGGGGAAGATTGAGGAGGTACGCATGGAGATGGGCTTCTTACGTCAGGATCTGCAGACCCTGAAAACACGTACCACTGAAGTCGAGACAAGGGTATCTGACCTAGAGGATAAAATTACACCACTGGCCACTAAACTGACAAAGGTGGCTGGGTCCATGAATTCGTGGCGCCAGAAAGCGGATGACTTGGAAAATCGTATGCGCCGCAATAACATCAGAATAATTGGGCTGCCTGAGAAATCTGAGGGTCAACAACCGGAACACTTCCTGGAGGAGTGGCTCAAATCTACTCTTGGGGACGAGTTTTCATCCACCTTCGCGGTTGAGAGAGCACATAGGGTCCCGACCAGGCCCTTTCCTCCGGGTGCGCCACCGCGGCCATTCTTAGCACGACTTCTCAATTGTAAGGACAGAGATACAACTCTCCGTTTGGCTAGACTGAAGGGCCCACTCAAATACAACGACACCACTCTTTCAATCTTCCCGGACTTCTCTGTGGACCTCCAGAAACAAAGAGCTAATTTCCTGGAGGTGAAAAAGAAGCTCAGAGACAGACACATTGCATATTCCATGCTATACCCTGCACGGCTCCGCATAGTACATGAAGGATCCTCATTATTTTTCTCCACTCCCTCGGAAGCAGAGGACTGGCTCCGGCTCCACCCGGGGTCGGGGAACAAAGGACGTTGAGATTGTGCTCAAATGGCGGAGGTTTTTTTTTCCTTTGGGGCTCCCTCCTTACTGTGACTCCCTCTCTCTACTGTCGTTTCTCTTAAGCTATTCTGGACTTTTTTGTGTCTCTGGGCTGGAGAAATGTGTTGGGGTCTGGATGCTGGCAGAATGGGAGCCCTGAATCTTGCGTTCCCACACCACCTATACTAGGACACTGTGTTCAGTGACGGTATCCCCATTGGTAATTGGGATGCTTAATAGGACTCCGAGAAGAGGCTCCGGAGCTTGTTGCTGTTTTATTTGGTTAACAGTTATATGGTTATTAACCCCGCTTTTTTACAGGGATATCCATAATGCTGCTGGTGTGCTAAATATATTTTATTGTAAGATAAGATGTGGCCGAGAGAAATCTGAAAAAGAGGCTGAATGCTGGGGGAGGAGTCCTTTCTGCGGCATACAAGATCTACATACTTGTATCTGTGATTCTGGTCATATAGAGGCAAGACGTATAACATGGGGCCAGAATTAGTTTTTACAACATGGAACGTCCGTGGCCTTGGGTCACCCAAAAAGCGGGTTAAGATCTTTTCCCAAATCAGGCGTTGTGGGGCTCAGCTGGTGACGTTGGTCGAAACCCACCTCACAAGGGACACGGCTAAGATGGTGAAGAAACCATGGGTACAATGGGTGGCACATACATTTCACACCAGCTATTCTAGGGGAGTTTCCCTTTTGGTACATAGATCTGTCCGGTGGGAAGCCAAGGTGGTTAGAAGAGACCCGGAAGGGAGGTTTGTATTTGTATTTGCATCTATAGATTCCAGGGACTATGTTCTATTATGTATTTATAATCCCCCACCTGCCCGTACTTCAGTTCTCAAACAAGCGCTAAGCTTCGCCCTTAATTATCCGGATGCGTATATCCTATGTATGGGGGACTTTAACTTAGTGGTCGACGAGGACTTGGATAGGTTTAGGCTAGATGGGGGGGGGCGGTCCGCGACCTCGACTTTGACTGACCTAAGACAGTGCATAGAGGGGGGAGGGTGGGTGGACCTCTGGAGGCTGCGACATCCTAATACACGGGAGTTCACCTGCCATTCTTCCACGAGACGCACGTTGTCCCGTCTGGACTATATTTTTGGGTCGAGCAACGTAGCAACCTGGGTGGATAATGTGGTCCATGGGGTAAGGGGTATTTCAGACCATTGTCCGGTGACCCTGACTCTTAAATTTGACCAGACTATTAATAGACCTTCCTGGCGGCTAAATCCCTTTTGGCTCAAATTAATTGATCAAAGTGACAGAACCCCGCTTCAACTAGAGGAATTCTTGGCAGCCCACCCTAAACCCCGAAATAACTTGGTGTGGGATACCCTCAAAGCTTATCTTCGTGGGTGTCTGTCCTCGACTATTACATATATAAAACGGCTGACTAAACAAGAAGACGAAGAAATTGAGGGGCGACTTAGGACCCTAGAGGCAAGGTATATATCAAACCCGACAGAGGGGAATAGGACGGAATGGTTACATTCATATAGATCGCATGTGCAACACTCAGAGACCAAGTCTAAGCGTAAACTGTTTTTTACTCGGCAGTCATATTTTGAGTTGGGGAACCAGTCAAGTAAATTGTTGGCATATATGGTTAGACAGCATAACGCCTCTAATACAGTCCTGGGTATACGAGAAGCTAATGGTACGATTGTCACATCCCCAGCAGACATTTTACAAAGTTTCTGCACCTTTTATAAAACACTTTATAGCTCCAGAAGCGTTCATGGAACCCAGGACTGCTTAGACTATCTTGCAGATTTAGAGTTCCCCACTTTGAGTCAGGCACAGCGCGAGCTCCTAGATGCAGATATTACAATAGAAGAGATAACTACGGCCATATCTGAGATGGCAAGGGGGAAGGCCCCGGGCCCGGATGGCTTTCCTATAGAATTCTATGTCAAGTATTCTGAGACCCTGGCCCCGGTTCTTCTGGAAGTTTTCTCGCATTTCTCTGATGGTGGCTTGTTGCCTGCTTCCTTCTATGAGGCACATATTATTGTTTTGAAGAAAGAGGGAAAGGACCCTTTGGAGTGTGGATCCTATCGACCTATATCATTAGTTAATGTTGATTATAAGATCTTCACCAAAATATTGGCATCCCGGCTCAACTCTGTCATACTGGACATAGTACATCCGGATCAGACCGGCTTTATGCCAGGGAAAAATACCTCTATAAATATTAGACGGGTCCAGTCTATAGTGCAGTACAGTACATTGGTTCCAGATAACAAGTGGGCCTTGGCTTCGCTGGATGCGGCCAAGGCATTTGACTCGGTGGAATGGCCTTTTTTATCAGCTTGTCTCCAGAGGTTTGCTTTTGGCCCAAAGTTCAGTAACTGGATTCACATGTTATGTAGATCCCCTACAGCTAGACTCATAGTCAATAACGTATCATCTGCACCTTTTTCTTTGGGACGGGGTACACGTCAGGGGTGCCCTTTGTCTCCTGCCCTATTTGCCTTAGTTATCGAGGCCTTGGCAATTCGGATCCGTACTCATCCATCTATCACGGGAATTACCATAGCAGATCGCACAGACACTATTGGCCTATACGCAGATGATATGGTTGTCTTCATGGATAGGGCACGTGCCACTTTGCCAGTCGTCATTGAAGTTATAAATAGATTTGGAGAATTCTCCAGCCTTTATATTAACTGGGACAAGTCAGCCCTAATGCCATTAACACATGGGTCAGAGGTCCCGATGGATGATGTGTCACCCTTGCCTGTTGTATCTAGCTTCAAATATCTAGGTATACATATTCAGAAAGACCACACAATGGATCTTAAGATGAATATATTACCACTTTTAGATCATGTCAAACTTAAGTATAACTTATGGGGAAAATTGCCACTCTCAGTGGTCGGAAGGATAAATTTAATTAAAATGATTTTGCTTCCTAAGCTTAGCTATGCTCTGCAACATAGTGCGGTGCTGGTGCCCAGGTCCTTCTTCTCCACACTTAACTCACTCACCTCATCCTTTATTTGGGGGAAGGCTCGGCCTAAACTCCGGATGTCTATCCTACAGAGATCTAAGTCATTGGGAGGGATGGCATTACCAGACTTTTTCCTATACTATTTAGCAGGACAACTCAAGATGCTGGGTACATGGATGCTGGACTGCCAGCTGCCTAACTCGGAGGATCATTTGGCACGTGCGGTAGGAGCAGACTGTCTGTTGGGCTTTCTGGAGTCGGACAGGGCGAATGTCCCGAGGCTGTTGCCTATTTTAAGGTTGGCACGATCAGTGTGGCGACAAGCCAAAAAAGTAACGCGCTTTGAGGGGGCAGTGGCAGAGCTTCCGTTATGGGGCAATGGTTACTTTCCCACCCTAAAGGACCACCCGTCGGCACAGTTTTGGATAGCTCATAAAGTCCTTGAGTTGGGAAATCTTTATGTCTCGGGAACTGCTGTTTTTAAATCTTTTGGGCAGATACAAACCGATTATAATGTTCCACACTCACAATTCTTTAGGTATCTGCAGCTGCGTACAGCGATTCAATCTCACCTGCGGAGGACAGGGTCTGGGGCATTGATATCATCGTTTCCAATGATAGGCATACTGAAGTCACAGGGGCCCCGGGGTATGATTTCAGCTATCTATACACACCTGTTATCGGTTGGTGTGGAATCGGTGCCGCTGCCGGTACAGGATAAATGGAGGCTCCTAATTCCCTCTCTACAGGGAGAGGAGTGGGATGAGGTACTGGAGTCTCCAACTATGGTATCTCCGTCCATCAACAATAGATTGATACAATGCTATTTTATACATCAGGCATACTTAACTC